>NC_086446.1:90467993-91068826 GCF_028390025.1 Pseudophryne corroboree
TGTTTGTTGAGGATTTTTTCAATCGACATGTTGCGTTGTATATTCCGTTATAAATGCCCATTCGTATTTTTTATCCCTTTCCCTTTTCATGTTATTTTTCTTAAGGAGGTCCTGCTGTTCCACTGTACTAACTTCTTCCATTACCTTAGCTATGTTATCTCTTTTGTATCCACAAGCTTCAAATTTTTGTGTTAGGATGGTAGCTTGTTGTTGGAAGGTCGTATTATGAGTACAATTTCTTTTCAACCTTTTTAGTTGGCCCACAGAGATAGAGTTAAGCCAACTATGATGATGACGACTTTCTATTGGAATATATGTACTAGAATCAGTAGGTTTGGAGAATGTATTTGTGTTAATCTTTCCATCATTTATATAGACTTATGTCAAGAAAATTGACTGTCAATTGATCAATATTGAAGGATAGATTAATATTTCTATTATTGGAGTTTAAGTTGTCACTGAAAACACTTAAAGAATCTGCATCTCCACGCCAGACAAAGAAGATGTTATCAATATAGCGAACGTAGGACACCAGGTCCGCCCTGAGCACTCCACTGGACCAGATGACCTCGGTCTCCCACTGCCCCATAAAGAGGTTGGCGTAGCTCGGGCCGAACCTGGTGCCCATCGCTGTTCCAGTTTTCTGGAGATAGAACTGGTCTTTGAAAAGAAAAAATATATTTTCCAGACTAAATTGTATACCTTCTACAGTGAAATCCTTTATATCGTCTGAAAGGTCTGCTAAATTTAAAAAGTGTCTAACTGCCTCCATACCCTGTCTATGATCGATAATGGTATAGAGGGAGGTTACATCTGTGGTGACCAAATAATTTCCCTCCTCCCATTTAATGGCTTCCAAGGCTAACAGGAAGTCTTTGGTGTCTCTAAGATGGGATTTGTTAGATAATACCAAAGGCTGAAGGATATGGTCAATGACTTGTGACAAGTTTTCCGTAGTAGAATCCACGCCCGATATTATCGGTCTCCCTGGAGGGTCCACAAGGCTTTTGTGGACCTTAGGGAGGATGTACAGTACAGGAACAATGGGATTCTCTACCAGAATGAAGCTTGCTTCCTTGTTACTTAGAATACCCTTTTTTTCATATTTCTCTATGAGATGTCTAAATTTGGTATTAATCTGGTCACTGGGGTTATTTCTAAGTTTTTTGTATACAGTAGTATCATTCAATTACCTCAAAACCTCACCTTCATATTTCTCTACGTCCATTAGGACTATACCTCCCCCTTTCTCCGTAGGTTTAATAATAAAGGTGTCAGCATTTCTAAGGTCACCTAGTGCTTTCCTTTCCTTCGCTGTCAAGTTGAAGGATTTTTTGGGTTGATCCTGTAATTTACTCAGGTCATCCATGACTAATTTCGCAAAGGATTCAAGAAAGGGTCCTTGCACATGTCTGGGAAAAAATATAGACTTAGGTCTAAAGGGGGTAAGGGAAACCTGTTCCTGATCGCTCTGTAGTTCTTGATTGGCGAAGAATTTTTTTACCTGACATATTTCTGAATATCTACATAAAGGTCAAAGGAATTAACAAAATTACTGGGGGCATATGTCAAGCCCTTTTCAAGTACAGATGTTTAGTTTTCAGAAAGAACATGTGAACTTAAATTGAGTATTTTAACCTTTCTTGCGGAATTACCAGTAATTTCAGTTTGACTATTAGGTAATATAGTAGAATCAGCATTTACACTTCCAATAACTGGGACAATTTCTTTAACAGGTTTCTTTTTCCGTTTTCTCGGTTTGGTTCCCCCCCCCCTTTTTTTTCCCTCCTAGGTTTATATGATGCTATCTGTACCTTGTTGACCGTTTTCTCTCGCCTAAAAAACAAGGCGTATCGCTCAAACTCTTCAGAGGAGAGAAATAATTGGAGGTCGTAGCAAAGACCCTATCCGATGAATATCTCGCAGTGTTTCTCTGCCGAATTGGTAGAGTTCTTTGACTTGGTCTTTGATCCCTAAATTCAGTGTTTTGTTTTTCTGACCCCACTTGATATCTAGGATTTCTTATATTTTTGGATGGTGTATTTCTCCACTCTGGTGTATGATCTCTTTGATGGAGATTTCTAGTCTCTCGTTTATTCTCAGATCTATATTTATACCTTGGAATGGAGGTTCCAAATGGTGTCTGATGTGAATTATGATCAGCACTTCTCTTGTTATTCTCATATCTGTGTGGGGAATTTTTAGTCAGTACGTCATTATAAGGATTTCTTTTATGTCCACGAAATCTATTGCCATATTTCATTTTAGGTAGAGGCTCCTGTTCAATTTCTATTGTGTTATCCTTATCTAACCTATCGCTATTAAATTTCTTTTATTAATTTTTCTTTTATAATCTCATTTGTAACTTTAGAGATAGGAATGTTGGTTATTTAGTTTTTGTTAAAACGGCAAAGAGGATGATTTTAAGAAAGTTATCATTTTTAGTATTCAATATTGACGTCACTTACTGCTATTTTCTGATTGGGCACAGGCTCTTATAAATATCAAGCTGTTAGGGTCTCCTGCTCTGTGCTGCCACGTCGTCATGGCAACCGGGAGACAAGTGCTAGCGGAGTAACCTGAGCGTAGCTGATACTCCGGTTCGGGTCTTTTGCTGTGCAGTGGTTACAGGCTCTGTGCACGGCAGGGGATCCGGTGCTGGTTTTTGTGCTCACAGTCTGTGGTCTGAGTGGGGCGTGGACAGCACCTGCTATATAAACCCTCTTCTCAGGTTAGGCAGATGCTGCTGAATCTTTGTTGGTTAGTCAGTTCCTGAAAGCTAGCTAGTACTGTGTAAACTTTGTATTTGTTTGTTGCTTACTGCAAATAGGCCTTGGGATTTGGTATTACACTCTGCCAATCCAGACCTAGCAGTAAGACTGGAGTCAGTCGTTTAACCTGCTGGGGTTCTTTTGCTACTCTGTGAACCTAGCAGGTTTGCGGCTGTATTCTCAGACTTGCCTGCCAAAATCCTTTCTCACTGTGCAAGGTGTTCAGGTGTCAGTTTAGTGGCAGTAAGCTGAACCAGTGCACTGCAAGTGAGGACTAGGATTGTGGAGACTCTCCTTGTGTCTATTACTCCATCTCTGACCAAGGAGTTTACTGCCACACCCGTTGGTAACCCTTTAGGTTTTGCTGTTGCCCTTAGCAACAGCATTTCGGGTTCTCTACGTATTAAATCACAACATCTCGCTTCTTTCCATCTGAGCATTCCTAATACTAGGGAGACACCCAGTTTCTTAGCCTTTGGGCTTCTCTGTTCACTTTGTGTTTATTTTGTTACCCTATCAACTTCTATGTATGTAATGTCATATTCCCCAGTCTGTCTGTCAGTTCATTTGTTTTGCATCCCTCTCCGTTCAGACACCAGTACATTCCTGCTGGCACTGGTGTGCATAACACAAGCTACAATCACACTCCATTATGTCTTGATAAAGGCCCAGGCCAGGGCTGAAATGCGTTGACAGCAGGAGTGTAGGTAGCCATTACTCTTCTTGGAAGATTTTATTCAATTTTTTCTATTTCCATTTTTGTATTTATTCAAGTGGATTTTTGAATCCCATTTGCTGTTTTAATTCCCCTGCATGTGTTTTTTTTTTTTTTAGTTTTGCCATGTTTGTGGCTTTGTCTGTATTTTTTAATACATTTGTGTACCCCCCTTTCTCCTCTTTGTGGGTATTGAGTTCTTCTGGGGACCTAAACCTGCTACTCTAAAGTGTATACTGCCAGGAACCGAATTTAAAGATACCGTTGTGGGAGTTCCACCACATTAAGAACTGTGAGTTGGGGTACGCATGAGTGGACCATTGTTTCTCTTTTAAACTAAAGATACCTTGATGTGTTTACCACCCATCTCTCGAGTGTGAGTTTTTGGGTACGCTTCATTTTATCACCTACAAATATCACGAGATACACTCTATAACCACGCTGGGTGCATTACAAGTGGGAGAGGTTACGGTACTCCAAAAAAAGAAACCTTGATGTGCCTGTAATTATCTGACTAAAGTGTGAGTGGGGTACGCTTCAGAATCACCTTCAGACCTCTAAAAAGTAACTTCTATCCATTGACGTGTATAAAGAAAAGAATTTACTACACATTGTTTTCTATCTTAATTTTTTTTTTCATGCTTTCATACTCTGGAGATCCTACATCAGATATTCTACATTGAAGATCTAACCACAGAAACCCCTAAAAAGGGACGTGATGGTGATATTTTTTCTATGATTTATTTTGATTTAGCGCTTGTGGTATAAATACAGATTTCAAATTTCTGGTAGTTCTACAATCCGGAGAATGTAAAACAGATTAATATACAACTAGGATTGTATTTTCCCACAGTCGTATAGTGGAATAAGATTTTCACAATCAAACAGAAAGAAAGTGAACTGGCATCCGAATATTTCCATAGAGCTTTACAAGATATGGCTAAATACACTGGGATAGAGGATATAAAGGATGATGTGAACCACAGGGAGGTGGCTCTCTCTGTTTTAATGGACGGGCTCAAAGAGGCATTGAAAGTCAGAGTACAGACTTCTTTGCCTAATTGGAGGGGGGATTACGGTAGATGCCCTGAGGGAGTCTGCTATTGAACATGACCGGAAAATCATCAAACGCAAAGAATCGCAAGGGGAAAGGTTGATGGTGGTAAGTATACAGGCACTTGAAGGGATGACCAACCAACCGAAACCCCAGGTCACTGAAGAGAACTGGAGAAGGACAATAAGATGTTGTTTGCCACAAGGAGGGACACATTGCCAAAGAATGTAGGAACACAGGGACACTTAGTAAATATAGACCCCCCAGACAAGAACACGAGCCACGTTACCAAACACATAAACAGTATCAGGGAACATATAGGAGGGATTATGAGCCATAGAGTGGAAACATGGAGGTACCCACCAAGGAAGGACTGGCAGGCCTCCGAAATCTCACAGATATCTCCCTCACACATAGTAGCTGCCAATGCCTTACAGGAAGGCCAAAACCTACAATAAAGGTCAGGTCACACCTGTATTCTGCAGCCAGTGAAACTGATTGCTGGCCTTGGAGATTAACCTGAGGTCAATGTAGCTGGCACAAGACAACCTTTCCTTGTAGATACAGGGGCGGCCAGATCTCTATTGAACTCTTCAACAGGAATAATGACCACGGGCAAAACGATTTCAGCAATGGGAGTAACGGGAAAGGTGCAACAGTACCCTTTGACCACACCTGCAGAGGTTACGATAGGGCCCTTGCATACCAAACATTCTTTCTTGTTGGCTGCATCGGCTCCGACTAACCTACTTGGCAGAGATTTATTATGTAAAATGCGGTGTGTTATATATTGTACCCCTGAGCGTGTGTTTTCAGATATCCCTGAGAACCATGCACAGGAATTACAAGATATGTTAGACACCCCTCAAAGGCTAATTTTGCCCTCTACCGTTCTAGACACATTACAAGTAGAAAAGTATATTTAACAAGTGGGCGCAAAGAACCTACATGTATCAGATCCTCGAAATATATAATGATTCCAAAGTAGGTCCGGCACAGTTCGTTAACTTCCTAGGCCAAACCAGTAATCAGTTAGACGATATTTCTGAAGTGTCGTAGTCAGTGTTCATAAACTCCCAATGCACCTCATAGATCGGTAAAGTATAGATCTTTATCTCAATATAAAGAAAAACAGATCATGGTGCAGGTCGTATTTCAGGGATAAAACACGTTTAATAGACACAGGACACTTACAATATTAAAAAAACATAAAAGCATGTAACCAATTAAATGGTACAATAAAGGATGTAGATCTCTGTTTTCCTCACGTTACCCTCCCAGAATGGAAATGGGGATGCCACTGGTGGTTCCGGATAGCACACCAGGTGGAACAGGCTTTCGGTCAGAAGTCAGGGTTACATCCACAGCAACAAACGTCACCAGCTTAACGCGTTTCGGATAATAATTATCCTTCTTCAGAAGCATGGTGGTCACTAAACATCCAGGCATATATATACTAGTACATAATGACATGATCTATTCCATGTGTGTTACATTTTCCCGCCACATAGCATTACTACTCGCGACCGGAAGTCACATTACCGGAACCGGAAGTATCCATGCGTTCCAGCAGTGACTTATGCATCCTACAGTTTAAAAAAACTATATACACGTAATGTAAACATAAATCATAAATAGCAATATACACAGTAGGCACAAATACTGGTACAGAATTTCATGATCTAGTCCATGTATATCATGTTGTTTCGCCGTATCATAACACCGCTCGCAGCCGGAAATCACAATGCCGAAACCGGAAGTCTCCATGCGTTCCAGCATCTCTTCCGGAAGTGTGCTATGCGTTCCATATTGTAAACGGACGGTACGAAATAGCGGAAGTCCTCATAATAAAAGTCCATATCCAAGTCATATGTAAAAAAAGACATAATAACATATAAATAGAAAAAACATGCAAATACAAGATAAAAATATGCTAAAAATAGGGGAGAATAAAATGAGCTAAAGAAACCATTTTAATTCAAAATCCCCATTTAAACCTCCCGGGGAAAGTGTTTTTAACATAAAAATCCACTTCATCTCTGCTTTAGCCAAAATACTTTCAATATCTTTATTTTTCCAGGTTGTAGTAATACCTTGTATGCCCCAAAATGCCTTAATGGCACTGGGATTGGAGTTATGCATTTTCTTGAAATGAGCCGACACTGTATGACTTTCAAGGCCTTTTTTGATATTATATGAGTGCTCTGCCAGTCTAGTTTTGAGACTTCTCGTTGTTTTTCCTATATACACTAGGCCGCATTTGCACTCAAGACCATACACCACATTCTTGGTATTACAAGTCAAAAATTCTCTGATTGGGTAGGATTTGTTTTTGACACAAAATTCTTTTATTTTGCTAGGGCCTTTTACTAATCTGCACATAGTGCATAAGCCACACCTATGAAAGCCTATTGATCTTATGCTGGTTCTCTTTGCTTCATCGATGGAACTTCTTACAAGTTTATCTTTAAGGGATGGGGCACGTCTATAAATAAAAACTGGATTTGTTGGAAGTTTGGGACCAATAATCGGATCCTGCCTTAATATTTTCCAGTTTTTTCTGAACACTGCTTCAATCTCTTTATGTTGAGAATTGTATTTGGTTATAAAAGACCAATTTAATTTCTCATTATTGGTTACTCTTGGTTTTTCCATTAATAAGTTATTTCTTTCTACTTTAAATGCTTTTTCTTTGGCTTTTTCTAAAAATACTTTCTCATAACCTTTTTCAGAAAAACGTTCCCCCATTTCATCAATTTGGTCCTTGCACACCTGAATTTCAGTACAATTACGTCTTGCTCTTAAGAACTGGCCATAGGGAATGCCATCTAGCCAGTTCTTATGATGGAGGCTATGTTTATCAATGTAGCTGTTGGAATCAGTACTCTTTCTATATATTTTAGTTTGCAAACTTCCATCCATGTTCTAAAGAAAGGCCTAAAATATGCCCCTACGAGTAAAAGTGACCCCTTTGAGTTCTACATCGATTTAGAGAAATTCTCCCGTAAACTGACGATAAAGAAATTTTTCCTCAGTAAAGAAGGCGACAAGGCCTTGGAGTCTGAAAATGAGACTTTACCTATAAAATCTTTTAGGCCAAAATCAACTTTTTATCCCGCACACTGTAAGGGAAGTTTTATAGATTGTTTTAGCAAGATAGTGAATGAAGAGGTAGAGAAAGTTCTACAGAAAAATAATAAAAAATGCAATTTATCCAACAAAGAACGTAGTGCTCTAAAAGCGTTAAGAGATGATAAGGATTTGGTTATCAAATCGGCTGATAAGGGTGGAGGTGTGGTCCTTATGGACAAAGGGGATTATATGGCTGAAATTGACAAACAACTCAATAGTGGCAACACATATAAAAAGTTGAAAAATGACCCTACGGCACGTATCCAAAAGGAGTTATCCAACCTCACCATGGAGGCTGTATCTATGGGTGCACTCAGCCAATCTGAATCAGACTTTATTAACATCCCACATCCATCGGTACCTACTATCTATGTTTTACCCAAAGTCCATAAGGACCCCCTCCATCCTCCTGGCAGACCAATTGTGTCAGGAGTTAACAGTATCACGTCTAATCTATCTGCATTAGTGGACGCCCATTTACAACCTCTTGTTAGAGAAACGAAAGCATTTTTAAAAGATACAGGAGATGTTTTACGGATTTTAGAAAATGTTTTATGGCAGGAGGATTATATTATTGTTAGTGGGGATGTGTCCACACTCTACACTATTATTGATACTGATTTGGGACTAAAAGCTGTTTCCTACTTTTTAGATAAATCTATTTTACCACAGACTGTGAAGGAATTTTTACTAAAGAGTATTAAATTTATTCTTATAAACAATTACTTTTACTACAATGGTTCCTATTATATGCAAATGGTAGGCACTGCCATGGGCACCAGATTCGCGCCCAGCTATGCCAACATGTTTATGGCCTATTGGGAGGACACCATGATTTGGCATGAGGATCAGCTGGGTGCGGGTCTGGTGCTATGGAAACGTTTTATCGACGATTTGTTATTTATATGGAAGGGCACTCAGGATGATTTAACTGATTTCTGTAAGGCTTTAAATTTGAATGATTTTAATATATTTATTTCATTCGTTTGTAGCAGGGAGGAATTATCTTTTCTTGATCTTTGCTTATATGTTAAAGATGGAAGTTTGCAAACTAAAATATATAGAAAGAGTACTGATTCCAACAGCTACATTGATAAACATAGCCTCCATCATAAGAACTGGCTAGATGGCATTCCCTATGGCCAGTTCTTAAGAGCAAGACGTAATTGTACTGAAATTCAGGTGTGCAAGGACCAAATTGATGAAATGGGGGAACGTTTTTCTGAAAAAGGTTATGAGAAAGTATTTTTAGAAAAAGCCAAAGAAAAAGCATTTAAAGTAGAAAGAAATAACTTATTAATGGAAAAACCAAGAGTAACCAATAATGAGAAATTAAATTGGTCTTTTATAACCAAATACAATTCTCAACATAAAGAGATTGAAGCAGTGTTCAGAAAAAACTGGAAAATATTAAGGCAGGATCCGATTATTGGTCCCAAACTTCCAACAAATCCAGTTTTTATTTATAGACGTGCCCCATCCCTTAAAGATAAACTTGTAAGAAGTTCCATCGATGAAGCAAAGAGAACCAGCATAAGATCAATAGGCTTTCATAGGTGTGGCTTATGCACTATGTGCAGATTAGTAAAAGGCCCTAGCAAAATAAAAGAATTTTGTGTCAAAAACAAATCCTACCCAATCAGAGAATTTTTGACTTGTAATACCAAGAATGTGGTGTATGGTCTTGAGTGCAAATGCGGCCTAGTGTATATAGGAAAAACAACGAGAAGTCTCAAAACTAGACTGGCAGAGCACTCATATAATATCAAAAAAGGCCTTGAAAGTCATACAGTGTCGGCTCATTTCAAGAAAATGCACAACTCCAATCCCAGTGCCATTAAGGCATTTTGGGGCATACAAGGTATTACTACAACCTGGAAAAATAAAGATATTGAAAGTATTTTGGCTAAAGCAGAGATGAAGTGGATTTTTATGTTAAAAACACTTTCCCCGGGAGGTTTAAATGGGGATTTTGAATTAAAATGGTTTCTTTAGCTCATTTTATTCTCCCCTATTTTTAGCATATTTTTATCTTGTATTTGCATGTTTTTTCTATTTATATGTTATTATGTCTTTTTTTACATATGACTTGGATATGGACTTTTATTATGAGGACTTCCGCTATTTCGTACCGTCCGTTTACAATATGGAACGCATAGCACACTTCCGGAAGAGATGCTGGAACGCATGGAGACTTCCGGTTTCGGCATTGTGATTTCCGGCTGCGAGCGGTGTTATGATACGGCGAAACAACATGATATACATGGACTAGATCATGAAATTCTGTACCAGTATTTGTGCCTACTGTGTATATTGCTATTTATGATTTATGTTTACATTACGTGTATATAGTTTTTTTAAACTGTAGGATGCATAAGTCACTGCTGGAACGCATGGATACTTCCGGTTCCGGTAATGTGACTTCCGGTCGCGAGTAGTAATGCTATGTGGCGGGAAAATGTAACACACATGGAATAGATCATGTCATTATGTACTAGTATATATATGCCTGGATGTTTAGTGACCACCATGCTTCTGAAGAAGGATAATTATTATCCGAAACGCGTTAAGCTGGTGACGTTTGTTGCTGTGGATGTAACCCTGACTTCTGACCGAAAGCCTGTTCCACCTGGTGTGCTATCCGGAACCACCAGTGGCATCCCCATTTCCATTCTGGGAGGGTAACGTGAGGAAAACAGAGATCTACATCCTTTATTGTACCATTTAATTGGTTACATGCTTTTATGTTTTTTTAATATTGTAAGTGTCCTGTGTCTATTAAACGTGTTTTATCCCTGAAATACGACCTGCACCATGATCTGTTTTTCTTTATATTGAGATAAAGATCTATACTTTACCGATCTATGAGGTGCATTGGGAGTTTATGAACACTGACTACGACACTTCAGAAATATCGTCTAACTGATTACTGGTTTGGCCTAGGAAGTTAACGAACTGTGCCGGACCTACTTTGGAATCATTATATATTTCGAGGATCTGATACATGTAGGTTCTTTGCGCCCACTTGTTAAATATACTTTTCTACTTGTACTGTTTCTGGAATTTAATGAGGATTCCTTCATTTATCAAGCAGGCTGCATTGAGAAGTAGCGCATTTTGTTCAATATATTCTGTTTTCATTGTACCTTTCTCATTTGTTGAACATTTGCTGCAACCATGTTCAGTTTTAGAGAAAATAGGAGAGAAATTCTCTCTAGTATTTTTGATGATGATAATGCCAATATTTGTGATGAAGATTTATCTTCAATTTTATATAGACTGGAAACAGCAGTATTGAAGGAGAATCGCTTGTTTTGGGAAATCCTCACGCTGGAAAAATATCAAGCTGAGAAGTTAGTACCAAAAGGGTTAAAAATAAACAAGCCATCCTCCTTCAATAGTCCTAATGAGAACTTTAAAAATGATTGGGACATGATTTTAGAACAATGCTCTCTTAGATTGATGGATTTAATAATCAAAGAGCGTAGAACTGCAGCTGAGACATTAAGTAATGAAATCTCCAAAATGCAGTCATTATTAAACCCATGTAGAGAATTGGAAGATTTCAAAGAGGCTGAAATCGAGATAGTTAGGAAACTAAATAAGGAAACAAGAGAGCTCAGGGAAAAGAAAGTCAAAAAATTTCGTAGAGATAAAGATGGCTATTTGGGGAACGAGAAAAGCACCCTAATAGCAAAAATTGATACCCCTGTTGAGAAGAGAAATAATCCCCAAACAGAGTGGAGACAAGTTAAAAATAACAAAGAAAGGAAAAGAATTAATTTTAGGAAACCTTTTATCAGGGACAACTGGAGATCTAATAGAAGAGAGGAAATAAGAGATATGGACCACTTTACGAATAGGTGGACTAATAGGGATGAGAGGGAAGATAGATATTTTACCCCTAGAAGGACCTTCCCGACTCATAGAAATAGATTCGAACCTCTACAGAGAAATGATGAGGTACACACTCCTTTTTTAGATTGGGGCCCAAGACCTCTGAAAAGAAGGTTCTAAATGACCCCCCCAGGAAAAAGAAAAGAGGGAAGCGAGGAGGTGCCAAAAATAAAAATAAAAATAAAAATAAGAATAATGAAAGAGTTCAAGTTTTGGCTAACACCCAACATGAGTTATCTTCAACAAAAATCTTCAATCTAAGTAAGAGGGAACTTACGAAGGATGAAGAGAGTGTTCTAAAGAAAGGCCTAAAATATGCCCCTACGAGTAAAAGTGACCCCTTTGAGTTCTACATCGATTTAGAGAAATTCTCCCGTAAACTGACGATAAAGAAATTTTTCCTCAGTAAAGAAGGCGACAAGGCCTTGGAGTCTGAAAATGAGACTTTACCTATAAAATCTTTTAGGCCAAAATCAACTTTTTATCCCGCACACTGTAAGGGAAGTTTTATAGATTGTTTTAGCAAGATAGTGAATGAAGAGGTAGAGAAAGTTCTACAGAAAAATAATAAAAAATGCAATTTATCCAACAAAGAACGTAGTGCTCTAAAAGCGTTAAGAGATGATAAGGATTTGGTTATCAAATCGGCTGATAAGGGTGGAGGTGTGGTCCTTATGGACAAAGGGGATTATATGGCTGAAATTGACAAACAACTCAATAGTGGCAACACATATAAAAAGTTGAAAAATGACCCTACGGCACGTATCCAAAAGGAGTTATCCAACCTCACCATGGAGGCTGTATCTATGGGTGCACTCAGCCAATCTGAATCAGACTTTATTAACATCCCACATCCATCGGTACCTACTATCTATGTTTTACCCAAAGTCCATAAGGACCCCCTCCATCCTCCTGGCAGACCAATTGTGTCAGGAGTTAACAGTATCACGTCTAATCTATCTGCATTAGTGGACGCCCATTTACAACCTCTTGTTAGAGAAACGAAAGCATTTTTAAAAGATACAGGAGATGTTTTACGGATTTTAGAAAATGTTTTATGGCAGGAGGATTATATTATTGTTAGTGGGGATGTGTCCACACTCTACACTATTATTGATACTGATTTGGGACTAAAAGCTGTTTCCTACTTTTTAGATAAATCTATTTTACCACAGACTGTGATGGAATTTTTACTAAAGAGTATTAAATTTATTCTGATAAACAATTACTTTTACTACAATGGTTCCTATTATATGCAAATGGTAGGCACTGCCATGGGCACCAGATTCGCGCCCAGCTATGCCAACATGTTTATGGCCTATTGGGAGGACACCATGATTTGGCATGAGGATCAGCTGGGTGCGGGTCTGGTGCTATGGAAACGTTTTATCGACGATTTGTTATTTATATGGAAGGGCACTCAGGATGATTTAACTGATTTCTGTAAGGCTTTAAATTTGAATGATTTTAATATATTTATTTCATTCGTTTGTAGCAGGGAGGAATTATCTTTTCTTGATCTTTGCTTATATGTTAAAGATGGAAGTTTGCAAACTAAAATATATAGAAAGAGTACTGATTCCAACAGCTACATTGATAAACATAGCCTCCATCATAAGAACTGGCTAGATGGCATTCCCTATGGCCAGTTCTTAAGAGCAAGACGTAATTGTACTGAAATTCAGGTGTGCAAGGACCAAATTGATGAAATGGGGGAACGTTTTTCTGAAAAAGGTTATGAGAAAGTATTTTTAGAAAAAGCCAAAGAAAAAGCATTTAAAGTAGAAAGAAATAACTTATTAATGGAAAAACCAAGAGTAACCAATAATGAGAAATTAAATTGGTCTTTTATAACCAAATACAATTCTCAACATAAAGAGATTGAAGCAGTGTTCAGAAAAAACTGGAAAATATTAAGGCAGGATCCGATTATTGGTCCCAAACTTCCAACAAATCCAGTTTTTATTTATAGACGTGCCCCATCCCTTAAAGATAAACTTGTAAGAAGTTCCATCGATGAAGCAAAGAGAACCAGCATAAGATCAATAGGCTTTCATAGGTGTGGCTTATGCACTATGTGCAGATTAGTAAAAGGCCCTAGCAAAATAAAAGAATTTTGTGTCAAAAACAAATCCTACCCAATCAGAGAATTTTTGACTTGTAATACCAAGAATGTGGTGTATGGTCTTGAGTGCAAATGCGGCCTAGTGTATATAGGAAAAACAACGAGAAGTCTCAAAACTAGACTGGCAGAGCACTCATATAATATCAAAAAAGGCCTTGAAAGTCATACAGTGTCGGCTCATTTCAAGAAAATGCATAACTCCAATCCCAGTGCCATTAAGGCATTTTGGGGCATACAAGGTATTACTACAACCTGGAAAAATAAAGATATTGAAAGTATTTTGGCTAAAGCAGAGATGAAGTGGATTTTTATGTTAAAAACACTTTCCCCGGGAGGTTTAAATGGGGATTTTGAATTAAAATGGTTTCTTTAGCTCATTTTATTCTCCCCTATTTTTAGCATATTTTTATCTTGTATTTGCATGTTTTTTCTATTTATATGTTATTATGTCTTTTTTTACATATGACTTGGATATGGACTTTTATTATGAGGACTTCCGCTATTTCGTACCGTCCGTTTACAATATGGAACGCATAGCACACTTCCGGAAGAGATGCTGGAACGCATGGAGACTTCCGGTTTCGGCATTGTGATTTCCGGCTGCGAGCGGTGTTATGATACGGCGAAACAACATGATATACATGGACTAGATCATGAAATTCTGTACCAGTATTTGTGCCTACTGTGTATATTGCTATTTATGATTTATGTTTACATTACGTGTATATAGTTTTTTTAAACTGTAGGATGCATAAGTCACTGCTGGAACGCATGGATACTTCCGGTTCCGGTAATGTGACTTCCGGTCGCGAGTAGTAATGCTATGTGGCGGGAAAATGTAACACACATGGAATAGATCATGTCATTATGTACTAGTATATATATGCCTGGATGTTTAGTGACCACCATGCTTCTGAAGAAGGATAATTATTATCCGAAACGCGTTAAGCTGGTGACGTTTGTTGCTGTGGATGTAACCCTGACTTCTGACCGAAAGCCTGTTCCACCTGGTGTGGTATCCGGAACCACCAGTGGCATCCCCATTTCCATTCTGGGAGGGTAACGTGAGGAAAACAGAGATCTACATCCTTTATTGTACCATTTAATTGGTTACATGCTTTTATGTTTTTTTAATATTGTAAGTGTCCTGTGTCTATTAAACGTGTTTTATCCCTGAAATACGACCTGCACCATGATCTGTTTTTCTTTATATTGAGATAAAGATCTATACTTTACCGATCTATGAGGTGCATTGGGAGTTTATGAACACTGACTACGACACTTCAGAAATATCGTCTAACTGATTACTGGTTTGGCCTAGGAAGTTAACGAACTGTGCCGGACCTACTTTGGAATCATTATATATTTCGAGGATCTGATACATGTAGGTTCTTTGCGCCCACTTGTTAAATATACTTTTCTACTTGTACTGTTTCTGGAATTTAATGAGGATTCCTTCATTTATCAAGCAGGCTGCATTGAGAAGTAGCGCATTTTGTTCAATATATTCTGTTTTCGTTCTAGACACATGTCCACTGCAGGTAGAGGAAATTATCTCAAATATACCGGATTCCTTATGGACCAAAGATGGACAGGACTCTGGATTGATGGCAAATGTAGCCCCAGTACTAGTGCAAACAAAAGATGGCAGGATAGCTCGAAAAATCCCCCAGTACCCTCTGAAACAAGAGGTGGAATTAGGAGTATACCCTGTCAAAGAACAGTTGCTACAGCAGGGCATCCTAGTCAAGACGTCCAGCACAGCCAATAGTCCCATCTTCCCTGTAAAAAAGAGTGGGGGGAGGGGTTACAGGCTAGTGCAGGATTTAAGTGGAATAAACAAAATAGTCAACAGCCAATTCCTCATAGTGCCCAATCCAGCTGTCATCCTCATGCAGATTCCTTCTACCTCAAAGTACTTCACTGTGATTGACCTCTGCTCTGCTTTCTTTTCCGTTCCTCTTCACCCTGACAGCCAGTACCTCTTTGCCTTCTCTAACAGGGGAGTACAGTACACCTGGATCTTTCTCCCCCAAGGTTTCATTGACAGTCCAAGTATTTTCTCCCAGGCCCTACATGACTGTTTGCAATCCTTTCGACCTCAGAATGGGTCGGTGCTGATACATGTTGATGACTTGTTGTTATGCTCTGATTCATTTGAGTCGTCCCTGGCAGACACTAAACAGCTTCTGTTTCACCTCTCCCAGACCGGACACAAGGTTTCTACGGATAAATTACAGTTGTGCCGGACAAAGGTTAAATACTTGGGACACTACTTGACACAAGGACTAAGGCACCTGACCACACACAGGATACAGGCCATCCGTGACATGACTCTGCCGCAGACTCAGCAACAGATTCGCACATTTCTAGGAATGTGTGGGTATTGTCGGAATTGGATTCTGGGGTTAACTATTCTGGCACTACCACTGCAAGAAATGGTCTCTTCGAGCAAACCAGAATGGGTCTCTCATACTGAGGAGTCCGAACTGGCGTTTGAGAGACTGGCTAGATTATGCGAAATCTTTTGTGTTATATGGTACCGAAAGTGCTGGGTGCGCGGCAGGAGTCCTAACACAGACACATGGTGATGCCAGCAGACCGGTAGCCTACTACAGTGCACAGCTGGACACTGTAGCACGGTCTCTCCCCACTTGCCTACGAAGTGTTGCAGCCATAGCTTTGTTGATAAGTAAGAGTGAAGACGTAAAGCTAGGACACGACCTGACAATCCATACACCTCATGCAGTATCAGCCTTGCTAAACTCTGCCCAAACCAGACATGTCTCATCCGCTCGGTTTACAAAATGGGAACTATCACTGATGGCCCCTGTAAACATCACCATAAAGAGATGTAGCACACTAAATCCTGCAATTTATTTGCCGAGTGTGCCTTGTAATGCACAAAGGGTGGAGGATGAGAACGATGGTGAAGGAGGATTTAGTACAGACACTGATACGCATGATTGTATGGAATACTTGAACCAGACCTTCACTGCGAGACCTGACAGTGACAACCCACTGGAAGACGTAGACTTTACCTTTTACACTGACGGTAGTTGTCACAGACAGACGCACTCAGGAGACCAGTGCACCGGATACGCAGTTGTAGATGACGAAGGTATCATAGAAGCTGAACCCCTTGGTCCACCTCACTCAGCACAAGTCGCTGAGCTGGTAGCACTGACCAGAGCATGTGAGTTGGCAAAGGGTAAGTCAGCTAATATATACACGGACTCCAGATATGCTTTTGGAGTGGTGTACGATTTTAGGGCCCTGTGGCGCCTCAGAAATTTCATGACGGCAGCTGGCACACCTGTGGCGCATGCGTCACACATCAAAAGACTGCTGACAGACATACAAGAACCTCACAGAGTGGCTGTTATCAAGTGTAAAGCACACACTTACAACCAAGAACCAATTTCACTTGGTAACAGCCGCGCGGGGACGAAGATGCTAAAATTGGCAGCAAGCACCACCACACAAATCAAATTAACACCACACAACTGATGACATTCAGTACGGTAAATACACAACAGTTAATTGAAATGCAAGATTTGTGTTCCCTACAGGAGAAGGCGGTCTGGAAGGTTAAGGGATATAGGGGGTCATTCCGAGTTGTTCGCTCGTTATTTTTTTGTCGCAACGGAGCGATTAGTCGCTAATGCGCATGCGCAATGTCCGCAGTGCGACTGCGCCAAGTAAATTTGCTATGCAGTTAGGTTTGTTACTCATGGCATTACGAGGTTTTTTCTTCGTTCTGGTGATCGTAATGTGATTGACAGGAAGTGGGTGTTTTTGGGCGGAAACTGGCCGTTTTATGGGTGTGTGTGAAAAAACGCTACCGTTTCTGGGAAAAACGCGGGAGTGGCTGGAGAAACGGAGGAGTGTCTGGGCGAACGCTGGGTGTGTTTGACGTCAAACCAGGAACGACAAGCACTGAACTGATCGCAGATGCCGAGTAAGTCTGGAGCTAAGAAGTGTCTATTCGCAATTCTGCTAATCTTTCGTTCGCAATTTTGAGAAGCTAAGATTCACTCCCAGTAGGCGGCAGCTTAGCGTGTGCAAAGCTGCTAAAAGCAGCTTGCGAGCGAACAACTCGGAATGACCCCCATAGTCAGTTGTCCTCAGAACTTTGAAGAGATGGACAAGGTAAGCCAGTGGCCCCCCAGGGCATATCTCCCAAGCCTAACTGAGGCGGCACATGGTCCGACTCATCTGGGCAAGGAAGGTATGGGCTAATTGGTAACAGCCTACTGGAGTGCACCAGGGTTCTCTTCTCAGGCGAGCAAGAAAGCAATGACATGTCTTACTTGCTTGAGGAAGAACATTGGTAAGACAATACCGACGGAGCCATCCCATATCCCTCCTACAGACGGACCTTTCCAGGTAATACAAATCGACTTCATACAGCTATTACCCTGTAGGAACTTGAAATATGTTTTGGTATGCACTGATGTCTTCTCAAACTGGGTAGAGGCATTCGCTGCCACTACAAATACTGCTGTATTACCGCTAAGTAAATTGTGCAGGAATTTGTGTGTAGATATGGTATCCCTAAGATTATTGAAAGTAATAGGGGTACCCATTTTACAGGTGAAGTCTTTCAGGTCATGTGCAAACTTATGGGTATTAATAGTAAGCTACATACTCCCTACCGGCCAGAGGCCAGTGCGAAGGTGGAGAGAATGAATAGCACTATTAAGAACAAGCTAAGCAAAGTGATCGCTGAAACTGGTCTGTTGTGACAGGAAGCATTGCCACTAGTGTTGTACAGCATCAGAACCACTTCCAGGTCACCGCTTAACCTATCACCCTTTGAAATTCTTTTTGGACGACAGCCCCATGTAATGATAGATCCCCAAGATGATCTGAAATGCAATAATGAAATGACTGTGCAATACTTGGTTAGGATGAGCCAGCAACTGAGAAACCAGCAAAGGAATCTGAAACTGGCAATTCTTGACCTACCAAACAGTAATTGTCATGAAAGTGAACCTGGGGATTATGTGATGATTCAAAATTTTCTACGCTCAGGTTGCCCCACAGACAGGTGGGAAGGACCGTATCATGTTTTGTTGACCAGCACGACAGCACTGAAGGTTGCCGAGAGAGAGACTTGGGTCCACTCGTCCCAGTGAAAGAAGGTCGCTGACCCGGAGAAAACTCATGAGAAAGGTGAAGAAAACCTGATATCACTGGAGAATCTGTTCCGAAAAAGCTGAAAGGCAGGACTGTTGAACAGCACCTGAGCGTGGTGAAAAGCAAAATCAAGGACTGTTATCTTAATTTTTTTTCTCCAAATAGCCCACCTCTTCATTTTTTCCTCCCCTCCTTTTTTTCCCTACCGAAATGGATCCACATCAAGAGACTGTATTCCGGATTTTTCTTGTGATTCTATTTTTTTGATCAGGACAATCTGTTTTTGTGAGGGCCCTCGTGAAGTCGAGCAAGGATCTGGAATGGGTTCTGGTGGAGAGGATGAATTTGTAGGACCCCAGGATCAGTCAATCACTTTGGTCAAAGCTGGTATAAGTATGAGATCTGGTAGTCACGGAGCTCGGAGGCAATGTGAAGGGTTATTGTCTGATGACTACTGCATATGTAAGTACTGCGATAACACAGTCGAAGATGGGTGCATTCAGAGATGTCAGTCAAACAATAATATCAATATTGATGGACATCCTTTGAGTGACTAACACTCATTAGTGGGTACGGTCTTAAACCAAACGGAATGCTGGGTGCTCTCACAAATACCTCAAGGACAGAGTAAATCGGGGTTAGTGCCATACCCATTAACAGTAAATGAGGTACTCGAACTGCATGGGGGGAGACCGGTGGACAGAAAATTCAATATATCTTGACCCCCTATCCTAAAGCTCCACCAGTACCACGCAGATAGATCACTACTGTGTTTTAACGTAACCAATTTCCGTAAACCAGGAAATTGGGAAGTGACTTGGAACAATCAGATAATGACATTCTCACATAGAGCAGATAAAGAACCCATCAACTCTGAACTAGTACGTGGGATAGCCACAAGTGGGAGGTACTTCCGATACAAGTATACACGTGGGATCAAAACCACGTGGGCTGGAAAAGTGTCACAGGGATATTGTGTGCACATCATCCAGCCAGATACTTGTGTCAAACAGATGGAAAAACTGGGGACAGGTTTCTTTGTAAGGATTATTTGTGATATGATATTGATGCATTTTGTCCCCTATGTTCTCCCAGGTGATGCTAATTTCATATGTGGAAGGAAGGCGTACAAGTGGCTTACTCCGAGCTCTGAAGGGTTGTGTTACATAGGCAGAGTACTACCAGAGGTCATGACCATTGCACATGACAAAATGAAAGACATTCACCGCAGCGCTCCGCCTCCTTATACTCACACCCACTACGAACACATTTTCAAGAGACACCTCATAGACAGGAGAGAGCTCGCAGCCTCTAATTTGATTCATGAATCCACCGGGATTCAGATTCTTCTTGCATTAGATATCACCCATACTGCCAGAGAAATTATAAATTATAGGTATATCCATGCGCTAGCAAACTTGATAGATAATATCACTGAGATGTATGATGACACCTTCAGGTATACGGGTAGGGAACTACAGGCCTACAAGAAAAAACTGGTCCAACACAGGATGGTCTTAAATTACGTCACGGCCGTGACAGGTGGGTGTTGTGTTACTTTGGCGACTCAATATGGTGTGAAGTGCTGCACGTATATTACGAACAGTACTGAGGACCCAACGGAGATCATTGATCAAAAGATGGACGAGATCTTGCAGTTGAAATGGGAGTTTAGAAGGAAACACAATCTCACTTTAGCGGCTATGGGTAATGAATTGACTGGATGGGCCTCATGGTTAAACCCACTCAAGTGGTTCTCTGGGTTAGGAGAGTGGGCACAAGGTATGATTGCTAATGTGGGAAAGTTTCTCCTCTGTATCCTGGGTGTTGTCATAATCATCGGCCTGATATTTAGATGTGTTCGTATTTTGACGCGGCGAAAAAGGCATAATACAAATTTGATGAGTCTAAGGAGCAGGTGCGTTTTTAAATGCGGCAGATCTGGTATACGATCCGACGATAGAGACAGTGCTGTGATAGGAATGTAAATGAATTTCATAGCCTGTTTCTTTCACCATCTTTTTGTGTTTCTCTCACCCTCTACCCAGCAAAACTTCTACTGAATCCGGACATCAGTGTGCAAAGACATAGGTACATGTATGTATCCAACGTTCGTTCAAATCAGACATCTTAGGCTATAGCACTCTCTCAGCATACTCTATAGGTTGAATGTCGTCCCACACCCAACCAGTGGTCCCTTGATCGCCGAGTGCATATAGAGAATGTCTCGTCCTCCTCCCTGTCTTCCCCAACCATAGTCAGTGTTTGATTTGCTAAAAAAGTACATATGTGTGTCTAGGTCACCTGTTATGTGTTTTGAATTATTTTGTTAGTAATTTATGACAGTTGTTTACTGTCAAAGGGTGGACTGTCAAAGTCAAAAATATTACATACACCCCACATGCAAACACCAAACAGATTGGCCTCTGTGCGTACATGTTTTCGCAGTGCGTACGCATACACGCACGCTACGTACACTCGTTCACCAGCCTTGCGTAGTGCCACGTGGTATGAGTATATATGGTAGCATACGCATTCGCACAGAAAAGCCACAAAGTCATATTCCATATTCTATTTATATAGTGCATAATTTACACATAGTCTCCACACACTTTGCCAGCAAGTTACATACACTTAAAAGGTAGAACAATAGAGTTATTCAGCTTTACAGGATGTGAGGGGACAGAGCAAGGTTAGGACTTAGTGTTTGGTATCCAGATGTGCAGTATTTTGTGATCTACATTCTGGTTGCTATTTGCAGTTGATCGCATGTATCTGCGTGTAGATATACACAGAAATATATTAGCAAACTGTTATGATACTGTACTCAGGATATTCGGCGGGAACCCAGTGGCTAACACCTGCAAGCACACCTGGACCAAGCATCGCCCATTCATTCAAGCCAACCTATGACCCCTCATGTACTGTAAATGACCTGCCCCTTGACCTATGGAAGAAGAGCTTACATATCCCATTGTATCGTATTTGGACTCATTGTATATAAGAGAGTCCTCCTGGCCAGGCTCAGTCTATTCTCTGAAGGTCATCTTGCTAAGACTGACTGAGGCCTGGATCCGGGAGCGCTCCGTATGTACTATTTGTTGTAGCTCTTCTCTGTAATATTGTTGTATCTTTTGAGTAAATATTGTTGATGCTTTGGACCACAACATAAAATGTAACTATTGGTGTCACATTCCATTCTTGTTTGGGGAATAAGGTGTATTCAGCCACACGTGTCACTGCATTGTGCGCACAGTGTGTTAGCGTGTATACGCAACGTGCATACATATGTTAGCGGTTATTTACTTATGTTTAGCGGCCGCAGCGGCTATAACTCTAGTGAAACAAGGTACTACTTTTCCTTGTAAGGTAATCGAACTTTACAATGTGAAGATGAGATCCTGACCACTGGTCCAGGAGTTCCAGTTGGAAAGACCGTGTATGAAATCTTCCGTACTGGAGAGCCTCGTAGGAGGCAACCATCTTCCCCAGAACGCGAATGCACTGATGAACACATACCCAGGCTGGCTTCAGGACATCCCAGAACATTGTTTGTATCACCAACGCTTTCTCCGCCAGCAGAAACACCCTCTGTACTTCCATGTTGAGGATCATCCCCAGGAAGGACAGTCTCCTTGTCGGTTCCAAATACTCCATCCATGATCCTGGAGTAGTTGAGTTGAGAGAGCAATGCTCTGTAACAGCTTCTCCCTGGAAGACGCTTTTATCAGCAGATCGTCCAGATAAGGAATTATGTTCACACCCTGCTTGCTGAGGAGTAGCATCATCTCTGCCATGACCTTGGTGAACACCCTCGGTGCCGCGGAGAAGCAAAACGGTAGTGCCTGGAACTGATAGTGACAGTCCAGCAGCGCAAATCTTAGATAAGCCTGATGAGGTGGCCAGATCGGAATGTGAAGGTACGCATCCTTGATATCTAGGGATACCAGAACTTTCCCCTCCTCCAGACCTGAGATCACCGCTCTCAGAGACTCCATCTTGACTTTGAATTCCCTCAAATAAGGGTTCAGTGACTTTAGGTTCAATATTGGCCTGACCGAACCATCCAGTTTCTGTACCACAAACAGGTTTGAGTAATAACCCATGTTTGTTAGGTGAGGTGGAACTGGAACAATGACATTTGACTTTAGCAATTTTTTAATGGCTTCCTGTAGGATAGCACTTCCTGTCAGCAAAGCTGGTAAGCCTGATTTGAAGAATCTGTGAGGTGGGAGTTCTTGAAACTCCAGCCTGTTCCCCTGGGTAACAATAACTTGTACCCAGGAGTCTAGGCATGGTGACGCCCAGACATGACTGAAATTTCTGAGTCTTGCTCCCACCTGCCCGATCTCCAGGCTGGGAGGTCCACCGTCATGCCGAGTATTTTGAGGAAGCAGAACCAGATTTCTGTTCCTGGGAACCTGTTGGAGCAGGTTCTGGATTTTCCCCGACCTCCTCTAAAGAAAGTGGAAGGGGGTTTGGACTTTTTAACTTTCGCAGTCCGAAAGGACTGCATAGTAGACGTAGGATAAGATTTCCTAATTGGCGGTGTTGCTGAGGGAAGGAAGGTTGACTTACCCGCAGTTACCGTGGAGATCCACGCATCTAATGCTTCCCCAAACAGAGCCTGACCTGTGAAGGGCAGGTTCTCCACACTTTTCTTGGATTCAGCATCCGCAGACCATTAGCACAGCCAGAGTCCCCTGCGTGCCGAGACAGTCATGGAAGAAGCCCTCGCATTAAGATGGCCAAGGTCCTTCATGGCCTCCACCATGAAACCTGCAGAATCCTGTATGTGACGTAAAAACAATTCAATGTCAGTTCTATCCATAGAATCCAATTCCTCTAGTAACGTGCCTGACCACTTTACTATGGCTTTAGAAAGCCATGCACAGGCAATAGTGGGTCTTAAAGCTACGCCAGTAGCTGTGTATAGGGATTTGAGCGTAGTCTCAATCTTGTGATCAGCTGGCTCTTTTAAAGCAGTGGACTTAGGGACAGGTAAAACCACCTTCTTTGACAACCTAGATACAGAAGCGTCTACTACAGGCGGAATTTCCCACTTTTTCCTGTCGTCCTCAGGGAAAGGAAAAGAAATGAGAACCCGTTTTGGGATCTGGAATTTTTTCTCTGGATTTTTCAAACAATGCGTTTAGTTCCTTAGACGCAGGGAATGTAATGGAGGATTTCTTATTGTCAGTAAAGTAAGCCTCCTCTACTTGCTCAGGTACCTTATCAGTAATGTGTAAAATGGCCCTAATAGCCTCAATCATTAGTTGCACCCCCTTAGCAAGGGATGCATCTTCCCCCTACATATCCCCATCACCATCTCCTGTATCAGAGTCGGTATCCGTGTCAGCTTGCATTATCTGGGCAAGATCACGCTTTTCAGGGTGATACAATTGGGGTCTTTGATGAGGTAGTGGGAGCTAAATACGACAAAACCTCAACACACTTTCTCAAAACCTGTGTTTCAGTCTCATTTTGAGCTATCCGAGATGAAATCTGGGATATCATTCCCCTAATAGAATCCACCCATGGGGGTTCGGATTTAAAAGGCTGAGACAGTATATTACAGTCCTGAGTACATGGAATAGACTCTTCAGGAGAAGACACACACTCTGCAGCACAAGATACAGAGTTCCTAGACATGTTTATGTGAGCTATACAAACACACACACACAGTAAAATGCAGACACATTTTCCCCCAGAGTACCTTCAGATAGAATGTGGAGGTACGCATCCTTGATGTCCAGGGACACCTGGAACTCCCCCTCCGTCAGTCCTGAGATTGAAGTCCCTGAGATAAGGGTTCAAAAGTTTCAAGCTCAGAATTTGCCGTCCCGAACCATCCGGCGTCGGTACCACAATAAGGTTCGAATAGTAACCTTTGCTCAACTGATGAGGCGAACTGGAACAATGACCTCGGACACTACCAATTTTCGGATAGCGTCCAGAAGAATCGCTCTGTCTGCCGGAAAAGCTAGCAAGCCTGATTTGAAGAAACGGTGAGGTGGGAGAGTTTGAAACTCCAGCCTGTACCCCCTGGACACTAAATCTTGTATCCGAGGGTCCAGGCCAGACGATACCCAGACGTGGTTGAAATGCCGGAGACTTGCTCCCACCTGACCTACCTCCAGCAGTGTGGTCCACCGTCATGCTGAGGACTTCAAGGCACCAGAAGCAGGCTTCTGGTCCTGGGAACCTGCGGGAGAAGGCTTTTTGGCTTTGGCACGACCACCTCTAAAGAAGGTGCGAGGCGGCTTGTTCTTTCTAAGCCTCGCGGGACGAAAGGACTGTGACGTGGTGGGAGTAAAAGGCTTCTTCGTAGCCGGTGCTGCTGAGGGGAGAAAAGGAGACTTACCCGCGTTAGCCGTGGCAATCCACGCATCCAGTGCCTCCCCAAACAGAGCCTGACCTGTATAGGGTAGGCTCTCCACACTTTTCCTGGAGTCCGTGTCCGCAGACCATTGGCACAGCCAGAGACCCCTGCGAGCCGAGACAGACATGGAGGAGATCCCCACAGCCATGGAACCCAGATCCTTCATGGATTCTACCAGAAACCCTGCAGAATCCTGTATGTTGCTTAAAATAAGATTTTACTTACCGGTAAATCTATTTCTCGTAGTCCGTAGTGGATGCTGGGGACTCCGTAAGGACCATGGGGAATAGACGGGCTCCGCAGGAGACAGGGCACTTTAAGAAAGAATTTGGATTCTGGTGTGTTCTGGCTCCTCCCTCTATGTCCCTCCTCCAGACCTCAGTTAGAGAAACTGTGCCCGGAAGAGCTGACCGTACAAGGAAAGGATTTTGGAATCCAGGGCAAGACTCATACCAGTCACACCAATCATACCGTATCACTCGTGATAAATTTACCCAGTTAACAGTATGAACAACAACGGAGCATCAGATCAACCCTGATGCAACCAAACATAACCCTTATTTAAGCAATAACTATATACAAGCATTGCAGAAGAAGTCCGCACTTGGGACGGGCGCCCAGCATCCACTACGGACTACGAGAAATAGATTTACCGGTAAGTAAAATCTTATTTTCTCTAACGTCCTAGTGGATGCTGGGGACTCCGTAAGGACCATGGGGATTATACCAAAGCTCCCAAATGGGCGGGAGAGTGCGGATGACTCTGCAGCACCGAATGAGCAAACACAAGGTCCTCCTCAGCCAGGGTATCAAACTTGTAGAACTTTGCAAAAGTGTTTGAACCTGACCAAGTAGCCGCTCGGCAAAGCTGTAATGCCGAGACCCCTCGGGCAGCCGCCCAAGAAGAGCCCACCTTCCTTGTGGAGTGGGCTTTTACTAATTTTGGAAGCGGCAATCCAACCGCAGAATGAGCCTGCTGAATCGTGTTACAGATCCAGCGAGCAATAGTTTGCTTTGAAGCAGGAGCACCCAGCTTGTTGGATGCATACAGGATAAACAGCGACTCAGTTTTCCTGACTCTAGCCGTTCTGGCTACATAAACCTTCAAAGCCCTGACCACATCTATTAACTCGGAATCCTCCAAGTCCCGAGTAGCCACAGGCACCACAATAGGTTGGTTCATATGAAAAGATGACACCACTTTTGACAGAAATTGTGGACGGGTCCGCAATTCTGCCCTGTCCATATGGTAAACCAGATAGGGGCTTTTTTTTTTTTTTTTTTATTCCTTATTTGTACGTGGTCAGGCACATAGAGAAGACATTACAGGAGTACATGGGACAGACGCCCAACATAGCCAGCGTCCAGAATAGACCACACATTTTCAAATAAACAACAGGGTAATCGGTGTAGAAAGAACAATAGAGTTCTAACATGGGGTTCGAGGGGGAGGAGGGAGGGAGGAGGAGAGGAACAGGGGAGGGGGGGAACCACAGTAGCGTCTGTACATAATATATATCGTGAGAACAACAAGATCAGAATAAGGGGAGGAAGGGGAATCAAGAAGGAGGCGAGAACAGACAAGACAAAGGAAGAAGAGAAGATAGAGAAAGAGAGGAGGTAGGAGAAAGAGGTATGCCGGAGAGAGGGATGGTAGGTGGTGCCCATGGGTCTACGGAGAGGGCCAGGAGCAGGAGGAGGGGTATGGCTAACTACGTTCGGCGGCGAGCCAGGGGCCCCAGACCTGCTCGAAGATGTGGCCCCGGTCGTGGAGGTAGTATGTGATCTTTTCCATTGAGGCGATGTGCCAAATTTTAGTTTTAAGGGACAGTAGGGAAGGTGGGGAGGGGCTCTTCCAGTTAAGGGCGATCAGTGATTTTGCTGCCGTTAGAATGTGTGAGGTCAGTTTTTGGGAGAATTTATTGAGGAGAGGGTGGGGGGGGGTAACACAGTAAGGAGATCCAAGGATCTTTCAGCACAGGGGATTCTAGGAGCGAGTTGAGGAGGGAGTGCACTAGGTCCCAGAAGGGCACGATGACCGGGCAGGTCCACCATATGTGGAGCATAGTGCCTCTAGCCCCACAGTTCCTCCAGCAAGCCGGAGAGGAAGTCGGGAAAAATTTGTTAAGGCAGTCGGGGGTGTAGTACCAGCGGTAGTAAACTTTGTAGGCCGTTTCCATAAAAGCGGTGGCAATGGAACATTTAGCAATCCCTAGTCTCATGTCCTCCCAGTCTTCAGTTTCTGGTGGGGGCCCGAGGTCCCGTTCCCATGCGAGTTCATGGGGCCGGGAAAGGGGAAGGGAGGATTCTAATAGGAGAGAGTAAAGTTGGGAGATTATGCCTTTGGAGGAATGGGAGTAGATACATAGGCTTTCAAAGGGAGTGAGGGCACGAAGTAAGGCGGTGGGGGGGAGAGAGCTTAGAAAATGGCGTATTTGTAGGAATTGAAAGAGATTAAGTGGTTGTGAGGGGGTTTTCTGTTGGAGATCAGGTAGGGACAACCATTGGCCCCGATCGGCAAAGTTGACTGGGAATTTGAGGCCCAGTGTTATCCACGTCCGGGACCTCGTAATCGAGAGTCCCGAGGGAAACATGGGATTTTGCCAGATGGGGGTCAAGGGTGAGGGTGTAGTAGTGAGACCCCTCTTCAGAAAGAGGGTGTCCCAGGTTTTAAGGTTGAATTTAATGGTGGGGAGAAGTTTAGAGGTTGGGGGTCGGGAGGCGGAGGAGAGGCCCCATAAGGGGGTCAGGTCTGGGATGCCAATGAAGGCTGCCTCGATGTCTAACCAGGATACCGATCCTGGAGGAGCATATGAAGTGACAATGTGGGATAGATGGGAGGCTAGGTAGTAAGAGTTTGACATCGGGAAGACCTCTGCCTCCCGCGGAGGTTGGTCTTTTCAGAGTGTTGGCAGCAATGCGGGGAGGTCTGTGGTTCCAAATAAAGCGTACAAGGTCTCGTTGGATAGTGCGGAGAAAGGAGGCCGGGACCGCCACTGGGAGGGTCTGAAAAAGATAGAGCCATTTGGGGATTATGGTCATTTTAACTGCTATGATCCTGCCCAGCCACGAGATGAAGAGACTGTTCCAAGAGGTCAGGCCGGCAAGTGTGTTGGCAAGGAGGGGTGGGAAATTTTCCCGAAAGAGGGAGCCGTAACGAGGGGTTAAGTATATCCCTAAGTATTTAATCTTCGTGGGCTGCCATTTAAAATTAAAGTTGGCGCGAAGGGACTCAGCCTCATGTTGGGGGATATGGAGTATCATGGCCTCAGATTTGGAGTAGTTGATCTTGTATCCTGATATAAGGCTATAGGCTTGTAGAACTGAGAATAGGTTTGGGAGTGAGATGAGAGGCTGGGTAATGGAAAGTAGAATGTCATCTGCGAAGAGGGAGATTTTAGGATCTGTGGGGCCTACCTGTATTCCGTGTATATCCGGATGTGTTCTAATTTGAGAGGCAAGGGGTTCTATGATGAGGGCAAATATTAAGGGGGAGAGGGGGCAGCCCTGACGTGTGCCATTGGAAATACTAAGTGGGGCAGATGGGATACCATTGATTAGGACGGTGGCAGTGGTGGTGGAGTATAATGCTAGGATGCTAGTGAGAAAGCCACCGGACAGGCCATAGGCCTCCAAGGCGGGTCTCAGAAATCCCCAGGAGATCCGGTCAAATGCTTTTTCGGCATCTAAGGAGAGCATGATAGTGGGGGATCTCCTGGAGTTCGAGATATGTATAAGGTCAATAACACGTCTGGTGTTGTCTCTCGCCTGGCGGTCCGGGATAAATCCCACTTGGTCGTAGTGAACAAGGGAAGGGAGGTATGGGTTAAGGCGGTTGGCCAGGATCTTAGCAAAGATTTTCAGGTCTAAGTTCAGGAGAGATATGGGGCGATAGCTAGCGCAGTTAAGGGGATCCTTACCTTCTTTGGGGATCACCACAATTCTAGCCTCTAGCATCTCAGGGGGAAAAGGGTCGCCTTGGACAATCCTATTGAACAGGGAGTGAAGGTGGGGGGAGAGGAGGGCAGAAATTTTTTTGTAGTAGAGAGCCGTGAACCCGTCCGGGCCCGGAGATTTGCCAATTTTTTGCATGAGTATAGTCTGGGTGATTTCTTCCACCGTAATCTCACTGTTAAGAAGGTCCATGGCGTCCTGGGGGAGTCTGGGTAATTTAGAAGCAGAGAGAAAATGGGAGATAAGGTCGGATTGGGGATGGGGGGGGGAGAGCCCGTGGGGGGGGGGCGGGAGATTGTATAGGTCCGCGTAATAGGATTGGAAGGCGGCTCTAATGGCAATGGGGTCCTGAACAAGTTGATTGAGAGAATTTCTGATAGTAACAATGTTGGTTTTGGCTCTCGTGGAGCGGAGTCGTGCCACCAGGATCTTGTCCGCCTTGTCACCCCTCTCGTAAAAGGACTGGCGAAGCCACTTAAGACACTTGGCCACCCGTGTAGTGAGGAGATCAAGTTCCGCCTTGATAGTACGAAGTTCGGACAAGACCGTCTGGTCGGAGGACGCCTTATGTTGGGTCTCAAGTGCGTGGAGTTTGATGGAGAGCTTATTGTATTGGGAGAGGGATTGCTTTTTAGCTTTTGAAGCTAGGCTGATGAGGTGTCCTCGAAGGACAGCCTTGTGTGCCAGCCAGAGGGTGGACCTGGAGATATCGGGGGAATCATTTAGGGTGAAGTAATCTGAGATCTTGTCCTGAAGATGGGACCTTATCTCTGGGTTGTGAAGGAGGGAGTCGTTGAGGCGCCATGTCATGGGGCGAGGACGGGAAACCAAACCTGCTAGGTCGCAGGAGATGGGGGCGTGGTCGGACCAAATTAGTGGGTGAATATGGGCATTGCGGAGATTCAAGGCAAGGTCATGACTGCACAGGACCATATCAATGCGGGAGTAGGAGTTATGAGGGGCAGAGTAAAAGGTATAATCGCGGGCAGAGGAATCTTTTATCCTCCAGGAGTCGTAGAGGAGTTGAGATCGCATGAGACGGAGAAGGGCTCTAGAGCGGAGGGAGTCCGATGGGAAGGGAGTAAGGGAGGAGGTAGAGCGATCTATCTGTGGGTTCAGGACGGAATTAAAGTCCCCTACAAGTATGAGGTCTCCCTGCCGGACTCGAGTAAGGAGATTATCTAACCTTGTAAAGAACCGTTCCTGTCGTTGGTTAGGGGCGTAAACGTTAACCAGGGTACACAGGTTGTTATTGAGTTTCCCCACCAGGACAAGGAATCGGCCGTCTTTGTTGGTATAAGAGTCAGGAGTTCAAAGGTGAGGTGGCGGACAAATAAAATCGCTACTCCCCGCTTTTTGGCTAAGTGGTCGCAGGCATGAAAGGAAACGGGGTATGGCTTACATTGTAGGGTAGGGTGAGAGTCATGCACGAAGTGAGTCTCCTGTAGGAAGATCAGATCGCCCCTATGGTGTTTAAGGGAAGCAAAGAGCTTACCTCTCTTTTGAGGGCTATTCAGGCCCTTCACGTTATGAGAGAGTACCCGGAGACCCATGGGCAAGTAACAGCGAGGTAAGCAGGTTAGAAAGAGCGGAGGTGGTTGAAGGTGGAGAGGGGGGAGAGGGAGACCGAACGGAGTTATATGAGGCAAGAGAGAGTGTGGTCAGAGGGGGGGGGGAGGGGAAGAAGACCGGGAGGGGTGGGAGGGTGGTTGGTCGTCTGGCAGTAGAGGCCAGGACCGGTGGAGCTGACAAGGGGAAGGAGTACTAGGTGTCGGGGGAGCACCTAGGTCAGCGGTAGGGCACGAAGCCCTGTGGGGGCGCGGCATGGGGCCCAGAACGCGGATCACGAGCCGCTCGGGAAAGGGCAGGAGGCAAGCCTCCCCTGGAGGTACCTGAGGGGGAAAGCTGGATAGAAGACAGGAAGAGAAAATAGCAGGAGCGCCAGCCCCAAGGGGCAAAGGAGAGGGGGGGGGGGGGGGAGATGGAAAGGAATAGATCAGGTTTCAGCATGGTAACATAGCAGCAGAGTAACATTTGGATATTTAGACATTTAAGCATTTAAACTTTTAAACATTTTTAAACAGGGGGCAACAACAAAGCAGTTGTAAAGCAACTAAGGGGTCACGAGATCAGGTTACAGGGAACCTAAGTTAACGCAGCTCCCCTGATGGGGGAATGCGACCAGGAATGATCGCCCCAATTCTGTGTAGGAAGCATTAACGTAGAGAGCTGAAAGTTCATCAGGGAACTGGAGGTGGAGCCTGGGGGACCGCAGAAGACGGCACCGTGAACCACTCAGAGCGAGGAGATTGGAGTGAGTCCCGCTGTGTCCGTGGTGGGTGGCGTTGAGTATGAGCATCTTGGTCGGCGGCGGGGATGCCCAACCTGGAGAGGAGCGTTTGGGCCTCAGGTTGGTCTCTGGCCGTGAGGAGCTTCCCTTGATGCCACACCAGGATACGGAAAGGGAAACCCCAGCGGTACTTCACGTTGTGACGGGAGAGCAGGGAAGTGATGGGTTTGAAGTCCCTGCGTTTAGCTAGAGTGAGCGGAGATAAGTCCTGAAAAATCTGAAGCGGGGTATGTTGGAAAGTCACAGACCCCAGCCGTCGGGCCTCCCTCATGACGGCCTCCTTCGCAGTGAAATAATGTAGTCGGAGAATGACATCTCTGGGCTGGGAGGAGTCCTGAGAGCGAGGCCGCAGGGCTCGATGCGCTCGGTCCAGGAGGAGATGTTCCTCAGGGGTGTCAGGCGACAGGTGTGCGAAGAGGCGTTTGAGGTAGAGATCAAGATGATCGACCTCCTCGTGGATACCCCAGATCCTCAGGTTATTTCTCCTTGCCCTATTGTCCTGGTCCTCATGCTCCTCCCGAAGGTGGGCAACATCTTGGCGGAGTTGATGAAAATCGGTCTCGACCGTTTGTTGGAACGACACCACCTCCTCTACCCTTCGTTCAAGTTGGTCGGTTCTGGAGCCGATGTCGGCAATATCGGATTTCAGGGAGTGTAGAGCCTGGACTGAGGACTTGATGTCCCGCATCTCCTTGAGGAGGGAGATAAAGTCCTTGCGGGTGAGGGGTGTGAGATCGTCATCTTCGGCCTCCGATTCGGAGGGACCCTGGGAGGGCCCGGGATTATCAGGCCTGTTCGTGGCTGGGGTGCTTTTTTTTAGTTAGGAATGGTGTGAGGTCGGACCCCTGAGATTTTTTGTTGCCCCTGGTCATCTTGAGGGCATGGGGGAGTGGGTGGGAAGCAGGGTGGGAAATGGAGGTGGCGCCCCTGCAGTGAGGCTCAGGACCAGGGAAGGTAAATCGAGGGCTTTAAGGAGGCATCATGGTGTGGTTATTGGCCGAGCCCGGCAGACGGAGCCGGCCCAGGGAGGCCCAAGAGAGCAGGGGGGGGGCCACCCGGCCCCGGAGTGGAAGCAGGTAATCAGAAGTCGCAGGAGGGGGGACCCTGTATATGATCTCCGCCGTTCAGGGACCACGGGGACGCGCCCTGGGCACGGACCAGCCAGTGACCGGGGTAGCACCGCGGCCGGGCCCCGGCGGGGAGAGAGGTCCGCGGACAGCTATGAAGACGGCCCTCGGGTGGGCCCCAGTGTATGCCCCAGTGAGCTTTAAGTAATTGCAGGCAGAGGAGGTTGCGGTCTTGGAGGCCCACAAAATGGCCGCTGCTGGCGCAGGCTGCAGGGAGCCGGGGGATGAGAGAGAACTGTGCTGGTGCTCCTCAGGAGGGTCTCCGGCGTCTGGTGGGGCCAGGGAACGCGGGACCGGGAGCCAGTACGATACTACCCTGCTTCAGAAGACAAGAATGTGCAGGGGATCCAGAGAAGTGACTGAGGTGGAGCAGATCCACACAGTCACAGGGGGGATACAGAGCCAGTCCCAGGGTGAGCTCACGGGGAAGGGGGGGGGGTGGAGCTGCATCCAGCCCTTCGTCCAGATCAGGGCTGCTGGCGGCGGCGGTCCGCGGGCAGTAAGCGCTGGGCCTCAGAGGAGGGGACCACCGCTGGGAGACTAGGCTAAGGGAGCGGCTCACCTCATCGAAGGGGGGATCCCCGGGCCGCACGTCCTCCGCTTCCCCCTCCGGATCCCGAGATCCAAGAAGGCCGCCGCCGCCGGGACTCCGGGCCGCCCGCACCTGCGTCTAGCCGGGCTCTCCTTCCTCCCGCAGTGCCGCCGACCTCAGCAGCCAGGCGTGGGGGTCCGGACAGGGGCCCTCAGCAGTCTCCTCAGGGTCTCCAGGGGCAGACGCCCCTCGCGGTAAGCAGCGCCGGTCCAAAATCGAGGCCCCGGCTTCAGGTGGGTGGGCAGGCCGCAATCCGCAGAAGCCGGTATACCGGCTTCCCGACTCCGCAGCACAAGTCCACCACTGTGAGGGGGCCTCGTTAGTGCAGTGGCTGAGGTTATGGGGCTTTTAGGGAACAGGGGGAGGAAAACAGGGGAAAATTCTCCTCAGGGATTGCGGAGCTCCCTGTTCGTGCTGCCACTCTAGTCAGCCTCCAGGCCACGCCCCCCAGATAGGGGCTTTTATGTGACAAAACCGCTAATTCTGACACACGCCTAGCCGAAGCCAAGGCTAATAGCATGACCACCTTCCACGTGAGATATTTTAACTCCACCGTTTTGAGTGGCTCAAACCAGTGTGACTTCAGGAAACTCAACACCACGTAAAGATCCCAAGGTGCCACTGGAGGCACAAAAGGGGGCTGAATATGCAGCACTCCCTTTACAAACGTCTGAACTTCAGGAAGAGAAGCTAGTTCTTTTTGAAAGAAAATGGATAGGGCTGAAATCTGGACCTTAATGGAACCCAATTTCAGGCCCAAAGTCACTCCCGACTGTAGGAAGTGAAGGAAACGGCCCAGCTGGAATTCCTCCGTAGGGGCATTCCTGGCCTCACACCAAGCAACATATTTTCGCCATATACGGTGATAATGTTTAGCCGTCACGTCCTTCCTAGCCTTTATCAGCGTAGGAATGACCTCATCCGGAATGCCTTTTTCTGCTAGGATCCGGCGTTCAACCGCCATGCCGTCAAACGCAGCCGCGGTAAGTCTTGGAACAGACAGGGCCCCTGTTGCAACAAGTCCTGTCTTAGAGGCAGAGTCCACGGGTCCTCTATGAGCATTTCTTGCAGATCTGGATAGCAAGTCCTTCTTGGCCAATCCGGAACAATGAGTATTGTTCTCACTCCTCTTTTTCTTATGATTCTCAGCACCTTGGGTATGAGAGGAAGAGGAGGGAATACATAGACCGACTGGAACACCCACGGTGTCACTAGTGCGTCTACAGCTATCGCCTGAGGGTCTCTTGACCTGGCGCAATACCTCTGTAGCTTTTTGTTGAGGCGGGATGCCATCATGTCCACCTGTGGCAGTTCCCACCGACTTGCAATCTGCGTGAAGACTTCTTGATGAAGTCCCCACTCTCCCGGGTGGAGGTCGTGCCTGCTGAGGAAGTCTGCTTCCCAGTTGTCCACTCCCGGAATGAACACTGCTGACAGTGCTCTTACGTGATTCTCCGCCCAGCGAAGAATTCTGGTGGCTTCCGCCATCGCCACCCTGCTCCTTGTGCCGCCTTGGCGGTTTACATGAGCCACTGCGGTGATGTTGTCTGACTGAATCAGCACCGGTTGGTCGCGAAGCAGGGTCTCCGCTTGACGTAGGGCGTTGTATATGGCCCTTAGTTCCAGGATATTGACGTGAAGGCAAGTCTCCTGACTTGACCACAGACCTTGGAAGTTTTTTTCCCTGTGTGACTGCCCCCCACCCTCGGAGGCTTGCATCCGTGGTCACCAGGACCCAGTCCTGAATGCCGAATCTGCGGCCCTCGAGAAGGTGAGCACTCTGCAGCCACCACAGGAGAGACACCCTGGCCCTGGGGGATAGGGTGATCAACCGATGCATCTGTAGATGTGATCTGGACCACTTGTCCAGTAAGTCCCATTGCAAGGTCCTCGCATGGAACCTGCAGAAAGGAATGGCCTCGTATGATGCCACCATCTTTCCCAGGACTCGCGTGCAGTGATGCACCGACACCTGTTTTGGTTTTAATAGGTCTCTGACCAGTGTCATGAGCTCCTGAGCCTTCTCCATCGGGAGAGAAACCATCTTCTGGTCTGTGTCCAGAATCATGCCCAGGAAGGGCAGACGAGTCGTAGGAATCAGCTGCGACTTTGGAATATTTAGAATCCAGCCGTGCTGTTGTAACACCTCCAGAGAGCGTGCTACGCTGATCAGCAACTGCTCTCTGGACCTCGCCTTTATGAGGAGATCGTCCAAGTATGGGATAATTGTGACCCCTTGCTTCCGCAGGAGCACCATCATCTCTGCCATTACCTTGGTAAATATTCTCGGTGCCGTGGAGAGACCAAACGGCAACGTCTGGAATTGGTAATGACAATCCTGTACCACAAATCTGAGGTACGCCTGATGAGGTGGATAAATGGGGACATGAAGGTAAGCATCCTTTATGTCCAGAGACACCATAATATCCCCCCCTTCCAGGCTTGCGATGACCGCTCTGAGCGATTCCATCTTGAACTTGAACCTTTTCAGGTATATGTTCAGGGATTTTAAATTAAATATGGGTCTGACCGAACCGTCCGGTTTCGGTACCACAAACATGGTCGAATAGTAACCCCTTCCCTGTTGAAGGAGGGGAACCTTTACCACCACCTGCTGAAGATACAATTTGTGAATTGCAGCTAACACTATTTCCCTCTCTAAGGGGGAAGCTGGCAGGGCCGATTTGAGGTAACGGTGAGGGGGCATCTCTTCGAATTCCAGCTTGTATCCCTGAGACACAATCTCTATAGCCCAGGGATCCACCTGGGAGTGAACCCACTTGTGGCTGAAATTTCAGAGACGCGCCCCCACCGGGCCTAGCTCCGCCTGTGGAGCCCCAACGTCATGCGGTAGATTTAGTGGAAGCCGGGGAGGACTTCTGTTCCTGGGAACTAGCTGTATTGTGCAGCTTCTTTCCTCTACCCCTGCCTCTGGCAAGAAAGGACGCACCTCGTACTTTCTTGCCTTTTTGTGATCGAAAGGACTGCATTTGATAATACGGTGCCTTCTTAGGTTGTGAGGGAATATATGGCAAAAAATTTGACTTTCCAGCCGTAGCTGTGGAGACCAGGTCCGAGAGACCGTCCCCAAACAATTCCTCACCCTTGTAAGGTAAAACCTCCATGTGCCTTTTTGAGTCGCCATCGCCTGTCCATTGCCGAGTCCACAGGACCCTTCTGGCAGAAATCGACATTGCATTTATTCTAGAGCCCAGTAGGCTAATGTCTCTTTGAGCATCTCTCATATATAGGACAGCGTTTTTTATATGCCCCAGGGTCAGCACTATAGTATCCTTGTCCAAGGTATCAAGTTCCTCAGATAAGGTATCTGTCCATGCTGCTACAGCACTACACATCCAGGCCGACGCAATCGCCGGCCTTAGTAGGGTACCTGAATGTGTATAAATGGACTTCAGGATACCCTCCTGCTTTCTATCCGCAGCATCTTTTAGGGTGGCCGTATCCTGTGACGGTAGGGCTACCCTCTTGGATAAGCGTGTTAAAGCTTTGTCTACCCTAGGGGAGGATTCCCAGCGTAACCTGTCCGTTGGCTGGAAAGGATACGCCATAAGCATCCGTTTGGAAATCTGCAGTTTTCTATCTGGAGATTCCCAAGCCTTTTCACATAACTCATTTAATTCATGTGAAGTGGGAAAGGTCACCTCTTGCCTTTTTTCCCCATACATATAAACCCTCTTGTCAGGGACTGGGGTTTCCTCTGTGATGTGCAACACATCCTTCATTGCTATAATCATGTAACGGATGGCTTTAGCCATTTTAGGCTGTAACTTTGCATCATCGCCATAGACACTGGAGTCAGAATCCGTGTCGACATCTGTGTCAATAATTTGGGATAGTGCGCGCTTCTGAGACCCTGACGGCCTCTGCGACATAGGATCAGGCATGGGCTGAGACCCCGGCTGTCCCAAGGCTTCAGCTTTATCCAACCTTTTATGCAAGGAAGTAACATTATCATTTAAAACCTTCCACATATCCATCCAATCGGGTGTCGGCGGCGACCCCACATTCATTTGCTCCCGCTCTGCTTCCACATAGCCTTCCTCGTCAAACATGCCGACACAAGCGTACCGACACACCACACACACAGGGGATGCTCTTTTTGAAGACAGTTCCCACACAAGGCCTTTTGGAGAGACAGAGAGAGAGTATGCCAGCACACACCCCAGCGCTATATGTCCCAGGAGGGTAGATGCTAGAATCAAGTGGGCTAAGGGACCTTTTCCGTAAGGGGGAGGAGTTACGACGCAAGGGGGAGGAGCTAGGCCAGCGGGATAGTTCCTCTACTATCCACGCCACCAACTATTACCTATAGTAATTAGGTGGTGAGCGAAGCGAGCCACCGTGCCCGAAGCGTGGCGAGCGAAGCGAGCCCGCGAGGGTACTTTTCGGGTACCCTGTTCGTCCGTAGCTCCTCCCCCTGGTAACGTAGCTCCTCCCCTCAATACGTCACAAGGTCCCTTCAGCCCCTCCGATATAGAACCAACCGTCCCAGGAGTCACACAGTAACTTAGTGTTAACCCAGTAGCTGCTGTATATATTGTTTTTGCGCCAAATTTTTGTGCCCCCCCCCCTCTCTTTTTACCCTCTTCTACCGTGATTCTGCAGGGGAGAGCCTGGGGAGCTTCCTCTCAGCGGAGCTGTGGAGAGAAAATGGCGCTGGTGAGTGCTGAGGAAGAAGCCCCGCCCCCTCAGCGGCGGGCTTCTGTCCCGCGTTTGTGTGTAAAATAATGGCGGGGGCTCATGCATATATACAGTGCCCAACTGTATATATGCTACTTTCTGCCAAGAGGTTCCTAATTGCTGCACAGGGCGCCCCCCCCCCCTGCGCCCTGCGCCCTACAGTGACCGGAGTATGTGGGTTTAGTGTGGGAGCAATGGCGCACAGCTGCAGTGCTGTGCGCTACCTCATATGAAGACTGGAGTCTTCTGCCGCCGATTTCGACGTCTTCTTGCTTCTGACACTGGCTTCTGTCTTCAGGCTCTGCGAGGGGGGCGGCGGCGCGGCTCCGGGATCGGACGACCAAGGGTGCGATCCTGTGTACGATCCCTCTGGAGCTAATGGTGTCCAGTAGCCTAAGAAGCATGACCTATCTTCAGTGAGTAGGTTTGCTTCTCTCCCCTCAGTCCCACGTAGCAGAGAGTCTGTTGCCAGCAGATCTCTCTGAAAATAAAAAAACATACAAAATACTTTCTTTTTAGCAAGCTCAGGAGAGCTCACTAAGTAGCACCCAGCTCGTCCGGGCACAGATTCAAACTGAGGTCTGGAAGAGGGACATAGAGGGAGGAGCCAGAGCACACCAGTATCCAAATTCTTTCTTAAAGTGCCCTGTCTCCTGCGGAGCCCGTCTATTCCCCATGGTCCTTACGGAGTCCCCAGCATCCACTAGGACGTTATAGAAAAACAAATCAACGTGACCTTTATCCATCGTAGAGTGATTGACCACTTGGCTATAGCTTTAGAAATCCATGCACAGGCAATAGTAGGCTGCAGTATAGCCCCTGAAGCTGTGTATCTGGATTTGAGCATAGCATCCACTTTGCGATCTGCCGGGTCCTTCAACGCGGCAGAACCCAGGACTGGTAAGACCACCTGTTTTGACAGCCTGAAGACAGAGGCGCCAACTATAGGCGGGGACTCCCATTTTTTTCTATCGTCTTCCGGGAAGGGAAAAGCAACCAGGACCCTTTTAGGGATCTGGAATTTTTTCTCCGGGTTTTCACAAGCTTTTTCAAATATAGCATTTAATTCTTTAGATGCCGGGAAGGTGAGAGGGGCTTTCTTACGGTCCGTAAAAAAGGCCTCCACAACCTGCTCAGGAGGTGTGTCAGAAATATGTAACACATCCCGCATGGCCTCAATCATCAACTGCGCCCCCTTAGCAAGTGATGCCGTCCCCCTCGACACATCCCCATCACCGTCTGCTCTGTCAGAATTGGTATCCGTGTCATCCTGCATAATTTGGGCAAGAGCACGTTTGTGAGAATGTACCGCAGGGGGCCCCAAGGGAGCAGTATCAGACCATACTGCCATAGAGGATTGCAATACCTGAGTTGCATACTCAGTCCTTGCAACCCTTTCAGAAATCTGAGAAATAGCCCCCCTAAGAGAGGCTATCCACTCCGGTTCCCTAGCTGGGATCTGCGCTACAACAGTGCAATCCTGATTACATGGGATGGGATCTTCCTGAGAAGATAAATCCTCTGCAGCATATGAGACAGAGTCTCTAGACATGTTTGCTTGTACACCCCACATACACACAGGGTACAGGGCAGACAGAGTTTCCCCCCCAAGAATGGCAGAGAGACACAGAGATTGGAGCCAACCCACACACAGCACTATATAGGTATAGGGAGACCCTTAACCAGCGCTGACCGTGACCCTTAATAGGTGACACAGTCTTACACAGCCTCTCCTCCCTTCTACAACCCCCTGGTACCGTACAGATAGCTGGAGTTGCTCTGGAGGAACTGCTCTTCCACTGACAGCATGTCTGCAGGCAGGAAAATGGCGCTGAACGCTGCTGGGTCCGCTCTGAGAAGCTCCGCCCTCTTAATGGCGCTGTCTTCCCACTCTTCCAAGATAATACTGGCCTGAGGATTTTGTGTTGGCTGAGATCCGCACACCCCGACAGGCTTTCTGGTCTGTAGGGTTAAGGCGCTGGCTCAGGGCACCCCTCACAGCGCCGCACCTAAGTACTGCTGAGCCTCCCCCGGAGCGCAGTTAGTACTGCGCTCCTACCCTGTAGCTGCCATCTTCACACCGACCCCCGCTTGCTAGGGGGGGTCGGTGACTCACTACCGGCATTACATCAACTTTTTATAACACTTTCGGCCACAGCATGTGCACTGCTGAGACCCAGGATGTAGCAAGCTAACTTAGCATCTGGTCTTAGACCAGGATGTGGAAGACTGTGCAGGGCAGCAATGACCGGAGATTCCTCCCAACTGCCCAGCGATCAGGACATTTCAGTCCCAATCGTGACAGAGAACAGGAGTGTAATAGGCTCCCGACTCCACCACTGGGACCATACAGTTACTTGTAATAACAGAGGAGGGTGCAGACTGTTGTAGTGACTAAATAGGATTTTAATACCTACCGGTAAATCCTTTTCTCTTAGTCCGTAGAGGATGCTGGGCGCCCGTCCCAGTGCGTACTGTATCTGCAGTTATTGGGTATGTTTACACACATGGTGTGTTGTGTTTCAGTCAGCCTGTTGCTGATGAGGTTCATGCCATGGCATGCGTTATGCTGTTATTGGTTGTGTTTACACACACAGGTTGTGTTATGCTTTATGTCAGCGTAATGCTGCATATTCTTCATTCCGTCGGCTGGTGTTCTATTGAATGCCAAGTTCTGCGGCATACTGAGGTGTGAGCTAGTAAGATGCTCACCGTGGTTTAACAATAAATTCTTTCCTCGAAATGTCCGTCTCCCTGGGCACAGTTACTTAAACTGGACTCTGGAGGAGGGGCATAGAGGGAGGAGCCAGTTCACACCCAATCAAGGTCTTAAAGTGTGCCTATGTCTCCTGCGGATCCCGTCTATACCCCATGGTTCTTGAAGCATCCTCTACGGACTAAGAGAAAAGGATTTACCGGTAGGTATTAAAATCCTATTTTTTCGCATACGTCCTAGAGGATGCTGGGGATGCTTCAAGAACCATAGGGTTTATACCAAAGCTCTAGAACGGGCGGGAGAGTGCGGACGACTGCAGCACCGAATGACCAACAAGAGGTCCTCATCAGCCAGGGTATCAAACCTGTAAAACTCCGTAAAGGTGTTTGATCCAGGCCAAGTAGTAGCTTGGCCAAGCTGTAATGCCGAGATCCCTCGGCCAGCCGCCCAGGATGAGCCCACCTTTTTACTAGAATGGGCCTCCACCTATTTCGGTAATGGCAATCCTGCCGTAGAAGGATCCTGCTGAATCGTAGTACGGATCCAGCGCGCAATAGTCTGCTTGGAAGCAGTAGCCCCAATCTTGTTGGGAGCCCATCGGACAAACAGAGCCTCTGTTTTCCTAACATGAGCCGTTCCGGCGACAGTTTTTCAAAGCTCTGACCACATCGAGAGACTTCGATTTCGCCAAGCTGCCAGTAGTCACTGATACCACAATAGGCTGGTTTACGTGAAACCACTTTATTAGCAGAAATTGCTGACGAGTTCTCAACTCCGCTCTATCAGCCTGGAAGATTAAAAAAGGGGCTTTTGTGAGACAAAGCCGCCAAATCAGATACCCGCCTCGCGGATGCTAAGGCCAACATCATGACTACTTTCCCAGTAAAATTTTTTAATGCAACCTTACGTAAAGGTTCAAACCAATGAGATTGCAGGAACTGCAACACCACATTAAGATCCCCTGGAGACACAGGGGGCACAACGGGAGGTTGGATGTGCAACACGCCTTTCAAGAAGGTCTGTATTTCTGGAAGGGAGGCCAATTCCTTCTGAAAGAAAATTGATAGGCTCCATTAAAGTACAAATTTCGACCCTAACTTTAGGCCCGCATCCACACCTACTTGCAAAATATGGAGCAACCGCCCTCACGGAAAATCCTCCGTAGGAGCTTTTTTGGATTCACACCAAGACACCTATTTTCTCCAAATACGGTGGTAATGCTTTGCCGTTACTTCTTTTCTAGCCTGTAGAAGTGTGGGAATGACTTCACTAGGAATACCCTTCCGGGCTAGGATTTGGCATTCAACCGCCATGCCGTCAAACGCAGCCGCAGAAAGTCTTGATACACGCATGGCCCCTGTTGCAACAGGACCTCTCGAAGAGGAAGAGGCCAGGGATCTTCTATGAGCAACTCCTGAAGATCTGGATACCAGGCCCTCCTTGGCCAGTCTGGACCAATGAGTATCGCCATAACCCTTGTTCCTCTTATGATCTTTATCACCTTGGAATGAGCGGAAGTGGAGGGAACATCTAGACCGACTGAAACACCCACGGTGTCACCAGGGCGTCCACCTCTATTACTTGAGGGTCCCTCGACCTGGAACAATATCTTTGAAGTTTCTTGTTGAGGCGAAACGTCAACATGTCTATTTGAGGAATTCCCCAACGACTTGACATTTCTGCAAAGACCTCTTGATGAAGACCCCACTCTCCTGAATGGAGATCGTGTCTTCTGAGGAAGCCTGTTTCCCAGTTGTCTACACCCGAAATGAAGATCGCTGACAGCGCGTTTACATGCCTTTCCGCCAGCGGAAAACTTTTGTGGCTTCTGCCATCCCCGCTCTGCTCTCCGATCTGCCCTGGCGGTTTACGTACGCCACTGCTGTATGTTGTCCGACTGAATTAAGACGGGCAGACCACGAACAAAATGTTCCAGAACGTTTATGTGCAGACAAGCTTCCTGGCTTGACCATTTTCCCTGGAAATTCGTTTCCCCCTGAATGATTGCTCCCCAGCCCTGGAAACTTGCATCCACGGACACCAGGATCCCATCCTGGATCGCGAACCGTCATCCCTCTAGGAGGTGAGAACTGAGCAGCCACCACGGGAGAGAAATTCTGGTCTTGGAAGATAAGATTATCTTCCGGTGCATGTGCAGGTGAGATCCGGACCACATGTCCAATTGGTCCCGCTACAAAACACTCTGGCAGTTAACCTGCTTACTGAATGGCCTCGTAGGCCGCAATCCTCTTTTTCATCAATGGAACGTAGTGATGGATTGACACTGTTGTAGAGCTGACCCGACTCTGGATCTTCAGAGCTCTTTCCATTGAAAGAAAACAAACTCTCAACAGTTTTGTATCTAACCTTCTTCCCAACTTCGACAACCGCGTCGTTCGGATCAATCGTGATTCTGGTAAGTTTAGGAGCCAATCACTTTGTTGAAGCTCCGTCAGGAATAAAACAACGTTTTGCACCACTTGTTTCTTGCCCTCCCCGTACGCAGGAGAGCATCCCAGTACAGAGTAATAATGACTCTTGTACTATTAAAAGAAAACCATCATACCGCCATCACCACGGTGAATTGGCACTGACAATCCTGAATAGCAAACCAGGTAAGCCTAATGCGGAAGAACCGTATTTAGACCTTCTTTCTCCTTAACAGATTGGAGATCCCTGCCCAGAGAGATTCCACCATGTAGTTCAACTTCTTAAGTAGAAATTGTTTGGAAATGTTCTGATCGAGCCTTTTGGCCTCAGAAGCCCGAAAAAGCTTGAATAACAGCTTTTATCCTTTTTTTTTTTTTTTTTTTAGTGACCGGGACAGCAGGACAATGACCTGATCCTGACCCAACTCTTGTATGGCGTCGCCTACTACCTCCCCGTCCAGGGGAGAATTGGAAAGGTATATTTGAAAAATCAGTGAGGGGAATGGTCTGGAAACTCCAGTATGTTCCCCTAGGGACTCTATTCTCAAACTCACTGGTCCAAGTCCGTACCAGGACCGACTGAGGAGTATTAGGAGTATTAGACGTGGTCCCATCGGTGTGGGCTCCCGCAAGATAAACCCAGCGACATGCGGTGGATGTGGTAGAAACAGAGGATGATTTCTGTTTCAGCGAACTTGAAAAGGCTGCTAACCTCTTACCTTTTCACCTTACTCTACCTGCAAAAAAGGGGAAAAACCGTATCCATCCGGTCTAAATGACTACATCGTACCAAAATGCGTCACCAACCGTTGTAAGGGAACATAGGTCAAGAAGGTAGACTTACCAGTGGTATCTGCCGAGATCAACTTAACAAAGCCATCCCCAAACCAGGTTTCACCTTCATAGGGAAGATACTCCAGTTCTTCTCGGAGTCAGTCTCAGCCTTCCATTGGTGAATCCACAAGAGTACTATATCCCTTGTAGTCGCACGGCGGTATGCTGCAATGACATAGACATAACTCAACTTAAGTTGCATACAACTACTCACCCATGCGCATGTAATGCAAGTATAAAACAACGTACATGCGGACACATAATTAGAGTATCACATATCTTCCTGCATACGATCCTTTGTGACAGGTCCCCGTGCAGAACAGGGGGTGACTCTCACCTTCTATCCATTGAGAAGGACAAACTTTACCTCAGCATTCATTATAAATATCTTTATATACATATATACATACATATATACCTTCCAATGCACCTATACACACATCTATCTATCTATCTATCTATATATCTATATATATATATATATATATATATATATATATATATATATACATACACACACACACATAACTAAACATATATATATCTACATATACATATTTTTTGTCAGGAACAGCAAGATCCCTAGTGACGTTAATACGTTCTAATGTGTATGAACAGGTACTGAATGCCAATTTTTGAGGATCTGATCAGGAAACATTATGGTCGACCTAAGAAAGATTTTCGAGTCGATCTCAGGGAGTAATAACTTGGCAAAATAACATTTTTGCGACCCTGAAGGGTCTGAGAGAAATCTATTCTATGAATATGACTCCCACCATAAAATTATCACGTCTGTGATTGTGCCACAGACCAATATAATCATACTATACATACATATTACATATAGGTATAGATCTATCTGATATGCATCATATTATATGTCCAAATCCACCCAGTCAGATATTGTTGGTGCCGACAGGGACACCCCCCACGTCTGTGTCTCTCATATAGTTTTCTCTTGGGATAAATATACCTCTACTGACATGTTGACATATTTACATGTACTAAGTACCATTAGGAGTCCACAGCACCGACATAGTCCTTCCCTTTGTGGCAGAGCCCTCAGCCTCAAATATTCCGACACACGTGTACCAAACACCCACCGACATTTCACTGGCTATAAAGGGACAGACCCCAGTACATTTTGTCATGGAAACACAGGAGTTTATCAGCTCATTTTCCCCAGCGCCCATGATATAGTGTTTTTATTTCACTTTATATCACTCCAAACCACTGTGCCCCCCCCCCCCCATTTTCCACTCTGATCCATGCAGCAGTGTTTAGCGTCTCTGTGAGGAGAAAATGGCGCTGAAAGTGCTGTGAGGGCTAAGCCACGCCCACTCACCGGCGCGCTTCAGTCCCTCTCAAATTTACATCTTTATACTGGTGGGGGTCTATATTTTAGTGCCTAGGCACTTATAATACCAGTTTTAGAAGCTTCAGTGTCCATGCTGCCCAGGGCGCCCCCCCTGCGCCCTGCCAGTGCCGCTGTGTGTGTGGGAGCATGGCGCGCTGCGCGGTACCTCAACACTGAAGTCTTCTTTTCTTCTTTATACTCACCCGGCTTCTTTCTTCCGGCTCTGTGAGGGGGGTGACGGTGCGGCTCCGGGAACAAGCAGCTAGGCGTACCAAGTGATCGAACCCTCTGGAGCTAATGGTGTCCAGTAGCCTAAGAAGCAGAGCCTTTAACTAAGAAGAAGTAGGTCTGACTTCTCTCCCCTCACTCCCACGATGCAGGGAGCCTGTAGCCAGCAGGTCTCCCTGAAAATAAAAAAACAAACATAAAGTCTTTTAGAGAAACTCAGTAGAGCTCCCCTGTGTGTGACCAGTCTCTCTGGGCACAGAATCTAAACTGGAGTCTGGAGGAGGGGCATTCACACCCAATCAAGGTCTTAAAGTGTGCCTATGTCTCCTGCGGATCCCGTCTATACCCCATGGTTCTTGAAGCATCCCCAGGATCCTCTAGGACGTATGAGAAAAAAGTAGAATGTGTGACTCTTCTATATCTAGTGGTTATTGCTCACCTGTGCTGATATCTACAGGTATTTCCTCCTTCTTAATGTTGACATATAAGTCGGCTTCATCTTTTGGCGTTGGTACAACAATCTCTTTCACATCCCCCAAAGTATCAACCTAGATGATAAATGGGAAAAGAACATAAATACTTCCCTGTTTGCCCTGTATAATACTACAGTATGATACGCAGTGATGGATAATCCTATCTACATGTACCTGGCAATTCTCTAAGGTACTCTGATCTTCCTCTGCAGTATCCAGGGAATAACGAGGACTGGGACCGCTCTCCGGTGTATTCCTGTTAGAGGATCCAACTGCAGGAAACACATAGTGACTGGATGACTAAAGGACCAGAGAAATGTGTAGAGTATTATACACTAAGGGCCCGATTCAATAAGGATTGCAAAATTTGCAATTCGCAATCTGGACGATTATCAAACGACTGCGCATGCGCTAGCAAAATCAGTGACAGAAAATGCGTAAACATTGTAATCGCAATGCAGCCGCTGTTTGAGTGACACGAATCCGGTGTTTCATGGCGGAAAAACGCGCAGGCATGCCCAGGCGTTTTTAAGGAGGGCCTCTGATGTCAGCGATGACCACTCTTAGCCTCTTGTTTAGCAAAAAATGTGGCCGACCTTGCCTGGTGCAGAAAACTCTTCTATGTTCCGGTAATTGCATATGGTTTTGCGATCAGCTCACATACTGCGATGCATTTGCAGTTTTTACAATGGGCGTTTTTTCTCTATTTCTGGGAGGCAACCTTTTGACTGAAGAAACTGCCTTTAAGCAGAAACTGCAATACTTACTGAATCGAGCCCTAAATGTCCAAATGATTATGACCAGTGGGTTAGTCCTTGGGGAGGTCATTCAGACTGGGCTGATAATTTTGCAGCCCTGCGTTCAGATAGTCGCTGCCCCCAGGTGGAGTGTAAATTTGCGCGCGTGCGATCACATCAGGGTGATCGGGGCTGGAGCTGACGTCAGACACCCTTCCTGAAAACGCTTGGGAACACCTGCATTTTCCCGGACACTCCCAGTAAACGGTCAGTTACCACTGTCGAAGTCAAAAATATTACATAGAGAAAACATACAAACTCCACACATTATGAGTCGCTATGCTTGCGAATACGCGTGAGCACAGCAATATATGGTAACATACGCACTCACGCAGACATATATCTGCCACAAAGATATATTTAACACATATTTCATACAGCACATAAATTAAACATGTCAAGCACTAGACATTATAAGGTTTTAAATTATATAATGGAGTATAACATCATGTATGTGTATTGTTGGAGCGGAGCAAGATGGAAATGTCGTGCTTGGTGTCAAAATGATCAATGGAATGTGTGGATTCATTTGATGCCTGTGATTAGGTTGTAGCACATTGCAATGAGTAGTTATGATTAAATGTAGGAATATGAAGTCACTCTTTTTTTTTTTTTTTTATAATTTTTATTCATGGGATCACAAAAACAAACAGATACCAATAGACAGTGGTTACAGCATATTACATTGCAAATACAGTATAATAGTTGATAATTATAAAGATAACCAAAAAAAGGAACAGTGATCCATTTTTGACCCAGAGAGCGGGTAGTATAAAACAGAAAAGGTGGCAGTCAGCAGCGCAGCTGACAGACTGACATTAATAAGTAAAAATAGAGAGAGGTCGAGTAGAAAGAAAGACAGAGAAGAAAGAAAAATAGAGAAATAAACAAAATAGGATGGGGTAGAGTCCCCGGGAGGGTCCCATCAAATATAGTACGGGGTATTACAAGTTGAAAGGTGAAGGGGAAAGCTGGGAAGCCAGCCATGGACTCCATATTGTATCGAATGACTTAGAGGAGCAGTTTATGATGCTAGTCATGTAGTCCATGCGGTAAACGTACCAGATACGGGCAATTATAGATTGCATGGAAGGCGGGATAGGGTTTTTCCAATCTGCAGCTAGTTGACATGTCGTTGCAGAGACTATATGACGCAGCAGTTTATTTTGAAATTTTGTTAGCATTGGCAGGTTTAAGGGGAGGAGAATGTATTTAGGGTCGGAAGGAATAGGAATCTGCAATAAGCTAGAAATAAAATGTATCACTTCCCTCCACATATGCACTATTTTAGGACATGACCACCATATGTGTAGGAAAGAGCCCTCTGCGCCACATCCTCTCCAACACCTATCCGACGTATCCGGGTACATTTTGCTCAAGAGAGACGGTACATAATACCATCTATATAATAATTTATAGATATTCTCTTTGATTCTAACGCATTCCTCATCATCTAAAGCCGAGCCTAGGTCCATTTCCCATGCTCTCTCATGAGGATCACGCTGAGAGGGAGGGTCCCCAGTGAGAGTAGTATATAAGAAGGAAATAAGGCCTTTGGTTGAGTGGCGTCTGAAACATATAGTCTCAAACATGGTCAGGGGTCTGCTAGAGAGGACGCGGCCCAGTGAGGAATGAAAGTGTCTGAGTTGTAAAAACTGATAAAAGTATCTAGAGGGAATATCAATTTTTTTCTTGAATCTGAGTAAATTGAGGAAAACTGGTATCCCTGGTGATATCATTCAGATATAAGATGCCAAGGGGCAAACAATGATCTATTTGTACCAGGAGGGAATGCAGGGTTGTGTAATATTGGGATGATAGGGGATGGGGCTGGGGCCAAGCCGAATTTCCTATTAGCAAAGTCCCAAACCGTTAGTGAGCGGTAACCTATGGGGTGAGATGCTACATTTCTAGGGCGGGAGGATTTCGAAAGCCAGAGAAGAGAAGAGAGGGTAGAGAGACCTAGTTCGGCGGCTTCTATAGATACCCAGACTCTGCGAGATTCGGGGTTGCACCATTGTACGCAGTGTGAGAGCCGTGTGGCTAAATAATATCTTCTGAAGTCTGGGATGCCTAGGCCGCCACTAAATGTGGGGCGCTGTAGAAGTTTCAATCGTACTCGGGGGCGCTTATTAGCCCATATGAATTGTGACGTGTGAAATTGTAAGAATTTAAAAAATAAGAATTTACTTACCGATAATTCTATTTCTCGTAGTCCGTAGTGGATGCTGGGAACTCCGTAAGGACCATGGGGAATAGCGGCTCCGCAGGAGACTGGGCACAAAAGTAAAGCTTTAGGACTACCTGGTGTGCACTGGCTCCTCCCCTTATGACCCTCCTCCAAGCCTCAGTTAGGATACTGTGCCCGGACGAGCGTACACAATAAGGAAGGATTTTGAATCCCGGGTAAGACTCATACCAGCCACACCAATCACACCGTACAACCTGTGATCTGAACCCAGTTAACAGCATGATAACAGAGGAGCCTCTGAAAAGATGGCTCACAACAATAATAACCCGATTTTTGTAACAATAACTATGTACAAGTATTGCAGACAATCCGCACTTGGGATGGGCGCCCAGCATCCACTACGGACTACGAGAAATAGAATTATCGGTAAGTAAATTCTTATTTTCTCTGACGTCCTAGTGGATGCTGGGAACTCCGTAAGGACCATGGGGATTATACCAAAGCTCCCAAACGGGCGGGAGAGTGCGGATGACTCTGCAGCACCGAATGAGAGAACTCCAGGTCCTCCTCAGCCAGGGTATCAAATTTGTAGAATTTAGCAAACGTGTTTGCCCCTGACCAAGTAGCTGCTCGGCAAAGTTGTAAAGCCGAGACCCCTCGGGCAGCCGCCCAAGATGAGCCCACCTTCCTTGTGGAATGGGCTTTTACAGATTTTGGCTGTGGCAGGCCTGCCACAGAATGTGCAAGCTGAATTGTACTACAAATCCAACGAGCAATAGTCTGCTTAGAAGCAGGAGCACCCAGCTTGTTGGGTGCATACAGGATAAACAGCGAGTCAGATTTTCTGACTCCAGCCGTCCTGGAAACATATATTTTCAGGGCCCTGACTACGTCCAGCAACTTGGAGTCCTCCAAGTCCCTAGAAGCCGCAGGTACCACAATAGGCTGGTTCAAGTGAAACGCTGAAACCACCTTAGGGAGAAATTGAGGACGAGTCCTCAATTCTGCCCTGTCCGTATGAAAAATTAGGTAAGGGCTTTTATAGGATAAAGCCGCCAATTCTGAGACACGCCTGGCTGAAGCCAGGGCCAACAGCATTACCACTTTCCATGTGAGATATTTTAAGTCCACAGTGGTGAGTGGTTCAAACCAATGTGATTTTAGGAACCCCAAAACTACATTGAGATCCCAAGGTGCCACTGGAGGCACAAAAGGAGGCTGTATATGCAGTACCCCCTTGTGCAGGAAACGACCCAGTTGAAATTCCTTTGTAGGGGGGCCTTCCTGGCCTCGCACCACGCAACATATTTACGCCAAATACGGTGATAATGCTGTACGGTTACATCCTTCCTGGCTTTGATCAGGGTAGGGATGACTTCATCCGGAATGCCTTTTTCCTTCAGGATCCGGCGTTCAACCGCCATGCCGTCAAACGCAGCCGCGGTAAGTCTTGGAACAGACAGGGTCCCTGCTGGAGCAGGTCCTTTCTTAGAGGTAGAGGCCACGGGTCCTCTGTGAGCATCTCTTGAAGTTCCGGGTACCAAGTCCTTCTTGGCCAATCCGGAGCCACGAGTATAGTCCTTACTCCTCTCCTTCTTATGATTCTCAGTACCTTGGGTATGAGAGGCAGAGGAGGGAACACATACACTGACTGGTACACCCACGGTGTTACCAGAGCGTCCACAGCTATTGCCTGAGGGTCCCTTGACCTGGCGCAATACCTGTCTAGTTTTTTGTTGAGGCGGGACGCCATCATGTCCACCTTTGGTTTTTCCCAACGGTTCACAATCATGTGGAAGACTTCTGGGTGAAGTCCCCACTCTCCCGGGTGGAGGTCGTGTCTGCTGAGGAAGTCTGCTTCCCAGTTGTCCACTCCCGGAATGAACACTGCTGACAGTGCTATCACATGATTTTCCGCCCAGCGAAGAATCCTTGCAACTTCTGCCATTGCCCTCCTGCTTCTTGTGCCGCCCTGTCTGTTTACGTGGGCGACTGCCGTGATGTTGTCTGACTGGATCAGCACCGGCTGACCTTGAAGCAGAGGTCTTGCTAGGCTTAGAGCATTGTAGATGGCCCTTAGCTCCAGGATATTTATGTGAAGTGATGTCTCCAGGCTTGACCACAAGCCCTGGAAATTTTTTCCCTGTGTGACTGCTCCCCAGCCTCTCAGGCTGGCATCCGTGGTCACCAGGACCCAGTCCTGAATGCCGAATCTGCGGCCCTCTAGAAGATGAGCACTCTGCAACCACCACAGGAGAGACACCCTTGTCCTTGGTGACAAGATTATCCGCTGATGCATCTGAAGATGCGACCCGGACCATTTGTCTAGCAGATCCCACTGGAAGGTTCTTGCGTGGAATCTGCCGAATGGGATTGCTTCGTAAGAAGCCACCATCTTTCCCAGGACCCTTGTGCATTGATGCACTGAGACTTGGCCTGGTTTTAGGAGATTTCTGACTAGTTCGGATAACTCCCTGGCTTTCTCCTCCGGGAGAAACACCTTTTTCTGGACTGTGTCCAGGATCATCCCTAGGAATAGAAGTCGTGTCGTCGGGATCAGCTGCGATTTTGGAATATTGAGAATCCAACCGTGCTGGCGCAGCACTATCTGAGATAGTGCTACTCCGACTTCCAACTGTTCCCTGGATCTTGCCCTTATCAAGAGATCGTCCAAGTAAGGGATAACTAAAACTCCCTTCCTTCGAAGGAGTATCATCATTTCGGCCATTACCTTGGTAAAGACCCGGGGTGCCGTGGACAATCCAAACGGCAGCGTCTGAAACTGATAGTGACAGTTCTGTACCACAAACCTGAGGTACCCTTGGTGAGAAGGGTAAATTGGGACATGTCCAGAGACACCATATAGTCCCCTTCTTCCAGGTTTGCAATCACTGCTCTGAGTGACTCCATCTTGAATTTGAACCTTTGTATGTAAGTGTTCAAGGATTTTAGGTTTAAAATTGGTCTCACCGAGCCGTCCGTTTTCGGTACCACAAATAGTGTGGAATAGTACCCCTTTCCCTGTTGTAGGAGGGGTACCTTGATTATCACCTGCTGGGAATATAGCTTGTGAATGGCTTCCAATACTGCCTCCCTGTCTGAGGGAGACGTCGGTAAAGCAGACTTTAGAAAACGGCGAGGGGGAGACGTCTCGAATTCCAATTTGTACCCCTGAGATACCACCTGAAGGATCCAGGGGTCCACTTGCGAGTGGGCCCACTGCGCACTGAACTTCTTGAGACGGGCCCCCACCGTGCCTGAGTCCGCTTGTAAAGCCCCAGCGTCATGCTGAGGACTTTGCGGAGGCGGGAGAGGGCTTTTGTTCCTGGGAACTGGCTGTTTGTTGCAGTCTTTTTCCTCTCCCTCTGCCACGGGCAGAAATGAGGCGTCTTTTGCCCGCTTGCCCTTATGGGGCCGAAAGGACTGCGCCTGATAATACGGCGTCTTCTTAGGTTGAGAAGCTACCTGGGGTAAAAATGTGGATTTTCCAGCAGTTGCCGTGGCTACCAGGTCTGATAGACCTACCCCAAATAACTCCTCCCCCTTATAAGGCAATACTTCCATGTGCCTTTTAGAATCCGCATCACCTGACCACTGCCGCGTCCATAAACCTCTTCTTGCAGAAATGGACAGCGCGCTAACTCTTGATGCCAGTCGGCAAATATCCCTCTGTGCATCACGCATATATAGAAATGCATCCTTCAAATGCTCTATAGTCAGTAATATACTGTCCCTATCTAGGGTATCAATATTTTCAGTCAGGGAATCCGACCACGCCAGGCCCGCACTGCACATCCAGGCTGAGGCGATTGCTGGTCGCAGTATAACACCCGTGTGAGTGTATATACATTTTAGGATATTCTCCAGCTTTCTATCGGCAGGTTCCTTTAGGGCGGCCGTATCAGGAGAGGGTAGTGCTACCTGTTTAGACAAGCGTGTGAGCGCTTTATCCACCCTAGGGGGTGTTTCCCAACGTGCCCTATCCTCTGGCGGGAAAGGGTACGATGCCAATAACCTTTTAGGAATTATCAGTTTTTTATCGGGGGAAACCCACGCCTCATCACACACTTCATTTAATTCCTCGGATACAGGAAAAACTACAGGCAGTTTTTTCTCACCAAACATAATACCCTTTTTAGTGGTACTTGTATTATCAGAGATATGCAATACATTTTTCATTGCTTCAATCATGTAACGTGTGGCCCTAGTGGAAGTCACGTTTGTCTCCTCATCATCGACACTGGAGTCAGTATCCGTGTCTGTGTCTGCCATTTGAGGTAACGGGCGTTTTAAAGCCCCTGATGGCGTTTGAGACCCCTGGACAGGCACAAGCTGAGTAGCCGGCTGTCTCATGTCGTCAACTGTCTGTCGTAAAGAGCTGACACTGTCACGCAATTCCTTCCATAAGCTCATCCACTCAGGTGTCGACTCCCTAGGGGGTGACAACTCTATAATAGGCAATTGCTCCGCCTCCATCTCATTTTCCTCCTCAAACATGTCGACACAATCGTACCGACACACCGCACACACACAGGGAATGCTCTGATAGAGGACAGGACCCCACTAGCCCTTTGGGGAGACAGAGGGAGAGTATGCCAGCACACACCAGAGCGCTATATATAGACAGGAATACCACTATAAAATGTGCTTTTCCCTTTATAGCTGCTGTTAGTATTAAAACTGCGCCAAATTAGTGCCCCCCTCTCTTTTTTACCCTTTTCTGTAGTGCAGGACTGCAGGGGAGAGTCAGGGAGATGTCCTTCCAGCGGAGCTGTGATGGAAAATGGCGCCCGTGTGCTGAGGAGATAGGCTCCGCCCCCTTCTCGGCGGCCTTTTCTCCCGCTTTTTGGTGAGTTCTGGCAGGGGTTAAAATACATCCATATAGCCCTTGGGGTTATATGTGGTGTATTTATGCCAGCCAAGGTGTTTACATTGCTGCTCAGGGCGCTCCCCCCTAGCGCCCTGCACCCTCAGTGACCGAAGTGTGAAGTGTGCCTGAGTAACAATGGCGCACAGCTGCAGTGCTGTGCGCTACCTTGTTGAAGACTGATGTCTTCTGCCGCCGATTTTTCCGGACCTCTTCTTGCTTCTGGCTCTGTAAGGGGGCCGGCGGCGCGGCTCTGAGACCGAGCTCCGAGGCTGGGCCTGTGTTCGGTCCCTCTGGAGCTAATGGTGTCCAGTAGCCTAAGAAGCCCAAGCTACCACCACTTAGGTAGGTTCGCTTCTTCTCCCTTTAGTCCCTCGATGCAGTGAGCCTGTTGCCAGCAGGTCTCACTGAAAATAAAAAACCTAAAACTAAACTTTCACTAAGAAGCTCAGGAGAGCCCCTAGTGTGCACCCTTCTCGGCCGGGCACAAAAATCTAACTGAGGCTTGGAGGAGGGTCATAGGGGGAGGAGCCAGTGCACACCAGGTAGTCCTAAAGCTTTACTTTTGTGCCCAGTCTCCTGCGGAGCCGCTATTCCCCATGGTCCTTACGGAGTTCCCAGCATCCACTAGGACGTCAGAGAAACATGGAGGAATAAATATCGGGAGGGTCTGGAATAGGTAAAGTATCCGAGGGAGCACGTTCATTTTCACCGAGTTTACCCTACCTATCCAAGAGATAAAAAGGCTAGACCAAGAAGACAAGTCTGACTTAATTCGATCTAAAAGCCTAGGGAAATTAGCTTGGTAAAGTTGATAATGGCTATGCGTTAGAAAAATACCTAAGTATTTTATCTTTTGCCGGTGCCATTGAAATGGAAAGGAATTTTCTAAAGAGAGCTTAACCGGTCCGGGGATATAAAAATTCAATACTTCAGTCTTACCTGTATTAAGTTTATAACCTGAATGTTTAGAGTAGAGGTCTATCTCAGAAAGGAGCGGCTGTATCGATTGAGATGGGGATCCCAAAGATATTAGAACATCGTCAGCGTATAACGCAATTTTATGTTCAGAAGGGCCTAACCCGCACTCCAGCTATATCTGTATTAGCTCGGATCCTTGCTGCCAGCGGCTCCATGACCAGGGCAAATAGCAATGGGGAGAGCGGGCATCCCTGTCTGGTGCCGTTAGTGATACCGAACGTGGAAGAGGTGAGGCGATTAACAGATAACCGTGGCAGTAGGGGATCTGTAAAGCGCTGAAACACCGTCTAGGAATTTGCCAGAAAAGCCTATCTTCCGTAACACTGAAAAAGCGAAGGGCCAGGAAATTCTGTCGAAAGCCTTCTCGGCATCCAGTGCTAGCAACAGCGAGGGTAGCTTTTGTTTATGGATAGAGTAAATCAAATCTATGGCTCTCCTGGTATTATCGGAGTCCTGGCGGCCAGAGATGAAGCCTACTTGGTCTGGATGTATCAATTGCGTGAGTAGGGGAGCCAAGCGGTTGGCTAAGATTTTAGCATAAATCTTAAGATCTACGTTCAGCAATGAGATCGGGCGATAGTTAGAACATTGCGTTGGATCCCTTTCCGGCTTCGGAATCACAATAATGTCGGCTTGTCCAGTCGCTGGCGCAAATGAAGCTCCCTCCAGAACACTATTAAAGAGCGAGGTAAGATAAGGAGCCAATTCCGTATGGAATGTTTTGTAATACTGAGCGGTAAAGCCATCTGGGCCAGGTGCAGCCGATGACCGCATAGATTTGATAGCGGCAACCGTCTCTTCCAGCGAGATATCCGCATTAAGAAGAGAAATCTGCTGCTCTGTCAGACATGGCAAGGGGGTATCGGATAAGTATGAACATGCTCCCTCCGGACCATCGGAGGGAAGAGGGGGGGCAGGGAGATTATATAAGGAGCTATAATAGTCCCGAAATTCCTCCACCATCAATTTAGGATCATAAGTGAGTGCGTTTAACATGGTAGAGTGTAGTTTTTCTATCATTCCCATAGCTCGCTTACCTCGTAACTTATTGGCTAAGAGGCTATCTATTTTATCCGCTTTATCGTAAAATTTTTGACGGAGCTTCTGTAGTATAGCTGCCGCCCTTCGCGATAAAAGGGTATTTAACTGACCCCTGAGGGTATTTATCTGGGAGAGTAGGGAGTCGCATGGGGCAGTTTTATGTTGGGTTAAAAGCGCAGAAATTTGAGATTCCAATGAGGAAACGTCCTGTGCTGCTTTCTTACGTATGGCTGAGGCCTTGGACATAAAATGACCGCGAATAGTGGCTTTATGTGCCTCCCAAACTAAACTAGAAGAGACTTCTGGGGAGGCGTTTTCCTCAACAAAAAAAATTCAGGTTCAGTTTAGTGTCTGAGAGAGTGGAGGGTGCGAAAGAAGGGTATCATCAAGACGCCATGTACGGGTCTTATTAGGGGTGCTATAGAAATCTACCAGGATATAAACCCCCGCATGGTCCGTCCATGAACAGGGAGTGATGCCTGTATCAGAAATCAATGTTGAGAGTGAGTGGGACACATGTATCATATCTATTCGAGAATAATGCTGATGAGGCGCAGAACAGTGGGTATAATCTCTAGCGTTGGAGTGTTTAAGACGCCAGGTGTCTCGTAAGTCAAGCTGTGTGAGGGAGGATGTTAATGTGAGGGCGGCTTCAGTCGGAGATGCTTCCTTCTTATTTTTGGGAGGAGTAGATTTATCTAAGGAAGGATCAATCACAGTATTAAAGTCCCCGCCTAAAATAATGTGGCCCTGCGCTACTCTAGTAAGACGCAAAAAGAATGTGCGGAAAAAACGGGATCTTGATTAGGGGCATATACAGACACAAGTGTTACAATTTCAGTGCGGAGCGTACCAATCACTATGAAGTATCGGCCGTCAGGATCAACTATGGTCGTAGTATGTACAAATGGAATGTTACGGTGGATCAGTATAGCCACCCCCCTTTTCTTACAGTCAGCAGAAGCAAAAAAGGTTTGGGAAAATTGCTTACCCTGAAGTTGAGAGTGTGTACCGGTGAAATGGGTCTCCTGAAGGAAAACTATATCAGCCTTCTCTCTCCGACAGGCGGATAACATCACTGTACGTTTCTTGGGAGAATTAAGCCCATTGCCATTTATAGAAACCAATTTAAGTGCCATGTGATACAAAGGAACAAAAGAGGAGCAATGGAAACCCCTCCCGAGGAAGAAGGAAAAGGAACGAAGAAGAGAAACAGTAAGAATCAAGAATCCGAGATGTAGGAAAAGAGAAAGTGATAGAGAACCCATACGGGAGAAAACCCTGAATTATAGGGTCCTAATCAAGGACCGCTACACAAATGTGAAACATTATATTTCAAAGTAACAAATAAAGGGAGCACAGGGGTGGCAGGAACAGCAACCCAATGCAGAAGAAACAGGTCCCTCTGGACCGCAACAGTTGAGTCGGCCGGAGCCGAAAATTCAATTACGCAACCCAGTATATGAAAAACAAAAAACAAAAGCGTACTGTGTCATATCCAACAGAGAAAAAATAAATAAATAAAATAAAAATAAAGGGGGGGGGGGGGGGGGGGGGGAACAGGGTAAACAAGATAAGCTCAGCGCAGTAGTACAAAACTAGGCAGAACATTTAACAAACGTTAAAGCTTGGCGAGCAATATAAGAACCTATGACATGCACATTAAGAGAAGTAAGATAATAGTCTCTCCTCCTATCTGGAGACACATCCTTAAAGTGTAGGAGACTATTCAATTATAGCACAAAAAAAAAGTCAGCCAAAATCAAGGAGGGTCGTTGGTGTCATTGCGATGACGTGTTACCCTCGTCCATTCAGGCGGTGGGATCTGGGAGTGTCGTGGCCCAGAAGAAGAGGCAGTCCCACCATCAGAGGACGGTATAGGGAGGAGACCAAGTTTAGCCAACAGATCTTGACCTTGAGATAAGGTTTTGACAGAGTGAGTGGAATTGTTCATTGTAACCTGTAGCATGAAAGGAAATCCCCATCTGTATCGTATTTGATGTTGGCGTAGTATCCTAGTAACGGGCTGGAGGTCCCGTCTCTTTTGAATGGTGGAGGGGGCCAGATCCTGAAAAACTTGCAACTGCATATCCCGAAAATCGATCACTGGAGAATCTCGTAATGACATCAGAATACGTTCCTTTGAACGAAAATAATGCAGACGGACTATGACGTCCCTGGGCGGTTGTGTCGGAGCAGGTTTCGCTCGGAGCGCTCTGTGGGCTCTATCACAAAGACAGTCGGCATCCGAAAGGTCAGGCAAGACGTGTTGGAAAAAGTCAGAAAGGATGGTAGAGCAGAGCTAAGGACTTATTCCGCCACATTGCGGATACGCAGATTGTTACGACGGGAGCGATTCTCTTGATCTTCTTGACGTTCTTTCAAGTCCTCCAGCTCATCATGGAATCTGGAAAGTTCCAAATCAAGACGTTGTTGAGAGCGGCAAAGGTCATCCGTCTTAGATTCAAGAGCGTCTGTACGATTACCAAGGGCCGTGAGATCAGACTTGAACTCGGCAATAGCCGTGGAGAGTTCTCGCTTAAAGGCGGATTGTACCCCTTCAAGTAAACTGGTCATGACTGCTTGGATCTGTGGGTCAATACCCGTCTCCGATGAACAGGGGGAGGAAGTAGAGTCCATGAGCAATGCAGGAGTCGGGGGGCCCTTAGATTTTTGTCCAAAAAAATTAGTAGGGGCCTGTGCATTTTTCTTGTTTCTTTGCGCCATTATGGAAGAGTGAACAGGGTAGGCGGGGTATCACAAATGTAAAAAGAGACACAGACGCTGTTTGTCGGACGTATGTTAAGTAGAAAAGGGAAAGATATACATAAAAAAACTATCACGGTCCAGGTAGGACAAATGGTATAGCTAGGCCAGCATCCTAGATAGTGCAGAGGGGGTGATAAGGGCCAGTGACCCTATCTCTATCCTCTCAGGGCTGTTAACAGGTAACGAGCAGCATTTAAGCAAATGACTGTAGAGTGACTCCAGGGGCGGGGAGAGCAAGGACCAGGCAGTGTAGGGAGGAGTGACAAGGGTAGGTGGCCCCACTATCGTACCTGGTTATCCTTGAGTGTCCCCAGGAGCCGGACCGGCGGGGTGGAGGGGGAAATGGAGTCCCCGGCTTTAGTAGAGGGAACAGGCCGCAACCCGCAGAGGGGTAGGAGACCCCTCCCGGCTCCGCGAACCCGAGTCCCACAGCAAAGAAGGTGTTCAGGCGCTGAGGAGACACACAGGGAGGCAGTGTAACAGGATGAAGCCCCAATAGTAATGTAGTTTTAGGGCTGTACAACCGGCGCTCTCACAAATCCTGTCCCACTTCAATGGCTGCCAAGCCACTCCCCTGTAAATATGTAATCTTATGTGGCCTTGCTATCTCCTGATCCTCTACAGTTGCAGTGAGGCCATAGAAGTGACAGGAACCCCGTAGATCTGGCCTGTGTAGACCCAGGTGGGGCCTTATCAGTTCACGGAGGGGCAGTATATGATGAATGGCCCAAGGGCCTTAACCAAAAGGCCCCTGGCCTGACAGTATTCACCACAGGGGCCGGGGAGTGCCTATGCGGGGTGCAGTGAGAGCAGGGAGGCCGCAGGGGTAGCCCCCCAGAAAACTGTTAGCATAGAGGGACAGGGGAATGGTAATTGTATGCTGTGGCTGTAACTGTAATTGATCCGTTTGTATCTATCTGCTTCCTGTGTAAATGTAACATTATAACTGAATGATATATACTCTACATGTGTTATATTGTATACATACCCTTTTAAATATCAAAAACATACAATGAGCGTTGGACCTCAATCAGACAATGTGTGTGAGTACTTGTTTTCTCTTAGGGGATGTAGTGTTTGCGATGTACAGCGCACTTTTATCGTATATGGTAAAAGGATGCGCCTTGCGTCGGCAACATATATTAGCGCTGGCATTTTAAATATTTATTAGAAATTAATTTGACTCTTGCACCACCCACAAATGGCGTCCTCCTGTCAATCACCTTGTGAACGCCCGCACGAACAGATTTTCCGCACCAGCCCGTCGCTGACTGGCGATGCCCATTGTTGATGCCCAACGCGCATGCGCATTGTGGTGCATACGTATGCGCAATTAGTACCTGATCACCCGCTGTGCGAAAATTAATTGGTCACTGATTCAGACTATCCATAATTTGATGTACTGTTGCCAATCTGTGGGGACTGAACACGTCTGCCCACCCTCCGTTCTGCTCCAGCATCCAGTAGCCGTTTACAACCACAGCCCTTGCGCTCAGACCCAGTTTTCTGCCAGCTGGCCACTGTGTGTGTACTGTAACGGCTGCCGCCCTCGAACAACTCACCAGCGCAGCCAGTTTGGTAATGTTCACATCTCAGCTGTAACAGTCATTTTATGTTCATTAGTCTCTGCATACCTTCACCTTCCTGTTCTTATACAGGTTCAGGCTTCCTATATCAACACTATGGAGTTAATGGTTGGAGTAGCTATTACTGCTGCTTCCTTGGAAGCAGCAGTAATAGCTCTGTAATACAAGTAGACGCCTCCTGCTGCAGCAGTGATCCGAGCTCCATACTAGGATGCAGCACCGGATCACTGCGACTCCATTGGGCGGCTGGCGGCACAAACTGGGTTGTGCAATCCGCCCATCACATGTCCTCGTAAGAGTCCAGGAAATCTCCGTCCAACGACGGGGATCCAGGTCTCTTCCCTTCCGCTAAACGGCAGTGACACGCATCGGTTTTCACAAACGGAGGCCATCGCGCATACGCAGAACGGATCCTGCGCATCAGTACTTTGCGCATCCAGACACAGATCATTTGCGATCTGAATTTGACCCTATCTGCGGAATCGCTACTGTGCATAAAATAGCCTGGTGGTCATAATAACACAGTTATGTAAACTCTTCGCCTCGCTGTGCATTCAAACATTGCCCTAAAGCGCTGCGGAATATGTGTGCGCTATATAAATAACTGGTAATAATATTAATAATACAGAGTTTGGACACAAAGCCAATACCCACACCAGGGCCTGGCATAATGTAATATAGTATCACCGAATACTGTGCTCTTACTTTGTAGCTCATTCTTGATTGTCATGTCTTTGGTACAATCTTTGTGTCTTACAAACTTCCACACCTGCATGGAGAGACAGACAGTGACATCCTGACAGCTTATAGGAACCTGACACACAGTGACACAGTCATCACCCAGACACCTCCCTGGTGTTACTGTATAATGCCCCATTCCCAGCAGTCACCTCTCCAGTCATCACCCAGACACCTCCCCTGGTGTTACTGTATAATGCCCCATTCCCAGCAGTCACCTCTCCAGTCATCACCCAGACACATCCCTGGTGTTACTGTATAATGCCCCATTCCCAGCAGTCACCTCTCCAGTCATCACCCAGACACCTCCCCTGGTGTTACTGTATAATGCCCCATCCCCAGGAGTCACCTCTCCAGTCATCACCCAGACACATCCCTGGTGTTACTGTATAATGCCCCATTCCCAGCAGTCACCTCTCCAGTCATCACCCAGACACCTCCCCTGGTGTTACTGTATAATGCCCCATCCCCAGGAGTCACCTCTCCAGTCATCACCCAGACACCTCCCCTGGTGTTACTGTATAATGCCCCATTCCCAGCAGTCACCTCTCCAGTCATCACCCAGACACCTCCCTGGTGTTACTGTATAATGCCCCATTCCCAGCAGTCACCTCTCCAGTCATCACCCAGACACCTCCCCTGGTGTTACTGTATAAAGCCCCATCCCCAGGAGTCACCTCTCCAGTCATCACCCAGACACCTCCCCTGGTGTTACTGTATAATGCCCCATTCCCAGCAGTCACCTCTCCAGTCATCACCCAGACACCTCCCCTGGTGTTACTGTATAATGCCCCATTCCCAGCAGTCACCTCTCCAGTCATCACCCAGACACCTCCCCTGGTGTTACTGTATAATGCCCCATCCCCAGCAGTCACCTCTCCGGTCAGAAGGTGAATGATTTTATTGCTAAGCTTCAGAATCTTCCTGTCGCTGTCTTCAGGCACCACCGAGTCACACACAGTCGCCGTACTGCTGCCTCGGCTCTCCCTGGTTCCTTCTGATACACTGGGACTGATCCTGTAAGCAACCGGTTCACCGGATTTCTTCACGACTATGAGATCCTGTATGTCAAAGACACAATTTGTTATGCAACGTACAAGTAAATACTGTGTTCCTAAACCAACAGCCAATCGCTCGCTGGATCAGTCACACAAAGGTTGAGCATCATTCTTCAAACACTGGACTTACATTCCTCAATAACTAGCACATAAGAGATTCAGATCTACCAATAAAGGAATACCATCACTGGCCTCTCCATAACAACCTACCAACGCTGCACCTATAGCATTGCTTGTATAAGCAGTCTATGATTTGTTGTTGTGTCTACAGGTAACAGAGATACTTTGGTGATATTCCCAGAATCCCTCACTTCACCAGTCAGGGGTTAGCTTTATTAGCAGAGATAAGAGTGATGACACCTGGACATTCCCGGGGTCCCTCACCTCTCCAGTCAGCAGGTAGATAATCTCCAGGGTGAGACCGAATATTGTTTTAGTCATGTTGGCGTTCTCCATCCTGATGACCGCCAATTTGCTATGGGCCAAGCAGAAGGCACTGACCAGTGACCTGCCGACAAAATAAATACATTTTACAAATTATATATGTATCTGTACCCACACACACACATAAATTTGAAAATAGTGAAAAATAATAGTAGAAGCTATACATGATTAACAAAGTACAAAAATGAGCGAAGACTTTGAATTATTTTTTTGTATAACAGATTTGTGAAAAAAGGCTCTGGGGGTTATTCAGTACGGATTGCAAATTCTGCTAAAAAGCTCCCATCTACCTGGTCTCCCAGCAGTATCCCCACTACTTCTTACCTGCACTCTCCCCTGACTCCCCTCTGCCTGGTCTCCCAGCACTGTCCCCACTACTTCTTTCCTGTGCTCTCCCTCTGCCTTGTCTCTCAGCACTATCCCCACTACTCCTTCCCTGCACTCTCCCCTGACTCCCATCTGCCTGGTCTCCCAGCACTGTCCCCACTACTCCTTCTCTGTGCTCTCCTTCTGCCTGGTCTCCCAGCACAGTCTCTACTACTTCCCTGCGCTCTCCCAGCACTGTCCCCACTACTCCTTTCCTGCGCTCTCCCCTGAATCCACTCTGCCTGGTCTCCCAGCACTGTCTCCACTACTCCTTCACTGCGCTCTCCCCTGACACCCTTACTTCCCTGCACTCTCCCCTGACTCCCCTCTGCTCTCCCTCTGCCTGGTCTCTCAGCACTGTCCCCACTACTCCTTCCCTGCGCTCTCCCCTGAGTCCCCTCTGCCTGGTCTCCCAGCACTGTCTCCACTACTCCTTCACTGCGCTCTCCCCTGACTCCCTTACTTCCCTGCACTCTCCCCTGACTCCCCTCTGCCTGGTCTCCCAGCACTGTCCCCACTACTCCTTCCCTGCGATCTCACCTGACTCCCCTCTGCCTGGTCTCCCAGCACTGTCCCCACTACTCCTTCCCTGCGCTCTCCCCTGACTCCCTTCTGCCTGGTCTCCCAATACTGTCCCCACTACTCTTTCCCTGTGCTCTCCCCCGAGTCCCCTCTGCCTGGTCTCTCAGCACTGTCCCCACTACTCCTTCTCTGCACTCTCCCCTGACTCCCCTCTGCCTGGTCTCCCAGCACTGTCTCCACTACTCCTTCCCTGTGCTCTCCCCTGACTCCCCTCTGCCTGGTCTCCCAGCACTGTCTCCACTACTCCTTCCCTGTGCTCTCCCCTGACTCCCCTCTGCCTGGTCTCCCAGCACTGTCTCCACTACTCCTTCCCTGTGCTCTCCTCTGACTCCCTTCTGCCTGGTCTCCCAGCACTGACCCCACTGCTCCTTCCCTGCACTCTCCCCTGACTCCCCTCTGCCTGGTCTCCCAGCACAGTCTCCACTACTTCCCTGCGCTCTCCTAGCACTGTCCCCCCTACTCCTTCCCTGCGCTCTCCCCTGACTTCCCTCTGCCTAGTCTCCCAGCACTGTCCCCACTACTCCTTCCCTGCACTCTCCCCTGAGTCCCCTCTGCCTAGTCTCCCAGCACTGTCTCCACTACTCCTTCACCGCGCTCTCCCCTGACTCCCTTCCTTCCCTGCGCTCTCCCCTGACTCCCTTCCTTCCCTGCACTCTCCCCTGAATCCCCTCTGCCTGGTCTCTCAGCACTGTCCCCACTACTCCTTCCCTGCGCTCTCCCCTGACTCCCCTCTGCTCTCCCTCTGCCTGGTCTCTCAGCACTGTCCCCACTACTCCTTCCCTGCACTCTCCCCTAAATTCCCGCTACCTGGTCTCCCTGTGCTTTCCCTCTGCCTGGTCTCTCAGCACTGTCCCCACTACTCCTTTCCTATGCTCTCCCCTGACTCCCTTCTGCCTGGTCTCCCAGCACTGTCCCCACTACTCCTTCCCTGTGCTCTCCCTCTTCTTGGTCTCCCGGCACAGTCTCCACTACTTCCCTGCGCTCTCCCAGCACTGTCTCCACTACTCCTTCCTTGCGCTCTCCCCTGACTCCCCTCTGCCTGGTCTCTCAGCACTGTCCCCACTACTCCTTCCCTGCACTCTCACCTGAATTCCCACTACCTGGTCTCCCAGCACTGTCTCCACTACTCCTTCCCTGTGCTCTCCCTCTGCCAGGTCTCCCAGCACAGTCTCCACTACTTCCCTGCGCTCTCCCAGCACTGTCCCCACTACTCCTTCCCTGCACTCTCCCCTGAATTCCCACTACCTTGTCTCCCAGCACTGTCCCCACTACTCCTTCCCTGCGCTCTCCGCTGACTCCCCTCTGCATAGTCTCCCAGCACTGTCCCCACTACTCCTTCCCTGCGCTCTACCCTGACTCCCTTCTGCCTGGTCTCCCAATACTGTCCCCACTACTCTTTCCCTGTGCTCTCCCCCGACTCCCCTCTGCCTGATCTCTCAGCACTCTCCCCACTACTCCTTCTCTGCACTCTCCCCTGACTCCCCACTGCCTGGTCTCTCAGCACTGTCCCCACTACTCCTTTCCTGTGCTCTCCCCTGACTCCCTTCTGCCTGGTCTCCCAGCACTGTCCCCCCTACTGCTTCCCTGTGCTCTCCCTCTGCCTGGTCTCCCAGCACAGTCTCCACTGACTTCCCTCTGCCTAGTCTCTCAGCACTGACCCCACTACTCCTTCCCTGCACTCTCCGCTGAGTCCCCTCTGCCTAGTCTCCCAGCACTGTCCCCACTATTCCTTCACCGCGCTCTCCCCTGACTCCCTTCTGACTGGTCTCCCAATACTGTCCCCACTACTCTTTCCCTATGCTCTCCCCCGACTCCCCTCTGCCTGGTCTCTCAGCACTGTCCCCACTACTGCTTCTCTGCACTCTCCCCTGACTCCCTTCCTTCGCTGCCGTCTCCCATGACTCCCTTCCTTCTCTGCACTCTCCCCTGACTCCCCTCTGCCTTGTCTCCCAGCACTGTCCCCACTACTCCTTCCCTGCGCTCTCCCCTGACTCCCTTCTGACTGGTCTCCCAATACTGTCCCCACTACTCTTTCCCTATGCTCTCCCCCGACTCCCCTCTGCCTGGTCTCTCAGCACTGTCCCCACTACTCCTTCCCTGCGCTCTCCCCTGACTCCCCTCTGCCTGGTCTCCCAGCACTGTCCCCACTACTCCTTCACTGCGCTCTCCCCTGACTCCCTTCCTTTGCTGCCCTCTCCCCTGACTCCCTTCCTTCTCTGCACTCTCCCGACTCCCTTCCTTCTCTGCACTCTCCCCTGACTCCCCTCTGCCAGGTCTCCCAGCACTGTCCCCACTACTCCTTCCCTGCGCTCTCCACTGACTCCCCTCTGCCTGGTCTCCCAGCACTGTCCCCACTACTCCTTTCCTGTGCTCTCCTCTGACTCCCTTCTGCCTGGTCTCTCAGCACTGTCCCCACTACTCCTTCCCTGCGCTCTCCACTGACTCCCCTCTGCCTGGTCTCCCAGCACTGTCTCCACTACTCCTTCCCTGTTCTCTCCCACTGCCTGGTCTCTCAGCACTGTCCCCACTACTCCTTTCCTGTGCTCTCCTCTGACTCCCTTCTGCCTGGTCTCCCAGCAATGAGCCCACTACTGCTTCCCTGTGCTCTCCCTCTGCCTGGTCTCCCAGCACAGTCTCCACTGACTTCCCTCTGCCTAGTCTCCCAGCACTGTCCCCACTACTCCTTCCCTGCACTCTCCCGAGTCCCCTCTGCCTAGTCTCCCAGCACTGTCTCCACTACTCCTTCACCGCGCTCTCCCCTGACTCCCTTCCTTCCCTGCGCTCTCCCCTGAGTCCCCTCTGCCTGGTCTCTCAGCACTGTCCCCACTTCTCCTTCCCTGCGATCTCCGCTGAGTCCCCTCTGCCTGGTCTCCCAGCACAGTCTCCACTGACTTCCCTCTGCCTAGTCTCCCAGCACTGTCCCCACTACTCCTTCCCTGCACTCTCCCTTTAGTCCCCTCTGCCTGGTCTCTCAGCACTGTCCCCACTACTCCTTCCCTGCGCTCTCCGCTGAGTCCCCTCTGCCTGGTCTCCCAGCACTGTCCCCACTAATCCTTCTCTGTGCTCTCCCTCTGCCTGGTCTCCCAGCACAGTCTCCACTACTTCCCTGCGCTCTCCCAGCACTGTCCCCACTACTCCTTCCCTGCGCTCTCCCCTGAATCCCCTCTGCCTGGTCTACCAGCACTATCTCCACTACTCCTTCACTGCGCTCTCCCCTGACTCCCTTACTTCCCTGCACTCTCCCCTGATTCCCCTCTGCCTGGTCTCTCAGCACTGTCCCCACTACTCCTTCCCTGCGCTCTCCCCCGACTCCCTTACTTCCCTGCACTCTCCCCTGACTCCCCTCTGCCTGGTCTCTCAGCACTGTCCCCACTACTCCTTCCCTGCGCTCTCCCCCGAGTCCCCTCTGCCTGGTCTCTCAGCACTGTCCCCACTACTCCTTCTCTGCACTCTCCTCTGACTCCCCTCTGCCTGGTCTCCCAGCACTGTCTCCACTACTCCTTCCCTGTGCTCTCCCTCTGCCTGGTCTCTCAGCACTGTCCCCACTACTCCTTCTCTGCACTCTCCCCTGACTCCATTCTGCCTGATCTCCCAGCACTGTCCCCACTACTCCTTCCCTGCACTCTCCCGCTGCCTGGTCTCCCATCACAGTCTCCACTACTTCCCTGCGCTCTCCCAGCATTGTCCCCACTACTCCTTCCCTGCGCTCTCCCCTGACTTCCCTCTGCCTAGTCTCCCAGCACTGTCCCCACTACTCCTTCACCGCGCTCTCCCCTGACTCCCTTCCTTCCCTGCACTCTCCCCTGACTTCCCTCTGCCTGGTCTCTCAGCACTGTCCCCACTACTCCTTCCCTGCGCTCTCCCCTGACTCACCTCTGCCTGGCCTCCCAGCATTGTCCGCACTACTCCTTCACTGCGCTCTCCCCTGACTCCCCTGCACTCTCCCCCGACTCCCCTCTGCTCTCCCTCTGCCTGGTCTCTCAGCACTGTCCCCACTACTCCTTCCCTGCATTCTCCCCTGAGTCCCCTCTGCCTGATCTCTCAGCACTGTCCCCACTACTCCTTCCCTGCACTCTCCCCTAAATTCCCACTACCTGGTCTCCCTGTGCTCTCCCTCTGCCTGGTCTCTCAGCACTGTCCCCACTACTCATTTCCTATGCTCTCCCCTGACTCCCTTCTGCCTGGTCTCCCAGCACTGTCCCCACTACTCCTTCCCTGTGCTCTCCCTCTGCCTGGTCTCTCAGCACAGTCTCCACTACTTCCCTGCGCTCTGCCAGCACTGTCCCCACTACTCCTTCCCTGCGCTCTCCGCTGAGTCCCCTCTGCCTGCTCTCCCAGCACTGTCCCCACTATTCCTTCCCTGCACTCTCCCCTGACTCCGTTCTGCCTGGTCTCCCAGCACTGTCCCCACTACTCCTTCCTTGCACTCTCCCCTGACTCCCCTCTGCCTGGTCTCCCAGCACTGTCCCCACTACTCCTTCCCTGTGCTCTCCCCTGACTCCCCTCTGCCTGGTCTCCCAGCACTGTCCCCACTACTCCTTCCCTGTGCTCTCCCCTGACTCCCCTCTGCCTGGTCTCCCAGCACTGTCCCCACTACTCCTTCCCTGTGCTCTCCCCTGACTCCCCTCTGCCTGGTCTCCCAGCACAGTCTCCACTGACTTCCCTCTGCCTAGTCTCCCAGCACTGTCCCCACTACTCCTTCCCTGCACTCTCCCGAGTCCCCTCTGCCTAGTCTCCCAGCACTGTCTCCACTACTCCTTCACCGCGCTCTCCCCTGACTCCCTTCCTTCTCTGCACTCTCCCCTGACTCCCCTCTGCCTGGTCTCTCAGCACTGTCCCCACTACTCCTTTCCTGTGCTCTCCTCCGACTCCCTTCTGCCTGGTCTCCCAGCAATAAGCCCACTACTGCTTCCCTGTGCTCTCCCTCTGCCTGGTCTCCCAGCACAGTCTCCACTGACTTCCCTCTGCCTGGTCTCCCAGCAATGTCCCCACTACTCCTTCCCTGCACTCTCCCCTGAGTCCCCTCTGCCTGGTCTCTCAGCACTGTCCCCACTTCTCCTTCCCTGCGATCTCCGCTGAGTCCCCTCTGCCTGGTCTCCCAGCACAGTCTCCACTGACTTGCCTCTGCCTAGTCTCCCAGCACTGTCCCCACTACTCCTTCCCTGCACTCTCCCTTTAGTCCCCTCTGCCTGGTCTCTCAGCACTGTCCCCACTACTCCTTCCCTGCGCTCTCCGCTGAGTCCCCTCTGCCTGGTCTCCCAGCGCTGTCCCCACTAATCCTTCTCTGTGCTCTCCCTCTGCCTGGTCTCCCAGCACAGTCTCCACTACTTCCCTGCGCTCTCCCAGCACTGTCCCCACTACTCCTTCCCTGCGCTCTCCCCTGAATCCCCTCTGCCTGGTCTACCAGCACTATCTCCACTACTCCTTCACTGCGCTCTCCCCTGACTCCCTTACTTCCCTGCACTCTCCCCTGACTCCCCTCTGCCTGGTCTCTCAGCACTGTCCCCACTACTCCTTCCCTGCGCTCTCCCCCGAGTCCCCTCTGCCTGGTCTCCCAGCACTGTCTCCACTACTCCTTCCCTGTGCTCTCCCTCTGCCTGGTCTCTCAGCACTGTCCCCACTACTCCTTCTCTGCACTCTCCCCTGACTCCATTCTGCCTGATCTCCCAGCACTGTCCCCACTACTCCTTCCCTGCGCTCTCCCCCGAGTCCCCTCTGCCTGGTCTCTCAGCACTGTCCCCACTACTCCTTCTCTGCACTCTCCTCTGACTCCCCTCTGCCTGGTCTCCCAGCACTGTCTCCACTACTCCTTCCCTGTGCTCTCCCTCTGCCTGGTCTCTCAGCACTGTCCCCACTACTCCTTCTCTGCACTCTCCCCTGACTCCATTCTGCCTGATCTCCCAGCACTGTCCCCACTACTCCTTCCCTGCACTCTCCCGCTGCCTGGTCTCCCATCACAGTCTCCACTACTTCCCTGCGCTCTCCCAGCATTGTCCCCACTACTCCTTCCCTGCGCTCTCCCCTGACTTCCCTCTGCCTAGTCTCCCAGCACTGTCCCCACTACTCCTTCCCTGCACTCTCCCCTGAGTCCCCTCTGCCTAGTCTCCCAGCACTGTCTCCACTACTCCTTCACCGCGCTCTCCCCTGACTCCCTTCCTTCCCTGCACTCTCCCCTGACTTCCCTCTGCCTGGTCTCTCAGCACTGTCCCCACTACTCCTTCCCTGCGCTCTCCCCTGACTCACCTCTGCCTGGCCTCCCAGCATTGTCCGCACTACTCCTTCACTGCGCTCTCCCCTGACTCCCCTGCACTCTCCCCCGACTCCCCTCTGCTCTCCCTCTGCCTGGTCTCTCAGCACTGTCCCCACTACTCCTTCCCTGCATTCTCCCCTGAGTCCCCTCTGCCTGATCTCTCAGCACTGTCCCCACTACTCCTTCCCTGCACTCTCCCCTAAATTCCCACTACCTGGTCTCCCTGTGCTCTCCCTCTGCCTGGTCTCTCAGCACTGTCCCCACTACTCCTTTCCTATGCTCTCCCCTGACTCCCTTCTGCCTGGTCTCCCAGCACTGTCCCCACTACTCCTTCCCTGTGCTCTCCCTCTGCCTGGTCTCTCAGCACAGTCTCCACTACTTCCCTGCGCTCTGCCAGCACTGTCCCCACTACTCCTTCCCTGCGCTCTCCGCTGAGTCCCCTCTGCCTGCTCTCCCAGCACTGTCCCCACTATTCCTTCCCTGCACTCTCCCCTGACTCCGTTCTGCCTGGTCTCCCAGCACTGTCCCCACTACTCCTTCCTTGCACTCTCCCCTGACTCCCCTCTGCTTGGTCTCCCAGCACTGTCCCCACTACTCCTTCCCTGTGCTCTCCCCTGACTCCCCTCTGCCTGGTCTCTCAGCACTGTCCCCACTACTCCTTCCCTGCACTCTCCCCTGACTCCCCTCTGCCTGGTCTCTCAGCACTGTCCCCACTACTCCTTCCCTGAACTCTCCCCTGAATTCCCACTACCTGGTCTCCCAGCACTGTCTCCACTACTCCTTCCCTGCGCTCTCCCTCTGCCAGGTCTCCCAGCACAGTCTCCACTACTTCCCTGCGCTCTCCCAGCACTGTCTCCACTGACTTCCCTCTGCCTAGTCTCCCAGCACTGTCTCCACTACTCCTTCATCGCGCTCTCCCCTGACTCCCTTCCTTCCCTGCACTCTCCCCTGACTGCCCTCTGCCTGGTCTCTCAGCACTGTCCCCACTACTCTTTTCCTGTGCTCACCTCTGACTCCCTTCTGCCTGGTCTCCCAGCAATAAGCCCACTACTGCTTCCCTGTGCTCTCCCTCTGCCTGGTCTCCCAGCACAGTCTCCACTAACTTCCCTCTGCCTGGTCTCCCAGCAATGTCCCCACTACTCCTTCCCTGCACTCTCCCCTGAGTCCCCTCTGCCTGGTCTCTCAGCACTGTCCCCACTTCTCCTTCCCTGCGATCTCCGCTGAGTCCCCTCTGCCTGGTCTCCCAGCACTGTCCCCACTATTCCTTCCCTGCACTCTCCCCTGACTCCGTTCTGCCTGGTCTCCCAGCACTGTCCCCACTACTCCTTCCTTGCACTCTCCCCTGACTCCCCTCTGCTTGGTCTCCCAGCACTGTCACCACTACCCCTTTCCTGCGCTCTCCCCTGACTCCGCTCTGCCTGGTCTCCCAGCACTGTGCCCACTACTCCTTCCCTGCGCTCTCCCCTGACTCCCCTCTGCCTGGTCTCCCAGCACTGTCCCCACTACTCCTTCACTGCGCTTTCCCCTGACTCCCTTCCTTCTCTACACTCTCCTTTGACTCCCTTCCATCTCTGCACTCTCCCCTGACTCCCCTCTGCCTGGTCTCCCAGCACTGTCCCCACTACTCCTTCCTTGCGCTCTCCCCTGACTCCCCTCTGCCTGGTCTCCCAGCACAGTCTCCACTACTTCCCTGCGCTCTCCCAGCACTGTCCCCACTACTCCTTCCCTGCGCTCTCCCCTGACTCCCCTCTGCCTGGTCTCCCAGCACAGTCTCCACTACTTCCCTGCGCTCTCCCAGCACTGCCCCCACTACTCCTTCCCTGCGCTCTCCCCTGACTTCCCTCTTCCTAATCTCCCAGCACTGTCCCCACTACTCCTTCCCTGCACTCTCCCCTGAGTCCCCTCTGCCCGGTCTCCCAGCACTGTCCCCACTACTCCTTCACTGCGCTCTCCCCTGACTCCCCTCCGCTCTCCCTCTGCCTGGTCTCTCAGCACTGTCCCCACTACTCCATTCCTGCGCTTTCCCCCGACTCCCCTCTGCCTGGTCTCCCAGCACTGTCCCCACTACTCCTTCCCTGTGCTCTCCCCTGACTCCACTCTGCCTGGTCTCTCAGCACTGTCCCCACTACTCCTTCCCTGCACTCTCCCCTGAGTCCCCTCTGCCCGGTCTCCCAGCACTGTCCCCACTACTCCTTCACTGCGCTCTCCCCTGACTCCCCTCCGCTCTCCCTCTGCCTGGTCTCTCAGCACTGTCCCCACTACTCCATTCCTGCGCTTTCCCCCGACTCCCCTCTGCCTGGTCTCCCAGCACTGTCCCCACTACTCCTTCCCTGTGCTCTCCCCTGACTCCACTCTGCCTGGTCTCTCAGCACTGTCCCCACTACTCCTTCCCTGCACTCTCACCTGAGTCCCCTCTGCCTGGTCTCCTAGTACTGTCCACACTACTCTTTTTAATCCCCGATAGTGAGTATAGGGAAAGCATGACATGCCAGTGAAGCACTGTACCTCTCAGTCTCCTATACAAAGCCAGCAGCAGGCTGAGTTGTGGCGTCATCAACAGTGGCCGAGTGCAATGTAGAAGGGAAACGTAGTTTACACAGATAGACACTAGAGCTGAAACTGTATATGACGTTTCATGCCAAGTAAGCGGCCATTTTGTTGAAGACCTAAGAGGATACCTGCATTCAAAAAATTTGGCTCCGATTCTATAGACATTGTTTTACAAACCTGGTTATTATCCTTCCTGTAACATGTCTCCCTGCAGAGCTGCAGGGCTGATGCGCTGCTTAGGTACTATGACTATAACTAGAGTGCAGGGAGGGAGTAGCATACTTGCCCATACCTCCCAACATGACCCTCTCCAGGAGGGACAGAATGCTCTGCTCATGGACTTTTCTCTTAATTTGTGATTGCCAGCACCTGTGTTGAACAGGTTAATGTATAACAAAGGTGTTTCAGCACAGGTGATGACAATCAGAAATTAAGAGGAACGTCCAGGAGCAGAGCATTCCGTCCCTCCTGGAGAGGGTCATGTTGGGAGGTATGCTTGCCTACTTTTGAAAAAGCATTTCAGGGAGATTGTGAAAGTGTCACCTATCAGAGCGGGCGTGCACTGCTACATCGGAGAAGCGTGTCATGAAAATGACTTAAGGTGGGTACACACTAGTAGATATATCTGCAGATCAATTGATCTGCAGATATATCTATGGTCGGATCGGGCAGTGTGCTGTGCATACACACTGCCCGATCCGTCGGGGACTGACGTCATGAACTGGGCGGACGTGTACACACGCCCGCCCAGTTCAGCTGTCAATCACCGCCAGCCGCCGCAGCATGTGTACGGGCGGTCGGCTGACCGCCCCGTGCGCACACAGCGACGCGCCAATATATCGGTAGATGTATTGGCCGTCGGCTGTGCTGCGCAGCCGAGGCGATACGTCTGTGAACGACGGAGCTCACCGACGTTATCGGCCGTACACACTGGCCGATGGTCCCGTGATATATCGGCCGTTCAAGAGAACGGCCGATATATCGACCAGTGTGTACGGGCCTTTACATCCAAATATAAATGAGCCCCCAAAGTTTGTAAGATCTATTTGTTGAAGAAAAGACACTGATATTTTGCAGGATTTGTTAGTGTATTGTGTTTTACAAGAGGTTCCATATACTGTAAGTGGCCATAGGGATAATTGTGCCTTATAACCAATGCAGGGAAATGGCACTAATGATCCCATTTGAATGTATGTATCTCTCATTTATTTTTCCCCCAATAATCTAATAGCTGCATAATGGGGGTAAGGAGCAATCAGGGAGATTGCTGGACTTTTCAGGGAGTGAGGGAGATGGCTGCTATTTCAGGGAGTCTCCTGCTGAATGAGGGAGGGTAGGCAACTATGGGGAGTAGTGGGGACAGTGCTGGGAGACAAGGCAAAGGGGAGTCAGGGGAGAGTGCAGGGAAGGAGTAGTGATGACAGTGCTGGGAGATCAGGCAGAGGGGAGTCAGGTTAGAGTGCAGGGAAGGAGTAGTGGGGACAGTGCTGGGAGACCAGGCAGAGAGGAGTCAGGGGAGAGTCCAGGGAAGTAGCAGTGGTGACAGTGCTGGGAGACCAGACAGAGGGGAGTCAGGGGAAAGTCCAAGGAAGGAGTAGTGGGGACATCGCATCGCATCAGTGGGCAAGTGGAAAAGTGCCCGTAGCTGTGCCCCTTATAGTGCACAAGCTTATTTACTGCATCTCTATACTAGTGTTTCCAGTGTCCTTAGTCTGTGTTATCTGGCTTTCTGCAGCGGGGTACACTGGGATTCCACAGGGAATAACATTGGGGTGTAGAGTTGGATCTTGATCCGAGGCACCAACAGACTAAAAGCTTTGGCTGTTCCCAGGATGCACCGCACCGCCTCTGTGCATAGGAGCTCAGTTTTGAAGTTGGTGCCTGCAGTGCAGGTCACTAACAGGAGGGCTGCACTAGGCAGCCCTGAAAAGATCTTTTATGAAGACTTCAAGGGCCGTAGCACTTCTTATGTTCTGGGGACATGCTGTGCTGCGGCTCCATCACCTCCCTCCTGCGGCGCTGTATACTCCCGCGGCCTAGTTCCCGGGTACTTACAGCGGGGACGCACCGGTTCATCAGCACACCATCGCTGCTGCTCTCCAGGGTTGCGTGGCTGCAAAAACATCAGGGAGGAGGTAAGAAGGTCCCCCAGGTGGGAGCCACTGGGTATATTGCGGTCCGGCGTGATCCTTGGGAGACGGATCGTGCGGCTGGCGTGGACACTGTTTTTCGCACAGGGACCCCACTATATCCACTAGGGAAGGAGCACAGGTCGATTTCTCTAACGTCCTAGTGGATGCTGGGGACTCCGTCAGGACCATGGGGAATAGCGGCTCCGCAGGAGACAGGGCACAAAAGCAAGCTTTTAGGATCACATGGTGTGTACTGGCTCCTCCCCCTATGACCCTCCTCCAAGCCTCAGTTAGGTTTTTGTGCCCGGCCGAGAAGGGTGCAATCTAGGTGGCTCTCTTAAAGGGTTACTTAGAAAAAGTTTTTAGGTTCTTTAGTTTCAGTGAGTCCTGCTGGCAACAGGCTCACTGCATCGAGGGACTTAGGGGAGAGATTTTCAACTCACCTGCGTGCAGGATGGATTGGATTCTTAGGCTACTGGACATAGCTCCAGAGGGAGTCGGAACACAGGGCTCGCCCTGGGGTTCGTCCCGGAGCCGCGCCGCCGACCCCCCTTGCAGACGCTGAAGATGAAGAGGTCCGGAACCAGGCGGCAGAAGACTCTCAGTCTTCATCAGGTAGCGCACAGCACTGCAGCTGTGCGCCATTGTTGTCAGCACACTTCACACAGCGGTCACGGAGGGTGCAGGGCGCTGGGGGGGGGGCGCCCTGGGCAGCAATGTATAATACCTGTATGGCGAAAAATACATCACATATAGCCCTTGAGGCTATATGGATGTATTTAACCCCTGCCAGATATCTAAAACTCCGGAGAAGAAGCCCGCCGAAAAGGGGGCGGGGCCTATTCTCCTCAGCACACAGCGCCATTTTCCCTCACAGAAAGGCTGGTGGGAAGGCTCCCATGCTCTCCCCTGCACTGCACTACAGAAACAGGGTTAAAACAGAGAGGGGGGGCACTGATTTGGCGATATGTATATATATTAAAATGCTATAAGGGAGGAACACTTATATAAAGGTTGTCCCTGGATAATTATAGCGTTTTGGTGTGTGCTGGCAAACTCTCCCTCTGTCTCCCCAAAGGGCTAGTGGGTCCTGTCCTCTATCAGAGCATTCCCTATGTGTGTGCTGTATGTCGGTACGTGTGTGTCGACATGTATGAGGAAAATATTGGTGAGGAGGCGGAGCAAATTGCCTGTAATGGTGATGTCACTCTCTAGGGAGTCGACACCGGAATGGATGGCTTATTTATGGAAATTACGTGACAATGTCAACACGCTGCAAGCCGGTTGACGACATGAGAGAGCCGGCGAACAAATTAGTATCTGTCCAGGCGTCTCAAACACCGTCAGGGGCTGTAAAATGCCCATTTACCTCAGTCGGTCGACACAGACACAGACACGGACACTGATTTCAGTGTCGACGGTGAAGAAACAAACGTATTTTCTTTTAGGGCCACACGTAAGGGCAATGAAGGAGGTGTTACATATTTCTGATACTCCAAGTACCACAAAAAAGGGTATTATGTGTGAGGTGAAAAAACTACCTGTAGTTTTTCCTGAATCAGATAAATTAAATGAAGTGTGTGATGATGCGTGGGTTTCCCCCGATAGAAAATTATTGGCGGTATACCCTTTCCCGCCAGAAGTTAAGGCGCGGTGGGAAACACCCCTCAGGGTGGATAAGGCGCTCACACGCTTATCAGAACAAGTGGCGGTACCATCTACGGATAGGGCCGTACTTAAGGAGCCAGCTGATAGGAGGCTGAAAAATATCCTAAAAAGTATACACACACATGCTGGTGTTATACTGCGACCAGCGATCGCCTCAGCCTGGATGTGCAGAGCTGAGGTGGCTTGGTCGGATTCCCTGACTAAAAATATTGATACCTTTGACAGGGACAGTATTTTATTGACTATAGAGCATTTAAAGGATGCATTTCTATATATGCGAGATGCGCAGAGGGATATTTGCACTCTGGCATCAAGAGTAAATGCGATGTCCATATCTGCAAGAAGATGTTTATGGACACGACAGTGGTCAGGTGATGCAGATTCCAAACGGCACAAAGATGTATTGCCGTATAAAGGGGAGGAGTTATTTGGGGTCGGTCCATGGGACCTGGTGGCCAGGGCAACTGCTGGAAAATCCACCGTTTTTTACCCTAAGTCACATCTCTGCAGAAAAAGACACCGTCTTTTCAGCCTCAGTCCTTTCGTCCCTATAAGAGTCATATCTGCCCAGGGATAGAGGAAAGGGAAGAAGACTGCAGCAGGCAGCCCATTCCCAGGAACAGAAGCCCTCCACCGCTTCTACCAAGTTCTCAGCATGACGCTGGGACCGTACAGGACCCCTGGATCCTACAAGTAGTATCCAAGGGGTACAGATTGGAATGTCGAGAGGTTTCCCCCCTCGCAGGTTCCTGTAGTCTGCTGTACCAATGTCTCCCTCCGACAGGGAGGCAGTATTGAAAACAATTCACAAGCTGTATTCCCAGCAGGTGATAATAAATTTACCCCTCCGACAACAAGGAAAGGGGTATTACTCCACACTATATGGTGGTACTGAAGGCTAGGTGAGACCTATTCTAAATCTGAAAAATTTGAACACTTACAAGGGTTCAAATCCAGATGGAGTCACTCAGAGCAGTGATAGCAAAGAACAAGGGGACTATATGGTGTCCCGGGACATCAGGGATGCTTACCTCCATGTCCCAAAATTTGCCTTTTCTCACCAAGGGTACCTCAGGTTCGTGGTACAGAACTGTCACTATCAGTTTCAAGACGATGCCGTTGGATTGTCCAAGGCACCCCGGGTCCTTACCAAGGTAATGACCGAAAGGAGGATTCGTCTTCAAAGAAAATGGACGACCTCCTGATAAGAACAAGGTCCAGAGAACAGTTGGAGGTCGGAGTAGCACTATCTCAAGTAGTTCTACGACAGCACGGGTGGATTCTAAATATTCCAAAACCGCAGTTGTTCCGACGACACGTCTGCTGGTCCTAGGGATGATTCTGGACACAGTCCAGGAAAAGGTGTTTCTCCCAGAGGAGAAAGCCAGGGAGTTATCCGAGCTAATCGGGATCCTCCTAAAACCAGGAAAAGTGTCAGTGCATCATTGCACAAGAGTCCTGGTAAAAATGGTGGCTTATTACGAAGCGCTTCCATTCGGCAGATTTCACGCAAGAACTCTTCAGTGGGATCTCCTGGACAAATGGTCCGGATCGCATCCTCAGATGCATCAGCGGATAACCCTATATCCAAGGACAAGGGTGTCTCTCCTGTGGTGATTAGAGTGCTCATCTTCTAGAGGGCCGCAGATTCGGCATTCAGGATTGGATGCTCGTGACCACGGAGGCCAGCCTGAGAGGCTGGGGAGCAGTCACACAAGGAGTGTGATCAAGTCTGGAGAATTCTCTCCACATAAATATACTGGAGCTAAGAGCGAATTTATAATGCTCTAAGCTTAGCAAGACCTCTGCTTCAAGGTCAGCCGGTATTGATCCAGTGGGATAACATCACGGCAGTCGCCCACGTAAACAGAAAGGGCGGCACAAGAAGCAGGAGGGCAGTGGCAAAACTGCAAGGATTTTTCGCTAGGCGGAAAATCATGTGATAGCACTGTCAGCAGTGTTCATTCCGGGAGTGGACGACTGGGAAGCAGACTTCCTCAGCAGGCACGACCTCCACCCGGGAGAGTGGGAACTTCATCGGGAAGTTTTCCGCATGATTGTGAACCGTTGGGAAAGACCAAAGGTGGACATGATGGCGTCCCGCCCGAACAAAAAAAATGGGACAGGTATTGCGCCAGGTCACGAGACCTTCAGGCGATAGCTGTGGACGTCCTGGTAACACCGTGGGTGTAACAGTCGGTGTATGTGTTCCCTCCTCTGCTTCTCATAACCAAGGTATTGAGAATTATAAGACATAGAGGAGTAAGAACTATACTCGTGGCTCCGGATTGGCCAAGAGGGACTTGGTAACCGGAACTTCAAGAGATGCTCACAGAGGACTAATGGCCTCGGGAGCTAAGAAGGGATTTGCTTTCAGCAAGTACCATGTCTGTTCCAAGAGGAACCGTGGCATCGGCCTTTAAGAAAGGACCTGCTCCAGCAGGGACCTTGTCTGTTCCAAGACTTACCGCGACTGCGTTTGAGGGCATGGCGGTTTGAACGCCGGATCCTAAGGGAAAAGGCATTCCGGAAGAGGTCATACCTACCCTGGTCAAAGCCAGGAAGGAGGTGACCGCACAACGTTATCACCACATGTGGTAAAAATATGTTGCGTGGGTGAGGCCAGGAGGGCCCCACGAAAAAATTTCAACTAGGTCGATTTCTGCACTTCCTGCAAACAGGAGTGTCTATGAGCCTCAAATTGGGGTCCATTAAGGTTCAAGTTTCGGCCCTATAGATTTTCTTCCAGAAAGAATTGGCTTCAGTTCCTGAAGTCCAGACGTTTGTCAAGGGAGTATTGCATATACAGCCCTTGTGTGCCTCCAGTGGCACCGTGGGATCTCAACGTAGTGTTGGGATTCCTCAAATCATATTGGTTTGAACCACTCAAATCTGTGGATTTGAAATATCTCACATGGAAAGTGACCATGCTGTTGGCCCTGGCCTCGGCCAGGCGATTGTCAAAATTGGTGGCTTTGTCTTACAAAAGCCCATATTTGATTTTCCATTCGGACAGGGCAGAACTGCGGACTCGTCCCCAGTTTCTTCCTAAGGTGGTGTCAGCGTTTCACCTGAAACAACCTATTGTGGTGCCTGCGGCTACTAGGGACTTGGAGGACTCCAAGTTGCTAGACGTTGTCAGGGCCCTGAAAAAATATATATATATATATATATATATATATATATAATTCCGGGACGGCTGGAGTCAGAAAGTCTGACTTGCTGTTTATATTGTAGGCACCCAAAAAGCTGGGTGCTCCTGCTTCTAAGCAGACTATTGCTCGTTGGATTTGTAGTACAATTCAGCTTGCACATTCTGTGGCAGGCCTGCCACAGCCAAAATCTGTAAATGCCCATTCCACAAGGAAGGTGGGCTCATCTTGGGCGGCTGCCCGAGGGGTCTCGGCTTTACAACTTGGCCGAGCAGCTACTTGGTCAGGGGCAAACACGTTTGCTAAATTCTACAAATTTGATACCCTGGCTGAGGAGGACCTGGAGTTCTCTCATTCGGTGCCGCAGAGTCATCCGCACTCTCCCGCCCGTTTGGGAGCTTTGGTATAATCCCCATGGTCCTGACGGAGTCCCCAGCATCCACTAGGACGTTAGAGAAAATAAGATTTTACTTACCGATAAATCTATTTCTCATAGTCCGTAGTGGATGCTGGGCGCCCATCCCAAGTGCGGAGTGTCTGCATTACTTGTACATAGTTATTGTTACAAAAAAAATCGGGTTATTATTGCTGTGAGCCATCTTTTTTAGAGGCTACTTCATTGTTATCATACTGTTAACTGGGTTCAAATCACAAGTTGTACGGTGTGATTGGTGTGGCTGGTATGAGTCTTACCCGGGATTCAAGATCCTTCCTTATTGTGTACGCTCGTCCGGGCACAGTACCTAACTGAGGCTTGGAGGAGGGTCATAGGGGGAGGAGCCAGTACACACCATGTGATCCTAAAAGCTTGCTTTTGTGCCCTGTCTCCTGCGGAGCCGCTATTCCCCATGGTCCTGACGGAGTCCCCAGCATCCACTACGGACTATGAGAAATAGATTTATCGGTAAGTAAAATCTTATTTTTACTAAAAACCGTTTGTCACAGGCGCCATAGTACCCGGTGGTGAAGTCCAGCAGAGGGGATAAGGCGCTGACCTGTAGCCCCTCCCCTAGCTCCGGGCGCCATCTCCGGCAGGTGTTCCCGCCCTGGGGCTGCTTTCACTTTCTCCCGCACTCCCTGAAGAGATCTGGCGCTATATCCTTAGCTGGGCCGCTCTCAATAGGATTGCTGGGTTCTGTCTCCTCTGTAAAGCCGCCTGTCACAGCACCGTGCTATTATAGACACTTAAGTATTCTACATGTCATTTTAGACAGTGTTAGTTAAGAACAAGTGAGCTTACTTCAGTATAGGTTGTACAAATATTCTGCTGTATGGTGGTACAGGTGTGGTATAGCATACCGGTAAAAAAATCCCAGCCGGTACGCCGTACCGCCGGGCCGTCCACCATACTGCATCCCACTGGCTTCGTTCTGTGTGAGGGGAGGAGAGTGCCTCAATTCTCTGTAGTACCCGGTCTCACTCTCCAGCGGCAGCGGCGGGGTCAATCTGAATAAGGCACTGGTTTGCTAGCCAATCAGAGCTCGCGGACCGGCAGCCCCGGATCCTGATTCGCTGCCGGTCCGCGAGCTCTGATTGGCTAACGAACCGGTGCCTCATTTGAGATACCCGCCGCCAGAGACCTCACTGGATTTCTGGAATATTGAGGGGCAGGAGAGAGAGCACACGCTGTGCTCTCCTCCCCTCACATCAGAATTTAGAATCAGCTTTATTGGCCAGGAATACTTGCGTATACTAGGAATTTGTCTTCGGTTTGCTATACAACTGCCAAGTAGGTAACAGATAAGCAGGTGTGTGTGTGTGTGTGTGTGGGGGGGGGGGGGGGGCAAGTAAAGTCACACAGATAGGTATATCGTAGGGACACAAGTTAGTTACATGTACGTCTAGTCAGTCAGTGTTTAGGAGTTCAGCAGGCGGACCGCTTGGGGAAAGAAACTTTTGAGGCTTCTGGTGGACCTGGCGGGGACGGCCCTGTAACGCCTGCTTGAAGGAAGCAAGTTAAACATGCTGTGGTGGAGCTGGTCTTTTACTATCTTCATTGCCCGCTTTTTAGCTCTGGGCAGGTACAGGTCCTGGACTGAGGGAAGGTCGACCCCGATGATGATCTCTGCGGTTCTGACAACCTTTTGGAGCCTGCATCTGTCCCTCGCGCTGGCGGAGCTGTACCAAACGAGTATCGATGAGCACAGTACCGACTCCACAATCGCGGAGTAGAAGAGGAGCAGAAGCTTCTGTGGGATGTTGAACTTCCTTAGTTGCCTGAGGAAGAACAACCTCTGCTGCGCTTTCCCAACAGTGGCATCAGCGTTGGACCCCCTTTTAAGGTCACGGGAGATTGTGGTCCCTAGAAACTTGAAGGAGTCCACTAGCGATACCACACTGTCAGCAATCGTTAGCGGAGGTGCACTAGATGACTTCTTCCTGAAGTCCACTATCATCTCGACAGTTTTGAGGGGGTTGAGCTCAAGGTTGTTGTGGATGCACCACTGGGCCAACCGGTCTACTTCCCGTCTATAGGCCGATTCATCCCCGTCCTTGATGAGGCCGATGACGGTGGTGTCATCGGCGAATTTGATGATCTTTACTGATTGCGCCTCTGAGGTAGAGTCATTTGTGTACAGGGAGAAGAGCAGGGGTGAGAGGACACAGCCCTGAGGGGCCCCTATACTAATCGACCGCGCTTGAGAGGTGAATTCCCCCGCTTTCACCACCTGTGTCCTATCTGTCAGGAAGTCTACTATCCAGGAACAGGTAGCTTCTGGGACCCCTAGGCGAAGTAATTTGGGGTGGAGGATGCTGGGGATGATTGTATTGAAGGCCGAGCTGAAATCGACAAACATGACCCTCGCGTAGGTACCAGGAATGTCTAGGTGCTGTAGAATGTAGTGCAGGCCCAGGGTTGACTGCATCCTCGACACACCGATTCGATCGATAGGCGAACTGCAGGGGGTCCAGTTGGGGGCCAGTCACAGTTTTCAGGTGATTCAAGACCAGACGCTCGAACGTTTTCATGACCACAGACGTCAGTGCTATCGGCCTGTAGTCATTCAGGTTCGTGATACGGTTTCTTGGGGACCGGGACGATAGTCGACCTTTTGAGGCAGGAAGGGACTTTCTGTAGCTCCAGCGATTTGTTGAAGATCTTGGTGAATATGGGGTCGAGCTGACCCGCACATGCTCTTACGGTAGATGGTGACACTCCGTCAGGACCCGGAGCTTTCCTGGGTTTGGCCCTTTTGAACAATGCCTCACCTCTTCTTGGGCAACCTGCAGTGCCTGGGGTTGGCCGTCGGTGTTCGGGGCATCGTAGAGGTGATTGTTTGGGTTGCAGGGGACTTCTTTTGCAAACCTGCAATAAAAGTGGTTCAGTTCGTCTGCTAGGTCTTGGTGCATGGTGGTGGACTTCGATGTTTTCCTATAGTTGGTTATGGATTGCATTCCTTTCCATACAGATACGGGGTCATTGGTGGAGAGATCGTTTGTCAGCTTGTCCGAGAACCGCGTATTTGCTAGCCTGATTCCTTTAGTCATAGAGTTCCTAGTACAGTTGTATAGTGCTCTGTCACCGCTGCTATAGGCCTCCTCTTTGACTCGACGAAGTCGCCTAAGCTGGGCATTGAACCAGGGCTTGTTGTTGTTGTAAATGCGGTAACTCTTGGTAGGTACACACATGTCCTCACAGTAGCTGATGTAGGATGTGACAGTGTCTGTCAAGTCATTCAGGTTGGTTGCAGAGGCTTCGAAGACCCCCCATTCCGTGCAGTCAAAGCAGGCCTGGTGCTTCATCTTGGCCTCATTGGTCCATTTCTTAACAGTCTTGACGACAGGCTTAACCGCTCTCAGCTTCTGTGTATAGGTAGGGAGTAGGTGGACGAGGCAGTGGTCAGATAGGCCGAGTGCAGCAGGCGGGATAGACCGGAAGGCAGACTTGAGGTTAGTGTAGCAGTGATCAAGGGTGCGCCCTTCTCTAGTGAGACACGTGACTTGTTTGTACTTAGGTAGCTCCTTGCTCAGGTTAGTTCTGTTGAAGTCACCCAGTACTATAAGCAGAGATTCTGGGTGTTTTTGTTCTATGTCGGATATGCATACGGCCAGGTGGTGCAGGGCTTCGTTCGCGCAGGCGAGGGGGGGGGGGGGGGTGTACACTCCCACAAGGACAATAGAGGCAAATTCCCGGGGGGAATAGAAGGGGTTACAGTTGATACTTAGCATCTCCAGGTGAGGGCTACATGATTTGCCTAGGATCGTGACATTGGTGCACCATCCGTCGTTGATGTAGAAGCAGATGCCACCACCTTTCGTTTCTCTGACGTCCTAAGTGGATGCTGGGACTCCGTATGGACCATGGGGATTAGCGGCTCCGCAGGAGACTGGGCACAACTAAAGAAAGCTTTAGGACTACCTGGTGTGCACTGGCTCCTCCCACTAAGACCCTCCTCCAGACCTCAGTTAGATTCTTGTGCCCGGCTGAGCTGGATGCACACTAGGGGCTCTCCTGAGCTCCTAGAAAGAAAGTATATTTTAGGTTTTTTATTTTACAGTGAGATCTGCTGGCAACAGACTCACTGCAGCGAGGGACTAAGGGGAGAAGAAGCGAACCTACCTAACTGGTGGTAGCTTGGGCTTCTTAGGCTACTGGACACCATTAGCTCCAGAGGGATCGACCGCATGGAACCGGCCATTGATGTTCGGTCCCGGAGCCGCGCCGCCGGCCCCCTTACAGAGCCAGAAGCAAGAAGTGTTCCGGAAAATCGGCGGCAGAAGACTTCAGTCTTCACCAAGGTAGCGCACAGCACTGCAGCTGTGCGCCATTGCTCCTCATGCACACCTCACACTCCGGTCACTGATGGGTGCAGGGCGCTGGGGGGGGACGCCCTGAGGAGCAATATAAACACCTTGCCTGGCAAAATCATCACAATATATAGCCCCAGAGGCTATATATGTGATAAATACCCCTGCCAGAATCCATAAAAAAGCGGGAGAAAGCTCCGCCCCTTTTTCGCGGACTTATCTCCCTCAGCACACTGGCGCCATTTTCTCTTCACAGTGCAGCTGGAAGACAGCTCCCCAGGCTCTCCCCTGTAGTTTTCAGGCTCAAAGGGTTAAAAAGAGAGGGGGGGGCACTAAATTTAGGCGCAATATTGTTTATACAAGCAGCTATTGGGGGAAAAATCACTCAGTTATAGTGTTAATCCCTGCATTATATAGCACTCTGGTGTGTGCTGGCATACTCTCTCTCTGTCTCCCCAAAGGACTTTGTGGGGTCCTGTCCTCAGTCAGAGCATTCCCTGTGTGTGTGCTGTGTGTCGGTACGGCTGTGTCGACATGTGGGATGAGGAAGGTTACGTGGAGGTGGAGCAGAGGCCGATAAATGGGATGTCGCCCCCTGTGGGGCCGACACCAGAGTGGATGGATAGGTGGAAGGTATTAACCGACAATGTCAACTCCTTACATAGAAGGCTGGATGACGTAAAACAGCTGTGGGACAGCCGGCTTCTCAGCCTGCGCCTGCCCAGGCGTCTCAAAGGCCATCAGGGGCTCAAAAAAGCGCCCGTTACCTCAGATGGCAGACACAGATGTCGACACGGAGTCTGACTCCAGTGTCGACGAGGTTGAGACATATACACAATCCACTAGGAACATCCGTTACATGATCTCGGCAATGAAAAATGTGTTACGCATTTCTGACATGAACCCAAGTACCACATAAAAGGGGTTTTATTTTTGGGGAGAAAAAGCAGCCAGTGTTTTGTTCCCCCATCAGATGAATGAATGAAGTGTGTAAAGTAGCGTGGGTTCCCCTGATAAGAAACTGGTAATTTCTAAAAAGTTACTGATGGCGTACCCTTTCCCGCCAGAGGATAGGTCACGTTGGGAGATATCCCTTAGGGTGGATAAGGCGCTGACACGTTTGTCAAAAAAGGTGGCACTGCCGTCTTAGGATACGGCCACCTTGAAGGAGCCTACTGATAAAAAGCAGGAGGCTATCCTGAAGTCTGTATATACACACTCAGGTTATATACTGAGACCTGCAATTGCCTCAGCATAAATAGTGCTGCTGCAGCGTGGTCTGATACCCAGTCAGATAATATTAATACTCTAAGACAGGGATAATAGTTTGCTAACATAGAGCATATTAAAGACGTCGTCTTAGATATAAAGGATGCACAGAGGGATATTTGCCGGCTGGCATCCAGAATTAATGCAATGTCCATTCTGCCAGGAGGGTATTAGAAACCCGGCAGTGGACAGGTGATGCTGCCTATAAAAGGCACATGGAGATTCTGCCTTATAAGGGTGAGGAATTGTTTGGGGATGGTCTCTGGGACCTCGTATCCACAGCAACAGCTGGGAAGAAAAATTTTTACCTCAGGTTTCCTCACAGCCTAAGAAAGCACTGTATTTTCAGGTACAGTCCTTTCGGCTTCAGAAAAGCAAGCGGGTCAAAGGCGCTTCCTTTCTGCACAGAGACAAGGGAAGAAGGAAAAAGCTGCACCAGCAGCCAGTTCCCAGGATCAAAAATCTTTCCCCGTTTCCTCTGAGTCCACCGCATGACGTTGGGGCTCCACAGGTGGAGACAGGTGCGGTAGGGGCGCGTCTCGGGAACTTCGGGGACCAGTGGGCTTGCCCACAGGTGGATCCCTAGGTTCTGCAAATAGTATCACAGGGATACAGGCTGGAGTTCAAGGCGACTCCCCCTCGCCGTTACCTCACATCAGCCTTGCCTGCTGCTTTCGGAGAAAGGTAGTACTGGCGGCAATTCACAAGCTGTACTTCCAGCAGGTGAAATCAAGGTACCCCTCCTTCAACAAGGCCGGGGTTACTATTCCAAAATGTTGTGGTACCGAAACCAGACGGTTCGGTGAGACCCATTCTAAATTGAAAGCCTTGAACACTTATATACGAAGGTTCAAGTTCAAAATGGAATCGCTCAGGGCGATTATTGCAAGCCTGGAGAATTTCATGGTATCACTGGACATCAAGGATGCTTACCTGCATGTCCCTATTTACCCTCTTCACCAGGAGTACCTCAAAATTGTGGTAGAGGATTGTCATTACCAATTCCAGACGTTGCCGTTGGTCTGTCCCCAGCACCGAGGTATTTACCAAGGTAATGGCCGAAATAATTATCCCGTACTTGGACGATCTCCTTATAAAGGCGAGGTCCAGGGAGCAGTTGTTCGGCGGAGTAGCACTATCTCTGGAAGTGCTACAACAGCACGGCTGGATTCTGAATATTCCAAAGTCGCAGCTGGTTCCTACGACGCGTCTACTGTTCCTGGGTATGGTTCTGGACACAAAACAGGATAAAAAGGGTTTCTCCCGGAGGAGAAGTCCAAGGAGTTGTCGTCTCTAGACAGAGACCTCCTAATACGTATACAGGTGTCGGTGCATCAATGCACGCGAGCCCTGGGAAGGATGGTAGCTTCTTACGAAGAAATTCCATTCGCCAGGTCCCATGCAAGGATTTTCCAGTGGGATCTGTTGGACAAGTGGTCCGGGTCGCATCTTCAGATGCATCGGCGGATAACCCTGTCTCCAAGGGCCAGGGTTTCGCTGTTGTGGTGGCTGCAGAGTGCTCATCTTCTAGGGGGCCGCAGAGTCGGCATACACGGATGCCAGCCTTCGAGGCTGGGCGGCAGTCACACAGGGAAAATACTTCCAAGGCTATGGAAAAGTCAGGAGACTTCCCTACACATAAATATTCTGGAACTAAGGGCCATTTACAATGCCCTAAGTCAGGCTAGACCCTGCTTCAACACCGGCCGGTGCTGATCCAGTCAGACAACATCACGGCGGTCGCTCATGTAAACCGACAGGGCGGCACAAGAAGCAGGATGGCGATGGCAGAAGCCACAAGGATTCTCCTATTGGCGGAAAATCATGTGTTAGCACTGTCAGCAGTATTCATTCCCGGAGTGGACAACTGAGAAGCAGACTTTCTCAGAAGACACGACCTCCACCCGGGAGAGTGTGGACTTCATCCAGAAGTTTTCCAAATGATTATACACCGTTGGGAAAGGCCACAGGTGGACATGATGGCGTCCCGCCTCAACAAAAAGCTACAAAGATATTGCGCCAGGTCAAGGGACCCTCAGGCGATAGCTGTGGACGCTCTGGTAACACCGTGGGTGTACCAGTCGGTGTATGTGTTCCCTTCTCTGCCTCTCTTACCCAGGGTAATGAGAATAATAAGAAGGAGAGGAGTAAGAACTATACTCATTGTTCCGGGTTGGCCAAGAAGAGCTTGGTAACCAGAACTCCAAGAAATGATCTCAGAGGACCCATGGCCTCTGCCGCTCAGACAGGACCTGCTGCAGCAGGGGGCCTGTCTGTTCCAAGATGTACCGCGGCTGCGTTTGACGGCATGGCGGTTGAACGCCGGATCCTGAAGGAAAAGGGCATTCCGGAGGAAGTTATCCCTACGCTATTTAAAGCTAGGAAAGAAGTGAAAGCAAACCATTATCACCGCATATGGTGGAAATATGTTGCGTGCTGTGAGGCCAGGAAGGCCCCAAAGGAGAAATTTCAGCTAGGTCGATTTCTGCACTTCCTACAGTCAGAGGTGACTATGGGCCTAAAATTGGGTTCCATGAAGGTCCAGATTTCGGCTCTATCGATTTTCTTCCAAAATAGAACTGGCTTCACTGCCTGAAGTTCGGACTTTTGTTAAGGGAGTGCTGCATAGTCAGCCCCCGTTTGTGCCTCAAGTGGCACCGTGGGATCTCAACGTGGTGTTGGATTTCCTGAAGTCGCATTGGGTTGAGCCACTTAAATCCGTGGAGCTACAATACCTCACGTGGAAAGTGGTCATGCTGTGGGCCGTGGCGTCGGCCAGGCGTGTATCAGAATTGGCGGCTTTGTCATACAAAAGCCCTTATCTGTATTTTATATGGATAAGGCGGAAATGAGGACTCGTTCCCAATTCCTTCCTAAGGTGGTATCAGTTTTTCATGTGAACCAACCTATTGTGGTGCCTGCGGCTACTTGGGACTTGGAGGATTCCAAGTTACTGGACGTAGTCAGGGCCCTGAAAAGTATATGTTTCCAGGACGGCTGGAGTCAGGAAAACTGACTCACTATTTATCCTGTATGCACCCAACAAGCTGGGTGCTCCTGCTTCTAAGCAGACTATTGCTCGCTGGATCTGTAGCACGATTCAACTTGCACATGCTGCGGCTGGACTGCCGCACCCTAAATCTGTAAAAGCCCATTCCACAAGGAAAGTGGGCTCTTCTTGGGCGGCTGCCCGAGGGGTCTCGGCTTTACAACTTTGCCGAGCTGTTACTTGGTCGGGTTCAAACATTTTTGCAACAGTCTACAAGTTTGATACCCTGGCTGAGGAGGACCTAGAGTTTGCTCATTCGGTGCTGCAGAGTCATCCGCACTCTCCCGCCCGTTTGGGAGCTTTGGTATAATCCCCATGGTCCTTACGGAGTCCCAGCATCCACTTAGGACGTCAGAGAAAATAAGATTTTACTCACCGGTAAATCTATTTCTCGTAGTCCGTAGTGGATGCTGGGCGCCCATCCCAAGTGCGGATTGTCTGCAATACTTGTATATAGTTATTGCCTAACTAAAGGGTTATTGTTGAGCCATCTGTTGAGAGGCTCAGTTATATTTCATACTGTTAACTGGGTATAGTATCACGAGTTATACGGTGTGATTGGTGTGGCTGGTATGAGTCTTACCCGGGATTCAAAATCCTTCCTATTTGTGTCAGCTCTTCCGGGCACAGTATCCTAACTGAGGTCTGGAGGAGGGTCTTAGTGGGAGGAGCCAGTGCACACCAGGTAGTCCTAAAGCTTTCTTTAGTTGTGCCCAGTCTCCTGCGGAGCCGCTAATCCCCATGGTCCTTACGGAGTCCCAGCATCCACTACGGACTACGAGAAATAGATTTACCGGTGAGTAAAATCTTATTTTTTCCTGAGAGAACCTTGGAGCGATCGGCCCTAAAGAGGCTGAAGCCCGGCAGAGACATCGGGTTGTCTGCAATATGGTCGTCCAGCCACATCTCCGTAAAGCAGACGACGGACGACCCTGTAATGCCTGACCCTGCGCTGCCCAGGAGGAGGGACAGTTCGTCGAACTTGTTTGCCAGTGAGCGCACATTCAAAAGCAGGATCGCGGGAAGTGCAGACCGGTGCCCTCGCCGCCGCCACCTCACTAGGGCGCCTGCATGACAGCCTCTCCTCTGAGCCCAGGTCCTTCTACTAGGGCCGACATGAGGGACTCGGTCATTCTCTTTCCGGGGCCGGCGATCCACCCGCCAGTCGCCACCCGGGCTGCGGGGGGCGCGGCCGCTCGGTCATCCACTTCGGTGTCCACAACGTCTGCATCTTTGCCACACAGGACAGCAAGGGCTGCAAGGGCCGCTGATCCACCCGCCGACGGGCCCGAACGTGTGGATAAGCACCCAGGCGACTGCTCCAACTTAGGAGGGCTTCCCTGCTGTATTTGGTCACCGAATGTTGGTCATACATAGAGGAAACAGAGCCAGAAGGGGGGGGGGGGCGGGCGGTTGGCGGTGGGGGGGTTTGAGGGCCAATGTATATCTGGCACTGTGGGGGCATTGTATGTCTGGCACTGGAGGCATTGTATATCTGGCACTGTGGGGGCAATACTGTATATATCTGGCACCGTGGGGGCAATGTATATCTGGCACAGTGGGGCATTTGCGTATCTGGCACAGTGGGAGCATTTGCGTATCTGGCACTGTGGGGGCATTTGTGTATCTGGCACTGTGGGGGCAATGTATATCTGGCACAGTGGGGCATTTGCGTATCTGGCACAGTGGGAGCATTTGCGTATCTGGCACTGTGGGGGCATTTGTGTATCTGGCACTGTGGGGGCAATGTATATCTGGCACTGTGGGGGCAATGTATATCTGGCACTGTGGGGCAATGTATATCTGGCACTGTGGGGCAACGTGTATCTGGCACTATTGGGGTCATATGTGTATCTGGCCTCCCCATATGTGTATCATGTCCCCATTTTCATTGGCCACACCCATGTGGCATTTGGTCACGCCCATATTTGGCACGCGCGCCTTAGGCGTGCGCTCACAGTACCTATAAGACATTTTTTCTACTTGCACCACTGGATATATATCCAGTAGCTACTGTGCATTGTTATATCTCTCTACATATACATATCTAATGTTATATGTAAATTTACTGGTCCAGTGCAGTATTATTGTTCTGTACCTGTGACTGAATTGTGCCTGTAGCTGCTGTGTGATTTTTCATTTAGTGTATCACACCCTTGCTATCACTATATTCTGTGCCCTGAAGAGGATAAGTGGGTCAGGATTCATACACACACTGCTCAAAAAAATAAAGGGAACATTTATCTCCAAGTCAATCACATTCTGTGAAATCAAACTGTCCACTTAGGAAACAACACTGATTGACAATCAATTTCACATGCTGTTGTGCAAATGGAATAGACAACAGGTGAAAATTATAGGCAATTTGCAAGACACCCCCAATAAAGGAGTTGTTCTGCAGGTGGTGACCACAGACCACTTCTCAGCTCCTATGCTTTCTGGCTGATGTTTTGGTCACTTTTGAAAGCTGGCGGTGCTTTCACTCTAGTGGTAGCATGAGACGGAGTCTACAACCCACACAAGTGGCTCAGGTAGTGCAGCTCATCCAGGATGGCACATCAATGCGAGCTGTGGCAAGAAGGTTTGTTGTGTCTGTCAGCGTAGTGTCCAGAGCATGGAGGAGCTACCAGGAGACAGGCCAGTACATCAGGAGACGTGGAGTAGGCCGTAGGAGGGCTACAACTCAGCAGCAGGACCGCTACCTCCGCCTTTGTGCAAGGAGGAACAGGAGGAGCACTGCCAGAGCCCTGCAAAATAACCTCCAGCAAGCCACAAATGTGCATGTGTCTACTCAAACGATCAGAAACAGACTCCATGAGGGTGGTATGAGGGTCCCGACGTCCACAGGTGGGGGTTGTGCTTACAGCCCAACACCGTGCAGGACGTTTGGTATTTGCCAGATAACACCAAGATTGGCAAATTCGCCACTAGCGCCCTGTGCTCTTCACAGATGAAAGCAGGTTCTCACTGAGCACATGTGACAGACATGACACAGAGTCTGGAGATGCCAAGGAGAACGTTCTGCTGCCTGCAACATCCTCCAGCATGACCGGTTTGGCAGTGGGTCAGTAATGGTGTGGGGTGGCATTTCTTTGGGGGGCCGCACAGCCCTCCATGTGCTCGCCAGAGGTAGCCTGACTGCAATTAGGTACCGAGATGAGATCCTCAGACCCCTAGTGAGACCATATGGTGGTGCGGTTGGCCCTGGGTTCCTCCTAATGCAAGACCATGCTAGACCTCATGTGGCTGGAGTGTGTCAGCAGTTCCTGCAAGACGAAGGCATTGATGCTATGGACTGGCCCGCCCGTTCCCCAGACCTGAATCCAATTGAGCACATCTGGGACATCATGTCTCGCTCCATCCACCAACGCCACGTTGCACCACAGACTGTCCAGGAGTTGGCAGATGCTTTAGTCCAGGTCTGGGAGGAGATCCCTTTAGGAGACCATCCGCCACCTCATCAGGAGCATGCCCAGGCGCTGTAGGGAGGCCATACAGGCACGTGGAGGCCACACACACTACTGAGCCTCATTTTGACTTGTTTTAAGGACATTACATCAAAGTTGGATCAGCCTGTAGTGTGTTTTTCCACTTTAATTTTGAGTGTGACTCCAAATCCAGACCTCCATGGGTTAATAAATTTGATTTCCATTGATCATTTTTGTGTGATTTTGTTGTCAGCACATTCAACTATGTAAAGAACAAAGTATTTAATATGAATATTTCATTCATTCAGATCTAGGATGTATATATAGTGCTGCACAGCATATACAGCTCAGTGTATTTTACTGTGTATTTCAGTCACCCCATACCGATTTGATTCTCTGTTTGTGTCCTACCTTTCATAGCGCATAAACCAACCCACTGTATTATTTTGTCTGCTATATTCTACTATTGTGCCCCACGGCTACATTCCTCATAATGTCTGCCACGCAGGGTGGGAATTCCGCGGACGCTCCTACGGACGCTCCTGCTTCAGGCAGTGCTGTTCCCACGGATTTAACAGGGATGGGGGGGACTGCAACTGGGGACCTGGGTGCTGGGTCCCATACCTCTCCCTGTCAGCCTGCAGCTCCTGTGGTCAGTCAAGAGCCACCCTGGGCTGCCTTCTCCTGTATGCTGAATACACTTGTGACACATCTTACGCCCCCTGTGAGACTCCCTGTGCCATTACAGCCACAAATTGTCCCTGTAGCGGATCCGCCTTGGGCGGACACTCTGTCTACTCAGATTCAAAATGTAAATAAATTCTTGAGTAAACAGCTGCACCTCAGCCCTCTGGGGCGAAGGGCTCCTCCCAAGCGTGTAGTTTCCTCCTCTCAGTCCACACATATTTCAGACACTTCTTCGGATGAGGAGGGGGCTTATACTGACACGACTGACTCTGATTCAGTGGCCTCTGATGGGGAGCCTGCAACTCAGATTGATGTCCCTGACTTAGTGGAAGCTATCAAAATGGTTCTCCAGATTGATGTTGAAATAGATCCCTCTACTGTGTCAAGAAAAGCCTGATAAATTCAAGCGTCAGATGGTGGTTAAAGTTGTTTTCCCTCATTCTGACAGTTTAATTGACATACGTCAGGAGGCATGGGCTTCACCAGGGAAGAAATTCTCCCTCTCTAAGAAGATGCTAGCTCGCTATCCTATTCCTGCGGAGTTGAGTAACAAGTGGGAAACTCCACCCCCGGTAGACTCTCATGTTGCCCGGATTGTGGTGTCCTCTGTCTGTCACCACTGTCACCTCCTTGAAGGAACCGACAGATAAGCGTGTGGAGGGATGCCTGAAGTGTATTTATTCCCTAAATGGGGCAATATATAGGCCTACTATTGCGGCCTCCTGGGCTGCAAAAGGTATTGAAGCATGGGTCAAGGTATTGGAGGATGAGCTACCTTCGGATATTTCGGACATTGCCAGACAGTGTCTGTCTCACATTACCACCACCTCCCAATATATTCGAGAGGCGTCCTCTGAGGCAGGCATCATGGTTCCAAAGCGGCCACTACGTCTATTTTGGCTCGCTGTATTCTATGGTTGCGGTCCTGGAAGGTGGACCTGGATTCCAAGAAAACTCTGGAGGTGCTCCTTTTTAAGGGAGACATCCTTTTTGGAGGAGATCTAAACAAGATCGTGACTGACTTAGCCTCTGCTAAGACTGTGTGCCTGCCTAATACTACTCCTTCTGCTCCGAAGGCCAAGAGTACTACTTTTTGTTCCTTTCAGACCTCAGGTAAATCAAATGGTCAGGTGTACTTGAGACAGCCTCGTACTACCAGGACCAGTAAGCCCAAATCTAAACAATCCTGGGCTGCCCGTCAGCCTGCTTCCAAACAAAACAAGCCTGCAGCATGACGGGGCGGGTTCCCCCTGGGGGACCCCAGGTTGGAAGGCCAACTCCTGCAGTTCACCCAGGTCTGGTTAAAGACCACTTCAGATGCGTGGGTGCAGGAAATTGTCTCTGATGGGTACGCAGTCTCGTTCAGGAGACGTCCCCCTCGCCAGTTCTGCACAATGGTCATCCCCTCGGATCCGTTGAAGGTGCAAGTTCTATACTTGGTTGTGCAATCCCTCCTGGAGACAGGAGCGGTGGTGCCGGTGCCTACCTCTCAGAAAGGCAGAGGTTACTACTCAACCCTGTTTCTAGCACAGAAACCCAATGGGTCTTTCCGAACTATTCTCAACCTAACATCACTGAACAAGTTTGTGAGAGTTTCCAAGTTCTGTATGGAAATACTGCGCTCAGTTGTACTGGCCAAGGAACCCAGAAACTACATGGTATCCCTGGCTATACAGGATGCTTACCTGCATATTCCTATTGCCATTTCACATCAGAAATATCTGCAGTTTGCTATTAGCAACCTCCATTATCAATTCAGGGCTTTGCCGTTTGACTGACCACAGCACCTCGGCTATTTACCAAGGTCATGGCCATGATGACCGCTCTTCTCCATCAACAGGGAATCAGGATCCTGACATATCTGGACGACCTGCTGATCCTGGCAAGCTCCCAAGATGTCCTCCTGAGTCATCTCCAGCTGACTGTGTAATTTCTACAAGCCCACGGGTGGCTGATCAATTGGAAAAAGTCCTCCCTGGTCCCTGCTCGGCGCATGGTGCACCTGGGGGCTCTACTGGATACACACAGCCAGAGGCTGTTTCTTTCTCCAGGGAAGGTCCTGAAAATTCAGGACAGGATCAGATACTTCCTCTCTCACCTAACAGTGTCCATACACTCGGCAATGCAAGTACTAGGCCTGATGGTGTCGGCCTTCAACATGGTGGAGTATGCTCAATTCCATTCTCGCCCTCTCCAGCGGTTAATCCTGTCAAAGTGGGACGGTCTGCCTCATCGGCTCAGGTCTCAAATGATATCCCTGACTCCGGAGATCTGCTTGTCTTTAGCCTGGTGGCTCCAGGATCAACAGTTGAGCAGGGGCCGTCCCTACTGGATACCCCACTGGGTCCTCTTGACCTCGGATGCCAGCTTGAGGGGCTGGGACGCGGTGTTCGAGCAACACTTTCTCCAGGGTCGCTGGTACGAGGAGGAATCTCTCCTCCCCATCAACATTCTGGAACTGCGGGCAGTGTTCAATGCATTGACACTGGCCCTACCTCTGATAAGGAACAGGCCTGTTCAAGTACAATCAGACAACGCAACCACGGTGGCTTCGTAAATCATCAAGGCGGCACTCGAAGCTGCGCAGCAATGATGGAACTGTCCAGAATTCTTCACTGGGTGGAACGCCATCTGCCAGCAATATCGGCAATGTTCATTCTGGGTGTCAGGACGTACACGCAGGAGAATGGAGCCTTCATCCGGAAGTCTTTCAACTCCTAGTGGACAAGTGGGGCCTACCAGATGTAGACCTGATGGCGTCTCGACACAATCACAAGGTTCCGGTCTTCGGATCAAGGACAAGGGATCCACAAGCAGCGTTCGTGGATGCACGGGCAATTACATGGGACTTTCAGCTGCCGTACGTGTTCCCTCCGGTGTCACTCCTGCCCAGGGTTCTAAGGAAGTTCAAGCAAGAAGGAGGAGCCCTACTTCTAGTCGCTCTGGCGTGGCCCAGACGGCATTGGTTCTCAGACCTGCAGGGTCTATCGATGGAGCGTCCTCTACTTCTTTCTCAATGCCCAGACCTCCTCGTTCAGGGCCCTTGTGTCTACCCAGACCTGACCAGACTGGCTTTGACAGTGTGGCTCTTGAAGCATCACTTCTGTGGGCCAAACTATGCCGAAGGCCCGAAAACCTGCTTCAGCTCGGATTTACTACAGGGTCTGGAATTCTTACTTCACCTGGTGTGCTGCTAAGAACTACAATGTCAAAAAGTTCAGAACTTCATGGCTTCTGTAGATCTCATTGATTGATTGCATTTTTACTTTGGTGCTTCTATGTTGATACTGGTAAAACATGCGACACATAAACACCGTTTGGATACACAATTAGCAATAGAACATAAAAAAAGAGGGAATTGAGCATGGGCAGGGCCAGATTAATAATGGGGCGGATGGAGCTACAGCTCCAGGCCTCCATATAAGAATATGTCTAGTTTGACACACATTAACTCGACACCTAATGGTCGACACGGCCATTAGGTCAACATTAACAAGGTCGACATGGAAAAAGGTCGACATGAGTTTTTAATGGGGTTTTTTGTGCTGTTTTCTTTGTAAAGTGACCGGGAACCCCAATTAGTGCATCGTGTCCCCTTGCATGGCTTGCTTCGCTCGCAATGCTGCAGCCAAGGTGCCTCGCTGCGCTCGGCACAGGTTACCATTCCCAATTGTAGTCCACGTGGATGGTAAAGTATGAAAAAGTGAAACATTTTTTTTTTACAAATGTGAAATCTCATGTTGATCTTGTTCGTGTCGACCTATTTCATGTGTTGACCTAACCAATGTCAACAATTATGTGTCGACCTAGAGTCTGGATACCTCCTGAGCATGGGGTAGGCAATCTGTGGCACTCCAGCTGCTGCGGAACTACACATCCCAGCATGCCCTGCCACAGTTTTGGCATGCCCTAATAGCAACCCTGTGGCTGGGCATGCTGGGATGCAGTGCCGTAACTAGGCATTTTAGCGCTGTGTGCGAGAAACGACAGTGGCGCCCCCCCCCCCCCCATGAAAGATTGGGGTAGTGCGCGCAGCAGGCACGCAAAAAAATTCTAGGGGCGTGGCTTCACGGGGAAGGGGCGTGGCCACAAAATAATAGCAATTCATACTACGGTGCACAGTAGTCTACATTATTCAAATTACGCTGCACAGTAGCGCCACTACACCAGGTAGAGCCCCTTTTATACATTACAACAGACAGTGTCCCCCTTTTTACACATTGCGGCAGCCAGTCCCCCTTTTTACACATTGCGGCAGCCAGTCTCCCTTTTTACACATTGCGGCAGCCAGGACCCCTTCTTACACATTGCGGCAGCCAGGCCCCCTTTTTACACATTGTGGCAGATAGACCCTTTTTACACATTGCGGCAGCCAGTCCCCCTTTTTACACATTGCAGCAGATAGACCCTTTTTACACATTGCGGCAGCCAGTCCCCCTTTTTACACATTACGGCAGCCAATCTCCCTTTTAACACATTGCGGCAGCCGGTCCTCCTTTTTACACATTGCGGCAGCCAGGACCCCTTTTTACACATTGCGGCAGCCAGGCCCCCTTTTTACACATTGCAGCAGCCAGTCCCATTTTTTACACATTGCGGCAGCCAGTCCCATTTTACACATTGCGGCAGCCAGTCCCTCTTTTTACACATTGCAGCAGCCAGTCCCCCTTTTTACACATTGCAGCAGCCAGTCCCCCTTTTTACACATTGCAGCAGCCAGTCCCCCTTTTTACACATTGCAGCAGCCAGTCCCATTTTTTACACATTGCGGCAACCAGTCCCATTTTTTACACATTGCGGCAGCCAGTCCCCCTTTTTACACATTGCAGCAGCCAGTCCCATTTTTTACACATTGCGGCAGCCAGTCCCATTTTTTACACATTGCGGCAACCAGTCCCATTTTACAGATTGCGGCAACCAGTCCCATTTTACAGATTGCGGCAACCAGTCCCATTTTTTTACACATAGCGGCAGCCAGTCCCATTTTACACATTGCGGCAGCCAGTCCCATTTTTTACACATTGCGGCAGCCAGTCCCATTTTTTACACATTGCGGCAGCCAGTCCCAATTTTTACACATTGCGGCAGCCAGTCCCATTTTTTACACATTGCGGCAGCTAGTCCCACATTGCGGCAGCCAGTCCCATTTTTTACACATTGCGGCAGCCAGTCCCATTTTTTACACATTGCGGCAGCCAGTCCCATTTTTTACACATTGCGGCAGCCAGTCCCATTTTTTACACATTGCGGCAGCCAGTCCCATTTTTTACACATTGCGGCAGGCGGTGTTCGAGAGAGAGAGAGAGAGAGGGGGGGGGGGGGATATACTTACCTTCTCCCCGCTGACGGGCTCCTTGTGCAGCTCCCTCGGTGCAGGCAGTAAGGTGAGAAGAAGGAGGAGGGAGGGGGAGCAGGGAGCCGCAGCAGCGCTATGTTATTGGTAGTAAGCGCCGCTGCAGCATCCCCCTCTCCTTCCGTATTGGCTGCCCAGCAGCCAATACGGAAGGAGAGGGGGATGCTGCAGCGGCGCTTACTACCAATAACATAGCGCTGCTGCGGCTCCCTGCTCCCCCTCCCTCCTCCTTCTCCGCTGCCCGGCGGCGACGCTGATGTCTTCTATCTTCACAGCACGGCGCAGAGACTTAGAGGCGGCATGTAATGAGTCAATTTGACTCATTACATGCCGCTGGCCGTGCGCCCTCAGGGCAACTGCGCTGTGTGCCAAGCCCACTTGGCACACACGTAGTTACGGCCCTGCTGGGATGTATAGTCTCACAGCAGCTGAAGGACTGTGCGTTGAATACCCCAGCTTTACACAGTTCTACCTGCAATTGTGCAGATTGGTTTCTGGGGCAGCTACTCTGGGCCTTATTCAGACCTGATCGCAGCAGCAAAATCTTCCTCTAATGGGCAAAACATGTGCACTGCAGGTGGGGCAAATGTAACATGTGAAGAGAGAGTTAGATTTGGGTGGGTTATATTGTTTCTGTGCAGGGTAAATACTGGCTGCTTTATTTTTACACTGCAATTTAGATTTCAGTTTGAACATACCCCACCCAAATCTAACTCGCTCTGCACGATACATCTGCCCCCTCTGCAGTGCACATGGTTTTGCCCCACTGCTAACAAATTTGCTGCGATCAACTCTATGGTTTTGCCCATCAGAGAAAAAATAAGATTTTAAACCTACCGGTAAATCTTTTTCTCCTAGTCCGTAGAGGATGCTGGGGACTCCGTAAGGACCATGGGGTATAGACGGGCTCCGCAGGAGACATGGGCACCTATAAAGAACTTTTAGTATGGGTGTGCACTGGCTCCTCCCTCTATGCCCCTCCTCCAGACCTCAGTTAGAGAAACTGTGCCCAGAGGAGATGGACAATACGAGGAAAGGATTTTGTTAATCTAAGGGCAAGATTCATACCAGCCCACACCAATCACACCGTATAACCTGGAATATACGCAACCAGTTAACAGTATGAACAAACAACAGCATCGGTCCAAGACCGATTCCAACTGTAACATAACCCTTATGTAAGCAATAACTATATACAAGTCTTGCAGATTTTCCGCACTGGGACGGGCGCCCAGCATCCTCTACGGACTAGGAGAAAAAGATTTACCGGTAGGTTTAAAATCTTATTTTCTCTTACGTCCTAGAGGATGCTGGGGACTCCGTAAGGACCATGGGGTTTATACCAAAGCTCCCAATCGGGCGGGAGAGTGCGGATGACTCTGTAGCACCGACTGAGCAAATGCTAGGTCCTCATCAGCCAGGGTATCAAACTTGTAGAATTGAGCAAAAGTGTTTGACCCCGACCAAGTCGCCGCTCGGCAAAGTTGTAATGCCGAGACGCCTCGGGCAGCCGCCCAAGAAGAGCCCACCTTCCTAGTGGAATGGGCCTTTACTGAATGTGGTAACGGCAATCCAGCCATAACATAAGCCTGCTGAATCGTGTTACAGATCCAGCGAGCAATAGTCTGCTTTGAAGCAGGCGCGCCAATCTTGTTGGCTGCATACAGGACAAACAGAGCCTCTGTTTTCTTAATTCTAGCCGTCCTGGCTACATAAATCTTTAAGGCCCTGACTACATCCAGGGACATGGAATCCTCCAAGTCACTCGTAGCCACAGGCACCACGATAGGTTGGTTCATATGAAATGAAGACACCACCTTAGGTAAAAATTGAGGACGAGTCCTCAATTCTGCTCTATCCACATGAAAAATCAAGTAGGGGCTCTTGTGAGACAATGCCGCCAATTCAGACACCTAAGGCCAATAACATGACCACCTTCCAGGTGAGAAATTTCAACTCAACCGTTTTAAGGGGTTCAAACCAGTGTGACTTAAGGAACTGTAACACCACGTTCAGGTCCCATGGCGCCACTGGGGTCACAAAAGGAGGCTGGATGTGCAGCACTCCCTTCACAAAAGTCTGGACTTCTGGAAGAGAAGCCAATTCCTTCTGAAAGAATATCGATAAGGCCGAAATCTGTACCTTAACAGAGCCTAACTTCAGGCCCATATCCACTCCTGTCTGTAGAAAATGGAGAAAACAGCCCAGATGGAAATCTTCCGTAGGAGCATTCTTGGCTTCACACCAAGATACATACTTCCTCCAGATACGGTGATAATGTTTCTCCGTCACCTCCTTCCTAGCCTTTATTAGAGTAGGTATGACCTCCTCCGGAATACCCTTCTCAGCTAGGATCCGGCGTTCAACCGCCATGCCGTCAAACGTAACCGCGGTAAGTCATGGAACGTGCAGGGTCCCTGCTGTAACAGGTCCTCCCTTAGCAGAAGTGGCCAAGGATCTTCTACGAGCATCTCCTGAAGATCGGAGTACCAGGCCCTTCGAGGCCAGTCTGGAACAATGAGTATTGTCTGTACTCTTTTCCGTCTTATGATCCTCAACACCTTTGTGATGAGAGGCAGAGGAGGAAACACATAGACCGACTGGAACACCCATGGCGTTACCAGAGCGTCTACTGCTATTGCCTGAGGGTCCCGGGACCTGGCACAGTACCTCCGAAGCTTCTTGTTGAGGCGTGACGCCATCATGTCTATTTGAGGAACTCCCCAGAGACCCGTTATCTCTGCAAAGACTTCTTTATGAAGTCCCCACTCTCCTGGATGGAGATTGTGTCTGCTGAGGAAGTCTGCTTCCCAGTTGTCCACTCCCGGAATGAAGACAGCTGACAGAACGCTTACGTGATTTTCCGCCCAGCGAAGAATCCTGGTGGCTTCCGCCATCGCGACTCTGCTCCTCGTCCCGCCTTGGCGGTTCACATGAGCCACGACTGTGACATTGTCTGATTGAATCAGAACCGGTAGGTTGCGAAGAAGACCCTCCGCTTGTTGAAGGCCGTTGTATATGGCCCTTAATTCCAGCACGTTGATGTGTAGACAGGACTCCTGGCTTGACCATAGTCCTTGAAAGTTTCTTCCTTGGGTGACTGTTCCCTATCCTCGGAGGCTCGCGTACGTGGTTACCAGAACCCAGTCCTGAATGCCGAACATGTGACCCTCTAGAAGGTGAGCACTTTGCAGCCACCATAGGAGAGACACCCTGGCCCTGGGTTACAGTGTTATTTTCTGATGTATTTGTAGATGGGACCCGGACCACTTGTCCAGAAGGTCCCATTGAAACGTCCTCGCATGGAACCTGCCGAAGGGAATGGCCTCGTAGGCTGCCACCATTTTCCCCAGAACTCGAGTGCATTGATGAACTTACACTCTTTTTGGCTTTAGCAGGTCTCTGACCATGTTCTGGAGGTCCTGGGCTTTTTCCAACGGGAGAAAAACCTTCTTTCTCTATCGTCCTAAGTGGATGCTGGGGTTCCTGAAAGGACCATGGGGAATAGCGGCTCCGCAGGAGACAGGGCACAAAAAAGTAAAGCTTTTACCAGATCAGGTGGTGTGCACTGGCTCCTCCCCCTATGACCCTCCTCCAGACTCCAGTTAGATTTTGTGCCCGAACGAGAAGGGTGCAATCTAGGTGGCTCTCCTAAAGAGCTGCTTAGAGAAAGTTTAGCTTAGGTTTTTTACTTTACAGTGAGTCCTGCTGGCAACAGGATCACTGCAACGAGGGACTTAGGGGAGAAGTAGTGAACTCACCTGCGTGCAGAGTGGATTTGCTGCTTGGCTACTGGACACTAGCTCCAGAGGGACGATCACAGGTACAGCCTGGATGGTCACCGGAGCCGCGCCGCCGGCCCCCTTGCAGACGCTGAAGAGAGAAGAGGTCCAAAATCGGCGGCTGAAGACTCCTGAGTCTTCATAAAGGTAGCGCACAGCACTGCAGCTGTGCGCCATTTTCCTCTCAGCACACTTCACACAACAGTCACTGAGGGTGCAGAGCGCTGGGGGGGGCGCTCTGAGAGGCAAATAAAAACCTTATTAGAGGCAAAAAATACCTCACATATAGCCCACAGAGGCTATATGGAGATATTTAACCCCTGCCTAACTTCAAAAATAGCGGGAGACGAGCCCGCCGAAAAAGGGGCGGGGCCTATCTCCTCAGCACACAGCGCCATTTTCTCTCACAGAAAAGCTGGAGAGAAGGCTCCCAGGCTCTCCCCTGCACTGCACTACAGAAACAGGGTTAAAACAGAGAGGGGGGGCACTGATTTTGGCGATATTGTATATATATAAAAGATGCTATAAGGGAGAAACACTTATATAAGGTTGTCCCTATATAATTATAGCGTTTTTGGTGTGTGCTGGCAGACTCTCCCTCTGTCTCCCCAAAGGGCTAGTGGGTCCTGTCCTCTGTCAGAGCATTCCCGGTGTGTGTGCTGTGTGTCGGTACGTGTGTGTCGACATGTATGAGGACGATGTTGGTGAGGAGGCGGAGAAATTGCCTGTAATGGTGATGTCACTCTCTAGGGAGTCGACACCGGAATGGATGGCTTATTTAGAGAATTACGTGAGAATGTCAACACGCTGCAAGGTCGGTTGACGACATGAGACGGCCGACAATCTATTAGGACCGGTCCAGGCGTCTCAGAAACACCGTCAGGGGTTTTTAAAAAAAAAAAAAAAACGCCCATTTACCTCAGTCGGTCGACACAGACACAGACACGGACACTGAATACAGTGTCGACGGTGAATAAACAAACGTATTTCTCATTAGGGCCACACGTTAAGGGCAATGAAGGAGGTGTTACGTGTTTCTGATACTACAAGTACCACAAGAAAGGGTATTATGTGGGAGTGAAAAAACTACCTGTAGTTTTTCCTGAATCAGATAAAAAATAAAATGAAGTGTGTGATGATGCGTAGGGTTACCCCGATAGCAAATATTGGCGTTATACCCTTTCCCGCCAGAAATTAGGGTACGTTGGGAAACACCCCTTAGGGTGATAAGGCGCTCACACGCTTATCAAGTGGCGTTACCGTCTCCAGATACGGCCGCCCTCAAGGAGCCAGCTGATAGGAAGCTGGAAAAATATCCTAAAAAGTATATACACACATACGGTGGTTATACTGCGACCAGCGATCGCCATCAGCCTGGAGATGCAGTGCTGGGTTGGCTTGGTCGGATTCCCTGACTGAAAATATTTTATTCATGTACAGCATTTAATAGGATGCATTCTATATATATGTATGTGAGATGCACAGAGGGATATTTGCTCTCTGGCATCAAGATAAGTGCGTTGTCCATATCTCCCAGAAGATGTCAGGGACACGACAGTGGTCAGGTGATACAGATCCCATACGGCAGATGGAAGTATTGCTGTATAAAGGGAAGGAGTTATTTGGGGGTCGGTCCATCGGACCTGGGGACCACAGCAACAGCTGGGAAATCCAACCTTTTTTACCCCAAGTTACATCTCAGCTAAAAAAGACACCGTCTTTTCAGCCTCAATCTTTCCTTTCCCATGAGGGCATGCAGGCAAAAGGCCAGTCATATCTGCCCAGACATAGAGGTAAGGGAAGTAGACTGCAGCAGGCAGCCCTTTCCCAGGAAAAGAAGCCCTCCACCGCGTCTGCCAAGTCCTCAGCATGACGCTGGGGCCGTGCAAGCGGACTCAAGGTGGGGGGGTAGTCTCAAGAGTCTCAGGGCGCAGTGGGATCACTCGCAAGTTGACCCCTAGATCGTACGAGTATTATCCCAGGGGTAAAGATTGGAGAGTCGAGACATCTTCTCCTCGCAGGTTCCTGAAGTCTGCTTTACCAACGGCTCCCTCCGACAGGGAGGCAGCATTGGAAACAATTCACAAGCTGTATATCCAGCAGGTGATAATCAAAGTACCCCTCCTACGACAAGGAAAAGGGTATTATTTTTCCACACTATATTGTGGTACTGAAGCCAGACGGCTTGGTGACACATTGTCTAAATCTAAAATGTTTTGAACACTTACATAAAAGGTTCAAATCGAGATAAAGTCACTCAGAGCAGTGATAGCGAACCGGAAAAAAGGGGACTATATGGTGTCCCTGGACATCAAGGATTACCTCCATGTCCAAATTTTGTCCTTCTCATCAAGGGTACCTCTGGTTCGTGGTACAGAACTGTCAATATCAGTTTCAGACGATGCCGTTTGAATTATCCACGGCACCCCGGGCCTTTTTACCAAGGTAATGGCCGAAAAGATGTTTCTTCAAAGAAAAAAGGCATCTAAATTATCCCTTACTTGCACGACCTAAAAAGGGCAAGTTCCAGAGAACAGTTGGAGGTCGGAAGAGCACTATCTAAAGTAGTTCTTCGACGGCACGACTGGATTCTAAATATTCCAAGAATCGCAGCTGTTTTCCGACGATACGTCTGCTGTTCCTAGGGATGATTCTGGACACGGTTCAGAAAAAGGTTTTTCTTCCCGAGGAAAAAGCCAAGGAGTTATCCGACCTGTCAGGAACCTCCTAAAACCAGGAAAGGTGTCTGTACATCAATGCACAAGAGTCCTGGGAAAAATGGTGGCTTTTTACGAAGCAATTCCATTCGGCAGATTCCATGCAAGAATTTTCCAAAGGGATCTGTTGGACAAATGGTCAGGGTCGCATCCTCAGATGCACCTGCGAATAACCCTGTCGCCAAGGACAAGGGTATATCTTCTGTGGTGGTTGCAAAAGGCTCATCTATTGGAGGGCCGCAGATTCGGCATACAGGATTTGATCCTGGTGACCACGGACGCCAGCCTGAGAGGTTGGGGAGCAGTCACACAAGGAAGAAACTTCCAGGGGGTATGGACGAACCTGGAAAAGTCTCTTCACATAAACATTCTGGTACTAAGAGCAATCTAAAATGCTCTAAGCCAGGCGGAACCACTCCTGCAAGGAAAACCGGTGTTGATTCAGTCGGACAACATCACGGCGGTCGCCCATGTAAACAGACAGGGCGGCACAAGAAGCAGGAGTGCAATGGCAGAAGCTACCAAGATTCTTCGCTGGGCGGAGAATCACGTAATAGCACTGTCAGCAGTGTTCTTCCCGGGCGTGGACAACTGGGAAGCAGACTTCCTCAGCAGACACGATATTCACCCGGGAGAGGGGGGTCTTCATCCAGAAGTCTTCCACATGCTAGTAAACTGTTGGGAAAGACCAATGGTAGACATGATGGCGTCTCGCCTCAACAAGAAACTGGACAAGTATTGCGCCAGGTCAAGAGATCCACAGGCAATAGCTGTGGACGCACTGGTAACACCTTGGGTGTACAAATCAGTATATGTGTTTCCTCCTCTGCCTCTCATACCAAAGGTATTGAAGATTATACGGTGAGGAGGAGTAAGAACAATACTAGTGGCTCCGGATTGGCCAAGAAGGACTTGGTACCCGGAACTTCAAGAGTTGGTCACGGACGACCCGTGCCCTCTACTTCTGAGAAGGGACCTGCTACAACAGGGTCCCTGTCTCTTTCAAGACTTACCGCGGCTGCGTTTGACGGCATGGCGGTTGAACGCCAGATCCTAAAAGGGAAAGGCATTCCAGAAGAAGTCATTCCTACCTTGATTAAGGCAAGGAAGGAAGTCACCGCGAAACATTATCACCGCATTTGGCGAAAATATGTCGCGTGGTGCGAGGATCGGAGTGTTCCGACGGAGGAATTTCAACTGGGTCGTTTCCTACATTTCCTACAATCAGGATTGTCTATGGGTCTCAAATTGAGATCTATTAAGGTTCAAATTTCGGCCCTGTCAATATTCTTCCAAAAAGAATTGGCCTCAGTTCCTGAGGTACAGACTTTTGTTAAAGGAGTACTGCATATACAGCCTCCTGTGGTGCCTCCGGTGGCACCGTGGGATCTAAATGTAATTTTAGATTTCCTCAAATCCCATTGGTTTGAACCATTGAAAAAGGTGGATTTTAAATATCTCACATGGAAAGTGACTATGTTACTGGCCCTGGCTTCCGCCAGGAGAGTATCTGAATTGGCGGCTTTATCTTATAAAAGCCCTTATCTAATCTTCCATTCGGATAGGGCAGAACTGAGGACTCGTCCGCATTTTCTCCCTAAGGTGGTATCAGCGTTTCACCTGAACCAACCTATTGTGGTGCCTGCGGCCACTGGCGACTTGGAGGACTCCAAGTTGTTGGACGTTGTCAGAGCCTTAAAAATATACATTTCAAGGACGGCTGAAGTCAGAAAATCTGACTCGCTGTTGATACTATATGCACCCAACAAGTTGGGTGCCCCTGCTTCTAAGCAGACGATTGCTCGTTGGATTTGTAACACAATTCAACTTGCTCATTCTGTGGCAGGCCTGCCACAGCCTAAATCTGTTAAGGCCCATTCCACAAGGAAGGTGGGCTCATCTTGGGCGGCTGCCCGAGGGGTCTCGGCATTACAATTCTGCCGAGCAGCTACGTGGTCGGGGGAAAACACGTTTGTAAAATTCTACAAATTTGATACCCTGGCAAAAGAGGACTTGGAATTCTCTCATTCGGTGCTGCAGAGTCATCCGCACTCTCCCGCCCGTTTGGGAGCTTTGGTATAATCCCCATGGTCCTTTCAGGAACCCCAGCATCCACTTAGGACGATAGAGAAAATAAGAATTTACTTACCGATAATTCTATTTCTCGGAGTCCGTAGTGGATGCTGGGCGCCCATCCCAAGTGCGGATTATCTGCAATACTGTACATAGTTATTGTTAACAAATTCGGGTTATATTGTTAAGGAGCCATCTTTAAGAGGCTCTTTCTGTTATCATACTGTTAACTGGGTTTAGATCACAAGTTGTACGGTGTGATTGGTGTGGCTGGTATGAGTCTTACCCGGGATTCAAATTGCCTCCCTTATTGTGTACGCTCGTCCGGGCACAGTACCTAACTGGAGTCTGGAGGAGGGTCATAGGGGGAGGAGCCAGTGCACACCACCTGATCTGGTAAAAGCTTTACTTTTTTGTGCCCTGTCTCCTGCGGAGCCGCTATTCCCCATGGTCCTTTCAGGAACCCCAGCATCCACTACGGACTCCGAGAAATAGAATTATCGGTAAGTAAATTCTTATTTTCGTTCCGTGTCTAGTATCATGCCTAGGAACGATAGTCGAGTTGTTGGAACCAACTGTGACTTTGGTAGATTGAGAATCCAACCGTGTTGCTGGAGCACTCTCAGAAAGAGTGACACGTTCTTCAGTAATTGATCTTTTGATCTCGGCTTTATCAGGAGATCGTCCAAGTATGGGATAATTGTGACTCCTTGCCTGCGCAGGATCACCATCATTTCTGCCATTATCTTGGTGAAAATCCTCGGGCCGTTGAAAGCCCAAACGGCAACGTCTGAAACTGGAAATGACAATCCTGTACCGCGAATCTCAGGTACTCCTGATGAGCGGGATATATGGGGACATGAAGGTAAGCATCCTTTATGTCCAGTGACACCATAAAATCCCCCCCTTCCAGGCTGGCTATTACAGCTCGGAGTGATTCCATCTTGAATTTGAAATGTTTCAAGTACAGATTTAGGGATTTTAGATTTAAAATTAACCTGACTGAACCATCCGGCTTCGGGACCACAAACAGGGTCGAATAATATCCTTTTCCCTGTTGGCTCAGGGGAACCCTGACGATCACTTGCTGTTGACACAGCGTTTGAATTGCAGATAACACTACTTCCCTTACCCGCGGTAGCTGTGGAAACCAGGTCCGCGAGACCATCCCCAAACAATACATCACCCTTGTATGGTAAGACCTCCATATGCTTTTTTGAGTCCGCATCACCTGTCCATAAGGGTTCACTACGATCTGCGGGCGGCCGGCCTCCCGGCGACCAGCATACCGGCGCCGGGAGGCCGGCCGCCGGCTTACCGACAGTGTGGCGAGCGCAAATGAGCCCCTTGCGGGCTCGCTGCGCTCGCCACGCTACGGGCACGGTGGCGCGCTCACACTATTTTATTCTCCCTCCAGGGGGGTCGTGGACCCCCACGAGGGAAAATAAGTGTCGGTATGCCGGCTGTCGGGCTCCCGGCGCCGGTATGCTGGTCGCCGGGAGCCCGACCGCCGGCATACTGAAGACCACCCGTCCATAAGGATCGTCTCGCTGAAATAGCCATGGCATTGGCTCTGGAACCCAACAATCCAATGTCTCTTTGAGCGTCTCTCATACTGTATATAAGACTGCGTCTTTAATATGTGCTAAAGTTAGCAAAACAGTATCCCTATCTAGGGTATCAAGGTCAGCTGACAGGGTATCTGTCCAAGCTGCAACTGCACTACATACCCATGCCGACGCAATTGCCGGTCTAAGTAAAGTACCAGTATGTGTATAAATAGACTTTAATGTAGTCTCCTGCCTGCGGTCCGCAGGGTCCTTGAGGGCCGCTGTATCTGGAGACGGCAGCGCCACCTTCTTGGACAGGCGTGGTAGAGCATTGTCCACTATGGGAGAGGATACCAAACGTGCCCAGTCCTGTGTAGGGAAAGGGTACGCCATAAGAACCCTTTTGGGAATCTGCAGTCTCTTATCTGGAGATTCTCAAGCTTTTTCAAATAACTCATTAAGTTCCTGAGATGGAGGAAAGTTTACCACAGGTTTCTTTTCCTTATACATGCGCACCCTCGTGTCGGGAACAGAGGGGTCGTCTGTGATATGCAAAACATCTTTTATTGCAATAATCATATACTGAATAGTTTTTGGCACCCTAAGGTGCAATCTAGCATCATCATAGTCACCCCGGATTCAGAGTCCTTGTCGGTATCTGTGTCCACAATTTGTGACAAGGGACGCTTTTTTTTTTTTTTTTGCAAATTGATTTTTATTGATAATTTCAAAAATATAAACAACGAGTAGTCATAATCGAGATACAACATCAAAAAGAGCCCGGAGATGTAAGCATTAACAGGATCCGTAGAGGGAATGCTGCATTTCGGCTAGCATATTGTGTCTCCAGAAACACGTCTAGGGTTACAACTACTCAGATATGTAAAAAAGCAGAAAACAGAAGAGGGGGAGGGAAGATAAAGAACAATAGAGAAAGGGCCCAGAGAAAAGGAGTAAAGTTACTCCCGAGAAAGGGGGAGGAGGGGAAAGGGTATCCCAAGGAAAAAGATTCAGAGCAAGAAAAAAAAGAAAGAAAAAAAAAAGGGGGGGGGGGGGTTCTCTCCTCCCAACTCATGGATCCCAGCCACATCGATAGTAGGGGGCTACTTAAATGTAAGAGAAAATAAGATTTTATCCTCAAAGGGAAGATTTATAATGTATTGTCTCTTTGTATACGAGCCAAGGGCTCCAAGTGGCAGTAAAGGATGTGTTTCCCACTTCTAAAGACGCAATGAAGTCCTCCATTGCCATATAATGATCTAGGCGGGCGTTCCACTCCTTCATAGTAGGAATCACTGTAGATTTCCAGTGTACTGGAATGATTGCCTTGGAGGCACTTAAAATGTGGCGTAATAGTGATTTCTTAAGTCGATGTCTGGGTGTACGAGTAAGATTTAATAGCCAAAAACTAGGACAACAGGGTATATCTTCGCCAAGAATAATGTTAGTTGCCTCCACCACTTTGTTCCAATATGGTTGAAGAAGAGAGCATTCCCACCATATATGTAGGGGGGTACCCACGGCTGTCCCACATCGCCAACATGTGTTGGGTACTCCGGGGTAGATTTTCGCAAGGAGATTTGGGCATCTATACCACCTTGTGAGTACTTTGTAGTGAGTCTCCAGGGCCAAAACATTGGTAGTTAAGGAAAAAAGGTATTATTATATATATCTTCCCAATCCTCTGTAGTTACTAAACCTGCGAGATCTAGTTCCCAATCCTTGACATACTTAGGTTGGGTAGAAAATCTGTGGTCTATTATCCATTTATAAAACGTAGATAGAGTGTGTCTGGGATAGGATTGGGAGAGACACAGCTGCTCGAACAAAGTCATAGCTCGTTTACCTCTCCCAGAAGAGCAAAGAGTCATTAGGTAATGTTTAATTTGAAGATACCTCCATATTTCTTTGTTAGGTAGATTCCATTTAGCCTGCAGTTCGGGGAAGGGTATTATGCCAGACGCATCCAGCAGCTGATCTACTCTCAGGATGCCTCTTTCTCGCTATAAACAAAACGACAAGGAGTGGCATCCTGGGGGAAACTCAGGATTCCCAAACAATGGCAAAAGTGGAGAAAGGGGCGCGGAAACGTGAGGAAGGGTACGTAGAAGACGCCAACACAGAAATATAGGGCCAGCCAGTGGATGCATTACCCGGGGGACTTTAGAGAGCCAAGGGGAATCCGAGCTAAGGGAGGGAAGAGAGGCCAATTCGATATCTACCCATTGTTTCCTATGGAGCTCGCGGCTCCACTCCATTACTCTCGTAAGGAGTACTGCTTGGTAGTATGAGAAAAAGTGGGGAAGTTGGAGACCTCCTTGGTATTTTCGTCTAAAAAGAATGTCATTCTTAAATCGTGGCTTACGTCCCGCCCAAACGTAGTCTCTAATCTTACGTTGTAGAGAGGTAAACCATGCTCGAGGGATGGCGATGGGCAATGTTTGCAACAGGTACAGGATTCTGGGTAAGATATTCATCTTAACTACTCCTATTCTACCTATCCATGAAATTTTTTCCCCACCCCATTTGGTAAGGTCAGATTGGAGTTTGGATAAAAGTGGGGGGAAATTTGAGTGGTAAATCTGAGAAAGATCCCTATGGAGGATCACCCCTAAATATTTTAATTGTGTTGGGTGCCATGCGAAGGGCGAAATGGATTGGAGAACCTGGAGACTCGTCTGATCCAATGTTAAATTTAAAGCCGTGGACTTTTGCAAGTTAATTTTGAAATTGGAGAGAGTGCCAAAACGTTTAAACTCTTTAAGGAGGTTGGGTACTGAGGTCAGAGGGTTGGATATCACTACGAGGAGATCGTCCGCAAACAAGGCGAGCTTATATTCCGTCTTTCCCACCTGCAGCCCCGTGATGTTCACGTTCTGACGAATGGCCCTCGCCAGGGCCTCCATGCATAGCACAAAGATAAGCGGTGACAAAGGACAGCCCTGACGAGTGCCATTCCGTATCTGGAATGGGTCCGACAGCTCCCCATTTATACGGACACGAGCCGCGGGCCTAGAATACAGGGCCCTAAGTCTCTGGAGACTTATTCGGCCCAAGCCCAAGTGTTCCATTACCCCCAACAGAAAATCCCAATCAACTCTATCAAACGCTTTTTCCGCGTCAGTGGAGAGAAGAATAGAAGGAGATTTACAGGTTGAGGCGTAAGAAATTAAATCCAGGACCTTTGTGGTATTATCTCTAGCCTCACGGCCCGGGACAAACCCCACTTGGTCCGAGTGCACTAGGGTCGGAAGAAAGAGTTTTAGGCGATTCGCCATTAATTTGGCGAAGAGCTTTAAATCTACATTTAACAGGGAAATGGGTCTATAGCTGGAACATTGGGCCGGGTCCTTACCCTCCTTAGGGATCACCGTAATGTGTACAAGCAGAGACTGGGGAGAGAAGGGGGACCGGTCCGAGACCTGATTAAAGGCTCTAAGCATCAGTGGCAACAAAACATCACCAAATGTCTTATAATATGCCAGCGGGATCCCGTCGGGGCCTGGACTTCTGCCATTAGGGGTAGTTTTAATAGCTTCCTCAAGCTCTGAAAGAGTGTAGGGGGCCTCGAGTGATTCAACTTCCTCTGGTTAAAGTGTGGGAAAATTAATTTCACGTAGGAACTCTGCAATAGAGGCCTTTCTGGAGAGGTCAATCCCTGCTTCAGTAGAGCCTCTGAGGTTATATAACTCGGTGTAATAACTTCGGAAGGCTGCTGCTATCTCTGTCGTGGTATTCTGTGTTGGTCCGGCATGTGATTTAACCCTGGATATAAAAGATGCTGCCCGTTGGGCCTGGAGTGCCCCTGCCAGCAGCTTCCCAGGTTTATTCCCCCATAGAAAATACCGACTACGGCATTTCTTCGCCTCCAATTTCAGTCTGTGAGACATAAGTGAGTCTAGTTCCTTCCGAGCCAATAATAGAGGTTGAAGGGTATCCTCTGACAAAGCAGATTTATGGAGAAGTTCTAGGGCCTGAATTTTTTTGGATCAAGGCCACCCGAGCCGCCATGTGTTGTTTTTTCCTTAGAGCACCTAGTTGTATGAGTTTGCCCCTTATAACGCACTTATGGGCCTCCCAGATCACCACTTTAGAGATCTCATCAGTGTCGTTCACGTCAATATATTCAGTGATAGCTTCCCTAATCTGCTGCTGGCAATACGGATCCTGAAGGATCAGCTCATTCAATCTCCATGTGTAAGAATTGAGGCGAGGAGGGGACAAACGAACCCCCAAAGAGACTGGAGCATGATCAGCCCAGGATATGTTACCCACAGCAGAGACTTCAACCAAATGTAAAAACCTATGCGTGATAAATAAGTAGTCAATCCTAGTGTAAGTGTTGTGCGGGTGTGAGTAGAAAGTGAAGTCACGAGTAGAGGGGTGTTGTACCCTCCATACGTCAATGAGTTGGAAGTTATGTAGAATTCTCCGGACCCTACGATGGAGTTTATCAGAGTACCTAGGCGAGGGGTTAGAGGAGTCTAAACGAGGTTCCAGAAACCAATTTAAGTCCCCACCGCAGAGCAAAATTCCGTTAATATGGGGCTGGGCTAGGGTAAGGACCCTTTCTAAAAAGTCCGGCTGTGCCTTATTCGGGGCATAGATGTTAAGAAAGGTGAGAGCCCTATTGGCCACATTGCAATTAAAAAGCAGAGCCCTGCCGGGAATAAGTTGATGACATACAACATCAGCAAGGGCTACATGTTTGGCGAACAATATTGCTACCCCTAGGGTTTTACCGTCAGTATTATTAGAAAAATAACCTGTAGGGAAGTCCCTATTCCTGAGAGAAGGGGCTGCCCCCTCTTTAAAGTGGGTTTCTTGCACAAAGGCAACATCTGCTTTCTCAGCCTTAAGTTCTCGCAGGGCCCTTGACCGTCTCTCAGGAATGTTGAGTCCCCGGGCGTTAATAGAAACCACTTTTATCAGCGCCATATTTTTGGCTTAAAAAAGGAAAAAAACAGAAAAAATGTCGGATCTAGCCTCATAAAGATTCCAACAAAATGGGGCAGGGGTCGAGCACAAGTAAATCCAGCTAGCGCGGGAAGGGAGGAGAGAACCAGAAGGAAAAAAGAGGAGAGAGAAGAAGAGGGTAGTAGAACAGCAGAACAAGAAGACATAACAGTATAGAACAAACGAACCAGAAACCAAAAAAGAAACAAAACACCGCTCCCAGTTGTTCGAGCGACAGAGACAATAGCCATCGATCGGTCTGGGACCAGACATTGCGGTGCAAACAGGGTAACAAGGGAGGAACGGATCCACCCTCCGACACAAACCACCTATAATAATGATAATAATACAAATACAAGGGAGGGGAAAAAAAAAAAAGGAAAATAAAAAAATAAAAATACAATGTTTTCCCTTTTTTTTTTCTTTCTCTTCTCTTTAGCGACCACAGGAATGCAGACCCAACTGATCAACATAATGATATCAATACGCACCCCAAACTAATTTAAAGCAGTATATACTTTGGTAGAGATGTGGGGTCATCTCCCTAAACGAGTTATACAATGTTCAGACCCCTCAAGCCTAAGGCTATTATCAAAGAAAGAAAGAAAGAAACAAACAGGGCCTGGGAGGCATTGCGCCTTCCGACTGCAAAGAATCTCACTGCGGAAATCCATCCAATAGGTAGCGGCCCCCTCCGCAGAGTCCCTGCGTGGCGACAAAGCTGTCTGTGGGCTGAAAGTTCCCATGTCATAAACAAAAGTCACAAATCAAATAGAGGGATACTCAGGTCTTCGCAGCCAGTGAGGAAGATGCAGAGGACGGGGAGGAGCGATTCCGCTTTTGCGATGCTGGGGGGGAGCCCACTGTTTGAAAAGGAGGGTCGACCCGTGGGGGTTGAGGGGGGCGGATCCTCGAGCGTACGGATTGCCACTCCGGGGTCTGCACTGGATCAATTGACAGAGTGGAGCAGAAGAGAGCGATATCCTCTGGGGTCCGAATCGTGGCCGTCCGACCCTCATTAGTGGCTGTAATGCTGAAGGGAAATCCCCATCTATATTTGATGTTATTCTTACGAAGGATGTCCGTTAAGGGCTTCAATTGACGTCTAGATTGCAGGGTGTGACGAGAAAAATCTTGAAAGACCTGAATGGGCGAGCCATTGAAGTCTAAGTCGCCGGAGTTCCGGAGTTTTCTAATTATCTCGTCTTTTTGGCTATAGTAGTGTAGGCGACAGATAATATCTCGTGGCCGGTCAGACTGCAGGCCTCTAGGACGCAGTGCCCTATGTGCTCTGTCGAAGACAATGGGGTCGTTTGGATCGGTCTCCAGGACTGTACCGAAGATTTTGTTTAGGACATCTGGGATGTTATGTTGGGGTATGTCCTCTGGGACGCCCCTCACCTGCAGGTTGTTTCTGCGTCCCCTATTGTCTAAATCGTCAAGATGGTCGTGAAGGTTCTGAATCTCCTCTGCTTGGAGTTTAATGGTATCCACCAGTGCATGATGGAAAGCGTTGGATTCCTCTCCAGTAGACTCCAGCGTTTCGATGCGAGAGCCCAGCTGAGTCAATTCGGACCGAAGTGTGGACACTTCAGAGTGTACTACGTCCCGAAGCCTACTCTCCAAGGATGTGAAATCTGCCTTGGTGGGCAAGGACTGCAAGAGTTTCAGGACTTTCTGCATATCCTGTTGTCCAGTGGAGCCCAGGGCCGGTGTGATCGCTCTGGATTCGACTTGTGTCCCAGACCCCTCAGAGTGAGCGGGGGAGGTGGGCGTCGACGGGGCCGACATGTCCGTGTCTTTTTGGATATTGAGATATCTTCGAAGGTCCGAGCGGGGGGGAACTTCAGACAGGCGGACTGAGGTTCTTACTCCCTTACGTTTCCTGCGACTCATGAAAGGGCGGCTTTTGAATCCGGAGAGGGTAATCCAGTGAAGAGTAGCAGGGAGAGGATGTAAGCGACAACACCTTTATGACAAGAACGGAAACATAAGCACAGGATTACTGGACGCCACTGATCGCACGAAGTCCACTCCCTCGTTCCTGTTTCACGCAGCTGGGGACAAATATTTGAAGAGCACTACGCAGCAATCCTGTAAAGGAGAGGGACAGGTGCAGCTGAGACTATAGAAACCAGGTTGCATGGTCGTGGAACGCGTACATATCGGATTGGTCGCGTTGCCGTGTCGGGTCTAGCAGAAGAGTGTAGGGGTAGTAAGACAAACCCGTGGTCGCTATGCCGGATGTATGTGTCAGAAAGTGTCAGCCATTACTCCTCGAGATGGCCGCACATGGTGGTTGAAGGGAGCATCCACTCCCAGGAAGGTGGGGATAAGTTCACATGGCAGTGCCTACTCCAATAGGCGAGATGATTTGTTATAATACAAGGAAGTGAGACAACAGCACCAAGGGAGTGAGATTCATCAGGGTCCCACAGCTTCGGTTCCCCTGGTCAGGCAGAGAGAGCGTATTCAGGCTCCGTAGTGCATATAACACAGGGTGGGAATAGTGAGAAGTGAGGTGAGGGCAGCTGCAGGCCACTCCAAGGGTCACTGTTTCCTCTGACAGAGCCCAGCCCGGGCAGTCAATATCCCCCAAAAGCAAAGGGGAGAGGGTTCCCAACAGCCCCCACCACCTGCAGCACAGTAAGAGCAGGCAGTGTCACCCCACAGAACTGCAGCCTCCAATTATTACAAGCCTGCCAGGCTTCAAGATGGCGCCGCCGGGCTCTAATCCTGAGCCGCAGCAGCGCTGGTACCGGTGTCCCAGCCAGCGGGGGAGAACTCGTTGGTGGAAGCGGTGAGTGTCCCGTCCGTCACAGGGCCTCCCTCTCAGCCGGGCAGTGGAGAGCGGAGGAGGGAAGGAGGCGGCGCCAGCCGCGGTCAGCGCCGGGAGTCCCGTCAGGCACCTCTCCGCACCTCTCCCGCCGCACCGAGCCACACAGAGGGCGCCGCGGCCAGCGGGCGGAACGCTGCACAGTGGGGTCGAGCAGGAGGCAGGTGGAGAAAGCACCACTGTGGTCGGAAAAAGTCCGCAGTAGTCCGCGATCAGGGCTCCGTCGCGTCACTTCCGGTCCGGGATGGCACCCGGCTGGAGTCCCCGGCTCCAACCAGGCAGGCAGGCCGCAACCCGCACGGGCACAGGGGGCACCCGCCGGCTCCGCAAACCCACCTACCCAGTGCAGGGGAGCCTAAGTGAACCACTGGTGGGGCGCAAGCCGCAGCTGGAAGGGCCAAAGGGAGGCTAATTAAATATCTTGAGCAGGAGCCCAGGCCCAGCACGTCCACCTCCACACACAGATAGGCCACACCCCCGACAAGGGACGCTTTTGAGACCCTGACGGGCCCTGTGAGTCGGTCTAATCCGTGGATTGACCCCCTGATGTCTCCCTGGATTCTGCTTTGTCTAGCCTCTTATGCAATGATGCTACACTTGCATTTAACATATGCCACATATCCATCCATTCCTGAGTTGGCACTACCGACGGGGACACACCACTCATCTCCTCCACCTCCTCCTTTGATAAGCCTTCCGCTTCAGACATGTCGACACGCACGTACCGACCCCCCACACACACAGGGATATAACTATACTGGGACAATTCCCCAACCAGGCCCTTTGGAGAGACAGAGAGAGAGTATGCCAGCACACACCCAGCGCCAAACTGACACTGGAAAACCCAGATAGCGCTTTTATATATATATATATAATACCATTGCTATTCCCACTCACTGCGCTTGAAATGTGCCCCCCTCCTCTTTTTTTCAGCCCTCTGATGCGTTCAGCAGGGGAGAGTCCGGGGAGCCAGCGTTCTCTGCAGCTTCTGTGGAGAAAATGGCGCTGGTTAGTGCTGATGGATCAAGCTCCGCCCCCTCCAGCGGCGGGCTTCGGTCCCGCTTCAATTTCATAAAAATGGCGGGGGATCGTCTATTTGCTGCCTCCGCAGCCTAATATATATATTTGTGCCAAAAACGAGGTTTATTGCTGCCCAGGGTGCACCCCCTGCGCCCATCTGTGCCTGTGTGTTGTGTGGGAGTAACTTACCTCATGAAGATCTGAAGTCTTCTGCCGCCTTGAAGTCTTCTTTTCTTCTCATACTCACCCGGCTTCTATCTTCCGCCTCTGCGAGGAGGACGGCGGCGCGGCTCCGGGACGAACCCCAGGGTGAGACCTGTGTTCCGACTCCCTCTAATGGTGTCCAGTAGCCTAAGAAGCAGAGCCTATCATTTAAGTAGGTCTGCTTCTCTCTCCTCAGTCCCACGATGCAGGGAGTCTGTTGCCAGCAGTGCTCCCTGAAAATAAAAAACCTAACAAAATTATTTTACACAGAAAACTCAGGAGAGCTCCCTGTAATGCACCCTATCTCCTCTGGGCACAAGATCTAACTGAGGTCTGGAGGAGGGGCATAGAGGGAGGAGCCAGTGCACACCCATACTAAAAGTTCTTTATAGGTGCCCATGTCTCCTGCGGAGCCTGTCTATACCCCTTGGTCCTTACGGAGTCCCCAGCATCCTCTAGGACGTAAGAGAAATGTTGTTGCTACGATCAGGTCTGAATTAGGCTCTATGGGGGTCATTCCGAGTTGATCGCTTGCTAGCTATTTTTTGCAGCGCTACAATCAGGTCAAAACTGCACATGCGTATGCACCGCAATGCGCAGGCGCGTCGTACGGGTACAAAGTGGATCGGTGTTGGGCGATGGATTTAACGAACAATCCATTTGCACAGCCGATCACAAGGAGATTGACAGGAAGAGGGCGTTTGTGGGTGTCAACTGACCGTTTTCTGGGAGTGTTTGGAAAAACGCAGGTGTGTCCAAGCGTTTGCAGGGCGGGTGTCTGACGTCAATTCCGGGTCCAAAAAGAGTGAAGTGATCACAAGGGCTGAGTAAGTCCAGAGCTACTCAGAAACTGCAACAAACGTTTTCGTCCCACTCGGCTGCACAAGCGTTCGCACACTTGCAAAGCAAAAATACACTTCCCCATAGGCGGCGACTATCTGATCGCTGCTCTGCAAAAAATAGCTAGCAAGCGATCTACTCGGAATGAGGGCCAATGTCCGTGGTGTGGCTGTGCAGCTTTATTGCCCAAGGTGAGCCAATAGGAGAGTTTGAGTGCAATTAAAAGTGATTTGTTAATTGCTCTATGTGTGTGATAGCTCTAGCAGCAGTCTCCATTACTCACAGGACTCTACATAGGAAGACCAGAGCACCCCAACGGATGATCAGGTACATCAGGGCTGTTGTGACATAATTATGTGTTATATTGGGGGGGACAATAGGTGTAACTCTGTCTCCAGGAGATTGTCCTCATCCTGCAGGCTATACCCCTAGGCAGAGGCGGATTTTCCAAAAGGCAACACAAGTGGGCGCCTAGGGCTCAGTGGACCCTGGGGGGCATGCTTGCCGCCGGACTTTTTGTTTTGTTTTGTAGGCATTGTTCACCGCTAGCCCACTCTCTGAAGTCATGCGGTTCTCCCGATTTTGGGTGAACCGCATTAGGGAAGTGCAGCTTTATCAGCAGCAGAGAGTATCCTGCCGACACCAGGGAAGGGGGGGGGCAGAGGAGCGTGTGCTGAGCCCAGCACATGCTCATATGGCTCGAGCAGGGGGCGAGGCTACAGCAGCATGTTCAGCTCTTCTCCTGTGCCCTGGCTGGCAGCGTGGAAGATGAGGGATCAGCTGCTGGAGCTACAACATTAAGGTGAGGGGCACCTCTATCTGTGTTTGTGTGTGACCCCGACTGTATGTGTCTCCATGGCCCTCTCCCCCCACCAGTGTGTCTCCATGCCCCCACCCCATCAGCAGTGTGTGTGTCTCTCCATGCCCCCCTCCAGCAGTGTGTCTCCATGCCCCCCCCCCCCCATCAGCAGTGTGTGTGTCTTTCCAAGTCAACCAGATACGGCAGGATCCTGATTCCCTGACGACGTAGATGAGCCGTCATCACGGCCATTACCTTGGTGAATACCCGAGGGGCCGTTTTCAATCCAAAAGGCAGAACCTGAATTGATAATGTAGGTTGCCAATAGCAAACCGCAGATACTGCTGATGCGGCATGGCAATAGGTATATGCGGGTAAGCATCCTGTATGTCCAGGGATACCATACAGTCTTCGGGATCCATGGCCAGTACAATAGAGCGCAGCGTTTCCATACGGAATTTGCACACTCTCACAAATTTGTTCAATGATTTTGAGATTGAGGATAGGCCGGAAGGAACCATTTGGCTTTGGAACTAGAAACAGGGTCGAATAGTATCCCCTGCCTCTCTGAGACACAGGTACCAGCACTACCACTCCTGTGTCCAGGAGGGATTGTACAACCAAGTGTAGATCTTGCACTTTTAACGGATCTGCAGGGATAACCTGACGAGGGGGACATCTCCTGAAATAGACTGCGTACCCATGAGAGACAACTTCCCGTACCCAGGCATCCAAAGTGGTCTGTAACCAGGCCTGGGTGAACTGCAGAAGTCGGCCTCCCACCCTGGGGTCACCCAGGGGGGAGGCCCGCCCTGTCATGCAGCAGGCATGTCTTGTTTTCGCCTCGGGGAAGAGGTACATCCAGATTGCATGCAAGCGACAACAAATAATCCTACAAGTGTTATGATCGGGGTATGTATGACAGCAGATGCTGTAGGCCGCCTTCATGTCATATGTGGCACACTGAGCAGCAGAAAGTACATTGACACCATCCTACAATGAAAACTTCTACCTTCTATCAGGGATCTTTTCCAGATAATGCCCCATTTGTTTTCCAGCAGGATTCAGCTCCCTGCCACACTGCACGGATATGCAAACAGTGGTTCACGGAGAATGACATACAGGTGCTGAGATGGCCAGGAAACAGCCCAGACCTGAACCCCATAGAACATTTGTGGTTCTGTTTGAAAAAAACTGGTACATGTGAGGCGTCCATCCAATAAAAGAGAATTAATTGAGGGTATAATTGTCTCATGGCACCATGTAATAAAGAAGGAAGAGCTCCAAACATTGGTTGGCTCAATGCCACGTTGCTGTGCTGCTGTCATGAAAAATAAAGGATACCCAACGAAATACTGATAGGGTGAAAATCCCTGTGTACTTATGATGTCACTGTCCTAAGTGTTGTTTTCACTGCATAACTTCCCATGTAATGCAAATATCTGTCCTCTGTTTCTTGTGTCGAATTCAGCATTAAATTTCCTTTCATTTGATGAATCATTGCACTGCATGAAGTGTAAGTTTTTATAAGCATTAAAAGTTGAAAAACATTTAGGAGTTCCGGGGGTGTGGCCAGCTAGTATGGCCGCTTTTTAACTTGGCTCCTCCACGCTGTGTAGAGAATCCCTCTGAATCCCCCTTTTTGGTGGATCTAGCTTCCACAAAAACTGCATCCCTTTGCTGTTGAAACTCCCCTGACGGCAGGGAACCTTATATTGTGGGAAAAAGTGGTGGATTGCCCCGGAATCAGGCCATCGGGCTGGATGGCCGGCATGACCGCCAGCATGGCGTTGGCGTGATTTTGCCTGTGCTAGTGACTTCTGCTGTGAGCCGCTGGCGCTGGAGGGAGCTGCTGCCATTTACCTGCAGCTCGTTGATCCTGGACCCAGAGCTCACTCCTGGAAGTGTGACGCTTGGGAGGCTGCTTGGACGCGCGCCCTTTCCTACAATCATCACTGCGGGCTGCTGTGACGAGGCGCAAGCTGCCTCCAGCCTATTTCACCCTGCCGCTCCTCGGTCCGGCGCTCGCCCTGCTTCTGATATGGCTGCGGGGATCTGATGCCGCCCTGACACGCACGGCTGCTGCGGGGGAGGACGCTCTGCTCTGGGCTGTGTGCGATAGCCCGGGACGCGGCTGAGTCTCTCTGGCCGCTGCACTACCCAAACGCCCGCCTACCTGATTGTGGAGAGGGGGACCCGGTGCGCGACGACACTCCTTCAGTTGCCTGTAGGCAGCTGGGTGTTTCTGATCCGGAGGACGGATCCTGAGGCGGCACCTCGGACACTACCCTCTTGCCTTGTGGACCGAAGATCCGACACTGTGTGGCCCAGCGGTGCGCTCTGTGAGGCAGGAGGGATCTACTAACCCCCAGACTATCGGCGGCTGATGTGAGGACCTACCAATGGCCTTGATCCAGTGAATCCTGCAGCCCCTGCTGTGACTTCGACACGGATGCTGCGTTTCTACACGGAGTGACCGACACACTCTTCCCCAGGTACTAATACTGTACGTCACCCCCCTCCTTTTTCTTCCCTTACTAACAGCCTCTGATATCCATTCTCTCCCTTTTCTTAGATCCATTCCCTCCTAGTGTGTCTCCCACTCCCTCACCATCCTTCCTCCCTACCCATTCCATTTTTCCCCTCTCTGCTCTTTTACTACTTCTCTCCTCATACCCTTCTGGGCAACGGTGCTTATGTGATACGGGACAACTGCACACATTCTTCTGTGTGTCACGATTGAAAAGGCGAGGTGGCTGGCTCCTACCAGACTGCTGGACTTGCCCCTGAGCTAATTCCACTGTGCTTTTGAAGAGCGGCACTGTAGCTGTCCGTGGTTTATTTACAGACTGTTTATATGAGGACTGCTTTCTCAATTATCTAACCCAACACGCCTCTTCCCCAGGGCGAATTTACCGGTACCTAAATAACTGTTATTTTATTTTGCTTTTATTTATTTTTCCTCTATCTTTTGGTACAGGTATTTCTTATTGGGAATCGAGAGATTTCTATATTGATACTTGCGCTGCCACCTGGTGGTTAAATTGTGAATTTTTCATATCACCTTTCATTTATTCTTTCTAACTGCTTATATTCCAATTCTGTATTCACATGATTCTTATATTACTGTGCTGCAATTGTTGATGTGTTGAATTGCCCGTGATTCTTCTAGGATTCTAGAGAGCAGTAAGCGATCCCTCTTCTGTTATGCTATTCTGAGAGATACGTCTCACTGTTAATTTATTTCTTTATGTGAAATGTAGCTATTAGAGCTAAACAACAAGGTCTACTCTGCACATTTTAGTAAGACTATAACGCATTCCTTAGGGTTATTCCACCTACCCGTGAGTGTGGGCCTGCCCTACGGCTTTTCTTTATTTGGGTCAATAGTGTTATGGACAAATTTCTAGAAAAACATCAGAATTCCTCAGCAGACATGCCTACTTCTAATGCGAAATCAACCTATAAATGCCAAACCGCCCAAAAAGGGAATGCATCTCATCCGCCTACTCCTCCCTCTCCGGTATCTGGAGGGGAGGACTCTACTTCCCAGTCATATCCTCGCAATATTACCTTTCCATCGCCGGCGGAGAATGCAACGGAGGTTATTAACATGCTAATGCCCCTTATAGATAAGAAATTTGAGGACTTACATGCTAGACTGGACACTTCTTTGGCTAAGGTAGAAGCAAACACAGCTAGAATTGACACTCTGGAACAGAGGACCAGTGACACAGAAGACTCGATGCATGCTCTGCAACAGGAACTTGCCACTAAATCTCAAACTATCCACGTTATGATGGAGAAACTTGATGATTTAGAAAATAGAAATAGAAGATGTAATTTACGCTTTATAGGCATTCCTGAGTCGGTATCAGATACACAGTTGCAGGCTTACATCAGCACTCTTGTTCCGGTGGCGCTGGGGTTTCCAGATACGGACCCGCCGTTGCCGGTGGAAAGAGCACATAGATTAGGTGCGCAACGCAGGGACAGGAGGGCACAACCCAGGCCGACTATTGCCAAATTCCTCGACTATAGAGACAAAGAGAGACTGTTGCAGGCGCGCTACCCCTGAACTTAGGGTGGATGGCAAAAAAATCTTAGTGTTCCAGGACTTTTCAGTCATGGTCTCTCAAAAACGCAAGGCCTTTTCGGAGGTCTGTAAGTTCTTGGTAAACAAAAAGATTAAATTCGCACTGCTCTACCCAGCCAAACTGAGGGTTGTTGAGAATGGCCGCACTCAGTTGTTCACTGACCCTCAACAAGCGAAATCACACTTCTTAAGGAACAGCCCTCCCTCACCGACGTTTGCGCTGACAGCTGAATCCATGGGTTTCCCCTAACATATGGGAATGTTACCAGTTGACGGGGGTCTAGGTGCACTGTGGCCTACTACTCGGGGAGAGTTTCCCTTATCGCTGCCAACAATTCTGTTCTACCATGCTCTCCAAAGGGTTCCCTGGGAGGTATCCGAATGAATCCTCGAACCCCTGTTCTTGAGTCTTACTATACATCCAAGTCATAATATAAGACCTTGAATGTTTCTGTTTTCTAATTCGCTTTTTATTCTTCTACTCTAATTTGATATTGTTTTGTCGATTTCACAATATGTTGCTGCAGTTCTTACTACTTGTAATAAGGTTATTGACAGGACGGAGCATCCCTTCCGATAGAGTTGGGGATCCTCAGTGGTTTAATTTGGGTCTGTTGGTTGGCCCAGTTTCAAATGTTTATATAAAAACAGTTATTGCATTGCTTCAATTTCACTGCCAAATTGTACTAGCCTGCCTTTTTTATGTGTTAGGGACTCGAAGATATGAGGTGGAGGGAGGGGGCTGGGGCCTGCGCCCCCTGGCACTTCAGACTCACCCAAGGCCCCTCCTAGATGTGGGGACGTTTTTTCTTGTGACCGCGAGAGGGGGGTTGGGGCATGGCTATTCCTCTCCCACACTTGATACTGATGGCGGGTGATACCTCTGACGTCCCTAACGTTAGGGATGACTCCCATTGTTCCATACTATCCTGGAACGTGGGAGGACTGAACACCCCAATTAAAAGGAAAAAGATTCTCACTCACCTCCGTAGGAAACGTCCCTCTATAGCCTTCTTACAGGAGACTCATTGGAGACTGGGGGATGGGTCTACGCTGCGCGCCCCCTGGATAGTGGAGTGTGTACAAGCCTCTTACTCTTCTAAATCCAGAGGGGTGGCGATTGTGTTTCACAAACACCTGAGATATGAAATCCCACACTCTATAGCGGATCCTGAGGGTCGCTACTTAATACTAGATACACTGATCGAGGGTAACAAATTCACACTAGTAAACCTATACGCACCCAATGTGGCAACTGGAGAATTTTTACGCCAACTCACTCAGGTCTTGGCTAGCAGGGTTAACTTCACCCTAGTGGTGGGTGGGGATTTCAATACTGTAGATGATCCTGCACTAGATAAATCGTCTCACGTCTCGAGGCCGTCCTCCCCATGCTGGAAATATTTACGGGAAATGAGGGAGGTTCTGCACTTGAGTGATCCATGGCGCCTATTACATCAGACAGACAGATCCTATAGCCATTTATCCAGGGTGCATGGTTCATTGTCAAGGATAGACTACATTCTACTGGCAGATCACTTTCTAGATCAGACCAAGAGCGCTGCTTTAGATGACATACTCATCTCGGACCATGCGCCGGTACGATTGGAGATATATGCTGGCTCCCGTGCGAGTGTGGACTGCCTTTGGCGTTTCCCTGACTACCTGTGCACTTCAGATGAATTCAGGAAATTTCTACTGCACTCTTGGAATAATTTTGTGGACGATAATATAGAGCATTGGGATAACTCGGTGCTGTTCTGGGAGACGTCAAAGGCGGTGCTGCGAGGTCATGTAATTGGATACATAGCCAAAAAAAGAAAAGAAAGTTCCAAACAATATCATGCATTGTATGCAGCCATGTCCCATAATTTTAATGCTTACAAAACTGACCCTTCTGAGAACCTCTTGGAAATATATCTGCGTGATAAAAAGTTACTTGATGCTTTTTTAACGGCTCAGGCACAACAACGTTTAGATTTTACTAAATTTCATTACTACAAATGGGGAAATAGAACTGGGAAGTTGCTGGCCACTATGTCCAAAGCTAGAAGGAAGCGTTCCTTTATTGCGGCCCTCAGAGATATCACACGGAACGTAACTCATACTAAAACTACCGATATTCTGACACATCTGAGTGACTTTTACACTGAATTATATAATCCTATCGCCCCACAGGAGGAGTTGCAGAGGGTTTTTCTGACTCAGGCGAATTTACCAACACTTAGCTCGGAACAGAAAGAAACATTAGAAGGGGACATTCGGGAAGACGAAATTAAAACGGTTATAAAGTCATTGCAACCCAACAAGTCACCGGGACCTGATGGGTTTACTGGGACTTATTATAAACTGATGCAGCGAGAACTCATGCCAACGTTATTAGAACTCTATAACAAAATCTATCGGGAACACCCCATATATCCGACGTTCTCTCAAGCATACACTACTCTTATCCTTAAACCAGACAAAGATCCACTGTTAGCAGATTCTTATAGGCCCATCTCTCTTTTGAACTTTGATATTAAAATTTTCACAAAGATCATAGCGAATAGACTGCAACTAATTCTCCCGGATTTACTGACAGACCATCAGTATGGTTTTGTGCGTGGCCGCCAATCAGTCAAGGCCATCCGTACAGCAATAGCGGCGACAGTGGCGTCCAGAAACACCCCTAATTCGGAATACTTGCTCTTAAGCCTAGACACACACAAGGCCTTTGACACCGTGTCATGGCATCATCTGTTTAATGTGTTGCACTACAGAGGGTTTGAAGAGAATTTTATAGATATTATTAAGTATCTCTATACCGCTCCGACGACCTCTTTGCTGGTTAACGGCAAACGGGGTCCTCGGATTTCGATGCAAAGGGGTACAAGACAGGGGTGTCCCCTGTCACCCCTTCTCTTTAACTTATCCATAGACCCCCTCTTTCGGGTACTACAGAACTCGAGGATTTATCAAGGTATCCCAATTGGGGATAAAGAGATAAAACTGTCGGCATTCGCGGACGATGTGTTAGTTTATATTGGGAACCCCAAAGATTCCTTGCAGGATATTTTAGCTTTATTAGACAAATTTGGACAAATCTCGGGATTCCAGATTAATCTTTCAAAATCTATAGGGCTATATTTGAAACACGGGGTGAGGCGCCCGGGATGGGGGAAACAGATCCCTATAAACTGGGCTAACACTTACATAACATACCTGGGCATTAACCTTCCGAAATATCCTTCGGATCTGTATAAGCTGAATTTAAAGGCGGCAATAACCCTTATTGCGAAAGAACTTGAAGGATGGAACCACTTAATGCTTTTGTATCTTGGGAGAGCTGCTTTGATAAAAATGTGTACATTTCCACGGTTATTATACATTTTACAATCCCTCCCGATATTGCTTAGTAGATCAGATCTGTCCCACATAACTAAACTGTTCCGACAGTTTATATGGAAAGGCAAGAGACCTCGTATTGCCATGCATAAACTACAACAACCAAAATCTAATGGCGGAATTAACTTCCCAAACGTTTTGCTTTATAACCACACATCTTTATTAAGGTTCTTGAAAGACTGGTTAAACGATACCGACACTTATGCAAATACACACCTTGAGGCACAATTCATAAAATGTAAAAACTTGATGAACTTCCTCCACTGTATGGAGATGGACTGCGATCAGGATCTGAAAGATAATCCCCTTCTGTGGTCGGTCTATCGCCTTTGGCACTCCTTGAGAAGATCCGGAAATTTGGGGAGACATAAATCCTTGTTTCTACGGTTTCTGGGTAATCCTGACTTCCAGCATGGGGAGGCGGGGTTCCCCTTTACGATGTTCCACGATGAGGGTCTACAGGACATAGGACAACTAGTTAATACAGACACAGGGAAACCTCTCACATTTACTCAATCGCAGGAAAAAATTCCGTTCCTGCGAGATTATCCGTTGGCCTTTCTCCAGTTGCAACATTATACCTGTTCGGTTCTTAGGGCATTGTCGAAGGAGGACTTGAATAATGCACTAGATACCCTGCTGCGCACACCTCCAGCCACGAAGAGGGCCCTTTCACTACATTATAAGCGTTTAAACACTCAGCTAGATCACTCCCATTCAGACTCAGGAATGCGCAAATGGATATCAGACTTCCCTGGACTGACATGTGATATACTATTACAAAGTTTGCTGCACTCCTGCAAACTTATGCCCTCAGCACAATACCAAGAGATGTTCTATAATATAGTTCACAGAGCTTACTTCTGCCCATATAAACAATATAAGGCGGGTATGATAGATTCAGACAATTGTTTGAAATGTCACGCTCCCAAAGCGGACCTATTGCATTGTTTCTGGTCGTGCCCACTTCTTCGTCGCTTTTGGCTTCTGATACGCCATTATGCTATGGAGCATCTGGTAAATTTTATCCCCTTTACTTCAGAATGGGCAATGTTTGGAATAATCCCAGCTGGACAAAGAATAACGAAGGGGGGTAGACGACTGCTGCTGGCAATTAGTGCAGCAGCACGTAAGGCGATCCTACAATCTTGGATACATAAGGATCCTCCTACTCTATCTTTATTCAAAGGGAAGCTGCATCATATATTTCAGATGCACTGGATAGAAACATCTTTGCAAAAAGACAAGCTAGTACAGCAATTTTTTGAATCCTGGGAAAGCTATGTAGCTACCCTTCCGGTAGATTTCCAAACTAGAATCCAAAATTCACTAAAAAACACTGAATGGTTTGAAACACGAATGGCAATTGGGGATCCTCCCATAGTACTGACAGATTAGGGGTTGGGGATTCCGTGGGGCCTCAGCCTCCTCATATCTCTGCTGCGATTAGACTGACAGGTCTTTAGTATATATTTTTGTTTTGCATTTTCTTTCACATGATGTCTGTGAGATTGTGTAACATATAGGAGAGGACCTACTAAGGATCATTTGATGTTCTCTTTTCATCATGTTGTGACACTATCTATGGGTATCTGTTAACTGTAGATGCAACAGACTCTGTAACGTGAAGCAATGTTTTAATAAAAAAATTGTTATACTTGAAAAAAAAAAAAAGTTGAAAAACATTTAAATTTCAAAAAGTGTCCGCAATTCTGGCCACCACTGTATATATGGGACCCTGACACACCTAGCCCTCAGAGTACAGAATATAGTGATAGCAATATATGATACAGGATAATGGAATCCCGCACAATAGCTCCAGGCACACACAGTGACATGAACAATGCAGAAGTTATTACATAGAAACAATAAAGCTGCACTGGACTAGTAATTTACATATCACTATGTACAGAGCCAGCCCTAACCAATATGATGCCCTAGGCAAGATTTTGGCTGGTGCCCCCTAGCACCACTGCTGGTTCCGCCTCTGACCTTGCACCTCATTCCCAGCACCATCACCCCTCACCCATAGCAGTCCTTATTTTGGCGTTTGTACCCCCTATATTTTAAATAGGAACAGTTCGCACATTTGGCGCACAGCCCAGAAAGGGGTGTGTTTTTGCTGGCAAGGGGCATGGCCACACAATAGTAACCCCAATTCCAATTATGCCACACAGTACCACAACTTTATTCACATTTTATCATGCGATAGTGTCCATAATTCATATTACATCCCACAGTAGTATTACTTTACCTTATAAACGTTACTCCTCACAGTAGAGCCCCTTATTCACATTACATCACAATGAATTACTCCTTATTCACATTACACCACACCCTATTGCTCTTTATTCACATTAGACGTCACAGTAGTGACCTTTCTATAATGCTACACATTAGTAATGCATTTATACACAATTCCACACAGTAATGCCCCTTACACATGAGACACATTAATGTCCTTATAAACATAATGCGCCTTACACATTATGACAACCTTTATTAATGCCCTTTTACACATAATGAGGGTTATTCCGAGTTGTTCGCTCGTTGCTAATTTTTGCTATGCTGCGATTTGTTGCTAACTGCGCATGCGCTAAGTTATTTAACACAAAACCTAGTAGATTTGCGGGTGTTCGAGCGACGATTTTCAGTCGCACTGCTGATTGGTGAATGATTGACAGAAAAGGGGCGTTTCTGGGTGGTAACTGAGCATTTTCCGGGAGTGTGCTAAAAAACGCAGGCGTGTCAGGGAAAAACACAGGAGTGTCTGGAGAAACGGGGGAGTGGCTGGCAGAACGCAGGGCGTGTTTGTGACGTCAAACCAGGAACTAAGCTGATCACAATCTAGGAGTAGGTCTGGAGCTACTCAGAAACGGCAAAGAATTATTTAGTAGCAGTTCTGCTAATCTTTCGTTCACTATTCTGCTAAGCTAAGATACACTCCCAGAGGGCGGCGGCCTAGCGTGTGCAATGCTGCTAAAAGCAGCTAGCGAGCGAACAACTCGGAATGAGGGCCAATGTCCCTTACACATATGCCGCACATTATTAATGCCCTTATACACATAATGACACATAGTGCCCCCTACACATTTGCTGCACATTATTAGTGCCCCTATACACATAATGACACACATACGGTTGTACCCTGTTACACATATGCCGCACAATGGGGGTAATTCCAAGTTGATCGCAGCAGGATATTTTTTAGCAGTTGGGCAAAACCATGTGCACGGCAGGGGGGGCAGATATAACATTTGCAGAGAGAGTTAGATTTGGGTGGGTTATTTTGTTTCTGTGCAGGGTAAATACTGGCTGCTTTATTTTTACACTGCAATTTAGATTGCAGATTGAACTCACCACACCCAAATCTAACTCTCTCTGCAAATGTTATATCTGCCTCCCCTGCAGTGCACATGGTTTTGCCCAACTGCTAAAAAATTTCCTGCTGCGATCAACTTGGAATTACCCCCAATATTAATGCCCTTATACACATAATGACACACATAGTGCCCCTTTACACATGTATTACACATACATTATGAATGCATTTTTACATGACACACATAATGCTCCTTACACATATTCCGAACACTACTGCACAACCAACCCACTCACATGCACACAGCACTCACACTGACACTAACACTGTGACCTCTGCCTCTGCTTGGATACAGATGTGTGCTCATAAATCTTGCTTCAATGCTAACGTTGGGCACCTTTTTTATGAAAATGCATCTTATTTGCATTGCTATGTGGCTAGAATGCACAAGCAGCTTCTGCTGATTAAACTGATATGCAGCATGCCTATATACTGTGTGAGACTGTGGCTGTATCTGCATATGAAATGCTACATACAGAATATAGGCATGCTGCATATCATTTTAATCAGCTGAAGCTGCTGATGCCCCCAGGCATATCAAATGCCCAGTTTGCCTATGCCTATGCCTATGGCCGGCTCTGACTATGTATGAGTATAGATATAACAATGCACAGTAGATACTGGATGTATATCACAGAATACTTGTACTAAATATTCAGATAGCAGTACACTTGTTCTTAACTAACACTATCTAAAATGACATGTAGAATACTTAAGTGTCTGTAAAAGCACAGCGCTGATGAGGCAGACGGCTTTAGAGAGGAGACATTGCCCTGCAGTCCCGGAGATCAGCCCAGCTAGTAGTGAAGATGGCGCCAAAATCTCTGTCAGGGAGTGAGGGAGAGTGAAATGCAACTCCAGGGCAGGAACACCAGCAGCGATGGCGCCCGGAGCTGGGGGAGGGGCTACAGGTCAGCCTTATTCCCTATTCTGGTCCTCACCACCGGGTACTGTGGAGCCTATAACAAATGGATTTTAGTAAATCCGACCTGTGCTCCCTCGCCCTGGTGGATATAGTGGGGTCCCTGTGCAGTACAGTGTCCACATAAGCGGCGCCGTCCGTCTCCTGGGACCGCGACCGAATCGCGATTTAACGGCGGGTCCCACCTGGGGGACCCTCTTACCTCCTCCCCGATGTGCAACCACGCGATCCAGGAGAGCGTCAGTGGTGTGTGCCTGAAGTCCGGAGCACCTTTGCCGCAAGTACCCGGGAACCAGGCCGCGGGAGTATGCAGCGCTGCTGGGGAGGTGATGGGATCGCAGCACAGTATGTCAGAGTGACATAGAAAATGCTGCGCCCCTTGAAGTCTTCTTAAAAAGCTCTTTTCAGGGCTGCCTAGCGCAGCCCCACATGTTAGCTGCCTGCTCTGCAGGCAACAGCTTACAAATTGAGCTCCAGTGCCTGGAGGCGGTGTTATAGTGGAGGCAGTGCAATGCATCCTGGGAACAGTCAAAGCTTTAGCCTGTTGGTGCCTCGGATCAAGATCCAACTCTTCACCCCGATGTTATTCCCTGTGGAATACGAGTGTACTCCGCTGCAGAAATCACACACACACACACACACACACACACACACACACACACACACACTTAATATAATAAAGAGGATTTTAATACCTACCGGTAAATCCTTTTCTCTTAGTCGGTAGAGGATGCTGGGGACTCCAAAAGGACCACGGGATCCGCAGGAGACATGGGCACACTATAAGACTTTAAATGGGTGTGAACTGGCTCCTCCCTCTATGCCCCTCCTCCAGACTTCAGTTAGAAAACTGTGCCCAGGGAGACGGACATTTCGAGGAAAGAATTTATTGTTTAAACACGGTGAGTGTCATACCAGCTCACACCTCGACCATGCCGCAGAACGTGGCATTCAATAGAACACCAGCTGACGGCATGGAAAAAACATACAGCAATATGCTGACCGAAAAGTAACACAACCTGTGTGTAACACGACCAGTAATCACATACCGCATGCCATGACATGAATAACATCAGCAACCGACTTGACTGAAAAGAAAAACACCACATGAGTGTAACGACAACCAAGAGCTGCAGATACCGTACGCACTGGGACGGGCGCCCAGCATCCTCTACGGACTAAGAGAAAAGGATTTACCGGTAGGTATTAAAATCCTATTTTCTCTTACGTCCTAGAGGATTGCTGGGGACTCAGGACCATGGGGTTTATACCAAAGCTCCAGACCGGGCGGGAGAGTGCGGACGACTCTGCAGCACCGATTGAACAAACCAGAAGTCCCCATCAGCCAGGGTATCAAACTCGTAGAACTTAGCAAAAGTGTTTGAACCTGAGCAAGTAGCTGCTCGGCAAAGTTGAACCGCCGAGACTCCTCGGGCATCTGCCCCAAGAAGAGCCCACCTTCCTGGTAGAATGGGTCTTCACCGACTTCGGTACCGGCAATCCAGCCGTAGAATGAGCTTGCTGAATCGTATCACAGATCCAGCGCGCAACAGTCTGTTTAGAAGCAGGAACCCCAATTTTGTTGGGAGCATACAGGATAAAGAGAGCCTCTGTTTTCCCAATCTGAGCCGTTCTGGCGACATAAATATTCAAAACTCTGACTACATTGAGAGACTTCGAATCAGCCAAGGCTTAAGTAGCCCCAGGCGCCACAATAGGCTGGATCCTCTGAAATGCAGAAAACACTTTTGGCAGAAATTGTTGCCAAGTTCTCAATTCCGCTCTATTCACATGGAAGATCAAATATAGGCTCTTGGGAGACAAAGCCGCCAATTCCAACACCCGCCTTGTGGACGCCAAGGCCAATAGCATGACCACTTTCCAAGTGAGAAATTTTTACCCAACCTTTCGTAAAGGTTCCAACCAGTGTGACATAAGAAAACTGCAACATCACGTTAAGGTACCATGGTGCCACTGGGGCACAAATGGAGGATGGATGTGCAGCACTCCTTTCACGAAAGTCCAAACTTCTGTTAAAGGTGGCCAATTCTTTAATGGAGAAAACGGCCCAGCTGAAATTCCTCCGCAGGAGCCTTCTTGGATTCACACCAAGACACATACTTCCTCCAAATACAGTGGTAAAGCTTCGCCGTTACTTCTTCCCTAGCCTGAAGCAATGTGGGAATGACTTCATCGGCAATACCCTTTCGAGCTAGGATATGGCGTTCAACCGCCAAGCCGTCAAACGCAGCCCCAGTAAGTCTTGATACACGCCCAGTCCTTGCTGTAACAGGTCCTCTCGTAGAGGAAGAGGCCAGGGATCCTCTATGAGTAAGTCTTGAAGATCTGGATACCAAGCCCTCCTTGGCTAGACCGGAATAACGAGGATCGCCTGAACCTTTGTTTTTCTTAAGTTTATCACCTTCGGAAAGAGTGAAAGTGGAGGGAACACATAGACCAACTGAAACACCCAAGACGTCACGAGGGCGTCCACTGCTATAGCTTGGGTGTCCCTTGACCGGGAACCATATCCCTGAAGTTTCTTGTTGAGGCGAGATGCCATCCTGTCTAATCGAGGAATTCCCCAAAGACTTGCCACTTCTGTGAAAACTTCTTGATGAAGACCCCACTCTCCTCGATGGAGATAGTGTCTGCTGAGGAAGTCTACTTCTGCATGGTCTTCACCCGGAACGACGACCTCTAATAGAGCGTTTACATGCCTTTCCGCTCATCGGAAACTTTTGCGGCTTTTACCATTTCCGCTTTGCTCCTCGTTCCGCCCTAGCGGCTTACTTACGCCACTGCTGTTTAGTCGTCCGACAGAATTAAGACGGGCAGAACATGAAGATGTTCCATTGTAAATAGCTCTTAATTCAAGAAAGCTTATTGCTGACAAGCTTCCTGGCTTGACCTTTCCCCCTGGAAAGACTGCTTCCCAGCCTCGGAGACTTGTATCCATGGACACCAGGATCTAATCCTGGATCCCGAACCTTCGTCTCTCTAGGAGATGAGAACTGTGAAGCCACCACAGTAGATATATCCTGGTCCTGGAAAATAGGATTATTTTCCGGTGCATGTGCAGGTAAGATCTGGACCACATGTCCAACTGGTCCCGCAAAATCAACTCTGGCATTTGACCTGCTCACCAAATGGCCTCGTAGGCCGCAACCATCTTCTGCATCAACAGAACGTATCGACGGGTTTACACTGTTGCAAATCTGATCCGACTCTGGATAATCAGATCTCTTTCCACAGGAAAAAACAAACTCTTAACAGATCAGTATCTACTCTTATTTCCAACACCGACCTCTGCGTCGTTGGGATCAACAGCGATTCTTCGTGTTGAAGAACTGTCAGAAAGAAACAACGAATTGTACCACTTGTTTCTTGACCTCGCCATAGACAGGAGAGTGTCCCAGTACAGAATAATAATGGCTCTTACTATAGAAGGAAACCATCATACTGCCATCACTCTGGTGAAATGGCAATGACAATCCTGAATAGCAAAACCAGGTAAGCTTAATGCGGATGACACCGCATATAAACCCTCTTTCTTCTTTTACAGGTTGGAGATCCCTGCCCTGAGAGATTCCATCTTGTAATTCAATTTCTTGAATAGAAATCTTTTTTGGGATTGTTCTGACCGAGCTGTACGGGCTCAGAAGCATGAAAAAACTTGAAGAACAGCTTTTTTTTTTGTGTGACAGGGACAGCAGGACAATGTGCTGATCCTGACCCAACTCTTGTATGACGTTGCATACTACCTCTCCAGAGGAGAATCGGTAAGATCTATTTGAAACCCAGTGAGGGGAATCATTTGGAAACCTCGAGTATGTCCCCCTTTGGACTCTATTCTTAACTCACTGTGTCAAGTCATTCCAGGACTGATTGAAGAGTATTAGACGAGTTCCCACCGGTGTGGGCTCCAGCAAGATAGACCCAGCGACCTGCGGTGGATGTGGTAGAAACAGAGGACGATATCAGGTTCTGCGAAGCTGAAAAGGCTGCAAACCTCTTACCTTTTCACCTCCCTCTACCTACAAAGAAGGGGAATAAAAACGGTATTCAATCGGTCAAAATGACTGCATCCCACAAAAAATGCATCACCAACCGTTGTGATGGAACATAGCACAAGAAGGTAGACTCACCAGTGGTATCTGCCGAGATCAACTTAACCAAGTCATCCCAAACTCAGATTATCCCTTCATAGGGAAGATACTCCAGTATTTCTCTGAGTCCGTGCCTACCTCTTGTAGTCGCACGGCAGCAAGCTGCAATGTTCTAGATAAGACCCAAGGAATATCCCGTTTCTCCCCAGGGTAATTATATCGGATAATAAGGTAACCGACCATTTCTGAATACAAGCACTCCCCCATGCGTATGTAATGCAAATATCAAAACATATAATTAAAATATCACTTAGCTTCCTGTATACAATCCTTTGTGGCAGGGCACCGTGCAGACCAGGGGTTGACGTTCACTTTATTCTATCCACGGTGGGAGAAGAATAAACACTCTGACCCCTTGTGAGGATTCGAGACCATCTTGTCACGGCTGACCTAGAGCTTCGTCAACAGAGCGACCAGCACATGAGTAGGAATAACTTTACCTCAGCATTCATAATAAATTGAAATATAAATGTACACATTTAAATACACATGTATACACATATCTGTATATACATCTCATATATATATATATATATATATATATATATATAAATAAATAAAATCTGTCAGGAACATCAGGGTCCCTAGTGACATTAATGTGTTCTGAATGTGTATGAACATGTACAGAATGCCAATGTTGTGGATCTAATCAGGAAACATTATGGCCGACATAGAACATAGTATTCGTGCCGACAACAGGGAGTAGTAACTGGGCAAAACAACATTTTTGTGACCCCTAGGGGTCTGCGGGAAACATATACCTAATCTCACTAGGACTTCCCACAAATATTACCACGTCTGTGCTACAGCTCACTGCAAACGTACCATACATATATACACATACAGGTATAGGTTTTTTATATTATTTTACACTAAGTCCTAATAGTTGGTGCCGACAGGGTCACCCACCTACTCCCCAAACAGTGTTTACTTACAAAAAAAGCTTACAACTGCTGACATGCTTAATCTCATGAATCAAGTACCATCTGGAGTCGGCAATGCCGACAGAGGGATTCCCATATCTGTTTGTGGTAGAGCACTCACACATATCGACACACGTGTACCAACACCCACCAACATTGCTAAAAAGGGCAGATTTCTGACAGGGAAAACACAGAAACTGTAACCAACTCCTTGTACACACGCACATTATATATACATATCTATAGTGCTTCATCGTTAAACCTATATTGCACTAAATAACTGTGCCCCCCTCATTTCACACTGTTAGGTGTATAACAGTGTTTTGGCGGGCCCAGCAGCTCTGTGAGGAGAAAATGGTGCTGTATAGAGTTATGAGGGCTAAGCCACGCCCCCTTCTCAGCGCGCTTCAGCCCCGCTATCTTTTTACATTTTTATACTGCACTATATACATCTTTGCCAGCTTATTTTATGAGGTATATTGCTGCCCAGGACGCCCCCCCTGCGCCCTGCACCCTTGTAGTGCCGCTTGTGTGTGGGAGCAATGGTGCGCAGCGCGACCGCTGAGCGTTACCTCCGAGACTCTGAAGTCTTCTGTTCTTCTAATACTCACCCGGCTTCTTTCTTCTGGCTTTGTGAGGGGGGTGACGGCGCGCAGGGCCGGTTCTTGGCCTCGTGGCGCCCCGGGCAAAGTATAGGGGCGTGGCTTCAAATGGGGGCGTGGTCAGTTACGCCCCCATTTATGCCCCCTGTAGAGACGCTGAAAGAAAAAATAAAATTAAAAAAAGTATACTTACCATCCCCGTTCCTGATCCAGACCGCTGCAGACCTCCTCCGCCGGCGCCGCTCTTCTTCTCTCCTCTCCTCGATCTATGGGAGAAACGTTATTACGTCTCTTCCATAGAACAGCATAGACACTAGAGGTCAATTATGACCCCTAGTGTCTGTGCCACTATGCTGTGCGGTGCGCGATGACGTCATCGCGCACCGCACAGCAAAGGTTTTTTATATGAAGGGAAACTAGACCGTAGCGTCTAGTTTCCCTTCATGGAGAGGACCTTTGCTGTGCAGTGCGTGATGACGTCATCGCGCACCGCACAACTAAGGTCCTCTCAATGAAGGGAAACTAGACGCTACGCGTCTGGTTCCCTTCAAAGCGGGGGGCACAGTGGCGGATCTTGCCCTGGTGCGGCGCCCTCCGGATGGCGGCGCCCCGGGCAAAAGTACCGCTTGCCCGTGGCAAGATCCGCCACTGACGGCGCGGCTCCGGGAACTAGCAGCTAGGCGAACCAAGTGATCAGACCCTCTGGAGCTAATGGTGTCCAGTAGCCTAAGAAGCAGAGCCCTTGAACTCAGAAGAAGTAGGTCTGCTTCTCTCCCCTCACTCCCACGATGCAGGGAGCCTGTAGCCAGCAGGTCTCCCTGAAAATAATAAACCTAACAAGTCTTTTCAGAGAAACTCAGTAGAGCTCCCCTAGTGTGTGTCCAGTCTCACTGGGCACAGAATCTAACTGGAGTCTGGAGGAAGGGCATAGAGGGAGTAGCCAGTTCACACCCATTCAAAGTCTTATAGTGTGCCCATGTCTCCTGCGGATCCCGTCTATACCCCATGGTTCTTTTGGAGTCCCCAGCATCCTCTAGTACGTATGAGAAACTCACATTAAAAACTGTTAATAACAATAAAAAAAGTCAGAAGGTCTTGGCGTAGAAGCTGGTTATACTAAGGGGCAGATTCAGTTAGGAGCAGAAGCCGCCGGCACGGGTCCCGGCCAGTGGTGGATTTCCCACTAGGCACGCGGCTAGGGGTGACACTTGCTGGGGCACGGCACAGCATGATCACTTGAGAGCCCTGCAAGACTAATGGCCAGCTGAGACCAGGTGATTCTTATTTTCTCTAACGTCCTAGTGGATGCTGGGGACTCCGTCAGGACCATGGGGAATAGCGGCTCCGCAGGAGACAGGGCACAAAAAGTAAGCTTTTAGGATCACATGGTGTGTACTGGCTCCTCCCCCTATGACCCTCCTCCAAGCCTCAGTTAGGTTTTTGTGCCCGTCCGAGCAGGGTGCAATCTAGGTGGCTCTCTTAAAGAGTTGCTTAGAAAAAGTTTTTAGGTTCTTTATTTTCAGTGAGTCCTGCTGGCAACAGGCTCACTGCATCGAGGGACTTAGGGGAGAGAAGTGAACTCACCTGCGTGCAGGATGGATTGGCTTCTTAGGCTACTGGACACCATTAGCTCCAGAGGGAGTCGGAACACAGGTCTCGCCCTGGGGTTCGTCCCGGAGCCGCGCCGCCGACCCCCCTTGCAGATGCTGAAGTTTGAAGAGGTCCGGAACCAGGCGGCAGAAGACTTTCAGTCTTCATCAGGTAGCGCACAGCACTGCAGCTGTGCGCCATTGTTGTCAGCACACTTCACACAGCGGTCACGGAGGGTGCAGGGCGCGGGGGGGGGCGCCCTGGGCAGCAATGTATAATACCTGTATGGCGAAAAATACATCACATATAGCCCTTGAGGCTATATGGATGTATTTAACCCCTGCCAGATATCACAGACTCCGGAGAAGAAGCCCGCCGAAAAGGGGGCGGGGCCTATTCTCCTCAGCACACAGCGCCATTTTCCCTCACAGAAATGCTGGTGGGAAGGCTCCCAGGCTCTCCCCTGCACTGCACTACAGAAACAGGGTTAAAACAGAGAGGGGGGGCACTGATTTGGCGATATGAATATATATTAAAATGCTATAAGGGAGGAACACTTATATAAAGGTTGTCCCTGTATAATTATAGCATTTTGGTGTGTGCTGGCAAACTCTCCCTCTGTCTCCCCAAAGGGCTAGTGGGTCCTGTCCTCTATCAGAGCATTCCCTATGTGTGTGCTGTATGTCGGTACGTGTGTGTCGACATGTATGAGGAAAATGTTGGTGAGGAGGCGGAGCAAATTGCCTGTAATGGTGATGTCACTCTCTAGGGAGTCGACACCGGAATGGATGGCTTATTTATGGAATTACGTGATAATGTCAACACGCTGCAAGCCGGTTGACGACATGAGACGGCCGGCGAACAAATTAGTACCTGTCCAGGCGTCTCAAACACCGTCAGGGGCTGTAAAACGCCCATTTACCTCAGTCGGTCGACACAGACCCAGACACGGACACTGATTTCAGTGTCGACGGTGAAGAAACAAACGTATTTTCCTTTAGGGCCACACGTTAAGGGCAATGAAGGAGGTGTTACATATTTCTGATACTACAAGTACCACAAAAAAGGGTATTATGTGGGATGTGAAAAAACTACCTGTAGTTTTTCCTGAATCAGATAAATTAAATGAAGTGTGTGATGATGCGTGGGTTTCCCCCGATAGAAAATTATTGGCGGTATACCCTTTCCCGCCAGAAGTTAGGGCGCGTTGGGAAACACCCCTTAGGGTGGATAAGGCGATCACATGCTTATCAGAACAAGTGGCGGTACCATCTACAGATAGGGCCGTACTTAAGGAGCCAGCTGATAGGAGGCTGGAAAATATCCTAAAAAGTATACACACACATGCTGGTGTTATACTGCGACCAGCGATCGCCTCAGCCTGGATGTGCAGAGCTGAGGTGGCTTGGTCGGATTCCCTGACTAAAAATATTGATACCCTTGACAGGGACAGTATTTTATTGACTATAGAGCATTTAAAGGATGCATTTCTATATATGCGAGATGCGCAGAGGGATATTTGCACTCTGGCATCAAGAGTAAATGCGATGTCCATATCTGCAAGAAGATGTTTATGGACACGACAGTGGTCAGGTGATGCAGATTCCAAACGGCACAAAGATGTATTGCCGTATAAAGGGGAGGAATTATTTGGGGTCGGTCCATGGGACCTGGTGGCCACGGCAACTGCTGGAAAATCCACCGTTTTTTACCCTAAGTCACATCTCTGCAGAAAAAGACACCGTCTTTTCAGCCTCAGTCCTTTCGTCCCTATAAGAGTCATATCTGCCCAGGGATAGAGGAAAGGGAAGAAGACTGCAGCAGGCAGCCCATTCCCAGGAACAGAAGCCCTCCACCGCTTCTACCAAGTTCTCAGCATGACGCTGGGACCGTACAGGACCCCTGGATCCTACAAGTAGTATCCAAGGGGTACAGATTGGAATGTCGAGACGTTTCCCCCTCGCAGGTTCCTGTAGTCTGCTGTACCAATGTCTCCCTCCGACAGGGAGGCAGTATTGAAAACAATTCACAAGCTGTATTCCCAGCAGGTGATAATAAAATTACCCCTCCTACAACAAGGAAAGGGGTATTATTCCACACTATATGGTGGTACTGAAGCCAGAAGGCTAGGTGAGACCTATTCTAAATCTGAAATATTTGAACACTTACAAAGGTTCAAATCCAGATGCAGTCACTCAGAGCAGTGATAGCGAACCGGGAAGAAGGGGACTATATGGTGTCCCGGGACATCAGGGATGCTTACCTCCATGTCCCAAAATTTGCCTTTCTCACCAAGGGTACCTCAGGTTCGTGGTACAGAACTGTCACTATCAGTTTCAGACGATGCCGTTGGATTGTCCAAGGCACCCCGGGTCCTTACCAAGGTAATGACCGAAATGAGGATTCGTCTTCAAAGAAAATGGACGACCTCCTGATAAGAACAAGGTCCAGAGAACAGTTGGAGGTCGGAGTAGCACTATCTCAAGTAGTTCTACGACAGCACGGGTGGATTCTAAATATTCCAAAACCGCAGTTGTTCCGACGACACGTCTGCTGGTCCTAGGGATGATTCTGGACACAGTCCAGAAAAAGGTGTTTCTCCCAGAGGAGAAAGCCAGGGAGTTATCCGAGCTAATCGGGATCCTCCTAAAACCAGGAAAAGTGTCAGTGCATCATTGCACAAGAGTCCTGGTAAAAATGGTGGCTTATTACGAAGCGATTCCATTCGGCAGATTTCACGCAAGAACTCTTCAGTGGGATCTGCTGGACAAATGGTCCGGATCGCATCTTCAGATGCATCAGCGGATAACCCTATATCCAAGGACAAGGGTGTCTCTCCTGTGGTGATTACAGAGTGCTCATCTTCTAGAGGGCCGCAGATTCGGCATTCAGGATTGGATGCTGGTGACCACGGAGGCCAGCCTGAGAGGCTGGGGAGCAGTCACACAGGGAAAAAATTTCCAGGGAGTGTGATCAAGTCTGGAGAATTCTCTCCACATAAATATACTGGAGCTAAGAGCAAATTTATAATGCTCTAAGCTTAGCAAGACCTCTGCTTCAAGGTCAGCCGGTATTGATCCAGTGGGATAACATCACGGCAGTCGCCCACGTAAACAGAAAGGGCGGCACAAGAAGCAGGAGGGCAGTGGCAAAACTGCAAGGTTTTTTCGCTAGGCGGAAAATCATGTGATAGCACTGTCAGCAGTGTTCATTCTGGGAGTGGACGACTGGGAAGCAGACTTCCTCAGCAGGCACGACCTCCACCCGGGAGAGTGGGAACTTCATCGGGAAGTTTTCCGCATGATTGTGAACCGTTGGGAAAGACCAAAGGTGGACATGATGGCGTCCCGCCCGAACAAAAAACGGGACAGGTATTGCGCCAGGTCACGAGACCTTCAGGCGATAGCTGTGGACGTCCTGGTAACACCGTGGGTGTAACAGTCGGTGTATGTGTTCCCTCCTCTGCTTCTCATAACCAAGGTATTGAGAATTATAAGACGTAGAGGAGTAAGAACTATACTCGTGGCTCCGGATTGGCCAAGAGGGACTTGGTACCCGGAACTTCAAGAGATGCTCACAGAGGACTAATGGCCTCGGGAGCTAAGAAGGGACTTGCTTCAGCAAGTACCATGTCTGTTCCAAGACTTACCGCGGCTGCGTTTGACGGCATGGCGGTTGAACGCCGGATCCTAAGGGAAAAGGCATTTCGGAAGAGGTCATACCTACCCTGGTCAAAGCCAGGAAGGAGGTGACCGCACAACGTTATCACCACATGTGGTGAAAATATGTTGCGTGGGTGAGGCCAGGAAGGCCCCACGAAGAAATTTCAACTAGGTCGACTTCTGCACTTCCTGCAAACAGGAGTGTCTATGAGCCTCAAATTGGGGTCCATTAAGGTTCAAGTTTCGGCCCTGTAGATTTTCTTCCAGAAAGAATTGGCTTCGGTTCCTGAAGTCCAGACGTTTGTCAAGGGAGTATTGCATATACAGCCCCTTTTGTGCCTCCAGTGGCACCGTGGGATCTCAACGTAGTGTTGGGATTCCTCAAATCATATTGGTTTGAACCGCTCAAATCTGTGGATTTGAAATATCTCACATGGAAAGTGACCATGCTGTTGGCCCTGGCCTCGGCCAGGCGATTGTCAGAATTGGCGGCTTTGTCTTACAAAAGCCCATATTTAATTTTCCATTCGGACAGGGCAGAACTGCGGACTTGTCCCCAGTTTCTTCCTAAGGTGGTGTCAGCGTTTCACCTGAAACAACCTATTGTGGTGCCTGCGGCTACTAGGGACTTGGAGGACTCCAAGTTGCTAGACGTTGTCAGGGCCCTGAAAATATATATATATATATATATATATAATTCCAGGACGGCTGGAGTCAGAAAGTCTGACTTGCTGTTTATATTGTATGCACCCAAAAAGCTGGGTGCTCCTGCTTCTAAGCAGACTATTGCTCGTTGGATTTGTAGTACAATTCAGCTTGCACATTCTGTGGCAGGCCTGCCACAGCCAAAATCTGTAAATGCCCATTCCACAAGGAAGGTGGGCTCATCTTGGGCGGCTGCCCGAGGGGTCTCGGCTTTACAACTTTGCCGAGCAGCTACGTGGTCAGGGGGGAACACGTTTGTAAAATTCTACAAATTTGATACCCTGGCTGAGGAGGACCTGGAGTTTCTCTCATTCGGTGCTGCAGAGTCATCCGCACTCTCCCGCCCGTTTGGGAGCTTTGGTATAATCCCCATGGTCCTGACGGAGTCCCCAGCATCCACTAGGACGTTAGAGAAAATAAGATTTTACTTACCGATAAATCTATTTCTCGTAGTCCGTAGTGGATGCTGGGCGCCCATCCCAAGTGCGGATTGTCTGCATTACTTGTACATAATTATTGTTACAAAAATCGGGTTGTTATTGTTGTGGGCCATCTTTTCAGAGGCTCCTTCGTTGTTATCATACTGTTAACTGGGTTCAAATCACAGGTTGTACGGTGTGATTGGTGTGGCTGGTATGAGTCTTACCCGGGATTCAAGATCCTTCCTTATTGTGTACGCTCGTCCGGGCACAGTACCTAACTGAGGCTTGGAGGAGGGTCATAGGGGGAGGAGCCAGTACACACCATGTGATCCTAAAAGCTTACTTTTTGTGCCCTGTCTCCTGCGGAGCCGCTATTCCCCATGGTCCTGACGGAGTCCCCAGCATCCACTACGGACTACGAGAAATAGATTTATCGGTAAGTAAAATCTTATTATTTTTGTCATTACAAAGTTGTGTTTTTATTTTGTAACCGGCGAGGGAGGAGGGGGCAATGGTCAGTAAATTGTAGTGGTGGAAGGGGGGGGGGGGGGGGGCGAGATTGGTGCTGATTTGGCAGTCCTGAGGTCCCATCATGAAGGGGGCAGTAACATGCTAGGGGGCGACTGATCATGTTGTGCCTAGGGGCGGCCTGACTCCTAAATGCACCGCTGGTCCCTGCGGCTTCTGTGTGGTAACTATAGAAGGCAGATTCTGCTTGCAGTCAATGGTGCCCTGAACAGAATCTGCTTGCCGTAACTGCCATTGAACTGAATCTGCCCCTTAATGTGTAATCAGAAATACAATTTATCCCTGAAAAAGGCCATCTGTACCTTGCTGGGATCATTCGCTCTTTGAGACTGGACCCATCTTATCAACAGTCCTAGCAGCTGACAGAGGACACAGCAGAGTCCTGCTCCCCATCTCCTAATCAGTCTCCATTCCATATCTGGTGACATTCTGGTTAATAGATGGAGGTACGGAGGGTTCTGAATAGGGGAAGTTTATGTACACAGAGATGAATGCAGATGGCTGTATACATATCTAGATGTGAGTTCATATCTGCACATGCTAAGGGCCACACGCATGTGTGAGGCCGCCTCCTGATGCATTTGCAATCTAATTGCGAAGGCATCGGAACTAAGATTGATCCCTGGCACTGCAGGCCAGCTGCGCTGTCAGTGGCCATTTTTTTTTTATTATCGGAGCGGCTGCGCGTGACAAAACACAGCCGCCCCGAAATCGGTCCCAGCCCGCTCCGCGCCCCCAATTCCACGTCACCGCCCAGATAACGGTCAGCATTGTCAATAACATTACGGTCGCATGCATCGGGACTGTGACAGCAATGTGCGAGTCCAAGCAGCCGCTGCGCATGTGCAGTTTGCCGCCACCGTCAAACTGCGCTGCGCACCGCAACACGGTCTGTCTGACCCCCACTGTGTATATCTATCTGAGCAGCCACTACAAGTTTAGCGCGCTGTTTCTTTCTGTTTCTGGAAATAAGCAGAGAGCTTTGTAAAAACGCATTTATATCCTTCACATTTGCTTATAAAAAAACAACAATAATAATAATAATAATAATAATAATAATGAAAGATTGACAGGTACACTATTTGCACAACAGTTAATACTTCACAGATGGAATAGGTCTTACATTATTAATACTGAATGAAACATTCACAGCATAAAAAATAAGAAGGGAAAAATCCTATATAACAAAAGGCTAACACTGCTCCTCACCTCAATGGGGGGAATTCAAGTGTTTTCCACTAGATGGCGTTCGACAGAGCAATTCCAGTGTTGATCCATTTGGGCGTGCTCAGCTGCCGGCGCTGACATTACTGATATGTTGTTCCCTCATTCTGACGGGCTGGTAACTAGTAATAACTGCAATACACAGGCTGTATGATAACAGTTATACCATGTTCACACTGACAAATGGCGAGTTGCACCCGGGACTCGTGCACGAGACCTTCCCAGGTGCAACCCGCTTGAGACCCCGTTCAGACTGGCGGCCCGACACGGCATATTGCCGTGTCGATGACGTCACTGGGTCACATGCGGGAGCGGCGTTTGGAGATCAGATGATCTACAAGCGCCGCCCGCTCCTATAGTGTGAATGGGTCCTGGAACACCGTTCACACTTGCGCCTGACCTGGTATTGACCCGGGAATAATCCTTTTTTATACCCGGGTTGAAATACCGGGTCAGACGACCCGGGAACTTGCTAGGACCCCCGTTCACACTGCAAATAAATCCGGATTACTGCGCGTTCACGTGCAATAACCCGGATTTTTAAAGGCAGTGTGAACGTGGTACTAGACAGATCATCATAGTAGATGTCACCTGTGACAGAACATTCCCCAGGGATTCAGAAGAACATTTATGAAGGCAGCTGCACGGGAAATAAGGGTGCTGTAACTTACAGCCTCCAATCTCATTCCATCATTTTCTTTGTTAGAAAGCGAAGGCAGACTTCTGGCAGGTTGCTATGGGTTACCGCAGCCTCTTGCCTTTTCACCAGCTTATACTGTATAAATGTCCTCATTACGGTGTCCAATCCCGGGATTTTGACCTAAAATTGTCCGGGATCGATTCCGGGCCAATGCTTCTTTTTCTTTAATGCCGGCCAGCATCTGAGCCGATTCAGCATATGGCTCAGACACTGCCCGGCTCCCCTGCGCAGCGTGACACTGTGTTAGAGGTCATGCTGTTCAGCACAGCGAAAGCCTTGCCGCCGGCCCGAAATACCCACACCCGCCTCCTGCCACCCATACTCACAGCCTGTCGGACCTGCTGCCTACGACAGCACCGGCGTCCGCCGGACTGGGCTCACTGACAGCTGGACCTGAAAGGGGTATTTTTTTATTTATTTTTTAACCCTAGTCAATCCCGGGATTGGCCTCCCTAGTCCTGATCTATGGGACTAAATTTAATTATGTGCGAGTGGAGAAAAATAGGATTTTAATTACCTACCGGTAAATCCTTTTCTCGTAGTCCGTAGAGGATGCTGGGGTCCATATTAGTACCATGGGGTATAGAAGGGTCCACCAGGAGCCATTGGCACTTTAAGAGTTTAACAGTGTGGGCTGGTTCCTCCCTCTATGCCCCTCCTACCAGACTCAGTCTAGAAACTGTGCCCGAGGAGACGACATACTTCGAGAAGGAATTACAGAGATAGTGGCGAGATTCACACCAGCTCACACAACATACTAATCCGGATAACATGCCGGAAAATTCAGCAACAGCTGAAATAGTAAATAACGCAGAACTTACGTAGGAACCAGGCAGTACTGAACTAAATAACCACTGCAGGAAAACGAAGCCCTGGGCGGGCGCCCAGCATACTCTACGGACTACGAGAAAAGGATTTACCGGTAGGTAATTAAAATCCTATTTTCTCATACGTCCTAGAGGATGCTGGGGATGCTTCAAGAACCATGGGGTATAGACGGGATCCGCAGGAGACATGGGCACACTATAAGACTTTGAATGGGTGTAAACTGGCTCCTCCCTCTATGCCCCTCCTCCAGACCAGTTAGATTCTGTGCTCAGTGAGACTGGATGCACACTGAGGAGCTCTCCTGAGTTTCTCAGAAAAATACTTTTGTTAGGTTTATTATTTTCAGGGAGACCTGCTGGCAACAGGCTCCCTGCATCGTAGGAGTGAGGGGAGAGAAGCAGACCTACTTCTCTGAGTTCAAGGGCTCTGCTTCTTAGGCTACTGGACACCATTAGCTCCAGAGGGTTCGATCACTTGGTGCGCCTAGCTGCTTGTTCCCAAAGCGGCGCCGTCACCCCCTCACAGAGTCAGAAGCAGGGTGAGTATGAGAAGATCAGAAGACTTCAGTGACGGCAGAAGACGGCGTTTGAGGTACCGCGCAGCGCGCCATGCTCCCACACGTAACACGGCACTGCAGGGGGGGGTACCAAGGGAACCTCAAACAGCACTCGCATAAGTAAAAACAGTGCCTAGGCACTAGTTAAGGGCCCCCCATCAGTATAAATATAAATTTAAGCGGGACTGAAGCGTGCCATGTAGTGGGCGGGGCTTAGCCCACACAGCTCGGACCAGCTCCATTTTCTCTTCACAGAAGCTGTAGAGAGACACTGGCCCTGACCTCCACACTGCTGTGCAAGTAACAGGGTGCAAAATGGGGGGGGGGGCACAAGTGATTTGGTGCTAATTGATTATATATATATATATATATATATATATATATATATATATATATATATAAAGCGCTAACAGGTCTGGGCAGTCTTTTTACTCGCTTCAGTACCGGGATAGGTGCTGGGTGTGAGCTGGCAGAACTCCCTCTGTCTCTCTCTTACAGGCTCTGTTGTGGGTCTGTCTCCTATAGCCCCAGTGTGGTTGTGGGTGTCGGTACGTGGGTGTCGACATGTCTGAGGCTGAGTGCTCTTCCCAGGAGGCTGGAGTGGGGACAGAAAATACTGTGAGAGTGACCGTGTCGGCACCGCTGACGGATTATTGGGTAAATATGTTGAGTGTTTTAAATGCAAATGTGACTAAGTTGGCTAAGAGATTTGATAAATCTGAGTCCAAGAACCAGACATCGAAGAAATCCATGGAGGATGCTTTGTCACAACCCAGACCCCTTCGGGGTCACAGAAACGTTCATTTACCCAGATAGCTGATACAGATACCGACACGGACTCTGATTCCAGTGTCGACTATAGTGATGCCAGATTAAATCCAAAACTGGCTAAGAGTATTCAGTACATGATTGTGGCGATAAAAGTAGTGTTGCATATAACAGAGGACCCTGCTGTTCCTGATACTAGGGTCTGTATGTATAAAGGAAAGAAACCTGAGGTAATGTTTCCTCCCTCTCATGAGCTGAACGTGCTTTTTGAAAAGGCTTGGGAAAATCCTGACAAGAAGATACAGGTTCCCAAAAGAATTCCAGCAGTGACATATCCATTTCCATTTGGGGACAGGGAAAGGTGGGAGTCAACCCCCACGGTAGACAAAGCTTTATCGCGTCTATCCAAAAAGGTGGCGCTTCCGTCTCCTGACACGGCAGCCCTAAAAGATCCTGCGGATCGTAAGCAGGAAAATACACTAAAATCCATTTATGTCACTACAGGGTCGCTACTCAGGCCTGCCGTTGTTTCGGCATGGGTGAGTAGCGCTATTGAAAGGTGGGCAGATAACTTGTCATCTGAGATAGATACCCTAGACAGGGATAGCGTGCTTTTGGGTCATATCAGGGACGCTGCAGCATATTTAAAAGAAGCTGTAAGGGATATTGGCCTTTTGGGATCAAGGGCCAATGCCATGGCTGTATCAGCAAGGAGAGCATTGTGGATTCATCAATGGAATGCTGACGCTGACTCTAAGAAGGCGATGGAGTCTCTACCGTTTAACGGTAGGGTCTTGTTTGGGGACGGCCTCTCTGACCTGGTGTCTACGGCTACAGCGGGTAAGTCGTCATTTTTACCTTATGTTCCTGCACAGCAGAAGAAAACGCCCCACTATCAGATGCAGTCCTTTCGGCCCAATAAATTCAAAAAAGGACGAGGGTCCTCCTTCCTTGCTGCGAGGGGAAGAGGAAGGGGAAAAAGGTCACAGGCTGTGGCATGTTCCCAAGTGCAGAAGTCCTCTCCGGCATCTACCAAATCCACTGCATGACGCTGGGGCTCCTCTGCGGGAGTCCGCACCGGTGGGGGCACGTCTCCAACTCTTCAGTCAGGTCTGGGTGCACTCGGACCTGGATCCTTGGATAGTAGAAATAGTAACCCAAGGATACAGATTAGAGTTTCAAGACGTGCCCCCTCACCGATTTTTCAAATCGGCCTTGCCAGCTTCTCTTCTAGAAAGGGAGGTAGTAAGCGCTGCGATACTAAAGTTGTGTCAAAATCAAGTAATTGTCACAGTGCCCCCGTCACAACAGGGGGAAGACTTTTAGTCGAGCCTGTTCATGGTCCCGAAGCCGGATGGCTCAGTCAGACCGATTTTGAACCTAAAATCCATCAAATAATTTCTAAAAAAATTAAAATTCAAGATGGAATCTCTCCGAGCAGTGATCTCCAGTCTGGAGGAGGGAGATTTTATGGTGTCGGTCGACATAAAGGATGCCTACTTGAATGTCCCCATATATCCTCCACATCAAGCTTACCTGAGATTTGCTGTTCAGGATTGTCATTACTAATTTCAGACGTTGCCGTTTGGTCTGTCCACGGCTCCGAGGATTTTCACCAAAGTAATGGCGGAAATGATGGTTCTCCTGCGCAAGCAGGGAATCACAATTACCCCGTACTTGGACGATCTCCTCATAAAGGCGAGATCCAAGGAGCAATTGCTGAAAAATGTTGCCCTTTCACTGACGATTCTGCAACAACATGGTTGGCTCCTAAATTTGCCAAAATCACAGTTGGATCCGACGACACGGCTGTCGTTCCTGGGTATGATTCTGGATACAGAATTGCAGAGAGTTTTTCTTCCAGTGGAAAAAGCTCTGGAAATACAGAACATGGTAAAACAGATTCTGAAACCAGCAAAGGTGTCAGTTCTTCAATGCACTCGGTTGCTGGGAAAGATGGTGGCGGCCTACGAGGCCATTCCGTATGGCAGGTTCCATGCCAGGATATTTTAGTGGGACCTGTTGGACAAGTGGTCCGGGTCTCACCTGGACATGCGCCGGAAAATAATTCTATCTCCCAGGACCAGAATCTCCCTTCTGTGGTGGCTGCACAGTTCTCACCTTCTGGAGGGACGCAGGTTCGGGATTCAGGATTGGATCCTGGTGACCACAGATGCAAGCCTCCGAGGCTGGGAAGCAGTCACACAGGGAAGAAACTTTCAGGGAAAGTGGTCAAGCCAGGAAGCTTGTCTACACATAAACATTCTGGAATTAAGAGCCATTTACAACGGCATCCTGCAAGCAGATCATCTTCTTCGAGGTCTCCCTGTCTTGATTCAGTCAGACAACGTGACAGCAGTAGCGTACATAAACCGCCAGGGCGGAACAAAGAGCAGAGTGGCGATAGCCAAGGCCACGAAGATTCTTCGCTGGGCGGAAAGACATTCCCAGTGAAGTCATTCCCACACTTCTTCAGGCTAGAAAAGAAGTAACGGCAAAGCATTACCATCGTATTTGGAGAAAATGTGTCTTGGTGTGAATCCAAGAAGGCTCCTACAGAAGAATTTCACCTGGGGCGTTTGCTCCATTTTCTACAAGCAGGTGTGGGTGCGGGCCTAAAGTTGGGCTCTATTAAAGTACAGATTTCGGCCTTGTCGATCTTTTTTCAGAAAGAATTGGCCTCCTTTCCAGAAGTTCAGACCTTCGTGAAAGGCGTGCTGCACATCCAACCTCCATTTGTGCCTCCTGTGGCACCTTAATGTGGTGTTGCAGTTCCTTCAATCGCATTGGTTTGAACCTTTGCGCAAGGTTGAGTTAAAATTCCTTACTTGGAAAGTAGTCATGTTGTTGGCCTTGGCGTCCGCAAGGCAAGTGTCTGAGTTGGCGGCTTTGTCTCACAAAAGCCCCTATTTAATTTTCCATGCTGATAGAGCGGAGTTGAGAACTCGTCAGCAATTTCTACCGAAAGTGGTTTCATCATTTCACGTGAACCAGCCTATTGTGGTGCCAGTGGCTACTGATGCCTTGGCGGGTTCAAAGTCTCTCGATGTGGTCAGAGCTTTGAAGATCTATGTCGCCAGAACGGCTCAGATTAGGAAAACAGAGGCTCTGTTTGTCTTGTGGGCTCCCAACAAGATTGGGGCTCCTGCTTCTAAGCAGACTATTGCGCGCTGGATTTGTAATACGATTCAGCAGGCTCATTCTACGGCAGGATTGCCGTTTCCAAAATCGGTAAAAGCCCATTCTATCAGGAACGTGGGCTCATCCTGGGCGCCTGCCCGTGGAGTCTCGGTGTTACAACTTTGCCGAGCTGCTACTTGGTCAGGATCAAACACCTTTTGCAAAGTTTTACAAGTTTGATACCCTGGCTGAGGAGGACCTCTTGTTTGGTCAATCGGTGCTGCAGAGTCATCCGCACTCTCCCGCCCGTTCTAGAGCTTTGGTATAAACCCCATGGTTCTTGAAGCATCCCCAGCATCCTCTAGGACGTATGAGAAAATAGGATTTTAATACCTACCGGTAAATCCTTTTCTCTTAGTCCGTAGTGGATGCTGGGCGCCCGTCCCAGTGCGGGCTGTATCTGCAGTTTGGTTATAGTTATGCTCATGTTGCGTTGAGTTTAGTCAATCTGTGACTGTTGTTGGTCATGCCTTTCCATGCGTTGTTGTTGAATGCCATGTTGTACGGCGTGTTGGAGGTGTGAGCTGGTATGTATCTCACCTTAGTTTAAAATAATTGAATAAATCCTTTTCCTTGAAATGTCCGTCTCCCTGGGCACAGTTCCTTTAACTTTAGTCTGGAGGAGGGGCATAGAGGGAGGAGCCAGTTCACACCCATTCAAAGTCTTATAGTGTGCCCATTTCTCCTGCGGATCCAGTCTATACCCCATGGTTCTTGAAGCATCCCCAGCATCCACTACGGACTAAGAGAAAAGGATTTACCGGTAGGTATTAAAATCCTATTTTCTCTTACGTCCTAGAGGATGCTGGGGTCCATATTAGTACCATGGGGATGTACCAAAGCTCCCAGTACGGGAGGGAGAGCGCGGAGGCTCCTGCAACACTGGTTGACCAAACTTGAGGTCATCAGAGGCCGAAGTATCAAACTGGTAAAACTTAGCAAACGTGTTCGAACCAGACCAAGTAGCAGCTCGGCAAAGCTGTAAAGGAGAGCCACCCCGGACAGCTGCCCAGGAAGAACCCACTTTATGAGTAGAGTGGGCCTTAACCAATTTCCTGCCGTAGAATACGCATGCTGGATAGTGAACCTGATCCAGCGCAAAATCAACTGCTTAGAAGCAGGACACCCAAATTTATTGGGATCGTAGAGGAGAAAGAGAGAGTCAGTTTTTCTATGACGAGCTGTCCTCTTCACATAGATCTTCAAAGCCCTGACATCATCCAAAGCCTTTGAAGCAATTGAGGAGTCAGTAGCCACTGGCACCACAATAGGTTGGTTGATATGGAAAGCCGATATAACTTTAGGCAGGAAATGTGGACAAGTCCTAAGTTCCGCCCTGTCTTCATGGAAGATCAGATAAGGACTTTTACAAGATAAAGCCCCCAATTCCGACACGCGTCGGGCAGAAGCGAAGGCCAACAAAGTGACCGCCTTCCACGTGAGAAACTTGATGTCAGCCTCCAGTAGAGGCTCAAACCAAGCTGATTGTAGGAACTGCAACACCACATCTAGATCCCAGGGTTGGCACCACAAAGGGAGGCTGGATGTGCAGAACCCCTTTCAAAAAGGTCTGAACCTCAGGGAGGACAGCCAATTGTTTTTTTTAAAAAAGATGGCCAAAGCATCCACTCCCGCCTGTATGAAAAGGAGAAAACGTCCAAGTTGAAACTCCACTGCTTTTTTGATTCACACCAAGAAACATATTTCTTCCAAATACGGTGGTAATGTTTAGACGTTACCCCCTTCCTAGTCTGAATCAGGGTAGGAATGACTTCACTCGGCGATACCTTTCTGAGCTAAGATCTGGCGCTCAACTGCCATGGTAGGTCTTGATAGGCGAACGGCCCCTGCAGTAGCAGATCCTCCTGAAGAGGTAAGGGCTTTGGATCTTCTAGCAGAAGATCCGCATACCAAGCCCTCCTTGGCCAGTCCGGAGCAATGAGGATTGCCAGAACCTTTGTTCTTCTTACCAGCTGAAGAACCTTTGGAATCAGAGGAAGTGGAGGGAACACATACACTGACGGGAACACCCACGGAGTTACCAGTGCATCCACCGCCACTGCCTGAGGGTCTCTTGACCGGGAACAGTACCTCCCCAGCTTCTTGCTGAGGCCATCATGTCTACGTGAGGAACCCCCCCACCAACTGGTTACCTCCTCGAACACCTCCGGATGGAGGCCCCACTCCCCTGGATGGAGATCGTGTCTGCTGAGGGAGTCTGCTTCCCAGTTGTCTACTCCCGGAATGAAGATTGCTGACACCGCTACAGCGTGCCTTTCCGCCCAGAGGAGGATTCTTGACACCTCTGACATTGCAGCTCTGCCTTGTCGGTTTATGTAGGCTACAGTGGTCACGTTGTCCGACTGCACCTGAACAGCCCGATCCTGTAGAAGGTGTGCGTGCTGCTTGCAGAAGGGCGTTGTACACGACCCTTAGCTCCAGGATGTTTATTGGGAGAAGGGATTCTTGATTTGATCACCTTCCTTGAAAGGTTTCCCCCAGAGCGACTGCTCCCCAACCTCTTAGACTTGCATCTGTGGTTAAAAGGATCCAGTCCCGAATTCCGAACCTTCGGCCTTGCAGAAGGTGCAGAAGTTGTAGCCATCAGAGGAGTGAAATCCTGGCTTTCGGGAGACAGGCGTATCCTCTTGTGCATGTGTAGGTAAGAGCCCGACCACTGGTCCAATAGGTCCAGCTGAATAGGTCGAGCCTGAAACCTGCCGTACTGCAGAGCCTCGTAGGTGGCAACCATCTTCCCCAGAAGGCGGATGCATTGATGAACCGATACCCGGGTAGGCTTTAAGACATCCCGGGCCACTGTTTGAATCACCAATGCTTTCTCCACCGGGAGAAATACCCTCTGTACTTCCGTGTTGAGGATCATTCCCAGGAAAGACAGCCTCCTTGTCGACTCCAGATGAGACTTTGGAAAGTTCAGGATCCAACCGTGCTTCCTGAGCAGCTGTGTCGGGAGTGCGATGGATCGCAACAACCTCTCCCTGGACGACGCCTTGATCAGGAGATCGTCCAGATATGGAATTATGTTCACCCCATCATCTCCGCCGTCACCTTGGTGAAGATTCTTGGTGCTGTGGAGAGGCCAAACGGCAGCGCCTGGAACTGATAGTGATCGTCCAACAGTGCAAACCTGAGATATGCCTGAACTGGCGACCAAATGGGAATGTGGAGGTAAGCATCCTTGATGTCCAGCGACACCAGGAACTCCCCCTCTGTCAGTCTGAGATGACAGCTCTCAGAGATTCCATCTTGAATTTGAACTCCCTGAGATAAGGGTTCAACGACTTTAAGTTTAGAATAGGCCGTACCGAACCATCCGGTTTTGGTACCACAAAAAGGTTTGAATAATAACCCTTGTTCCACTGCTGAGGTGGAACTGGAACAATAACCTCTGACACCACCAATTTTCTGATGGCCTCCAGAAGAATTGTTCTGTCTGCCAGCAGAGCTGGCAAGCCTACCTTGAAGAAACGGTGAGGTGGGGGATCTTGAAACTCCAATCTGTACCCTCTGGACCCAGCGGTCCAGGCCAGATGACACCCAGACGTGGCTGAACTGCTGGAGTCTTGCCCCCACCTGACCTTCCTCCAGGCCTAGCTGTCCACCGTCATGCAGAGGACTTAGCGGTATCAGAAGCGGGCTTCTGGGTTTGGGAACCTGCGGGAGCAGGTTTCTTTCCTTTGGCACGACAACCTCTGAAGAAGGTGTTCGAAGGCTTGTTCTTTCTAGACCTCGCGGGCCGAAAGGACTGTGACGTGGCTGGTGTAAAAGCCTTCTTCGTAGCCGGTGCAGCTGAGGTGAGAAAAGGAGACTTGCCTGTGGTAGCTGTGGCAATCCACGCATCCAGCGCCTCCCAAAGAGAGCCTGACCTGTATAGGGTAGGCCGTCCATGCTCTTCCTGGATTCCGCATCTGCAGACCATTGGCGCAGCCAGAGACCCCTGCGAGCCAAGACGAAAATGGAGGAGATGCCCGCAGCCATGAAACCCAGGTCCTTCATGGAATCTACCAGGAACCCTGCAGAATACTGAATATGGCGTAAAACTAAATCAACGTCACCTCTATCCAGCGAAGCCGACTCCTCCTGCAGAGTGATTGACCACCTGGCAATAGCTTTCGCAATCCAAGCACAGGCTATAGAAGGCCGTAGTATAGCCACGGAAGCCGTGTAAATGGATTTTAGCGTAGTATCCACCTTGCGATTGGCCGGGTCCTTCAACGTGTTAGATCCCGGGACTGGCAACACCACCTGTTTGGACAGCCTGGAGACAGAGGCGTCGACTATCGGTGGTAACTCCCATTTCTTTCTATCTTCCTCTGGGAAAGGTAAAGCAACCAAGCAGCTCAGGAGCCGTGTCAGAAATATGTAAAACATCCCTTACAGCTTCAATCATTAACTGCACCCCCTTAGCAAGTGATGCCGTCCCCCTCGACACATCCCCGTCACCGTCTGCAGTGTCAGAGTCGGTGTCCGTGTCATCCTGCATAAGCATTGCAAGTGCACGTTTCTGAGAATGTACCGCAGGGGACCCCGAGGAAGTAGCATCAGACCATACAACCATAGAAGATTGTAGTGGCATGCTCAGTCCTAGCAACCCTATCAGAAATCTGAGAAATAGTCCCCCTCAGAGAGACTAACCATTCTGGCTCTCTAGCCGGGATCTGCGCTACAACAGTGCAATCCTGATTACATGGTATGGAGTCTTCCTGGGAAGACAAATCCTCTGCAGCATATGAAACAGTGTCCCTAGACATGTTGTCACACACAACAAAGACCCCACAAACACACAGGGTATTTACTAGACAGAGTTTCCCCCCAAGAATGGCAGAGAGACACAGAGATTGGAGCCAACACCCACACAGCGCTATTAGAGGTATAGGGAGACCCTAACCAGCGCTGTGTCCCTTAAGAGGTGACACATCCTAGATACAGCCTCGCCTAACCCCCCCCCCCCCCCCCCCCCCCCACCTCCCTTCTACAACCCCCTGGTACCGTACAGATAGCTGGAGTTGCTCTGGAGGGACCTGGACATCCACTGGCAGTGATTGCAGGCAGGAAATATGGTGCTGAACGCTGCTGGGTCCGCTCTGAGGAGAAGCTCCGCCCGTTCAATGGCGCTGTCTTCCCGCTCTTGAAGACTATACTGCCCTGAGGAAATTTGTGCTGGCTGAGATCAGCGGACCCCAACAGGCTGGAAATGGGCAGTGCAGGGTTCTGTGCTGGCTCAGGGCGCCCCTCACAGCGCCGCACCGCAGAGCCGTCCAGGAGCGCGGTTAATACCGCGCTCCCACCTTTAAGCCGCCCTTTTCACACTGACCCCCCCCGCTCGTAAGGGGGAACAGTGTCTTACTCTGTGAGGGGGTGGCGGCTGGCTGCCGGGGTGAGCGTTCCCCTGTGGCGGGGCGCGATCTGTCTTCTTTGGAGCTCAATGTCCAGTCAGCGGAGGCAGTGGCTCAAGACCCTGCAGGGCGAACACTGCTCTCCCCCGCAGTCCCTCGAAGCAGGGAGGCTGTTGCCAGCAGCCTCCCTGTAAAATAAAGTAACAAACTCTAAAAAAAAAACTTTTACTAGAGAAGCTCTGTAGAGCTCCCCTAGCTGTGACCAGCTCCTCCGGGCACATTTTCTAAACTGAGTCTGGTAGGAGGGGCCTAGAGGGAGGAGCCAGCCCACACTATTAAACTCTTAAGTGCCAATGGCTCCTGGTGGACCAGTCTATACCCCATGGTAATAATATGGACCCCAGCATCTTCTAGGACGTAAGAGGAAGTACTGATGCAACAATGTGGAAAGGCCGGTATGACGCCTCATCTCACCCCGCAGATTTTTGTACGCAGCCCTAAAATCAGTGAGTCTGGGGCTCCTGTAAGTGCTGCATATGTGCCCATTTATTCATGGAGCAAGCCTAGTGGAATCAACCCCTACAGTATGTGTTGATGGATATACTGTAAGCGATCTCAAGGGAATACACTTGGCATTTATTACACTTATCACTTAACCCAACAGTTCTACTGCTTGGTCCACACCCGCCTTCAGAGCTCCAGCGTATCCAATCACAACTAAGGAAAAATGTAACTGGCAGTTATTAAATAAGCTCCAAACTAATACTGATATGGAGGCACGTTTCATCAAGCAGAATACATGATTTCATCAGATTCCAATGGTGAATATAGGAGGATATTTTTCACTTCTCAACTTGCTCATCCAGCACATACCAAAATCTTCCCCATTAGATGCTTCAAACTAACATCGTTACTCTCTGGATGTACAGCAATGCATTGCGTTCAGCTCATTATAAACAATTATGGGAACACTGTCAGTCGGATGCAAAGAGTGGTGCTCTATATTTTGTTTTGCTACCAGATTCAACTTTTCTATGCAAGGAAATGAAGGAGGTGGGCCGATGGCTGGGGGTGATGCACAAATACTGATAATGACTGGAATTTTCTTCTGTGCCAGGTCTAAATGCAACACAGACGTCACATGTAACATCACTGCATGGTTTTGCTTCGTGGCAATAGATTATATGGGGTCGACTGACTAAAACGTACAAAAAAGTGTTGGTGTTGGCCCATAGGAACCAATCAGATTCTGTCTATAATTTTCTAGATAGACTGCAAAAGAGAAATGAGAGCTAGAATCGGATTGGTTGCTATAGGCAACATCTCCACTTTTAATTTTTAGAAGTTTTATTAAATCTACCCCCTATGGCTATGCCTTACATCTGGAGACGCCTGACAAGCGGGGCAGAGGGCAATTACTTTATTATACAGGCAGGCGAGCACTGAAAGGATCCTTCTCTGTTTATTGGTGGTCATTCAGAGTTGATCGCTAGCTGCTTTCGTTCGCAGCGCAGCATTTAGAAAAAAAAAGGCAGTTCTGCGCATGCGTATGCGGCGCAATGCGCATGTGCGTCGTACTCTAACAACGAACGATGTAGTTTCACACAAGGTCTAGCGAAGCTTTTCAGTCGCACTGCTGGCCGCAGAGCGATTGACATAAAGTGGGTGTTTCTGGGTGTCAACTGACCGTTTTCAGGGAGTGAGCGGAAAAACGCAGGCGTGCCAGATAAAAACGCAGGCGTGACTGGTGAAACGTAGGCATGGCTGGCCGAATGCAGGACGTGTTCGTGACGTCGAAACAGGAACTAAATAGTCTGCAGTGATCGCAAGCTAGAAGTAGGTCTGGAGCTACTCTGAAGCTACACAACATTATTTTGTAGCCGCTGTGCGATCCTTTCTTTCGCACTTCTGCCAAGCTAAGATACACTCCCAGAGGGCGGCGGCATAGCGTTTGCACTGCTGCTAAAAGCAGCTAGCGAGCGAACAACTCGGAATGAGGGCCAAAGAATGTAAGTTGATTGGCTCATTTAAAAAGTCACAGACCCATTGATTGGCTCATTTGACCGGTTATGCAGCAGAACACGCTTATACCGGAGGTCACAGCTGCTGAAGCATTATGACTTGTCATCTCGCCTTCAGATAAGAGCCCACAATGGTCCACATGTAGGAAGACCCTTGCATGGGGCAACAGCAATGCACCCATACCCTGGATAAGGAACCTGCTAAGGACACGTCCCATGTTTGGCCAGTTAGAGTGCAGTAGCTCCTGCGTGTGCCTTTAGATGTGCAGCAAGAACGGATTTACTGATGAAGCCCTTGCCACACTCCAAGCAGATGAACGGCTTGTCTCCGGTGTGAGTCTTTTGGTGCCGAAACAGGTCAGAGCTGGTGATAAACCCTTTTTTGCAGTAGGAACAGGAAAAGGGTTTCTCCCCCGTATGGATTCTCTCGTGTGAAGCGAGGTTGGACCGGCTGGCAAAGCACCTCCCACATTCGAGGCACGCAAAGGGCTTCTCCCCCGTGTGTATCCGCTGATGCTTGACCAGATTCGACTTCATGCCGAAACACTTCCCGCAGTCGGCGCAGGAGAACGGTTTTTCCCCTGTGTGTATCTTTTGATGTTTGACCAGGTTTGACTTCATCCCGAAACTTTTGCCGCACTGGAGGCAGGAGAACGGCTTCTCGCCTTTGTGGATTTTCATGTGCTTAACGAGGTTTGCCTTCATGGCGAAGCACTTTCCGCACTCGGAGCAGGGAAAAGGTCTGTCCCCCGTGTGGATGCTCTGGTGCGTTTCAAGGATGGACTTATTGGAGAAAGACATCCCACACTGGGAGCAGGGGAAGGACTTCTTCCCCGTGTGGATGCGCTGGTGCGCCATGAAGACAGTTCTGCTGGCGAAGCACTTGGCACATTTGGAGCAGGAGAACGGCTTGTCGCTGTGCGCTCCCTGCTGTGCGGCGAGCTGGGGCTTAGGCACAAAGTATCTCTCACAGTGGGAGCACAAATGTATGTTCTCATCTCTGTACGTCTGCCGAGTGATGTCAAGGTTGGCGCTGTAACCGAAGCATTTCCCGCACATGGAGCACACGTGCGTCTTCCCCTCTGCCGCACCCTGAGCATCGGCGGCCTGGTCGCAGAAGGCTGTTTGATCAGAGGGACCAGACATTGGCTCTGGACTCTCATTTACATTTGGACCATTTTCTTCATAATCTGGAGAGAAAAATAAGAATTTACTCACCGGTAATTCTATTTGTCGTAGTCCGTAGTGGATGCTGGGGACTCCGTAAGGACCATGGGGAATAGACGGGCTCCGCAGGAGACTGGGCACACTAAAAGAAAGATTTGGTACTACCTGGTGTGCACTGGCTCCTCCCTCTATGCCCCTCCTCCAGACCTCAGTTAGGATACTGTGCCCGGAAGAGCTGACACAATAAGGAAGGATTTTGAATCCCGGGTAAGACTCATACCAGCCACACCAATCACACCGTATAACTCGTGATATTAAACCCAGTTAACAGTATGAAATACAACTGAGCCTCTCAACAGATGGCTCAACAATAACCCTTTAGTTAGGCAATAACTATATACAAGTATTGCAGACAATCCGCACTTGGGATGGGCGCCCAGCATCCACTACGGACTACGAGAAATAGAATTACCGGTGAGTAAATTCTTATTTTCTCTGACGTCCTAGTGGATGCTGGGGACTCCGTAAGGACCATGGGGATTATACCAAAGCTCCCAAACGGGCGGGAGAGTGCGGATGACTCTGCAGCACCGAATGAGAGAACTCAAGGTCCTCCTCAGCCAGGGTATCAAATTTGTAGAATTTAGCAAACGTGTTTGCCCCTGACCAAGTAGCAGCTCGGCAAAGTTGTAAAGCCGAGACCCCTCGGGCAGCCGCCCAAGATGAGCCCACCTTCCTCGTGGAATGGGCTTTCACTGATTTAGGATGCGGCAATCCAGCCGCAGAATGCGCCAGCTGAATTGTGCTACAAATCCAGCGAGCAATAGTCTGCTTAGAAGCAGGAGCACCTATTTTGTTGGGTGCATACAGGATAAAAAGCGAGTCAGTTTTCCTGACTCCAGCCGTTCTGGAAACATAAATTTTCAAGGCCCTGACTACGTCCAGTAACTTGGAATCCTCCAAGTCCTTAGTAGCCGCAGGCACCACAATAGGTTGGTTCAAGTGAAAAGCTGATACCACCTTAGGGAGAAACTGGGGACGAGTCCTCAATTCTGCCCTATCCATATGGAAAATCAGATAAGGGCTTTTACATGACAAAGCCGCCAATTCTGACACACGCCTGGCCGAAGCCAAGGCCAATAACATGACCACTTTCCACGTGAGATATTTGAGATCCACGGTTTTAAGTGGTTCAAACCAATGTGATTTTAGGAAACTCAACACCACATTGAGATCCCAAGGTGCCACAGGAGGCACAAAAGGGGGCTGAATATGAAGCACTCCCTTTACAAAAGTCTGAACTTCAGGCAGTGAAGCCAGTTCTTTCTGGAAGAAAATCGACAGAGCCGAAATCTGGACCTTAATGGAACCCAATTTTAGGCCCATAGTCACTCCTGACTGTAGGAAGTGCAGAAAACGACCCAGCTGAAATTCCTCTGTAGGGGCCTTCCTGGCCTCACACCACGCAACATATTTTCGCCAAATGCGGTGATAATGGTTTGCAGTTACTTCTTTCCTGGCTTTTATCAGCGTAGGAATGACTTCCTCCGGAATGCCCTTTTCCTTTAGGATCCGGAATTCAACCGCCATGCCGTCAAACGCAGCCGCGGTAAGTCTTGGAACAGACAAGGCCCCTGCTGTAGCAGATCCTGTCTGAGCGGTAGAGGCCATGGGTCCTCTGATAACATTTCTTGAAGTTCCGGGTACCAAGCTCTTCTTGGCCATCCTGGAACCACGAGTATCGTTCTTACTCCTCGCCTTCTTATTATTCTCAGCACCTTTGGTATGAGGGGCAGAGGAGGGAACACATAGACCGACTGGTACACCCACGGTGTCACTAGAGCGTCCACAGCTATCGCCTGAGGGTCCCTTGACCTGGCGCAATATCTCTTTAGCTTCTTGTTGAGGCGGGACGCCATCATGTCCACCTGTGGCCTTTCCCAGCGGTTTACCAACAGTAGGAAGACTTCTGGATGAAGTCCCCACTCTCCCGGGTGTAGGTCGTGTCTGCTGAGGAAGTCTGCTTCCCAGTTGTCCACTCCCGGAATGAACACTGCTGACAGTGCTAGTACGTGATTTTCCGCCCATCGGAGAATCCTTGTGGCTTCTGCCATGGCCACCCTGCTTCTTGTGCCGCCCTGTCGGTTTACATGGGCGACTGCCGTGATGTTGTCTGATTGGATCAGAACCGGCTGGTTTTGAAGCAGGGGCCTTGCCTGACTTAGGGCATTGTAAATGGCCCTCAGTTCCAGAATGTTTATGTGTAGGGACGACTCCTGACTTGACCAAAGTCCCTGGAAATTTCTTCCCTGTGTGACTGCGCCCCAGCCCCGAAGGCTGGCATCCGTGGTCACCAGGACCCAGTCCTGTATGCCGAATCTGCGGCCCACTAGAAGATGAGCACTCTGCAGCCACCACAGTAGAGACACCCTGGTCCTTGGAGACAGGGTTATCAGTTGATGCATCTGAAGATGCGATCCCGACCACTTGTCCAAGAGGTCCCATTGGAAGGTCCTTGCATGGAACCTGCCGAATGGAATTGCTTCGTACGAAGCCACCATTTTTCCCAGGACTCGTGTGCAGTGATGCACCGATACCCATTTTGGTTTTAGGAGGTCTCTGACTAGAGATGACAGCTCCTTGGCTTTCTCCTGCGGGAGAAACACTTTTTTCTGTTCTGTGTCCAGAATCATCCCCAGGAACAGTAAGCGTGTGGAAGGAACTAGTTGTGACTTTGGAATGTTTAGAATCCAGCCATGCTGTTGTAGCACTTCCCGAGATAGTGCTACTCCGACCAGTAACTGCTCCCTGGACCTCGCCTTTATTAGGAGATCGTCCAAGTACGGGATAATTAAAACTCCCTTTTTTCGAAGGAGTATCATCATTTCTGCCATTACCTTGGTAAACACCCTCGGTGCCGTGGACAGTCCAAACGGTAGTGTCTGGAATTGGTAATGGCAATCCTGTACCACAAATCTGAGGTACTCCTGGTGAGGAAGGTAAATTGGGACATGCAGGTAAGCATCCTTGATGTCCAGGGATACCATGTAATCCCCCTCGTCCAGGCTTGCAATAACCGCCCTGAGCGATTCCATCTTGAACTTGAATCTTTTTATGTATATGTTCAAGGATTTCAAATTTAAAATGGGTCTCACCGAACCGTCCGGTTTCGGTACCACAAACAGTGTGGAATAGTAACCCCGTCCTTGTTGAAGTAGGGGTACTTTGACTATCACCTGCTGGGAATACAGCTTGTGAATTGCCTCTAGTACAGCCTCCCTGCCCGAGGGAGTTGTCGGTAAGGCCGATTTGAGGAAACGGCGGGGGGGAGGCGCCTCGAATTCCAGCTTGTACCCTTGAGATACTACTTGAAGGATCCAGGGATCCACCCGTGAGCGAACCCACTGATCGGTGAAATTTTTGAGGCGGCCCCCCACCGTACCTGGCTCCGCCTGTGGAGCCCCACCGTCATGCGGCGGACTTGGAAGAAGCGGGGGAGGACTTTTGTTCCTGGGAACCTGCTGCGTGGTGCAGCTTTTTTCCCCTTCCTCTGCCTCTAGACAGAAAGGACCCGCCTTTTCCCCGCCTGTTTTTCTGGGGTCGAAAGGACTGTACCTGATAATACGGCGCTTTCTTAGGCTGTGAGGGGACATGGGGTAAAAATGCTGACTTCCCAGCTGTTGCTGTGGAAACAAGGTCTGAGAGACCATCCCCGAATAACTCCTCACCCTTATAAGGCAAAACTTCCATGTGCCTTTTAGAATCTGCATCCCCTGTCCACTGCCGAGTCCATAAGCCTCTCCTAGCAGAAATGGACAATGCACTTATTCTAGATGCCAGCCGGCAGATCTCCCTCTGTGCATCTCTCATGTACAAGACTGAGTCTTTTATATGCTCTACGGTTAGCAATATAGTGTCCCTGTCCAGGGTGTCAATATTTTCTGACAGGGAATCTGACCAAGCAGCAGCAGCACTCCACGCTGAAGCAATAGCTGGTCTCAGTATAATACCAGTGTGTGTATATATAGACTTTAGAATAGCCTCCTGCTTTCTATCAGCAGGTTCCTTTAGGGCGGCCGTATCCGGAGACGGTAGTGCCACCTTTTTAGACAAACGTGTAAGCGCTTTATCCACCCTAGGGGGAGTTTCCCAACGTGACCTATCCTCTGGCGAGAAAGGGAACGCCATTAGTAATTTTTTTGAAATCACCAATTTCTTATCAGGGAAAGCCCACGCTTCTTCACACACTTCATTTAATTCTTCAGATGGGGGAAAAACTATTGGTAGTTTTTTCTCCCCAAACATAATACCCTTTTTTGAGGTACCTGGGTTTATATCAGAAAGGTGTAAAACCTCTTTCATTGCCTCAATCATGCCACGAATGGCCCTAGTGGACATTAAATTTGACTCATCGTCGTCGACACTGGTATCAGTATCCGTGTCGACATCTGTGTCTGCCATCTGAGGTAGTGGGCGTTTTAGAGCCCCTGATGGTCTTTGAATTGCCTGGGCAGGCACGAGCTGAGAAGCCGGCTGTCCTGCATTTGGCATGTCGTAAAAATGTTTATGTAAGGAGTCGACACTTGCACGTAATTCCTTCCATAAGTCCATCCACTCAGGTGTCTGCCCCGCAGGGGGTGACATCACATTTATAGGCATCTGCTCCGCCTCCACATAAGTCTCCTCATCAAACATGTCGACACAGCCGTACCGACACACCGCACACACACACACACACACACACACACACACACACACACAGGGAATGCTCTTAAAGGAGACAGGACCCCACAAAAGCCCTTTGGGGAGACAGAGAGAGAGTATGCCAGCACACACCAGAGCGCTATATAATGCAGGGACTAACTGAATTATGTCCCCTATAGCTGCTATAATATTTACTGCGCCTCAAATCTGTGCCCCCCCTCTCTTTTTTACCCTTTTCTGTAGTGTAGACTGCAGGGGAGAGTCAGGGAGCTTCCTTCCAGCGGAACTGTGAGGGAGAAATGGCGCCAGTGTGCTGAGGGAGTTGGCTCCGCCCCTTTTTCGGCGGACTTTTCTCCCGCTTTTTTCTGTATTCTGGCAGGGGTAATTACCACATATATAGCCTCTGGGGCTATATATTGTGGTTATTTTGCCAGCCAAGGTGATATTATTGCTGCTCAGGGCGCCCCCCCCCAGCGCCCTGCACCCTCAGTGACCGGAGTGTGAAGTGTGTGAGAGGAGCAATGGCGCACAGCTGCAGTGCTGTGCGCTACCTTGGTGAAGACTGATGTCTTCTGCCGCCGATTTTCCGGACCATCTTCTTGATTCTGGCTCTGTAGGGGGGACGGCGGCGCGGCTCCGGGAACGAACACCAAGGACGGGTCCTGCGGTCGATCCCTCTGGAGCTAATGGTGTCCAGTAGCCTAAGAAGCCCAAGCTAGCTGCAAGCAGGTAGGTTCGCTTCTTCTCCCCTTAGTCCCTCGGTGCAGTGAGCCTGTTGCCAGCAGGTCTCACTGTAAAATAAAAAACCTAATATATACTTTCTTTCTAGGAGCTCAGGAGAGCCCCTAGTGTGCATCCAGCTCGGCCGGGCACAGAAATCTAACTGAGGTCTGGAGGAGGGTCATAGTGGGAGGAGCCAGTGCACACCAGGTAGTACCAAATCTTTCTTTTAGTGTGCCCAGTCTCCTGCGGAGCCCGTCTATTCCCCATGGTCCTTACGGAGTCCCCAGCATCCACTAGGACGTCAGAGAAAGAGAGAATATGGAGATCAGTTAGAGTTACCACATTTGCCCCTGGACTAAATTACTATGAAAGTAGCCTCATTACAGTGCAATGATGTATTATATATAACCACAAAGTTCACGTTACACATACTAGGCCAGATTCAGCTGCAACCGCTACCATCTCTTGGCGCAACCGGTACTGCGTCTTTATGCTACTGTCAAAGCTAAATATGTTCCCACTGAGACGCCCCCCCCCCCCCTTCCCCACCGCTGTGGTGCTAATTCATGTGGGGTCACCTATTCTGCCTGAACATGGCCGCGGCGGCGTCCATACAACTGAGTCTTTACAAGCAGTTGCTGACCGCAAACATGCCCGTGTCTGGCTAGCCACCCCCATTACCACCCAGAAACGCCCAACGAAACTGCATTTCTATGCGTGCAATTTCCATTCGCGTCTTATGCGTTAACTATCTGGACACCTGCATAGTGTGACTTGGACCTATGCAGAGACTGAAAACACAGGACGATTGTGTCCAACATGGTGTCGACCTCTGTATCAGTCCCACTGACTCAATGGAAAGTAAAGTTGGGGTTCCCTGCAGGTATTGGAAAGTGTATGCAGAGGACAGGTACTGGAGCTTCTATTTGGTTATTCTAGCCGCCTGATCAAAACCAGGTTCTACACAAAAAAAGAATCGAAGGAGATAACAAATACAATAGTGATGGGTGATAATCAATAGCGCTATAACCCTAATATAATACCAAAACATAGCGAGAAATCTATCACTGTATATGCAAAGATATTAAAATAACACAAAGGAAAGAAAAAATAAGATTTTACTCACCGGTAAATCTATTTCTCGTAGTCTGTAGTGGATGCTGGGAACTCCGTAAGGACCATGGGGAATAGCGGCTCCGCAGGAGACTGGGCACAATTAAAGAAAGCTTTAAGTCACCTGGTGTGCACTGGCTCCTCCCACTATGACCCTCCTCCAAGCCTCAGTTAGGACACTGTGCCCGGACGAGCTAACACAATAAGGAAGGATTTTGAATCCCGGGTAAGACTCTTACCAGCCACACCAATCACACTGTATAACTCGTGATACAATACCCAGTTTAACAGTATGAAAACAACTGAGCCTCTCAACAGATGGCTCAACAATAACCCTTTAGTTAACAGTGACTATGTACAAGTATTGCAGACAATCCGCACTTGGGACGGGCGCCCAGCATCCACTACGGACTACGAGAAATAGATTTACCGGTGAGTAAAATCTTATTTTCTCTGACGTCCTAGTGGATGCTGGGAACTCCGTAAGGACCATGGGGATTATACCAAAGCTCCCAAACGGGCGGGAGAGTGCGGATGACTCTGCAGCACCGAATGAGAGAACTCCAGGTCCTCCTCAGCCAGGGTATCAAATCTGTAGAATTTTGCAAACGTGTTTGCCCCTGACCAAGTAGCAGCTCGGCAAAGTTGTAAAGCCGAGACCCCTCGGGCAGCCGCCCAAGATGAGCCCACCTTCCTTGTGGAATGGGCTTTTACTGATTTAGGATGCGGCAGTCCAGCCGCAGAATGCGCCTGCTGAATTGTGCTACAAATCCAGCGAGCAATAGTCTGCTTAGAAGCAGGAGCACCCAGCTTGTTGGGTGCATACAGGATAAATAGCGAGTCAGTTTTCCTGACTCCAGCTGTCCTGGAAACATAAATTTTCAAGGCCCTGACTACGTCCAGCAACTTGGAATCCTCCAAGTCCCTAGTAGCCGCAGGCACCACAATAGGTTGGTTCAAGTGAAAAGCTGATACCACCTTAGGGAGAAACTGAGGACGAGTCCTCAATTCTGCCCTATCCATATGGAAAATCAGATAAGGGCTTTTACATGACAAAGCCGCCAATTCTGACACACGCCTGGCCGAAGCCAAGGCCAATAACATGACCACTTTCCACGTGAGATATTTTAGATCCACGGTTTTAAGTGGCTCAAACCAATGTGATTTTAAGAAACTCAACACCACGTTGAGATCCCAAGGTGCCACTGGAGGCACAAACGGGGGCTGAATATGCAGCACTCCCTTCACAAACGTCTGAACTTCAGGCAATGAAGCCAGTTCTTTCTGGAAGAAAATCGACAGAGCCGAGATCTGTACCTTAATGGAGCCTAATTTCAGGCCCATAGTCACTCCTGTTTGTAGGAAATGCAGAAATCGACCTAGTTGAAATTCCTCTGTTGGGGCCTTTTCGGCCTCACACCAAGCAACATATTTCCGCCATATGCGGTGATAATGCTTTGCAGTTACATCTTTCCTGGCTTTAATCAGCGTAGGAATGACTTCCTCCGGAATGCCCTTTTCCTTCAGGATCCGGCGTTCAACCGCCATGCCGTCAAACGCAGCCGCGGTAAGTCTTGGAACAGACAGGGCCCCTGCTGCAGCAGGTCCTGTCTGAGCGGCAGAGGCCATGGGTCCTCTGAGATCATCTCTTGAAGTTCCGGGTACCACGCTCGTCTTGGCCAATCCGGAACCACGAGTATTGTTCTTACTCCTCGTTTTCTTATTATTCTCAGTACCCTTGGTATGAGAGGCAGAGGAGGGAACACATAAACTGACTGGTACACCCACGGTGTCACCAGAGCGTCCACAGCTATCGCCTGAGGGTCCCTTGACCTGGCGCAATATCTCTCTAGTTTTTTGTTTAGGCGGGACGCCATCATGTCCACTTGTGGACGTTCCCATCGATTTACAATCAGCGTGAAGACTTCTGGATGAAGTCCCCACTCTCCCGGGTGGAGGTCGTGCCTGCTGAGAAAGTCTGCTTCGAGAAAGTCTGCTTCCCAGTTGTCCACTCCCGGAATGAACACTGCTGACAGTGCTAGTACGTGATTTTCCGCCCATCGGAGAATCCTTGTGGCTTCTGCCATTGCCATCCTGCTTCTTGTGCCGCCCTGTCGATTTACATGGGCGACTGCCGTGATGTTGTCTGACTGGATCAGTACCGGCTGGTTTTGAAGCAGAGGCCTTGCCTGACTTAGGGCGTTGTAAATGGCCCTTAGTTCCAGAATATTTATGTGTAGGGAAGTCTCCTGACTCGACCATAGTCCTTGGAAGTTTCTTCCCTGTGTGACTGCCCCCCAGCCCCGAAGGCTGGCATCCGTGGTCACCAGGACCCAGTCCTGTATGCCGAATCTGCGGCCCTCTAGAAGATGGGCACTCTGCAGCCACCACAGCAGAGACACCCTGGTTCTTGGAGACAGGGTTATCAGGCGATGCATCTGAAGATGCGATCCGGACCACTGGTCCAACAGGTCCCACTGAAAGATTCTGGCATGGAACCTGCCGAAAGGAATTGCTTCGTAAGAAGCCACCATCTTTCCCAGGATACCTGTTTTGGTTTCAGGAGGTCTCTGACTAGAGATGACAGCTCCTTGGCTTTCTCCTCCGGGAGAAACACTTTTTTCTGGACTGTGTCCAGGATCATACCCAGGAACAGTAGACGTGTCGTCGGAACCAGCTGTGATTTTGGAATATTCAGAATCCAACCGTGCTGGTGTAGCACCTCCTGAGATAGTGCTACTCCCACCAACAACTGCTCCTTGGACCTCACCTTTATTAGGAGATCGTCCAAGTACGGGATAAATAAAACTCCCTTTCTTTGAAGGAGTATCATCATTTCCGCCATTACTTTGGTAAACACCCTCGGTGCCGTGGAGAGTCCAAACGGCAGCGTCTGGAATTGGTAATGGCAATCCTGTACCACAAATCTGAGGTACTCCTGGTGAGGATAGTAAATGGGGACATGCAGGTAAGCATCCTTGATGTCCAGGGATACCATGTAATCCCCCTCGTCCAGGCTTGCAATAACCGCCCTGAGCGATTCCATCTTGAACTTGAATCTTTTTATGTATGTGTTCAAGGATTTCAAATTTAAAATGGGTCTCACCGAACCGTCCGGTTTCGGTACCACAAACAGTGTGGAATAGTAACCCCGTCCTTGTTGAAGTAGGGGCACCTTGACTATCACCTGCTGGGAATACAGCTTGTGAATTGCCTCTAGCACAGCCTCCCTGCCTGAGGGAGTTGTCGGTAAGGCAGATTTTAGGAACCGGTGGGGTGGAGACGCCTCGAATTCCAGTTTGTACCCTTGAGATACTATTTGCAGGATCCAGGGATCCACCTGTGAGCGAGCCCACTGATCGCTGAAATTTTTGAGGCGGCCCCCCACCGTACCTGGCTCCGTCTGTGGAGCCCCACCGTCATGCGGCGGACTTGGAAGAAGCGGGGGAGGACTTTTGCTCCTGGGAACCTGCTGTTTGTTGCAGCCTTTTTCCCCTACCTCTGCCTCTGGACAGAAAGGACCCGCCTTTTCCACGCCTGTTTTTCTGAGTCCGAAAGGACTGTACCTGATAAAACGGCGCCTTTTTAGGCTGTGAGGGAACATGGGGTAAAAATGCTGACTTCCCAGCAGTTGCTGTGGAAACTAGGTCCGAGAGACCATCCCCGAATAACGCCTCACCCTTATAAGGCAAAACTTCCATGTGCCTTTTTGAATCTGCATCCCCTGTCCACTGGCGAGTCCATAAGCCTCTCCTAGCAGAAATGGACAGTGCACTTATTTTAGATGCCAGCCGGCAGATCTCCCTCTGTGCATCTCTCATGTATAAGACTGAGTCTTTTATATGCTCTATGGTTAGCAGAATAGTGTCCCTGTCTAGGGTGTCAATATTTTCTGACAGGGAATCTGACCACGCAGCGGCAGCACTGCACATCCATGCTGACACAATAGCAGGTCTTAGTATAATGCCTGAGTGTGTATATACAGACTTCAGGATAGCCTCCTGCTTTCTATCAGCAGGTTCCTTGAGGGCGGCCGTCTCCGGAGACGGTAGTGCCACCTTTTTAGACAAACGTGTGAGCGCTTTATCCACCCTAGGTGGTGTCTCCCAACGTGACCTATCCTCTGGCGGGAAAGAGAACGCCATTAGTAACTTCTTAGAGATTACCAATCTTTTATCAGGGAAAGCCCACGCTTCTTCACACACTTCATTTAATTCTTCTGATGGGGGAAAGACTACGGGTAGTTTTTTCTCCCCAAACATAATACCCTTTTTAGTGGTACCTGGGTTTATATCAGAAATGTGTAACACCTCTTTCATTGCTTCAATCATGCAACAAATGGCCTTAGTGGACATTAGACTAGACTCATCGTCGTCAACACTGGTGTCAGTATCCGTGTCGACATCCGCGTCTGCCATCTGAGGTAGCGGGCGTTTTAGAGCCCCCGAAGGCCTTTGAGACACCTGGACAGGCACGAGCTGAGAAGCCGGCTGTCCCGCATTCGGCATGTCGTCAAATTTTTTGTTTAAGGAGTCGACGCGTGCACGCAATTCCTTCCATAAGTCCATCCACTCAGGTGTCTGCCCCGCAGGGGGTGACATCCCTTCTATATGCAACTGCTCCGCCTCCACCTCCACCTCATTATCCTCATCAAACATGTCGACACAGCCGTACCGACACACCGCACACACACAGGGAATGCTCTAACAGAGGACAGGACCCACAAAAGCCCTTTGGGGAGACAGAGTGAGAGTATGCCAGCACACACCAGAGCGCTATATAATGCAGGGACTAACTGAATTATTTCCCCTATAGCTGCTGTTATATATACTGCGCCTAAATTTAGTGCCCCCCCTCTCTTTTTTACCCTTTTCTGTAGTGTAGACTACAGGGGAGAGCCAGGGAGCTTCCTTCCAGCGGAGCTGTGAGGGAGAAATGGCGCCAGTGTGCTGAAGGAGATAGCTCCGCCCCTTTTTCGCGGACTATTCTCCCGCTTTTTTCTGGATTCTGGCAGGGGTAATTATCACATATATAGCCTCTGGGGCTATATATTGTGGTATTTTTGCCAGCCAAGGTGTTTTTATTGCTGCTCAGGGCGCCCCTCCCTAGCGCCCTGCACCCTCAGTGACCGGAGTGTGAAGTGTGTATGAGGAGCAATGGCGCACAGCTGCAGTGCTGTGCGCTACCTTGGTGAAGACAGATGTCTTCTGCCGCCGATTTTCCGGACCTCTTCTTACTTCTGGCTCTGTAAGGGGGACGGCGGCGCGGCTCCGGGACCGAACACCAAGGCCAGTTCCATGCGGTCGGTCCCTCTGGAGCTAATGGTGTCCAGTAGCCTAAGAAGCCCAAGCTAGCTGCAAGCAGGTAGGTTCGCTTCTTCTCCCCTTAGTCCCTCGCTGCAGTGAGCCTGTTGCCAGCAGGTCTCACTGTAAAATAAAAAACCTAAATATATACTTTCTTTCTAGAAGCTCAGGAGAGCCCCTAGTGTGCATCCAACCTCGGCCGGGCACAAAATCTAACTGAGGCTTAGAGGAGGGTCATAGTGGGAGGAGCCAGTGCACACCAGGTGACCTAAAGCTTTCTTTAATTGTGCCCAGTCTCCTGCGGAGCCGCTATTCGCCATGGTCCTTACGGAGTTCCCAGCATCCACTAGGACGTCAGAGAAATGAGTAAAATACCATCCTTGCTTGGGTCATTCTTGTCAATAAAACATGCAGGTATCCAATACATAAAAAAATAAGAATTTACTCACCGGTAATTCTATTTCTCGTAGTCCGTAGTGGATGCTGGGAACTCCGTAAGGACCATGGGGAATAGCGGGCTCCGAAGGAGGCTGGGCACTCTAGAAAGATCTTAGACTACCTGGTGTGCACTGGCTCCTCCCACTATGACCCTCCTCCAAGCCTCAGTTAGGTACTGTGCCCGGACGAGCGTACACAATAAGGAAGGATTTTGAATCCCGGGTAAGACTCATACCAGCCACACCAATCACACCGTACAACTCGTGATATGAAACACAGTTAACAGTATGAAACAATAGAGCCTCTCAACAGATGGCTCAACAATAACCCGATTTAGTTAACAATAACTATGTACAAGTATTGCAGATAAACCGCACTTGGGATGGGCGCCCAGCATCCACTACGGACTACGAGAAATAGAATTACCGGTGAGTAAATTCTTATTTTCTCTAACGTCCTAGTGGATGCTGGGAACTCCGTAAGGACCATGGGGATTATACCAAAGCTCCCAAACGGGCGGGAGAGTGCGGATGACTTTGCAGCACTGAATGAGAGAACTCCAGGTCCTCCTCAGCCAGGGTATCAAATTTGTAGAATTTTGCAAACGTGTTTGCCCCTGACCAAGTAGCTGCTCGGCAAAGTTGTAAAGCCGAGACCTCTCGGGCAGCCGCCCAAGATGAGCCCACCTTCCTTGTGGAATGGGCATTGACAGATTTTGGCTGTGGCAGGCCTGCCACAGTATGTGCAAGCTGAATTGTACTACAAATCCAACGAGCAATAGTCTGCTTAGAAGCAGGAGCACCCAGCTTGTGAGGTGCATATAGGATAAACAGCGAGTCAGATTTTCTGACTCTAGCCGTTCTGGAAACATATATTTTCAGTGCCCTGACAACGTCTAGCAACTTGGAGTCCTCCAAGTCCCTAGTAGCCTAGGCACCACAATAGGCTGGTTCAGGTGAAACGCTGACACCACCTTTGGGAGAAACTGGGGACGAGTCCTCAATTCTGCCCTATCCATATGGAAAATCAAATAAGGGCTTTTACAAGACAAAGCCGCCAACTTTGATACTCGCCTGGCAGAAGCCAAGGCCAATAACATAACCACCTTCCACGTGAGATATTTCAGATCCACGGTTTTTAGTGGTTCAAACCAATGTGATTTTAAGAAACTCAACACCACGTTGAGATCCCAAGGTGCCACAGGAGGCACAAACGGGGGCTGACTCTGCAGCACTCCTTTTATAAATGTCTGAACTTCAGGTACTGAAGCTAGTTCTTTTTGAAAGAAAATCGACAGAGCCGAGATCTGTACCTTAATGGAACCCAATTTAAGGCCCATAGTCACTCCTGCTTGCAGGAAATGCAGAAATCGACCTAGTTGAAATTCCTCTGTTGGGGCCCTTTCGGCCTCACACCATGCAACATATTTTCGCCATATGCGGTGATAATGAGTTGCTGTAACCTCTTTCCTGGCTTTAGTAAGCGTAGGAATGACTTCCTCCGGAATGCCCTTTTCCTTCAGGATCCGGCGTTCAACCACCATGCCGACAAACGCAGCCGCGGTAAGTCTTGGAACAGACAGGGCCCCTGCTGCCGCAGGTCCTGTCTGAGTGGCAGAGGCCATGGGTCCTCTGATATAAATTCTTGAAGTTCTGGGTACCAAGCTCTTCTTGGCCATCCACGAGTATCGTTCTTACTCCTCGCCTTCTTATTATTCTCATTACCTTTGGTATGAGAGGCAGAGGGGAGAACACATAAACCGACTGGTACACCCACGGTGTTACCAGAGCGTCCATAGCTATCGCCTGAGGGTCCCTTGACCCGGTGCAATATCTTTTATAGCTTTTTGTTGAGGCGGGACGCCATCATGTCCACCTGTGGTCTTTCCCAATGGTGTACAATCCTATTGGAAGACTTCTGGAGGAAGTCCCCATTCTCCCGGGTGGAGGTCGTGTCTGTTGAGAAGATCTGCTTCCCAGTTGTCCACTCCGGGAATGAACACTGCTGACAGTGCTAACACATGATTTTCCGCCTATCGGAGAATCCTTGTGGCTTCTGCCATCGCCATCCTGCTTCTTGTGCCGCCCTGTTGGTTTACATGGGCGACTGCCGTGATGTTGTCTGATTGGATCAGTACCGGCTGGTTTTGAAGCAGAGGCCTTGCCGGCCTCAGGGCACTGTAAATGGCCCTCAGGTCCAGAATATTTATGTGTAGGGAAATAACCTGACTTGACCAAAGTCCCTGGAAATTTCTTCCCTGTGTGACTGCCTCCCAGCCTCAAAGGCTGGAATCCATGGTCACTAGGACCTAGTCCTGTATGCCGAACCTGCGGCCCTCTTGAAGATGGGCACTCTGCAGCCACCACAGTAGAGATACCCTGGTCCTTGGAGACAGGGTTATCAGCCTATGCATCGGAAGATGCGATCCGGACCACTTGTCCAACAGGTCCCTCTGAAAAGTTCTTGTATGGAACCTGCCTAATGGGATTGCTTCGTAGGAAGCTACCATTTTTCCCAGGACTCGCGTGCAATGATGCACCGCTACCTATTTTGGCTTCAGGAGGTCTCTGGCTAGAGATGACAACTCCTTGGCTTTCTCCTCCGGGAGAAACACTATTTCTGGTTTATGTCCAGAACCATCCCCAGGAACAGTAGACGTGTCATAGGAACCAGCTGTGACTTTGGACTGTTTAGAATCCAACCATGCTGTTGTAGCACTTTCCAAAATAGTGCTACCCCGACTACCAACTGCTCCTTGGACCTCGCCCTTATAACGAGATTGTCCAAGTACGGGATAATTACAACTCCCTTTTTTTGAAGGAGTATCAACATTTCGGCCATTACCTTGATAAAACACCCTCGGTGCCATGTACAGTCCAAACGGCAGTGTCTGGACTTGGTAATGGTAATCCTGTACCACAAATCTGAGGTACTCCTGGCGAGGATGGTAAATGGGGACATGCAGGTAAGCATCCTTGATGTCCCAGGATACCATGTAATTCCCCTCGTCCAGGCTTGGAATAACCGCCCTGAGCGATTCCATCTTGAACTTGAATTTTTGTGTTCAAGGATTTTAAATATAAAATGGGTCACACCGAACCATGCGGTTTCGGTACCCCAACCCGTGTGGAATAGTAACCCCGTCCTTGTTGAAGTAGGGGCACCTTGAGTATTACCTGCTGGGAATACCGCTTATTAATTGCCTCTAGCACAGCCTCCCTGCCTGAGGGAGTTGTCAGCAAGGCATATTTTAGGAAACGGCTGGGGGGAGACATCTCGAATTCCAGCTTGTACCCCTGAAATACTACTTGAAAGAAACAGGGATCCACCTGTGAGCGAGCCCACTAATTGCTGAAATTTTTGAGACGGCCCCCCACCGTACCTGGCTACACCTGTGGAGCACCCGCGTCATGGTGTGGCCTCACAGGAGGCGGGGGAAGAATCTTGATTCTGGGAACAGGCTGACTGGTGCAGCTTTTTTCCCTCTACCCTTGTCTCTGTACAGAAAGGAAGCGCCATTTGACCCGCTTGCTTTTCTGAAGCCGAAAGGACTGTACCTTTGTCTGTGAGGAAACCTGAGGTAAAATTATTTCTTCCCAGCAGTTGCTGTGGATACGAGGTCCCAGAGACCATCCCCAAATAATTCCTCACCCTTATAAGGCTCTCTATGCGCTTTTTAAGTCAGCATCACCTGTCCAGTGACAGGTCTCTAATACCCTCCTGACAGAATGGACATTACATTTATTTTGGATGCCAGCCGGCAAAATATCCCTCTGTGCATCCCCCATATATAAGACGACGTCTTTAATATGTTTTTATGTTTGCCAACTAGTATCCCTGTTTGACAGGGTCACCGACCACGCTGCAGCAGCACTATCTGCAGGTCTCAGTCTAGTACCTGAGTGTGTAAATACAGACTTCAGGATAGCCTCCTGTTTTTTATCAACAGGTACCTATTAAAGTGGCCGTATCCTAAGACGGCAGTGCCACCTTTTTTGACAAACGTGTGAGCGCCTTATCCACCCTAGGGGATATCTCCCAGCGTAACTTATCCACCTGGCAGGAAAGGGTACGCCATCAGTAACTTTTTATAAATTACCAGTTTCTTATCGGGGGAACCCACGCTTTCACACACTTCATTTATTCATCTGATGGGGGAACAAAACACTGCCTGTTTTTTCTCCCCAAACCTAAAACCCATTTTTAGAGGTGCTTGGGTTAAAGTCAGAAATGTATAACACATTTTTTATTGCCGGGATCACGTCACGGATGTTCCTAGTGGATTGTGTATATGTCTCCACCTTGTCGACACTGGAGTCAGACTCCGTGTCGACATCTGTGTCCGCCATCTGAGAGAGCGGGCGTTTTTGAGCCCCTGATGGCCTTTGAGACGCCTGGGCAGGCGCGGGCTGCGAAGCCGGCTGTCCCACAGCTGTTACGTCATCCACCCTTTTATGTAAGGAGTTGACACTGTCGGTTAATACCTTTCACCTATCCATCCACTCTGGTGTCGGCCCCACAGGGGGCGACATCACATATATCGGCCTCTGTTCTGTCACCATATAAGCCTCCTCATTCAACATGTCGACACAGCCGTACCGACACACCGCAGACACACAGGGAATGCTCTAAACGAGGACAGGACCCACAAAAGCCCTTTGGGGGGACAGAGTAAGAGTATGCCAGCACACACCAGAGCGCTATATATATACAGGGACTAACTGAGTTATGTCCCTAATAGCTTTTATATAATATACTGTATACAGTGCCAATTTTAATGCCCCCCCTCTCTTTTCCCTCTTATTGTACTGTAGAATTGCAGGGAAGAGCCAGGGAGCTTCCCTCCAGCCGAGCTGTGAGGGAAAAATGGCGCCAGTGTGCTGAGGAGATAGGCTCCGCCCCTTTTTCGCGGCCTATTCTCCCGTTTTTTATGGAATTCTGGCAGGGGTATTCACCTCATATATAGCCCCTGGGGCCATATATTGAGGTATTTTAGCCAGCCAAGGTGTTTTTATTGCTGCCTCAGGGCGCCCCCCCCAACGCCCTGCACCCTCAGTGACCGGAGTATGAAGTGTGTGAGAGGAGCAATGGCGCACAGCTGCAGTGCTGTGCGCTACCTTGGTGAAGACAGAGTCTTCATGCCGCCGATTTTCCGGACCATCTTCTTGCTTCTGGCTCTGTAAGGGGGACGGCGGCGCGGCTCCGGGACCGAACATCAAGGCTGGGCCTGCGGTCGATCCCTCTGGAACTAATGGTGTCCAGTAGCCTAAGAAGCCCAATCCGGCTGCAAGCAGGCGAGTTCGCTTCTTCTCCCCTTAGTCCCTCGCTGCAGTGAGCCTGTTGCCAGCAGGTCTCACTGAAAATAACAAATTCTAAGACTATAACTTTCTAAGAGCTCAGGAGAGCCCCTAGTGTGCATCCAACCTCGGCCGGGCACGAAATCTAACTGAGGCTTGGAGGAGGGTCATAGTGGGAGGAGCCAGTGCACACCAGGTAGTCTAAGATCTTTCTAGAGTGCCCAGCCTCCTTCGGAGCCCGCTATTCCCCATGGTCCTTACGGAGTTCCCAGCATCCACTAGGACGTTAGAGAAATAAGTGATATTGTAACAACAGACTCAATATAACTCAAATGGGGATATGGAGAATAAAAGTCTCTAATTTTCAGGGTACGCTCCAAACCCAAGAGTCTGTGGCTCGAAATGCGTCAATCACTGGACTACTCTGCTCACAGACCTCAAGCAGGAATAATCCCTACCGGCATTACTGCACTTTGAAGAACCTAAGCAAGGTGGATCTGGAACCTCCCAACTTTTACACGTCTACATTCGGAATGTCAACTTTTTATACCACCTCTGGCCACAGCATGTGCACTGCTGAGACCCAGGATGTAGCAAGCTAACTTAGCATCTGGTCTTAGCCCAGGAAGGTGGAAGACTGTGCAGGGCAGCAATGACCGGACATGCCTCCCAACTGCCCAGCAATCAGGACATTTCAGTCCCAGTCATGACAGAGAACAGGAGTGTAATAGGCTCCCGACTCCACCACTGGGACCATACAGTTACTTGTAATAACAGAGGAGGGTGCAGACTGTTGTAGTGACTAAAAAAAGTAGAATGTGTGACTCTTCTATATCTAGTGGTTATTGCTCACCTGTGCTGATATCTACAGGTATTTCCTCCTCCTTAATGTTGACATATAAGTCGGCTTCATCCTTCCGCGTTGGTACAACAATCACTTTTACATCCCCCAAAGTTTCAGCCTAAACGATAAATGGGAAAAGAACATAAATACTTCCCTGTTTGCCCTGTATAATACTACAGTATGATACGCAGGGATGGATAATCCTATCTACATGTACCTGGCAATTCTCTAAGGTACTCTGATCTTCCTCTGCAGAATCCAGGGAATAACGAGGACTGGGACCGCTCTCCGGTGTATTCCTGTTAGAGGATCCAACTGCAGGAAACACATAGTGACTGGATGAATAAAGGACCAGAGAAATGTGTAGATTATTATACACTAAGGGCCCGATTCAGTAAGGATTGCAAAAATAGGATTTTAATTACCTACCGGTAAATCCTTTTCTCGTAGTTCGTAGAGGATGCTGGGGTCCATATTAGTACCATGGGGTACAGATGGGTCCACCAGGAGCCATTAGCACTTTAAGAGTTAAACAGTGTGGTCTGGCTCCTCCCTCTATGCCCCTCCTACCAGACTCAGTCTAGAAACTGTGCCTGAGGAGACGACATACTTCGAGAGAAGGAAATAATAAGAATTTACTTACCGATAATTCTATTTCTCGGAGTCCGTAGTGGATGCTGGGGTTCCTGAAAGGACCATGGGGAATAGCGGCTCCGCAGGAGACAGGGCACAAAAAAGTAAAGCTTTACTAGGTCAGGTGGTGTGCACTGGCTCCTCCCCCTATGACCCTCCTCCAGACTCCAGTTAGGTACTGTGCCCGGACGAGCATACACAATAAGGGAGGCATTTTGAATCCCGGGTAAGACTCATACCAGCCACACCAATCACACCGTACAACTTGTGATCTAAACCCAGTTAACAGTATGACAACAGAAAGGGCCTCTTAAAGATGGCTCCTTAACAATAACCCGAATTAGTTAACAATAACTATGTACAAGTATTGCAGATAATCCGCACTTGGGATGGGCGCCCAGCATCCACTACGGACTCCGAGAAATAGAATTATCGGTAAGTAAATTCTTATTTTCTCTATCGTCCTAAGTGGATGCTGGGGTTCCTGAAAGGACCATGGGGATTATACCAAAGCTCCCAAACGGGCGGGAGAGTGCGGATGACTCTGCAGCACCGAATGAGAGAACTCCAGGTCCTCCTTTTCCAGGGTATCAAATTTGTAAAATTTTACAAACGTGTTCTCCCCCGACCACGTAGCTGCTCGGCAGAGTTGTAATGCCGAGACCCCTCGGGCAGCCGCCCAAGATGAGCCCACCTTCCTTGTGGAGTGGGCTTTTACAGTTTTAGGCTGTGGCAGGCCTGCCACAGAATGTGCAAGTTGAATTGTGTTACAAATCCAACGAGCAATCGACTGCTTAGAAGCAGGTGCGCCCAACTTGTTGGGTGCATACAATATAAACAGCGAGTCAGATTTTCTGACTCCAGCCGTCCTTGCAATGTATATTTTTAAGGCTCTGACAACGTCCAACAACTTGGAGTCCTCCAAGTCGCTAGTGGCCGCAGGCACCACAATAGGTTGGTTCAGATGAAATGCTGATACCACTTTAGGGAGAAAATGCGGACGAGTCCGCAGTTCTGCCCTATCCGAATGGAAGATTAGATAAGGACTTTTATAAGATAAAGCCGCCAATTCAGATACTCTCCTGGCAGAGGCCAGGGCTAGTAACATAGTCACTTTCAATGTGAGATATTTCAAATCCACCTTTTTCAATGGTTCAAACCAATGGGATTTGAGGAAATCTAAAACTACATTTAGATCCCACGGTGCCACCGGAGGCACCACAGGAGGCTGTATATGCAGTACTCCCTTGACAAAAGTCTGGACCTCAGGGACAGAGGCCAATTCTTTTTGGAAGAATATTGACAGGGCCGAAATTTGAACCTTAATGGATCCCAATTTGAGACCCATAGATAATCCTGATTGCAGGAAATGTAGGAAACGACCCAGTTGGAATTCCTCCGTCGGAACCCTCCGATCCTCGCACCACGCTACATATTTTCGCCAAATGCGGTGATAATGTTTCACGGTGACTTCCTTCCGTGCCTTAATCAAGGTAGGAATGACTTCTTCTGGAATGCCTTTCCCTTTTAGGATCTGGCGTTCAACCGCCATGCCGTCAAACGCAGCCGCGGTAAGTCTTGAAAAAGACAGGGACCCTGCTGTAGCAGGTCCCTTCTCAGAGGTAGAGGCCACGGTTCGTCCGTGAGCATCTCTTGAAGTTCCGGATACCAAGTCCTTCTCGGCCAATCCGGAACCACTAGTATTGTTCTTACTCTTCTTTGCCGTATGATCTTCAATACCTTTGGTATGAGCGGCAGAGGAGGAAACACATACACTGACTGGTACACCCAAGGAGTTACCAGTGCGTCCACAGCTATTGCCTGTGGATCTCTTGACCTGGCGCAATATTTGTCCAGTTTCTTGTTGAGGCGAGACGCCATCATGTCTACAATTGGTCTTTCCCAACGGTCTATTAACATGTTGAAGACTTCTGGATGTAGACCCCACTCTCCCGGATGAAGATCGTGTCTGCTGAGGAAGTCTGCTTCCCAGTTGTCCACGCCCGGGATGAACACTGCTGACAGTGCTATCACGTGATTCTCCGCCCAGCGAAGAATCTTGGCAGCTTCTGCCATTGCACTCCTGCTTCTTGTGCCGCCCTGCCTGTTTACATGGGCGACCGCCGTGATGTTGTCCGACTGAATCAACACCGGCTTTCCTTGCAGGAGAAGTTCCGCCTGGCTTAGAGCATTGTAGATTGCTCTTAGTTCCAGAATGTTTATGTGAAGAGACTTTTCCAGACTCGTCCATACTCCCTGGAAGTTTCTTCCTTGTGTGACTGCTCCCCAGCCTCTCAGGCTGGCGTCCGTGGTCACCAGGATCCAATCCTGAATGCCGAATCTGCGGCCTTCTAATAGGTGAGCCTTCTGCAACCACCACAGAAGTGACACCCTTGTCTTTGGTGACAGGGTTATTCGCAGGTGCATCTGCAGATGCGACCCTGACCATTTGTCCAACAGATCCCTTTGGAATATTCTTGCATGGAATCTGCCGAATGGAATTGCTTCGTAAGAAGCCACCATTTTTCCCAGGACTCTTGTGCATTGATGTACTGACACTTTTCCTGGTTTTAGGAGGTTCCTGACCAGATCGGATAACTCCTTGGCTTTTTCCTCTGGAAGGAAAACCTTTTTCTGAACCGTGTCCAGAATCATTCCTAGGAACAGCAGACGAGTTGTCGGGATTAAATGGGATTTTGGAATATTCAGAATCCACCCGTGTTGTCTTAGCACCTCTTGAGATAGTGCTAAAGCTGTCTCCAGCTGTTCTCTGGACCTTGCCCTTATTAGGAGATCGTCCAAGTATGGGATAACTAATACGCCTTTTCTTCGAAGAAGAATCATCATCTCGGCCATTACCTTGGTAAAGACCCGAGGCGCCGTGGACAATCCGAACGGCAGCGTCTGAAACTGATAGTGACAGTTTTGAACAATGAACCTGAGGTACCCCTGGTGTGCGGGGTAAATCGGAACGTGTAGATACGCATCCTTGATGTCCAAGGATACCATAAAGTCCCCTTCTTCCAGGTTCGCTATCACTGCTCTGAGTGACTCCATCTTGAACTTGAACTTTTTTATGTAGAGGTTCAAGGACTTCAGATTTAGAATAGGCCTTACCGAGCCATCCGGCTTCGGTACCACAAATAGAGTGGAATAATACCCCTTTCCTTGTTGTAATAGGGGTACTTTGACTATCACCTGCTGAGCGTACAGCTTGTGAATGGCTTCCAACACCCTCTCCCTTTCGGAAGAGACGGTTGGTAAGGCAGACTTCAGGAAACGATGAGGAGGATCCGTCTCTAATTCCAACCTGTACCCCTGAGATATTATCTGCAGGATCCAGGGGTCTACCTGCGAGTGAGCCCACTGCGCGCTGTAATTTTTGAGACGGCCCCCCACTGTCCCCGAGTCCGCTTGAGAGGCCCCAGCGTCATGCTGAGGTTTTTGCAGGAGCCGGGGAGGGCTTCTGTTCCTGGGAAGGAGCTGCCTGTTGGTGTCTCTTCCCTCTTCCTCTGCCTCGTGGCAGGTACGACAAGCCCTTTGCTCTCTTATTTTTGTAGGAGCGAAAAGGCTGCGGTTGAAAGGTCGGTGCCTTTCTCTGTTGGGGAGTGACTTGAGGTAAAAAAGTGGATTTCCCGGCAGTAGCCGTGGCCACCAAGTCTGATAGACCAACTCCAAATAACTCCTCCCCTTTATACGGCAAAACCTCCATGTGACGTTTTGAATCCGCATCGCCTGTCCACTGTCGTGTCCATAAGGCTCTTCTGGCTGAAATGGACATAGCACTCACCCGAGATGCCAGTGTGCAAATATCCCTCTGTGCATCACGCATATAGATAAATGCATCCTTTATTTGTTCTAACGACAGTAAAACATTGTCCCTATCTAGGGTATCAATATTTTCAATCAGGGATTCTGACCAAACTACTCCAGCACTGCACATCCAGGCAGTTGCTATAGCTGGTCGTAGTATAACACCTGCATGTGTGTATATATTCTTTTGAATAACTTCCATCTTTCTATCTGATGGATCCTTAAGTGCGGCCGTCTCAGGAGAGGGTAACGCCACTTGTTTGGATAAGCGTGTGAGCGCCTTGTCCACCTTAGGGGGTGTTTCCCAGCGCGCCCTAACCTCTGGCGGGAAAGGGTATAATGCCAATAACTTTTTTGAAATTATCAACTTTTTATCAGGAGCAACCCACGCTTCATCACACACGTCATTTAATTCTTCTGATTCAGGAAAAACTGTTTGTAGTTTTTTCACACCATACATAATACCCTGTTTTACGGTATCTGTAGTATCAGCTAAATGTAACGTCTCCTTCATTGCCAAAATCATATAACGTGTGGCCCTACTGGAAAATACGTTTGAATTTCTACCGTCGTCACTGGAATCAGTGCCCGTGTCTGGGTCTGTGTCGACCGACTGAGGCAAAGGGCGTTTTACAGCCCCTGACGGTGTTTGAGGCGCCTGGACAGGCATTAATTGATTGTCCGGCCGCCTCATGTCCTCAACTGACTGTTTAAGGGAAGATAAACCATCACGTAATTCCACAAATAAAGGCATCCATTCTGGTGTCGACCCCCTGGGGGGTGACATCTGCATATTTGGCAATTGCTCCGCCTCCACACCAATATCGTCCTCATACATGTCGACACCACGTACCGACACACACCGCAAACTCACAGGGAATGCTCTAATGAAGACAGGACCCACTAGCCCTTTTGGGGAGACAGAGGGAGAGTCTGCCAGCACACACCACAAAGCGCTATATATACAAGGGATATCCTTATATTAAGTGCTCCCTTATAGCTGCTTTAATATATATATATATAGCCATTAATGTGCCCCCCCTCTCTGTTTTACCCTGTTTCTGTAGTGCAGTGCAGGGGAGAGACCTGGGAGCCGTTCTGACCAGCGGAGCTGTGACAGAAAATGGCGCCGTGTGCTGAGGAGATAGGCCCCGCCCCTTTTTCGGCGGGTTCTTCTCCCGCTATTTTTCCAGTCAGGCAGGGGTTAAATATCTCCATATAGCCCCTATGGGCTATATGTGAGGTATTTTTAGCCTTGTATAAGGTTTATATTTGCCTCTCAGAGCGCCCCCCCCCAGCGCTCTGCACCCTCAGTGACTGCCCAGTGAAGTGTGCTGAGAGGAAAATGGCGCACAGCTGCAGTGCTGTGCGCTACCTTATGAAGACTGAGGAGTCTTCAGCCGCCGGTTTCCGGACCTCTTCACGCTTCAGCATCTGCAAGGGGGTCGGCGGCGCGGCTCCGGGACCGGACTCCACGGCTGGGCCTGTGTTCGATCCCTCTGGAGCTAATGGTGTCCAGTAGCCAAGCAGCAAATCCACTCTGCATGCAGGTGAGTTTACTACTTTCCCCCTAAGTCCCACGTTGCAGTGATCCTGTTGCCAGCAGGACTCACTGTAAAGAAAAAAACCTAAACTAAACTTTCTCTAAGCAGCTCTTTAGGAGAGCCACCTAGATTGCACCCTTCTCGTTCGGGCACAAAATCTAACTGGAGTCTGGAGGAGGGTCATAGGGGGAGGAGCCAGTGCACACCACCTGACCTAGTAAAGCTTTACTTTTTTGTGCCCTGTCTCCTGCGGAGCCGCTATTCCCCATGGTCCTTTCAGGAACCCCAGCATCCACTTAGGACGATAGAGAAACACAGATAGTGGGGAGATTCATACCAGCTCACACAACAGGCAAATCCGGCCAACATGACGGAAAACTCAGCAACAGCTGAAACAGTAAAGAACGCAGAACTTACCTAGGAAACAGGCCCTACTGAACTAATTAATCACTGCAGGAAAACGAAGCGCTGGGCGGGCGCCCAGCATCTTCTACGGACTACGAGAAAAGGATTTACCGGTAAGTAATTAAAATCCTATTTTCTCTTACGTCCTAGAGGATGCTGGGGTCCATATTAGTGTCATGGGGATGTACCAAAGCTCCCAGAACGGGAGGGAGAGCGCAGAGGCTCCTGCAAAACTGCTTGACCAAACTTGAGGTCATCAGAGGCCAAAGTATCGAACTTTTAAAACTTAGCAAACGTGTTCGACCCAGACCAAGTAGCTGCTCGGCAAAGCTGTATAGCCGAGACACCCCGGGCAGCCACCCAGGAAGAGCCCACCTTACGAATAAAGTGGCCCTTAACAGATTTTGGACACGGCAATCCTACTATAGAATATGCATGCTGGATGGTGAACCTGATCCAGCGTGAAATCGACTGATTAGAAGCATGACACCCAATTTTCTTTGGATCATAGAGGACAAAGAGTCAGATTTTCTATAACGAGCCGTCCTCTTCATATAAATCTTCATAGCCCTCACAACATCGAAGGCCTTTGAAGCAATTGAGGAGTCAGTAGCCACTGGCACCACAATAGGTTGGTTGATATGAAAAGCTGACACAACCTTAGGAAGGAACTTCGGGCGAATCCTGAGTTCCGCCCTATCTTCATGGAAGACCAGATAGGGACTTTTACAGGACAAAGCCCCCAATTCCGACACGCGTCGAGCAGAAGCTAAGGCCTCCTGTAGAGGCTCAAACCAATCCGATTGCAGGAACTGTAATACCACATCAAGATCCCAGGGTGCCGTTGGCACCACAAAGGGAGACTGGATGTGCAGAACCCCTTGGCCAGTCCGGAGCAATGAGGATTGCCAGAACCTTTGTTCTTTCTATAAGTTGTAGAACTTTTGGAATTAGAGGAAGTGGAGGGAACACATACACTGAAGTGAACACCCACGGTGCTACTAGTGCATCCACCGCCACTGCCTGTGGGTCTCTCGACCTCGAACAGTACCCACGCAGCTTCTTGTTGAGGCGGGAGGCCATCATGTCTATGTGAGGAACTCCCCACCAACCGCTTACCTCCTTGAACACCTCCGGGTGGAGGCCCCACTCTCCTGGATGGAGATCGTGTCTGCTGAGGAAGTCCGCTTCACAGTTGTCTACTCCCGGAATGAAGATTGCCGACATCGCCACCGCGTGCCTTTCTGCCCAGAGGAGGATTCTTGTCACCTCTAACATTGCAGCCCTGCTCTTCGTTCCGCCTTATTGGTTTATGTAGGCCACTGTGGTCACGTTGTCCGACTGCACCTGAACAGCCCGATCCTGCAGAAGGTGTGCTGCTTGAAGAAGGCCGTTGTATACGGCTCTTAGCTCCAGGATGTTTATCAGGAGAAGGGATTCTTGACTTGCTCACCTGAGCGACTGCTCCCCAACCTCTTAGACTTGCATCCGTGGTTAGAAGGATCCAGTCCTGAACTCCGAATCTTCGGACCTCCAGAAGGTGTGGTAGTTGTAGCCACCAGAGGAGTGAAATCCTGGCTTTTGGCGACAGACATATCCTCTGGTGCATATGTAGGTGTGATCCCGACCAATGGTCCAAGCGATCCAGCTGAAAGGATCGAGCATGAAACCTTCCGTACTGCAGAGCCTCGTAGGAGGCAACCAACTTCCCCAGAAGGCGGATGCACTGATGAACAGATACCCGGGCAGGATTCAAGACATCCCGGACCACTGTTTGAATCACCAACGCTTTCTCCACCGGTAGAAACACCCTCTGCACCTCCGTGTCGAGGATCATCCCCAGGAAAGACAGCCTCCTTGTCGGCTCCAGATGAGACTTTGGAAGGTTCAGGATCCAACCGTGCTCCTTGAGCAGATGTGTCGTGAGAGCAATGGATCTTAACAACTTCTCTCTGGTCGATGCCTTGATCAGCAGATCATCCAGATACGGAATTATGTTCACCCCCTGCTTGCGGAGGAGAACCATCATGTCTGCCATCACCCTGGTGAAGACCCTCGGTGCCATAGAGAGACACTGTTTCAGGCAGTGCCTGAAACTGATAGTGATCGTCTAACAGTGCAAACCTGTTAGACTGATGCGGTGACCAAATGGGAATGTGGAGGTAAGCATCCTTGATGTCCAGGGACACCTGGAACTCCGCCTCCGTCAGTCCTGAGATAACTGCTCTCAGAGACTCCATCTTGAATTTGAAGTCCCTGAGATAAGGGTTCAAAGATTTCAAATTCAGAATTGGTATTACCAAACCATCCGGCTTCGGTACCACAAAAAGGTTAGAATAGTAACCTTTGCTCAACTTATGAGGCGGAACTGGAACAATGACCTCGGACACTACCAATTTTCGGATAGCGTCCAGAAGAATCGCTCTGTCTGCCAGCAAAGCTGGCAAGCCTGATTTGAAGAAATGGTGAGGTGGGAGAGTTTGAAACTCCAGCCTGTACCCCCTGGACACTAAATCTTGTATCCAAGGCTCCAGGCCAGACGATACCCAGACGTGGCTGAAATGCCAGAGTCTTGCTCCAATCTGACCTACCTACGGGCTGTGCAGTCCACCGTCATGCTGAGGACTTCAAGGCACCAGAAGCAGGCTTCTGGTCCTGGGAACCTGCGGGAGCCGGCTTTTTGGCTTTGGCACGACCACCTCTAAAGAAGGTGTGATAAGGCTTGTTCTTTCTAGGCCTCGTGGGCCGAAAGGACTGTGACGTGGTGGGAGTAAAAGGCTTCTTCATAGCCGGTGTTGCTGAGGGGAGAAAAGGAGACTTACCCGCGGTAGCCTTGGCAATCCACGCATCCAGTGCTTTCCCAAACAGAGCCTGACCTGTATAGGGTAGGCTCTCCACTGTCACGTCTGAGGATTCTTGTGGATTTGGATTTGGGGAAGACGATTCTGGTGCACTTGGATCTCTGAATAACAAACGAGTGGGACGGATGAAGGTCTTGCGCATTTATTACTTGGAGTAGTTTAACAGAGTTCGCCAAAGACAGTTGAATAGAGATACTACTGTAGGTTAGCGGATAACTGAGGATACCGGAACCGTGACCCAGTACTTTAAGGAGGAATTCTGAAGGTTGGTTACTGAGGCATCCAGAACAGGTAGCTGGGTAGGACACGGGAACAGAGTCGGCAGTCTGCGTAAGGCTATATCAGGAGGCTTGGGTAGTTTGCTGTAACAAGAACCTGACACTGGAGATGCTGCGGGAGCACAGAGAACTAGCTTCACAGATACTGTGAAAGACATTGCACTGGCAAATTCCCTCCTCCAGGCCTTCCTGACTTCTAGCAGCTGCTCAGAGCTAATTGGCCATAGGGAAGTGATAAATTGGTGAAGTGTGGGCAAGACAGGCTTTTTGCCCACATCCAAGATGGCCACCGGGAACACAGCCCAGCCTGTTCACAGAAGCCCTGGCTCCACAGCAGCACTGCTAACCCCTGCCGGAGGAACATGCTGCCAGTCTGCTGAGCTGCCAACCAGTGCCCCTGCCTGTCCTCCCAGCACACCCTGCACGGCGCCAGCAGCCCGCACCTCCGAAAGCTGGACCTCTCCAAAGGGACCGGACAGGTAAGAGCCGGCTCCCCTGCACAGTCTCCCGCCAGACCGTGACATTACCCCCCCCCCCCCCCCCCTCTTTAGAGTGGCCCCTGGACACAATTTAGGCTTCTCTGGATGTTCAGAATGAAATTTGCGAACTAATGCTGGGGCATGAACATCTGTTGCGTACTCCCAGGACCGTTCCTCCGGACCATATCCTTTCCAGTCCAATAGGTGCTGTAACCGACCATAACAAATTCGGGAGTCAAGTACCTTTTTAACCTCAACCTCTATTCCACTCTGGGCGAGTACTTTGGGTGGTCGTGGTAACAGTCTCCGAAATCGTTTCAAAACTAAAGGTTTTAGCAAGGAAACATGGAAAGAAGAAGGAATTTTGAGGTAAGGGGGTAGTTTGAGTTTATAAGCCACTGGATTAATTATTCCCACAATTGGAAAAGGACCTATAAAGCGAGGGCAAACTTCATTGAAGGTACTCGTAAGCGCAAGTTCCTTGTAGAAACTAGGAATTGTTCTTCGTTTTCTATCAGCCCATTTCTTGTAACGAAGAGAAGCCTTTTGAAGATTGGTATGAACCTGATTCCAAATGTTCAAAAAACGCTTTAGGGAAGTTTCCACTGCTGGTAAGTCGAGTGCCGGTAGACTTTGAAATGCTGGAACTTTAGGATGGGCTCCGTAAACAATGAGGAAGGGCGTAAGCCCAGTAGAAGAATGGTAAGTATTGTTGTGGGCGAACTCAGCTCAAGGTAAATGTTCTACCCAATCATCCTTAGAAGAGGAAAGGTGAATGCGTAGAAAGGTCTCCAAATCTTGATTAACTCGTTCCATGGAACCGTTGGACTGTGGATGATAGGCTGTAGAATACTGCAATTTGATTTGTAAGGCTGTGCAAAGGGATTTCCAGAAGTTTGCTACAAATTGCAACCCTCGATCAGACACTATTTCTGTGTGAAGACCGTGAAGCCTGAAAATCTCAGAATTGAAATGATGGGCCAATTCAGACGCTGTTAATAATTTCTTCAATGGTACAAAGTGGGCCATTTTGGAGAATCGGTCTATCACCACCCAGATTGTAGTGTAGCCTCTAGAAGATGGTAAATCTGTTATGAAGTCCATTGATAAATGGGACCACGGTTGAAAGGGTACTGAAAGAGGCAGTAACTTCCCAGCTGGAGGTTGCCGAGAGACCTTGTGTTGGGCGCACTTAATGCAGGAGGAAATGAAGACTGTCACATCTGCTTTCAACGTGGGCCAACAATAGGACCTTTGCAGAAATTCCATTGTCTTGTGAACACCTGGATGACCTGAAAATCGGGAAGTGTGAGCCCAAGATAGGAGTTTCTTCCGTAGTTGGGGAGTGACAAAAGTTTTCCCTGCAGGAGGTTGTAGACGAGTGGAGGCAAAAACTTTTGCATCTAGGACGGGGTGTGTTTGAGGAGGTTCTTCAGATTCAATGGAGGTAGTGGACCGTGACAGAGCATCTGCTTTTAGATTCTGTGAACCGGGCCGATAAGTCAGGATGAACGAAAAGCAGGAGAAGAACATGGTCCAACGAGCAAGACATGGACTCAGACATTGTAGATCTTTCAGGAAGGTTAAGTTCCGATGATCTGTATAAATGGTAATAGGGAAGTTAGCTCCTTCCAGGAGGTATCGCCATTCCTCTAGGGCTAGCTTGACTGCCAACAACTCCTGCTCCCCGATAGTGTAGTTCTTCTCGGCGGGGAGAAACTTGTTCGAGAAGTAACCACAAGGATGGAACTTATGATCTTCGTACCTTTGAGAGAGTACCGCTCCTACCGCTTCCGAGGAGGCGTCCACTTCGAGGAAAAAGGGTTAATTTATATCTGGTTGCCTTAATACTGGTGCTGATATGAATGCTTGTTTAAGCAGATGGAAAGCGGGCTCTGCTTCTGGGGACCAATGAGACGGGTCTGCTCCATTGCGAGTAAGAGCGGTGATGGGGGCTACCAAGGCGGAGAATCTTCTAATAAATTTCCGATAGTAGTTAGAGAACCCTAGAAAACGCTGCACCACTTTAAGAGAGGAAGGTCTTGACCAATTCAATTATGGCTTATACTTTCTCCGGATCCATCTGTAATCCGGAGCCTGAAATTATATACCCTAGAAAGGGAACTGAAACCTGCTCGAAGATGCATTTCTCTAGCTTGCAATACAGATGATTCTCCCGTAGTCTACGTAGAACCTCTAGGACGTGTCGTCGATGTGTGCCAAGGTCTGGGGAAAAGATTAAGATGTCGTCCAGATAGACCACGACGGATTGATACAGAAGGTCTCGGAAAATTTCATTGACAAAATTTTGGAATACGGCAGGGGCGTTACTCAGCCCAAATGGCATGAAGAGATATTCAAAATGACCATCCCTGGTATTGAACGCGGTTTTCCATTCGTCGCCTGCTCGTATCCTGATCAGATTGTAGGCTCCTCTTAGGTCTAGTTTGGAGAAGATGGTCGCTCCCTTGACTCGATCAAATAATTCTGAAATGAGAGGTAGAGGGTAACGATATTTTACCGTGATGTTATTCAGGCCCTGGTTATCTATACAAGGTCTTAACCCCCCATCTTTTTTCTGGACAAAGAAGAACCCAGCTCTGGCTGTTGAGGTAGATGACCGAATGAACCCCTTGGCCAAGTTTTCTCGGATATACTCGGACATAGCCTTAGTTTCTGGAATTGATAAAGGGTAGGTCCGACCTCTGGGTGGATCTTTCCCTGGTTCGAGGTCTATAGGACAGTCCCATTTCCTATGGGGTGGCAAAATATCTGCTCCCTGTTTACTGAAGACGTCGGAGAAGGAAGCGTACTGAGACGGAATCTGCGGGGGTGATGTGACAAGGGTTTTATTGAGTGGTTTGATACACGGCAAACAAGAGGTCAAACAAGTCTTCCCCCAGGATAAGATTTGCATGGAGTGCCAATCGATATGCGGGTTATGCCTACTAAACCAAGGGTAACCCAGCACAATTTCATGTGATGCCTTGGGTATAACTAAAAGTTCCAATTGCTCTTTATCAAGAGCACCGATACCAACTGAAATAGGAATAGTCTGTTGAGAATTTACTCCACCAGGAATACGGCTTCCATCAACCGCAGATAACAAAATGGAACGGGGCAAATCTCGCACAGGGATCTGAAGCTGCTGAACCAGATGAACTGTGATGAAATTCTCTGCTGCTCCTGTATCTAAAAGAGAGAGAATGGACTTAGTACCTTGCGAGAGTTCAATAGTGACTGGTAGAGTAGGCTCAGAGGATTTTGGAGACCGAGACAAGACTCCTAACCTGGTGTCTCCTAGCCCAGTTAGGAGCGGGAGTTTCCCGGACGCTGTGGGCATGATGCCACCATGTGTCCCGGTGCCCCACAGTAAAGACACAAATTTTCTCGCCGCCGTTTCTGGCGCTCCTCAGGAGTAAGTCGGGCCCGGTTCAGCTGCATGGGTTTGTCAGGAGAATCTACTGCTAGCGGAGGGGGTGCCAGAGGTACAGGGCGGAAACGATAGCGATCGCCCTTACTTTTTTCAGTCTGCCTCTCCCGGAATCGTAGATCGACTTTGTTACATAATGAAATGAGGTCATCCAGTTTTGGTGGCAAGTCTCGAGTCGCTAGATCATCCTTCAAATGGTCAGAAAGGCCACTCCAAAACGCTGCAACCAAAGCTTCCTCATTCCATTGTAGTTCAGACGCGTAGGTTTGAAACTGAATGATATACTGGCCGACTGGCCTATTCCCTTGGCGTAGATGCATAATCTCAATGGATGCTGATGTCGAGCGTCCCGGTTCATCAAAGATCTTCCTAAAAGTGGCTAGGAATTTTGGAAAGTCACTCAGCAGAGCATCATCTCTTTCCCAGAGCGGTGAGACCCATTCCAGGGCTGCCCCTGAGAGTAAGGAGAATATGAAAGCCACCTTCGCCTTTTGCGTTGGGAAATTGGCTAACTGTAACGTTAAGTGCACATCGCACTGATTAAGGAATCCACGACAGAGTTTAGAGTTCCCGTCGAACTTGTTGGAGGTTGGCAAAGGGAGAGAGGACGGTGATGACCCCAATGACGCCAGGACGGGCTGAGAAACTTGTGACTCCAGTCGACGGGCAGGAGTAGTATTCGCTAGAGAGGCTTGGATGGAATCCTGCCGAGTGGATATCTCTTGGAGGCACTGCGCCAAATGTCGCTGTGAATTTTCGAATCCCTCCAGACGCCTCGCTATGCTGTGTAGGAGATCCGAGCCAGAATCCTGTCCAGTTCCTGGGTCCATGTGGCCAGTGCAAACTGTCACATCTGAGGATTCTTGTGGATCCGGATTTGGGGGAAGATGATTCTGGTGCACTTGGATCTCTGAAAAACAAACTAGCGGGACGGATGTAGGTCTTGCGCATTTATTACTTGAAGTAGTTTAACAGAGTTCACCAAAGACAGTTGAATAGAGATACTACTGTAGGTTAGCGGGTGGCTGAGGATACCGGAACCGTGACCCAGTACTTTAAAGGAGGAATTCCGTAGGCTGGTTACTGAGGCGTACGGAACAGGTAGCTAGGCAGGACACGGGAACAGAGTCGGCAGTCTGCATAAGGCTATATCAGGAGGCTTGGGTACTTTGCTGTAACAAGAACCTGACACTGGAGATGCTGCGGGAGCACAGAGAACTAGCTTCACAGATACTGTGAAAGACATTGCACTGGCAAATTCCCTCCTCCAGGCCTTCCTGATTTATAACAGCTGCTCAGAGCTAATTGGCCATAGGGAAGTGATAAATTGGTGTGGGCAAGACAGGCTTTTTGCCCACATCCAAGATGGCCACCGGGAACACAGCCCAGCCTGATCACAGAAGCCCTGGCTCCACAGCAGCACTGCTAACCCCTGCCGGAGGAACATGCTGCCAGTCTGCTGAGTTGCCAACCAGTGCCCCTGCCTGCCCTCCCAGCACACCCTGCCCGGCGCCAGCAGCTCCACCAGCTGGACCTCTCCAAAGGGACCGACAGGTAAGAGCTGGCTCCCCTGCACAGTCTCCCGCCAGACCGTGACATACACACTTTTCCTGGATTCCACGTCCGCAGACCATTGGCACAGCCAGAGACCCCTGCGAGCCGAGACGGACATGGAGGAGATCCCAGCAGCCATGGAACCCAGATCCTGCATGGATTCTACCAGAAACCCTGCAGAATCCTGTATGTTACTTAAAAACAAATCTACGTGACCTTTATCCATTGTAGCCAAGTCCTCCTGCAGAGTGACTGACCACCAGGCTATAGCTTTAGAAATCCATGCACAGGCAATAGTAGGCCGCAGTATAGCCCCTGAAGCTGTGTATATGGATTTGAGCGTAGAATCCACTTCGCGGTCTGCCGGGTCCTTCAACGTGGTAGATCCCGGGACTGGTAAAAATACCTGTTTTGACAGCCTGGAGACAGAGGCGTCAACTAAAGGCGGGGACTCACATTTTTTTTCTATTGTCTTCCGGGAAGGGAAAAGCAACCAGGACCCTTTTAGGGATCTGGAATTTTTTCTCCGGGTTTTCCCAGGCTTTTTCGAATATAGCATTTAATTCCTTAGATGCCGGGAAGGTGAGAAGGGCTTTCTTACTGTCCATGAAAAAGGCCTCCTCAACCTGCTCAGGAAATGTGTCAGAAATATGTAACACATCCCGCATGGCCTCTATCATCAACTGCGCCCCCTTAGCAAGTGATGCCGTCCCCCTTGACACATCCCCATCACAGTCTGCTCTGTCAGAATTGGTATCCGTGTCATCCTGCATAATTTGGGCAAGAGCACGTTTGTGAGAATGTACCGCAGGGGGCCCCAAGGGAGCAGTATCAGACCATACTGCCATAGAGGATTGCAATACCTGAGTTGCATGCTCAGTCCTTGCAACCCTTTCAGAAATCTGAGAAATAGCCCCCCTAAGAGAGGCTAACCACTCCGGTTCTCTAGCTGGGATCTGAGCTACAACAGTGCAATCCTGATTACATGGGATGGGATCTTCCTGAGAAGATAAATCCTCTGCAGCATATGAGACAGAGTCTCTAGACATGTTTGCTTGTACACCCCACATACACACAGGGTACAGGGCAAACCCCCCCAAGAATGGCAGAGAGACACAGAGATTGGAGCCAACCCACACACAGCACTATATAGGTATAGGGAGACCCTTAACCAGCGCTTACTGTGACCCTTAATAGGTGACAGTGTCTTACACAGCCTTCCCTTCCCTTCTACAACCCCTTGGTACCGTACAGATAGCTGGAGGTGCTCTGGAGGGACTGCTCTTCCACTGGCAGAGTGTCTGCAGGCAGGAAAATAGCGCTGAACGCTGCTGGGTCCGCTCTGAGGAGAAGCTCCCCCCCTTAATGGCGCTGTCTTCCCGCTCTTCAAGATTATACTGGCCTGAGCATTTTTTGCTGGCTGAGATCCGCAGACCCCGACAGGCTTTCTGGTCAGTGTAGGGTTAAGGCACCGGCTCGGGGCGCCCCTCACACAGCTGCACCTAAGTACCACTAAGCCCCCGGAGCGCAGTTAGTACTGCGACCCTACCCTGATGCCGCCATATTAACACCGACCCCCCCGCTTGCTATGGGGGTCGGTGACTCACTCGCCACAAACTTCAGCTCTGCAAGGGAATGGCGGCATGCTGCTGGGGTGAGCTATCCCCTGCGGCGGGAAGCGATCTATCCCCTCAGGAGCTCAGTGTCCTGTCAGCGGAGATAGTGGCTCAGACCCCACAGGGCGGACACTGCTTTCTCCCTCAGTCCCACAAAGCAGGGAGGCTGTTGCCAGCAGCCGCCCTGTAAAATAAAAAACTCTAAAATAACTTTTACTAAGAGAACTCTGTAGAGCTCCCCTAGCTGTGACCGGCTCCTCCGGGCACAGTTTCTAGACTGAGTCTGGTAGGAGGGGCATAGAGGGAGGAGCCAGCCCACACTGTTAAACTCTTAAAGTGCCAATGGCTCCTGGTGGACCCATCTATATCCCATGGTACTAATATGGACCCCAGCATCCTCTAGGACGTAAGAGAAATTTGCAATTCGCAATCTGGCCGATTATCGAACGACTGCGCATGCGCTAGCAAAACCAGTGACAGAAAATGCGTAGACATCGTGATCGCAATGCAGCCGCTGTTTAAGTACCATGAAGCCGGCGTTTCATGGCGGAAAAACGCGCAGGCATGCCCAGACATTTTTAAGGAGGGCCTCTGATGTCAGCGATGACCACTTCCAGCCTCTTGTTTAGCAAAAATTGTGGCCGACCTTGCCTGGTGCAGATAGGAAAAATCTTCCATGTGCGTTTTTTGCTGTCCTGCAATCAGATAGTCGCTGCCCCCAGGGAGAGTGTAAATTCACCGTGCAAGTGCGTGATCCTATGTGTACGCTGGGCTGCTATAATCCACTTTGTGCAGTCTGTGCGCAGCCCAGGACTTACTCCTCCAGTGCGATCACATCAGGGTGATCGGGGCCGGAGCTGACGTCAGAGACACTCCATGTAAACGCTTGGGAACGCCTGCATTTTTCCAGACACTCTCACTAAACGGTCAGTTACCACCCACAAATGGCCTCCTCCTGTCAATCACCTCGTGAACGCCCGCACTAACAGATTTTCCGCACCATCCCGTCGCTGACTGGCGATCCCCGTTGTTGGTGGCCGACGCGCGTGTGCATTGTGGTGCATAGGTATGCGCAATTAATACCTGATCGCCCGCTGTGCGAAAACGCACAGCAGTGATCAGATCTCGGATGACCCCCTCTGTTGGGCCACCTTTTGCCCTTAATACGGCTTGAATTACTCTAGGCGCAGATTCTACTAATTATCAGTGTGTTTCATGGGGAATATTAGTCCAAAACGTGTTGACCTACATCTTCTAGTTCCTGAAGGTTTGATGGTAGCAGGTCCAGAAGGATCCACGCTATTGTGCTGTGGTCTCCATATTCACACCCTACCATCTGTACTGTGTAACTGAGAACATGATTCATCAGACCACATGACCCGTTTCCAGACATCTACTATCAAATCCCTGTGCTAAAGAGCAAGCTGGAGGCGTTCTAGTGTGTTTGCAGCAGAGAGCAATGGTGTAAGGACAGGCCCTCTGCTTTTCTAGCCCACACAATGTAAAGTGTGAAGTACTGTCCGCTGAGAGACCATATGAATTGGTCACTGATTCAGACTATCCATAATTTGATGTACTGTTGCCCATCTGTGGGGACTGAACACGTCTGCCCACCCTCCGTTCTGCTCCAGCATCCAGTAACCGTTTACAACCACAGGCCCTGCGCTCAGACCCAGTTTTCTGCCAGCTGGCCACTGTGTGTGTACTGTAAGTGCTGCCGCCCTCGAACACCTCACCAGTGCAGCCAGTTTGGTAATGTTCACATCTCAGCTGTAACAGTCATTTCATGTTCATTAGTCTCTGCATACCTTCACCTTCCTGTTCTTATACAGGTTCAGGCTTCCTATATCACCACTATGGAGTTAATGGTTGGAGTAGCTATTACTGCTGCTTCCTTGGAAGCAGCAGTAATAACTCTGTAATACAAGTAGACGCCTCCTGCTGCAGCAGTGATCCGAGCTCCATACTAGGATGCAGCACCGGATCACTGCGACTCCATTGGGCGGCTGGCGGCACAAACTGGGTTGTGCAATCCGCCCATCACATGTCCTCGTAAGAGTCCAGGAAATCTCCGTCCAATGATGGGGATCCAGGTCTCTTCCCTTCCGCTAAACGGCAACGACACGTATCCGTTTTAACAAACGTAGGCCATCGCGCGTACGCAGAACGGATCCTGCGCATACGCAAAATACTGAACATTAGTACTTTGCGCATCCAGACGCAGATCCTTTGCGATCTGAATTTGACCCTATCTGCGGAATCGCTACTGTGCATAAAATAGTCTGGTGGTCATAATAATACAGTTATGTAAACTCTTCGCCTCGCTGTGCCTTCAAACATTGCCCTAAAGCGCTGCGGAATATGTGTGCGCTATATAAATAACATTAATAATTAATAATACAGAGTTTGGACACAAAGCCAATACCCACACCAGGGCCTGGCATAATGTAATATAGTATCACCGAATACTGTGCTCTTACCTTGTAGCTCATTCTTGATTGTCACATCTTTGGTACAATCTTTGTGTCGTACAAACTTCCACACCTGCATGGAGAGACAGACAGTGACATCCTGACACCTTATAGGAACCTGACACACACAATGACACAGTCATCACCCAGACACCTCCCTGGTGTTACTGTATAATGCCCCATTCCCAGCAGTCACCTCTCCAGTCATCACCCAGACACCTCCCCTGGTGTTACTGTATAATGTCCCATTCCCAGCAGTCACCTCTCCTGTCATTACCCAGACACCTCCCCTGGTGTTACTGTATAATGCCCCATTCCCAGCAGTCACCTCTCCAGTCATCACCCAGACACCTCCCCTGGTGTTACTGTATAATGCCCCATTCCCAGCAGTCACCTCTCCAGTCATCACCCAGACACCTCCCCTGGTGTTACTGTATAATGCCCCATTCCCAGCAGTCACCTCTCCAGTCAGAAGGTGAATGATTTTATTGCTAAGCTTCAGAATCTTCCTGTCGCTGTCTTCAGGCACCACCGAGTCACACACAGTCACCGTACTGCTGCCTCGACTCTCCCTGGTTCCTTCTGATACGCTGGGACTGGTCCTGTAAGCAACCGGTTCACCGGATTTCTTAACGACTATGAGATCCTGTATGTCAAAGACACAATTTGTTATGCAACGTACAAGTAAATACTGTGTTCCTAAACCAACAGCCAATCGCTCGCTGGATCAGTTACACAAAGGTTGAGCATCATTCTTCAAACACTGGACTTATATTCCTCAATATCTAGTACATAAGAGATTCAGATCTACCAATAAAGGAATACCATCACTGGCCTCTCCATAACAACATACCAACACTGCACCTATAGCATTGCTTGTATAAGCAGTCTATGATTTGTTGTTGTGTCTACAGGTAACAGAGATACTTTGGTGATATTCCCAGAATCCCTCACTTCACCAGTCAGGGCATAGCTTTATTAGCAGAGATAAGAGTGATGTCACCTGGACATTCCCGGGATCCCTCACCTCTCCAGTCAGCAGGTAGATAATCTCCAGGGTGAGACCGAATATTGTTTTAGTCATGTTGGCGTTCTCCATCCTGATGACCGCAAATTTGCTATGGGCGAAGCAGAAGGCACTGACCGGTGACCTGCCGACAAAATAAATACATTTTATATATATATGTATATTATATATTTATATATATATATAGCCATTTCAGCCTACTGAGGGCACCGGGCACAGTAACATCAGGAGGAGTGCCAGGCTATTTCTACTTCATATATATTATATATATATATATATACACATATACATATACATACACACATACATATACATACACACATACATATACATTTGCAAATAGTTAAAAATAATAAGCAGAAGCTATACATGATTAACAAAGTACAAAAATGAGCAAAGAATTTGATTCATTTTTTTGTACAACATATTTCTGAAAAAAGGCTCTGGGGGTTATTCAGTACGGATTGCAAATTCTGCTAAAAAGCTCCTATCTACCTGGTCTCCCAGTGGTATCCCCACTACTTCTTACCTGCACTCTCCCCTGACTCCCCTCTGCCTGGTCTCTCAGCACTATCCCCACTACTCTTTCTCTGCACTCTCCCCTGACTTCAGTCTGCCTGGTCTCCCAGCACTGTCCACATTACTTCTTCCCTGTGCTCTCCCTCTGCCTGGTCTCCCAGCACTGTCCCCACTACTCCTTCCTTGCACTCTCCCCTGACTCCCCTCTGCCTGGTCTCCCAGCACTGTCCCCACTACTCCTTCCTTGCACTCTCCCCTGACTCCCCTCTGCCTGGTCTCCCAGCACTGTCACCACTACCCCTTCCCTGTGCTCTCCCAGCACTGTCCCCATGTCTCCTTCATTACACTCTCCCTTGCTTCCCTTCTGCCTGGTCTTCCAGCACTGTCCCCACTACTCCTTCCCTGCACTCTCCCCTGACTTCCCTCTGCCTGGTCTCTCAGCACTATCCCCACTACTAACTTTCCTGCGCTCTTCCCTGACTCCCCTCTGCCTGGTCTCCCAGCACTGTCCCCACTACCTCTTCCCTGTGCTCTCCCTCTGCCTGCTCTCTCAGCACTGTCCCCAATACTCCTTTCCTGCACTCTCCCCTGACTTCCCTCTGCCTAGTTTCCCAGCACTGTCTCCACTACTCCTTCCCTGCACTCTCTCCTGAGTCCCGTCTGCCTGGTCTCCCAGCACTGTCCCCACTACTCCTTCACTGCGCTCTCCTCAGACTCCCTTCCTTCCCTGCACTCTCCCCTGACACCCCTCTGCCTGGTCTCCCAGCACTGTCCCCACTACTCCTTCCCTGTGCTCTCCCTCTGCCTGGTCTCCCAGCACAGTCCCCACTACTCCTTCCCTGCACTCTCCCAGCACTGTCACCACTACTCCTTCCCTGCGCTCTCCCCTGACTTCCCTCTGCCTAGTCTCCCAGCACTGCCCCCCACTACTCCTTCCCTGCACTCTCACCTGAGTCCCCTCTGCCTGGTCTCCTAGTACTGTCCACACTACTCTTTTTAATCCCCTATAGTGAGTATAGGGAAAGCATGACATGCCAGTGAAGCACTGTACCTCTCAGTCTCCTATACAAAGCCAGCAGCAGGCTTAGTTGTGGCGTCATCAACAGTGGCCGAGTGCAATGTAGAAGGGAAACGTAGTTTACACGGATAGACACTAGAGCTGAAACTCTTTCTGACGTTTCATGCCAAGTAAGCGGCCATTTTGTTGAAGACCAAAGAGGTTACCTGCATTAAAAAATTTCAATAGGAATGGCTCCGAGTCTATAGACATTGTTTTACAAACGTGGTTATATCCTTCTTGTAACATGTCTCCCTGCAGATTTGCAGGGGCTGATGTGCTGCTTAGGTACTATGACTATAAGAGATTGCAGGGAGGGAGTAGTGGGGACAGTGCTAGGAGACCAGGCAGAGGGGAGTCAGGGTTGAGTGCAGGGAAGGAGTAGTGAGGACAGTGCTGGGAGACCAGGCAGAGGGGAGTCAGGGTTGAGTGCAGAGAAGGAGTAGTGGGAACATTGTTGGGAGACCAGGTAGAGGGGAGTCAGGGTTGAGTGCAGGGAAGGAGTAGTGGGGACAGTGCTGGGAGACCAGGCAGAGGGAAGTCAGGGGAGAGTCCAGGGAAGGAGTAGTGGGAACAGTGCTGAGAGACCAGGCAGAGACAAGTCAGGGGAGAGTCCAGGGAAGGAGTAGTGGGGACAGTGCTGGGAGACCAGGCAGAGGGGAGAGCCCAGGGAAGGAGTAGTGGTGACAGTGCTGGGAGACCAGGCAGAGAGGAGTCAGGGGAGAGTCCAGGGAAGGAGTAGTGGTGACAGTGCTGGGAGACCAGGCAGAGGGGAGTCAAGGGAAAGTCCAAGGAAGGAGTAGTGGGGACATCGCATCAGTGGGCAGGTGGAAAAGTGCCCGTAGCTGTGCCCCTTATAGTGCACAAGCTTATATACTGCACCTCTATACTAGTGTTTCCAGTGTCCTTAGTCTGTGTTATCTGGCTTTCTGCAGCGGGGTACACTGGGATTCCTCAGGGAATAACATCGGGGTGTAGAGTTGGATCTTGATCCGAGGCACCAACTGGCTAAAAGCTTTGGCTGTTCCCAGGATGCACCGCACCGCCTCTGTGCATAGGAGCTCAGTTTTAAAGTTGGTGCCTGCAGTGCAGGTCACTAACAGGAGGGCTTCACTAGGCAGCCCTGAAAAGATCTTTTATGAAGACTTCAAGGGCCGTAGCACTTCTTATGTCCTGGGGACATGCTGTGCTGCGGCTCCATCACCTCCCTCCTGCGGCGCTATTTACTCCGGCGGCCTAGTTCCCGGGTACTTACAGCAGGGATGCACCGGTTCATCGGCACACTATCGCTGCTGCTCTCCAGGGTTGCGTGGCTGCAAAACATCAGGGAGGAGGTAAGAGGGTCCCCCAGGTGGGAGCCACTGGGTAAATTGCGGACCGGCAAGATCCTTGGGAGACGGATCGCGCGGCTTGCGTGGACACTGTTTTTCGCACAGGGACCCCACTATGGGGGTCATTCCGAGATGATTGTAGCTGTGCTAAATTTAGCACAGCTATGATCATTCACACTGACATGCGGGGGGACGCCCAGCACAGGGCTATCCCGCCCCGCATGTCAGTGCCGTTCCCCCTGCAGAAGTGCAAAGGCATCGTACAGCGGCTATGCCTTTGGACTTCAAGAGCAGCTCCCGATCAGCGCAGCCTTAGCACGCTGGCCGGGAGCTACTCATCACTCCCTGGCCCGTAGCGGCTGTGTGTGACGTCATGCAGCCGCTGCGACCCGCCCCCCGTTCGGTCCGGCCACGCCTGCATTGGCCGGACCGCGCCCACGAAAAGGCGGCCCCCGCCTTCCCCGCCCAGCGACCACTTCTGCCTGTCAATGACCGCCTATATCACCTAGGGCAAGGAGCTCAGGTTGGTTTTACTAAAAATTGTTTGTCACAGGCTCCATAGTACCCGGTGGTGAAGTCCAGCAGAGGGGATAAGGCGCTGACCTGTAGCCCCTCCCCCAGCTCTGGGCGCCATCTCCTGCAGGTGTTCCCGCCGAAGAGATCTGGCACCATATCCTTAGCTGGGCTGCTCTCAACAGGACTGCAGGGCTCTGTCTCCTCTGTAAAGCCGCCTGTCACAGCACCGTGCTCTTACAGACACTTAAGTATTCTACATGTCATTTTAGATAGCGTTAGTTAAGAACAAGTGTGTTCATTCATTTCAGTATAGGTTGTACAAATATTCTGTGATATACACAGTGCTGCAAGTATGGCGGTACGGCGTACCGGTAAGAAATTCCCAGCCGGTACGCCGAGCCGTCCACCATACTGCATCCCGCTGAGGTTTGAGGGGCAATGTATATCTGGCACTGTGGGGGCATTATATATCTGGCACTGTGGGGGCAATGTATATCTGCCACTGTGAGGGCAATACTGTAGTTATCTGGCACCGTGGGGGCATTGTATATCTGGCACAGTGGGGGCATTTCTGTATCTGGCACAGTGGGGGCATTTGTGTATCTGGCACTGTGGGGCAATGTGTATCTGGCACTATTGGTGTCATATGTGTATCTGGCCTCCCCATATGTGTATCACGCCCCCATTTTCATTGGCCACACCCATGTGGCATTTGGTCACGCCCATTTTTTTGCACACGCGCCTTAGACGCGCGCTCACAGTACCTATAAAACATTTTTTCTACTTGCACCACTGGATATACATCCAGTAACTACTGCGCATTGTTATATCTCTCTACATATACATAAATATTGTTATATGTAAATTTGCTGGTCCAGTGCAGTATTATTGTTCTGACGTATTATTGTCATGACGTCTCTCCCATAGAGAGGAGCGGCAGCAGCGGTTCGGAAGCAGGAGCGAGGCTGGTAAGTATTGTTTTTTGTTGTTTGTTTGTTTGTTTTTTTAGGGTTTCAAAGCGGCGCTACTACAGGGGGCACTACTACACAGGGCACTAGTACAGGGGGCACAGCTACTGGGGCAAATCTACAGGGGGTACAACTACAGGGGCACATACTGGGGGCACTGCTACTAGGGGCACAGCTACTGGGGTCACAACTACTAGGGGCACTACTAAAGTGGGCACTGCTACAGGGGGAACAGCTACTGGTGGCAAATTAACTGGGGGCACAACTACTGGGGGCAAATCTACAGGGGGCACATACTTGGGGCACTACTACAGGGGGCACTGCTACAGGGTGCAAATCAACTGGGGGCACTGCTACTGGGGGGCACAGCTACAGGGGGCACTATTAAAGGGAGCACTGCTACAGGGGGAACAGCTACTGAGGGAAAAAATTAACTGGGGGCACAACTACTGGGGGCACTGCTACAGGGGGGCACAAGTACAGGGGGATACCTGTGGGCATGCCCCTTCCCTATGAAGAAGCCACGCCCCTTCCCTATGAAGAAGGCACGCCGCTGTTTTGGGGCGCGCGCAATCAGCGTGCACCAACTGTCGTGGGGGGAGGGGGGGCACAGGAAACTTTCGCCCTAGGCGCCACAAGGTCTAGAACCGACCTCAATATATAAATGTGTGTATGTGTATATATATATATATATATATATCCTGGTGTGGTGCCCGGCACTCCTGGTCCTTAAAGCTCATTGGCCTGGGTGCCCTCCGGAACAATACAATAGCAGCAAACAAAAAAAGGCATCACTCCAGGGCTTGTAAAGTGCAATAATTGCAGTGTATTTAAACAAATCACATGTCCCTGGACATGTGACGCCTTTTTTTGTCTGCTATATATATATATATATATATATATTTCTCTTACGTCCTAGAGGATGCTGGTGACTCCGTAAGGACCATGGAGATAGACGGGCTCCGCAGGAGACATGGGCACTTTAAGAAAGTCTTTAGACCTGGGTGTGCACTGGCTCCTCCCTCTATGCCCCTCCTCCAGACCTCAGTTTAATACTGTGCCCAGTGGAGACTGAGTGCTTTTTAGTGAGCTCTCCTGAGCTTGCTGACAGAAAGTATTTTGTTAGGTTTTTTATTTTCAGGGAGCCTGCTGGCAACAGACTCCCTGCATCGAGGGACTGAAGGGAGAGAAGCAGCCCTACTCTCTGCAGATAGGTCCTGCTTCTTAGGCTACTGGACACCATTAGCTCCAGAGGTATCGGTACGCAGGATCTCACCCTCGCCGTCCGTCCCAGAGCCGCGCCACCGTCCCCCTCGCAGAGCCGGGTGAGTATGAGAAGAAAAGAAGACTTCAGAGGCGGCAGAAGACTTCATGATCTTCACTGAGGTAACGCACAGCACTGCAGCTGTGCGCCATTGCTCCCATACACCTCACATACTCCGGTCACTGTAAGGGTGCAGGGCGCAGGGGGGGGCGCCCTGGGCAGCAATATAAACCTCTTATTTGGCAAAAGAGAGCATATATACAGCTGGACACTGCATATATGCATGAGCCCCCGCCAATTTTACACTTTTAGCGGGACTGAAGCCCGCTGCCGAAGGGGCGGGGCTTCTCCCTCAGCACTCACCAGCGCCATGTTTTTCTCCACAGCACCGCTGAGAGGAAGCTCCCCGGACTCTCCCCTGCTTATACCACGGTAGAAGAGAGGGTTTTAAAGAAGAGGGGGTGCACATAATTCGGCGCAGATAATAATAACAGCGCTACTGGGTAAACATTAAATTGCTGTGTTTTTTCCTGGGTCATATAGCGCTGGGGTGTGTGCTGGCATACTCTCTCTCTGTCTCTCCAAAGGGCCTTGTGGGGGAACTGTCTTCAGAAAGAGCATTCCCTGAGTGTGTGGTGTGTCGGTACGTGTGTGTCGACATGTCTGAGGTAAAAGGGTCTCCTAAGGAGGAGATGGAGCAAATGTGTGTGTGTGTGTGTGTGTGGTGTATCTCCGTCGACAACGCCGACACCTGAATGGATATGTGAAATTAAGTGCTAAGGTAAATTTATTGCACAAAAGATTAGAGAACAGACAGGGAATCTACCCATGTCTGTCCCTATGTCGCAGAGACCTTCAGAGTCTCACAAAGCTCACTATCCAAAATAATAGACACTGATATCGACACGGAGTCTGACTCCAGTGTCGACTACAATAATGCAAAGTACAGCCAAAACTGGTAGCAAAGTATTCAATATATGATTATTGTCATAAAAGATGTTTTGCATATCACTGATGACTCATCTGTCCCTGACACGAGGGTACACATGTTTAAGGGGAAGAAAGCTGAGGTAAATTTCCCTCCTCTCATGAAGAAAAAGAGCGGGAATCTCCAGACAAGAAACTGCAGATTCCCACAAAGAATTCTCGGGGAGTATCCTTTCCCTACTAGGGCAAGGATACGATGGGAATCTTCCCCTAGGGTGGTTTGACACGTTTACATAAAAAGATAGAGCTGACTTAACAGCTATCCTCAGGGATCCTGCAGATAGCATGCAGCAAAAGTACTATGAAGTCCATTTACACACATTATGGTACACTACTCAGACCGGCAATGGCGTCGGCCTGGGTGTGTAGTGCTGTAGCAGCATGGACGGATACCTTATCAGAGGAGCTTGATACCCTAGATAAGGATACTATTTTATTGACCTTAGGGCATATAAAAGATGCTGTCCTGTATATGAGAGATGCTCAAAGAGACATTAGTCTTCTGTGTTCTAGACTAAACGCTATGTCGATTTCTGCCAGAAGAGTCCTGTGACTCGGTGATGCCGACTCAAAAAGGAATATGGAGGTTTTACCTTACAGGGGTGAGGAATTGTTTGGCGAAGGTCTCTCGGACCTAGTCTCCACAGTTACTGCTGGAAAATCAAATTTTTTGCCTTATATTCCCTCACAGCCTAAGAGAGCACCGCATTATCAAATGCAGTCCTTTCAATCACAAAGAAACAAGAAAGTGCGAGGTGCGTCCTTTCTGGCCAGGGGTAGGGGCAGAGGGAAGAAGCTGCACAACACAGCTAGTTCCCAGGAACAGAAGTCCTCCCCGGCCTCTACAAAATCCACCGCATGACGCTGGGGCTCCACTGGTGGAGTCCGCCCCAGTGGGGGCATGTCTTCGGGGTTTCAGCCACATCTGGGTTCACTCCCAGGTGGATCCCTTGGCGATAGAAATTGTTTCTCAGGGTTACAAGCTGGAATTCGAGGACGTGCCTCCTCGCCGATTTTTCAAATCGGCCTTACCAACTTCTCCCGAGGAAAGGGAGATAGTATTACAGGCAATACAAAAATTGTATCTTCAACAGGTGGTGGTCAAGGTTCCCCTCCTTCAACAAGGAAGGGGATATTACTCGACCCTGTTTGTAGTCCCGAAACCGGATGGTTCGGTCAGACCCATATTAAACTTAAAATTCCTAAACCTATACTTGAAAAGGTTCAAGTTCAAGATGGAATCGCTAAGAGCGGTCATCGCAAGCCTGGAAGGGGGGGATTTTATGGTGTCTCTGGACATAAAGGATGCATACCTTCATGTCCCCATTTATCCACCTCTTCAGGCCTACCTCAGATTTGAGGTACAGGATTGTCATTACCAATTTCAGACGTTGCCGTTTGGTCTCTCCACGGCCCGAGGGTTTTCACCAAGGTAATGGCGGAAATGATGGTGCTCCTGCGGAAGCAAGGTGTCACAATTATCCCGTACTTGGACGATCTCCTCATAAAAGAGAGATCAAGAGAGCAGTTGCTGAACAATGTATCACTTTCACTGGAAGTGTTACAGCAACACGGCTGGATTCTCAATATTCCAAAGTCGCAGTTGGTTCCTACGACTCGTCTGCCTTTCTTGGGCATGATTCTGGACACGGCCCAGAAGAGGGTTTATCTCCCGATAGAAAAGGCCCAGGAACTCATGACTCTGGTCAGGAACCTATTGAAACCAAAACAGGTGTCAGTGCATCACTGCACTCGAGTCCTGGGAAGGATGGTGGCATCATACGAGGCCATTCCCTTCGGCAGGTTCCATGCGAGGACATTCCTAATGGGACCTACTGGACAAGTGGTCCGGGTCACATCTACAGATGCATCCGTTGATCACCCTGTGCCCCAGGGCCAGGGTGTCACTCCTGTGGTGGCTGCAGAGTGCTCACCTTCTCGAGGGTCGCAGATTCGGCATTCAGGACTGGATCCTGGTGACCACAGATGCAAGCCTCCGAGGTTGGGGAGCAGTCACACAGGGAAGAAATTTCCAATGTCATTGGTCAAGTCAAGAGACTTGTCTTCACATCAACATCCTGGAACTAAGGGCCATATACAACGCCCTACGTCAAGCGGAGACCTTACTTCGCAACCAACCGGTTCTGATTCAGTCAGACAACGTCACCGCAGTGGCTCATGTAAACCGCCAAGGCGGCACAAGGAGCAGAGTGGCGATGGCGGAAGCCACCAGAATTCTTCGCTGGGCCGAGAATCATGTAAGCGCACTGTCAGCAGTGTTCATTCCGGGAGTAGACAATTGGGAAGCAGACTTCCTAAGCAGACACGACCTACATCCGGGAGAGTGGGGACTTCATCAAGAAGTCTTAGCACAGATTGCGAGTCGGTGGGAACTGCCACAGATAGACATGATGGCGTCCCGCCTGAACAAAAAGCTACAGAGGTATTGCGCCAGGTCAAGATACCCTCAGGCAGTAGCTGTAGACGCCCTAGTGACACCGTGGGTGTTCCAGTTGGTCTATGTATTTCCTCCTCTTCCTCTCATACCCAAGGTGTTGAGGTTAATAAGAAAAAGAGGTGTGAGAACAATCCTCATTGTTCCAGATTGGCCACGAAGGACCTTGTACCCGGATCTGCAGGAAATGCTCACAGAAGATCCGTGGCCTCTGCCTCTAAGGCAAGACCTGTTGCAACAGGGGCCCTGTCTGTTCCAAGACTAACCGCGGCTACGTGTGTCGGCATGGCGGTTGAACACCGGATCCTAGCAGAGAAAGGCATTCCGGTGGAGGTCATCCCTACGCTAATAAAGGCTAGGAAGGATGTAACGTCAAAACATTATCACCGCATATGGCGAAAGTATGTTTCTTGGTGTGAGGCCAGGAATGCTCCTACGGAAGAATTCCATCTGGGCCGTTTCCTTTCTTCCAGCAAACTGGAGTGCATTTGGGCCTAAAATTAGGCTCCATTAAGGTCCAGATTTCGGCCCTATCCATTTTCTTTCAAAAAGAATTGGCTACTCTCCGAGAAGTTCAGACTTTTGTGAATGGAATTCTGCATATTCAGCCTCCTTTTGTACCTCCGGTGGCACCTTGGGATCTTAACGTGGTGTTAAGTTTCTTAAAGTCGCACTGGTTTGAACCACTGAAAATGGTGGAGTTGAAATATCTCACGTGGAAGGTGGTCATGTTATTAGCCTTGGCTTTCGGTTAGGCGAGTGTCGGAATTAGCGGCTTTGTCACATAAAAGCCCCTATCTGGTTTTCCATATGGATAGAGCGGAATTGCGGACCCGTCCTCAATTCCTGCCAAAAGTGGTATCATCATTTCATATGAACCAACCTATTGTGGTGCCTGTGGCTACGCGTGACTTGGAGGATTTCGAGTTGCTTGATGTGGTCAGGGCTTTGAAAATTTACGTGGCCAGAATGGCTAGGGTCAGAAAAACAGAAGCACTGTTTGTCCTGTATGCAACCAACAAGATTGGTGCCCCTGCTTCAAAGCAGTCTATTGCTCGCTGGATCTGTAACACGATTCAGCAGGCGCATTCTACGGCTGGATTGCCGTTACCGAAATCGGTCAAAGCCCATTCCACTAGGAAAGTGGGCTCTTCTTAGGCGGCTGCCCGAGGGGTCTTGGCACTACAGCTGTGTCGAGCTGCTACTTGGTCGGGGTCAAACACCTTTGCAAATTTCTATAAGTTTGATACCCTGGCTGAGGAGGACCTCATGTTTGCTCAATCGGTGCTGCAGAGTCATCCGCACTCTCCCGTCCGTTTGGGAGCTTTGGTATAATCCCCATAGTCCTTACGGAGTCCCCAGCATCCTCTAGGACGTAAGAGAAAATAAGATTTTAAACCTACCGGTAAATCTTTTTCTCGTTGTCCGTAGAGGATGCTGGGCGCCCGTCCCAAGTGCGGACTACTTCTGCAATACTTGTATATAGTTATTGCTTCAATAAGGGTTATGTTATAGTTGCATCGGTCCTGAACTGATGATATGTTGGTTTCATACTGTTAACTGGGTAGTTATCACAAGTTATACGGTGTGATTGGTGTGGCTGGTATGAATCTTGCCCTTGGATTAACAAAATCCTTTCCTCGTACTGTCCGTCTTGTCAAAGTCGAAAAATATCATGATGCATACCCCTTGTACTAACCCCTCATGCACATGCACGCTGCTCGTGCACCTGTTCCCCCGTGCGTGCACATACTCGCAAGTTGCGTAGGATCGCTCCGGCGATCGTGCGCATGAGATGTGTATTTACGGCGGAGTTTGTGAGCGTGTAGCGTGCGATTCGATCGTAGCATATTTAACCCAAATAGTGCATTTTGTAGTTAATATTCCCCTAGACCATGTCAGCGAGTATGATTAGTTTAAACTGTTCCTGGACAGAGAGATTCCTCTTTGCATGATAGGAAGGGTCAGATAAAGGTTGAAAGGTGGTGTCTAGTATCCAGCTGTAGGGTATTTTAAGAGTAACATTCCGATGTTAGTTAGGAAAGGATCGCTCGCTCCTGCGTATAGTTATGTACAGAAGTAGATTATGAACATTAACTGTATTTGCTGTAAATTACACATGCGGCGGGAATCCTGAGGATACCTCCCACCAGAGCAGTTGGGGAAAGACACAGCCCACCTGTTCAAATCCACCTATGGCCTTTGCTGTAATGTAGAGACACATCCCTGTGTCCAATAAACAATGAGATTACAGGTACCATTGTATTGTGAATGTATGTTGTGTATATAAAGACCACTGTTGCCTGACCAGCCTGATGTCTCTGAAGGCTTTCTACCTGATAGCTGAGGACTGGATTCCAGGTCGCGCATGCGAAAGATTCCCCACGTATGTATATTCTCTGTAGCCATTGTTCGTCTTATTCTCTGTTATTCTGTTAGATTTCTGTGTTAGCTTGTAGTGTATAACTTGTATTGTTTTCCCCTTTTTCTCTGAATAATCCACGGCAGTGTTAGAGCTGCTGTGGTTTTAACCAAACCCGGTATTGTGTTTTCACTTTCCTGCAAAGGGCTCTCTTAGCGTCTCAATCGCTCAAACAGCATACACATTGTTAAGGTTTTTAAGCGTTCCATCATTACAGTATTTGACTACTAAGGTTTAGAGTATAAGTATATTCTTACTGTGTTTTATTAACAAGGTTTAAAAGTTATCAACTGTGTGTGCGCCTGCTGTGTGTATTCCGTACACTCAGCGCAGCGTGTGTATGCCAAGTGCGTACCACGTGCGGGACTCTGTACGCAAATAGCGTACAAAGTGCGTAGCACGTGCACGTGGTCTAGCGGCCATAGCGGCTCAACGGTAATAGTGTATAGCTTTATGTTTAAAGATAATAATTGACATTATCAATTGGGAGCTCGTCCGGTTCTCCTCATATCCGCAGCCTAGCAGGACAAGGCAGACTTTTATCTATCAGCAAAGGGCGGGAAGGTAGTATCCCCTATTAGCCGTTTTGTGGTCGGGGATACATTAGTGCTGATTAGATAAGCGTCTGCTCCGCTTGGTTTGAAGGGATGCTGGTGGGATCCGGAAGGTAAGAACGTAAAGCTATTGTTTGGTTTTAAATCTGCTAAATTTCTGTTTGGTGCCAACTGCGCACGCAACACACGTAACACACGCACACACCTGTATTTCATTTGTGTATTTTCGCATATCTACCCTCTGCTGAGAAATGTGTTGCTATTTTAGTTAAAAGTAAAGAGCAATATTTAAGGGAGTAATTGTAAAACACACACGCAGCCTGACCCAGTTATAAAGGTTTATACAGGAGATACTGTGTGGTGTTTGGTAAGCGATTATAGTTGAATATCGTTTACATTTATAGAAACGTGTTATTTGTGTTACTGCGGGCGTATCCGGCCTTTGTACACGTGTCTCGGACAGCGTACGGGACTGCGTACGCAACGCAAAGGCCTACACACGTGGCGTGTTTACGCTACATGCGTACAGATACGCCCACTTAATACAAATCGCACGTTAGCATTGTTTTAGTTTAGGCGATACGGTAGCACAAATTTGTTCAGATTCCAATATTTTAGTTTAAAAGATCCTTCTCTTATTGCATCACCTCTGGGATTAGCCTGTTTTACCTGAATGAAAGTAATTTTCTGTACAGAAAAAATCGAAGTGTATATGAGTGAGCAAGAGTGAGTGTGCAAACAATAAAGGTTTTGGATCCAAGGGAATTCGGGATCCCGTAGGAGACTACACCAGTGGAGTGGACACTTGGTGGCGTGAGATTGGCTTGCTCACGTTAACATTGATAAGAGTACAAAGGAGCAAGGTAGCAAGTTTACCACAGACCAGCAGGTCAGTGAAGCTCTGAATGCTGCGGCCTGAGAGGTCAGCAGAGAGATACCGCAGCCCCGGGGGTTGGCGAGATACCCATATAGGCCCGTTTTGAGAATACGCTCCGGCTGAGTTTTCGCAGCCTAAACAATCGATTCCGCTGGTCGTTCGGCGGATAAGTAATAGTTACTTATACGCAGTGCGACTATCCCGCACGTTACTGTGTGCATTAGTTAGTTCACCTTGATACCCACACAATTTGCGGGATCATAGACGCTAATTGTACACTTAACGTGATTTGTGTAACAGTTTTTTTATTGTAAGGGAGTTTCGCTGGTCACTCAGGAAATCTCCAACAACTGATATTTACTGGGAGGGGTAGCATACTCCCACACGCTCTCAGTAAATAACGGTTACACAGGAGCCCGAGGTTGGGTACAACCGGCACTGGGCACAGTGTTCGGTGTATTGGCCAGCAGGGGCGTGGGTGGGTGAGAGCACTCGGAGAACTTTCACCGTTGCCTTATATTGAGTAATTTGGTTTTTGTAGGAATTTGCTGAGAAGGCAATACCTGCAAAGAATGGGGGCCAGTTGCTCAAGTAAGGGACGATCAACCAGGGTTCAGGTTGATATTCCGCGGCCCAAAGGGTCGGCGAGGTACATAATGTGTGAGAAATATGGATCACACGCAGAGGTCTTATGCAATGAGTGGGAACGTATGACTGTGGATGATAGGGAACCGTTCCCTAGGGTAGGCAGTTTTAATCCTGAGGTATTGCAAAATCTAAGGAGAAGGATATGTCTGATAAAATCCAAGAAACAAAGGATTAGACATTATGATTATCTACAGTTATGGCAACAGGAGGGTGAGTTACAACAGGGATTAGCTCAAGCAGCTGGTTCCAACCCTGGCAGGAAACTGATAGCAACAGCACCACCACCACCATACATAACAGGAGAGAAAATGGCTACAGAGAATGGCATACTAGTATACGATAAAAGTGCACTTAATAAATGTATTAATGGTAATAAGAGTAAAGTAGATAAGTATATTGATGCTAATGCTAACCCGTGCAAGTTGTATCCCATCTTAAACTTCCCTCAGGACTGCGACCAGGAAGATGAGCCCACCACAATATCGGCACTCTCTCTAGCAGCCACCATACAAGATACTACAGTGGGCACGGCCCAACCAGTAAGAGCAGTAGCGAAGGCCCCTAGTGGAGGGACAGGTGAGGTCGTGTCCACAGGTAAGTACGGAACTGTACATTATGCAGAAACAATCACACCTCACATTGTAGAATCAACCCAGAGTGATGTAATTGAACTTAATCCTGTCAGGGTGATCGCAGTCCCCAATGGAAAGACTGACGCACAGGGAGTCACTCCCGTCAGGAACATTGCAATGCATTGTCCCTGGTCCCGGACAGAATTAAGGACAATTATGTCTGAATTTCCCGATCCCAGGAAAGATCTAGCCGCATGTCAAAGGTTTATTAAAGAACTAGGTAACGCCGCCGAACCCAATAACAAAGATTGGCGGACAGTGCTGCGGGCATGTTTGCCCTCTACCATTGACCCTGTGAAATTCATTACTGATTGTAAATTAGATGAAGAGGTACCTCTCACTGATGAATACAATCAGGAGAATGTTAAACAGATCAATCTGCAGTTAGGAGTATATTTCCCAACTGTTGTCAAGTGGAACAAAATTTTCTCCATTAGACAAAAAGAAGGTGAAACTGCTTCTGACTATTTCCACCGAGCACTAGAGGAAATGGCTAAATACATTGGGGTCGTGGACATTGAGGAAAATATGCATCATAGGGAGGTAGCGGTGTCCGTATTAATGGACGGTTTAAAGGAAGTGTTGAGAACAAGGGCACAGACCACTCAACCCAACTGGAGAGGTATCTCGGTGGCTGCATTAAGAGAGTCCGCTGTTGGGCATGATCAGAACATCGTTAGACACAGGAAGGCACAGGGGGATAAGCTGATGGCAGTAAGTATACAGGCCCTTACAACAAGGCCACTCAGCCTAAGCCCCAGACCCCTGATGGTAAGTCGTATGTGGTAAAATGTTATAACTGCCATAAGGAAGGACATATTGCACGGAATTGCAGATTTAGAGACCCACATAAGGTATATCGACCCCCTAGACCAGAACATGACACACAGTATGGCGCACGCAAATGGGATCAGGGACCGCAGAGGAGGAGTTATGAGCCACATGCAGGGGAAACAAAGAGGTACCCACCAAAGAGAGACTGGCAGGTCTCTGAAAATTCTCAGTTACCCCCCTCACATATCGTAGCTGCGAACGCGCTGCGGGAGGGTCACAACTTACAATAGGGGTCAGGCCACACCTGTAGTCTGCAGCCAGTAAAATTAATTGCGAGTCTTGGAAGTGAACCTGAGGTCACAATTGATGTAGCTGGTAGATCACTACCTTTCCTTGTAGATACGGGGGCGGCCAAGTCAGTGTTAAATTCAACGGTGGGTATGAAAACCACGGGTAAAACAATTCCAGCAATGGGAGTAATAGGAGTAGTACAACACTACCCTTTAAGTAAACCAGCAGAGATTACGATAGGGCCTTTGCAGACCAAGCACTCCTTTTTGCTAGCTGCATTGGCTCCGACTAATCTACTTGGGAGAGATTACTGTGTAAAATGGGGTGTGTCATATATTGTACTCCTGAAGGTGTTTTCTTAGATATACCCGAGAATCACGCTCAGGAAGTGCAGGATATGCTAGACTCCCCTCAAAGGTTAATGTCACACACTGCTGTTACAGACAGGTGTCCATCCAAGGTAGAGGAAATGATCTCCCAGATACCGGAGTCACTTTGGACCAAAGATGGACAAGACACTGGATTGATGGCAAATGTAGCTCCTGTAGTAGTTCAAGTAAAAGATGGTAGGATAGCTCCAAAAATCCCACAGTATCCTCTGAAGCCAGAGGTGGAGTTAGGAGTGTACCCAGTCATAGAGCGCTTGCTGCAACAGGGCATCCTAGTCAGGACGTCCAGCACTGCCAATAGTCCCATCTTCCCTGTGAAAAAGAGTGGGGGGAGGGGTTACAGGCTAGTGCAGGATCTAAGGGGGATCAACAAAATAGTCGAGAGCCAATTCCCCGTAGTGCCAAATCCAGCTGTCATCCTTATGCAAATCCCTCCCACTGCAAAATGTTTCACTGTTATTGACCTCTGCTCCGCCTTCTTCTCGGTACCTCTGCACCCTGACAGCCAATACTTGTTTGCATTCACATACAGAGGAGTACAGTACACCTGGACTTGTTTACCACAAGGTTTCATTGACAGCCCAAGTATTTTCTCACAGGCTTTGCACGACTGTTTACAATCCTTTCAACCTGAGAGCGTATCAGTATTAATACAGTATGTAGATGACTTACTGTTGTGTTCTGATTCACTCGAATCGTCCTTGAGAGACACGAAACAGCTTCTGTTTCATCTTTCTGATATGGGACACAAGGTTTCAAAGGATAAGTTGCAGTTATGCCAGACCAAGGTAAAATATTTGGGACATTGCTTGACACAAGGACTGAGACACCTCACCGCTGATAGAATACAGGCGATTCGCAACATGACTCTGCCACAAACCCAGCAACAGATCCACACTTTCCTAGGAATGTGTGGGTATTGCCGAAACTGGATCCCAGGGTTTTCCATGCTAGCCTTACCTTTGCAAGAGATGGTCTCATCAAACAAACCAGATCGGATTTCGCACACAGACGAGTCCGAACTGGCATTTGAGAGACTCAAACAGTGCCTATCGCAGGCACCAGCATTAGGTATGCCAGATTATGGGAAACCCTTTGAATTGTACGGTACGGAGAGTGCTGGGTGTGCGGCAGGTGTTTTAACCCAGAAACACGGTAATGCCAGCAGGCCGGTAGCCTACTACAGCGCTCAGCTAGACACCGTAGCGCGATCCCTCCCCACATGCTTGCGAAGTGTTGCAGCGATAGCATTGCTAGTGAGTAAAAGCGAAGATGTAGTGTTGGGTCACAACCTGACCACCCATACACCTCATGCAGTGTCAGCCTTACTGAATTCTGCCCAAACCAGACACGTCTCATCTGCACGGTTTACAAGGTGGGAATTAGCACTAATGGCCCCTGTAAACATCACCATAAGGAGATGCAGCGCACTAAATCCTGCAACGTATCTCCCAGGTGTGCCTGGACAGGCACAAAGGGTTGGGGATGAGAGTGATGGTGAAGAAGGATTTAGTACAGACACTGACACACATGATTGTATGGAATATTTGACCCAAAATTTCACTGCAAGGCCCGACATCAGTGACAACCCACTGGAAGGTGTAGATTTTACTTTTTACACTGACGGTAGTTGCCACAGACAGACGGACTCGGGAGACTTGTGTATTGGATACGCAGTCGTAGATGACAAAGGTACCATAGAAGCGGAACCCCTGGGTCCACCACACTCAGCACAAGTTGCTGAGCTGGTCGCCCTAACCAGAGCGTGTGAATTGGCTAAGGGTAAGTCAGCCAATATCTACACGGATTCTAGGTATGCCTTTGGAGTAGTGCATGATTTCGGGGCCCTATGGCGCCTCAGAAATTTCATGACGGCAGCTGGCACACCCGTGGCGCATGCGACCCACATCAAAAGACTTCTAGCAGCGATACAGGAACCTGACAGAGTGGCTGTTATCAAGTGTAAAGCCCACACGTACAGCCAAGACCCAGTGTCACTTGGTAACAGCCGGGCAGACGAAGCTGCTAAATCAGCAGCCAGCACCCCCATACAGACAGACATCACACAACTGATGGTATTCAATACTGTCAACACACAGAAATTGAGTGAAATGCAAAATTTGTGTTCCCCACAGGATAAGGCAGTCTGGAGGTCAAAAGGATATGGCCAGGAGTCCTCAGGACTCTGGACAGATGGACAGGGTAAGCCAGTGGCACCCAGAGCATACCTTCCAAGTTTAGCTGAGGCGGCACATGGTCTGACTCATCTGGGCAAAGAAGGTATGTGCAAGTTGGTAAGAGCCTACTGGTGCACGCCAGGATTCTCTTCTCATGCGGGTAAGAGAGCAATGACATGCCTCACCTGCTTGAGGAAGAATATTGGAAAGGCAATACCAACAGAAACATCCCAACGGACGGCCCTTTTCAGGTGATACAAATTGATTTCATACAATTGCCACCTTGTAGAAACTTAAAGTATGTATTGGTTTGTATTGATGTGTTTTCAAATTGGGTAGAAGCGTTCCCCACTGCCACAAATACTGCTGTGATTACTGCAAAGAAAATTGTGCAAGAATTTGTGTGCAGGTATGGTATCCCTAGGATAATTGAAAGTGATAGGGGTACCCATTTTACAGGTGAAGTCTTTCAGGTAATGTGCAAATTAATGGGAATTAATAGTAAGCTGCATACTCCGTACCGCCCACAGGCGAGTGCGAAAGTGGAAAGAGTAAACAGCACTATTAAGAACAAGTTGAGCAAAGTGATGGCTGAAACTGGATTGTTGTGGCCAGAAGCTTTGCCACTTGTATTGTACAGCATCAGAACCACTCCCAGGTCCCCTCTTAACCTGTCACCCTTTGAGATTCTTTTTGGTCGACAACCCCATGTAATGATTGACCTCCAGGATGATTTGAAATGCAACAATGAAGTAACTGTAAAGTATTTGGTTAAGATGAGCAAGCAGTTGAGGAATCAAAACAGCAATCTAAAGCTAGTGATTCCTGATCTGCCAGACAGTAATTGTCATGACATTGAACCTGGGGATTATGTAATGATTCGAAATTTTCTACGCTCAGGTTGCCTGATTGACCGGTGGGAAGGACCGTACCAAGTCTTACTGACCACACGACAGCATTGAAGGTTGCCGAAATAGAGACTTGGGTCCACTCGTCCCACTGTAAGAAGGTCGCTGACCCAGAGAAAGCCCGTGATAAAGAGCAGAGTATAGAGGAAACCATATCACTGGAGTGCCTGTTCCGGGAAAGTTGAGAGGCAGGACTGTTGTCACGGCACCTGAGCACAGAGAACTACAGGATCAGAGGCGGTTGTCGCGCCAGTTTTCTTTCCCTTCTAATTATTTTCTTTACCTCCCATTACCACTTTTTCTTTCTCCTCCTGCAAGATGGACTTACCCCAAGAGACTGCGTTCCGGGTTTTCCTGTTGACCCTGTTGTTGACCAGAACAGTCTGTTTCGGTGAGCGTACCAGAGAGGTCGAGAAAGGATCTGGAATGGGTTCTGATGACAAGGACGGATTCGTAGAATTCCAAGAGCAACACAATCACCGAGCAAAGGCGAGTATCAGAAAACGATCTGGTAGTCATGACACTAGAAGACATTGTGAAGGATTGTTAGCTGAGGAAAATTGTATCTGCAGGAATTGTGAAAACATAGTTGAGGACGGGTGCATCCAGAGATGTCAGTCCAGCCTTAATATCAACATGGACCGTCATCCATTGAGTGACTATCACTCATTAGTGGGTAAGGTTTTAAACCAAACAGAATGCTGGGTGTGCTCACAAGTACCTCAAGGTCAGAGCAAGTCAGGACTAGTGCGATACTCTTTAACAATAGGTGAGGTACTTGAATTAAGGGGTGGGAGACTGGTGGACAAGAAATTTAATATTTCTAGGCCTCCTAGTTTGAAGCTCCACCAATATCATGTGGATAGGTCCTTAGTATGTTTTAATATTTCCAATCCCCGAAAGCCGGGAAATTGGGAAGTGACATCGAACAACCAAACCATGGCATTTTCACACAGAGCCGATAGAATGCCCGTAGACTCAGAACTTATACGCCAAATAGCCAACGGTGGGAGATATTTTCAGTATAGGTACACTCTAGGAAGTAGGACCATGCGGGTTGGAGAAGTATCACCAGGATACTGTGCGCATATCATACAGCCTGATACGTGTACTGAACAGATGAGAGAGTTAGGGATAGGATTTTTCACCTGGAAGGTTTGCAATATGGTGATGTCATATTCTGTCCCATATGTCCTCCCTGATGATGCATATTTCATATGTGGGAGGAAGGCGTATAAGTGGCTTGCCCCAAACTCAGAGGGATTGTGTTACATTGGAAGAGTGTTGCCAGAAGTAATGACCATTACCCATGATAAGATGAAAGACGTTCACCGCAATGCTCAAGCTCCTTACACTCACACTCACTACGAACACATTGTTAAGAGACACCTTATAGATAGGACAGAGCATGCAGCCTCTGATTTGATCCACAAATCCACGGGGATTCAATTCCTACTCGCGTTAGATATCACCCGTACCGCCAGAGGAATTATAAATTTTAGGTATATTACTGCGCTAGCGAACCTGATAGACAATATCACCGAGATGTATGATGACACCTTCAGGTATACTGGGAGGGAATTGCAAGCTTACAAAACGGAACTGATCCAGCACAGGATGGTTCTCAATTACCTCACAGCGGTGACAGGCGGGTATTGTGTCACCCTAGCAACTCAGTATGGCGTGAAGTGCTGTACATATATCACAAACAGCACCGATGACCCAACCGAGGTCATAGATCAAAAGATGGACAATATCTTGCAATTGAAGTGGGAGTTCCGAAGGAGACACAACCTTACCCTTACTGCTGTGGGTAATGAACTGACCGGCTGGGTTTCATGGTTGAACCCACGCATTTGGTTCTCAGGTTTAGGGAGTTGTCATAATGATTGGATTGATATTCAGATGTGTTCGGATTTTATGCATTGCAAGCGCAGTACCAAATTGATGAGTTTAAGGAGCGAGGGCATTGTTGCAACAACTGGTTTAATTTATGACCCATCAATCGAGACAATGTTGTGATAAGACGTGATTTCCACGGTCCGTTTCTTTCACCCGTTTCTCCTTTGTTTTCTCCAAGGTAAAAAGACATCCACTCGGAAGAAGATTTTGATGCACACTTCTACAGACCTTTTGATGAACAGTTCTACAGACCTTTGATGAACATTTTCACAGACTTTGCGAGACACTTTAGAGACTTTAACTTTCTTTTTTTTTTTTTGAAAGAATATTTTATTGGGTGAAATAGAATTTGGTTACAACTCGTGAGAGAAAAATAGCAGGCTTATTACAAAATCTTAGTCAAACATCATTATACTGTAACAAGCGTCTGCGGTCTGATATATATCATCAAAAATCAATAGGAGTGTAACTCATTATAACATTGAGATAGAATTTAACATTTTATATATGTGGAGAAGAATATACTGGTCAAAAAACTGATAGAAAAAATATGTGTAGTAGATTGTAGGAAAGATGGAGAAAGAAAATAGTATAGAACTTTAGTGATTATGCATGGGGAGAGACAGGAAGGTAGTAAGGGTGCAGATAAAGAGAATAAGAGAAAGAAAGGGGGAGAGAGAAGGTGATAAAGTGGGTAGGGGAAGGTAGGATTGGGTATAGGAATTACAAATTCGGAGATGCAGTCATAAGATACAAGTAGTGGGGGGGGGGTTGCCAGTCGGGGTGCAGCATCATGCCAGGTGTATTCAGATGGATTTTAGATGGTTGACAATGGAGGTTCGGCGTTGTAGTAATCGGTCCAAAGTGACCAAACGCGGATAAATTGAGTCGGGGTGTCATGGAGGACTGAGGAGATTCGTTCCAGTCTGTAAGTTGACCATATGGCATTGATAGTAGCAGGGACGGGAGGGGGGGTTGTGGATTTCCAGTGCGATACTATCTGACACTTCGCTGTGTTAAGTATGTGGTTGATTAGTTTGAGCGTGGGACGTGGAAGGTTGGGGATCGGTCTAGCTAAGAGAGAATAAAAGGGTGAGGAGGGCATATCAAAGTCAGTGATATTTTTAATTAGTTTGTGTATTTCCTTCCAGTATTGACTTATAACAGGACACGTCCACCAAACGTGTAATAAGGATCCTCTCTGGCCACATTGTCGCCAGCAAAGATCTGAGGCATCAGGGAAAATTGCACGGAGTCGGGTCGGCACCAAATACCATCTGGTATATAATTTATAAGCATTCTCTTTAATGCCCACTGAAATTGAGCATTTTGATATGGCCAGTTTAATTAGGGACCAGTCTTCGGGGGTGAGAACCTCCCCCGTGTCATTCTCCCATGCCAATTCGTGGGATTCCTTAGTAGGTTGATTGTGTGATAGCAAAATCTGATAGATTGACGAGATAAGACCTCTAGATAAGTGATGTGAGCGACATAGGGATTCGATAGCTGAGGTGGGTGTGAGGGGAGTGCCTGGGGAGGAACGGTGGAGCGAGTGGTGGAAATGTCGGATTTGTAAAAATTGGTAAAAAACTCTGTGGGGGAGGTTAAAGCGTGATTGTAGATTAGCAAAGTCCGGGAAGGTATGTAGGGGAGCTAAATCCAAGGGAAACAAAATATTGTGGGCAGTCCAATGTGGGAAATGACAGTGATCTATACCAGGAGTGAAGATAGGATTGTTCCATAAGGGGACCAGGAGGGGGTGAAATGAGCGGAGTTTGTATAATCGTGTGCAGTAGTCCCATATGGATAGCGTGAATCGTATTGTGGGGAGCATAGTTGAGGTTGGTGGGCGTTGTGTACGCGGGCACCATAAGAGAGTGGAAGGGGAGTATACCGATAATGTGTGGGCTTCTATATGTGTCCATACTTTCTGATTGGGCGGAGCATGCCAGTGAATGCATGATGCTAGTTGGGTGGCTCGGTAGTATTTGATTAGATCAGGTATGCCTGTACCTCCTGTGGATTGATGTTTGTGTAATATTCGCATCTTAACTCTTGGTTTTTTGGTTGCCCATATAAAGTTTGAAATGTCTCGCTGTAGGTTTTTAAGGACTGACGTAGGGATGTGGATTGGGAGCGTCTGCCATAAATATAATAAGCGGGGTAGAACGTTCATTTTGACCGCCGCAGTACGTCCAAACCATGAAATATATTGTTTATTCCACGCTAATAGGTCCGTTTTGATAGAGGCAAGTAGTCTTGGGAAGTTGGCTGCGTATAATCGGGGATACGATTTTGTTAGATAGACTCCCAAGTATTTAAGCTTCTCAGGTTGCCAGCGGAAAGGGAAGTTCATTTGAAGTAGTGTTAAGTCTGAGTTTGGGATGTTGATGTCTAAGAATTCTGTTTTATCTGTGTTGATGTTATAATTTGAGTGTGAACCATAAATGTGGGTCTCAGCAAATAAGGTTGGGAGGGAGACAGTGGGGTTGGTCAGTGTCAATATTACATCGTCCGCATACATTGCTATCTTGTGGTCCGAATGACCTACTCCTATACCTGTGATGTTGCTATTAAGCCTTATTCTGGCTGCGAGAGGTTCCATGACAAGGGCAAACAACAAGGGAGAGAGGGGGCAGCCCTGTCGGGTGCCGTTTTTTATTTGGAAGGGCTCGGAGGCGAGGCCATTTACTAGCACGGAAGCGGAAGGGTTGTGATAGAGGGAGTTAATACCATTGAGAAAAGCACCTCGAAATCCCATATGGTGTAGGGTTTGAGTCAGGAATGGCCAAGCCACCCTGTCAAAGGCTTTCTCAGCGTCGAGCGCCACCACCAGGGTCGACAGCGAGCGGGTTGTTGCTATTTGAATAAGGTTGATCAGACGCCTCGTATTGTCGGAAGCCTGCCTGTTGGGAATAAAGCCCACCTGGTCTGGGTGAACCAAGGACGTCAATATAGGGGATAGACGCATGGCAAGAATCTTAGCGAAAAGTTTTAAATCAACATTTAAAAGAGAGATAGGCCTATAATTGCCCATCTCTAGTGGGTCTCTCTGCGGTTTAGGGATAATTATGATGTTGGCCCTGGTGGTGGCGTCATCGAGTGTGCCTCCCTCCAGTAGTGAGTTGAAAAGGGGGCGAAGCATAGGTAGTAGTGATTCTGCAAATCTTTTGTAGTATAGGGCGGTGAAGCCATCAGGCCCTGGCGCTGCAGAGCGGCGTAGCGATTTGATGGCTAATCTAATCTCTTCATCAGTGATCGTTGCATTAAGGCTTTGGAGCTGTGCCACGGATAGCGTGGGTAGAGAGCATGAATTCAAATATTGGGTAAGAGAGGTGATATCTGATGGTACGGTAGAGGGGCTGTGTGAGAGATTGTAGAGTGATTCGTAGAATTGGCGGAATTGTTTGGTCATAACTTGAGGGTCATGGGTAATAGTGCCGTCTGTGCATTTTAGCTTAAGAATACGGTTGCGTGTGCGTTTAGCTCTCAGCTTGCGAGCCAGGATGGTGTCTGCTTTATCTGACTTTTCATAAAAAGTTTGTCGAACCCACAAAAGAGTTTGTGCTGCTTTTTTAGATAAGATTTGCGATAGTTGTCCCTTAACAGCGAGTATTTTTAGATAAGTGCGTCTTTTAGGATGATTGTGGTGTAGGTCTGTCAGGGATGTTAGTGTCTTTTCTAGCTCTAGTATGCGTGACATCTCTGACTTCCTAGATGCAGCTGACAAATTGATAAGGGTGCCTCGGAGGGTAGCCTTATGAGCTTCCCACAGGATGGATGTGGGGATATCAGGGGTAGTGTTGAGGGTAATAAAATCCGTGAGAGCTGTAGTGATAGTCTCAACATTTGATTGTTTCAAGAAGAGGGATTCATTCAATCGCCAGTGGCGGGTAGGTCGGGGGCCTGTATGAGAAGAAATTTCTAGTTCGATTGCTAGGTGATCTGACCATGGTATAGGGAGGGTCTGAGCGCCTACAAGAGATTGAGATGTGGCACGGTCTACAAAAAAGTAGTCAATGCGAGTGTGTAGGTCATGGGGGGGGAGAGTAGTGTGTGAAACCTCTCGCATTGGGGTATTGTACTCTCCATGCGTCATATAGATCGTGAAGGGCCAATTGTGACATGAGCGCCTTAGATGTCTTGGCGTGTTTGGGGGGAGTGTTAGAGGAGCGTGATCTATCTAGTTTGGGGTCTGTGATAGTATTAAAATCCCCTCCTATAATGGTGAGTCCTCGGGGCATCTGGGTAAGTTGATTAAAGAATGTGGCATAAAGGGATCCCTGTTGGTCATTAGGGGCATAAACTGAGGCCAATATGATTGGGGCGTTGTTATACGTACCCTTAAGGATAAGAAAACGACCCAAAGGGTCGGAGATAGAGTCATGTATGGTGATAGGTGTGTTGTGGTGGATGAGAATCGCAGTACCTCGACGTTTAGCGTTCATGGAGGAGTGAAAGGCCGTGGGATATTGTTTGGTCGTGAGGGAAGAATGGGGAGTCTTGAGATGTGTCTCTTGTAGCATTACAATGCTAGATTTACGCCTGTGGAGATATTGAATGGCCATAGCCCTTTTGGTTGGAGAGTTAAGACCGTTTACATTAAGAGTTAAAACTGTCAACTTCATGGTGGGTCAAAAGAGAAAGAGCACAGTAGCAGATGGGGTTCACACCCCGACTGGCGGGAAGGGCAGGGAGGGAGAACATGGAGAAGGTTAAAGATAGTGAGAGAGGGGTTAAGGAACGAGGGGAAGAGAAGGATACCTACTCCTATAGTGGAGCTAGGTCCATTGTAGACAGAGGGAGTGTCGTTCTGACACATCCATCTGAGTGTGAGGGTGTGGAGAAACAGTAAAATTCGTTGAACGTGAAGCTTAGAGAACATATCAAATTAGCAACTAAAAAGAACGGGGTGGCCTAAGGGGGGAACAGGGGCCAACATGTTAACATATTAATGCCTGAGACAAGAAGATATAGAGAAGAGGAAAGAAAAAGGGCGCCAGGATTGTCTATAGAATAATTATCAAACTTATTGTTAAAGAGTATCAAGAAATATATGGAGAATCAACATTAATAGAGTGTGGAGCGGTGTTTTCTATATTAGTATGACTAATGCAATTAATGTAGTTAAGCCGGAGTCCATTCCTTCGATGGTGCCACGAGTCTAGAGGGTGAAGTAGGTTGTCGGCATATTTCTGGAACATCTTCTAGAATACCAAACGACTTCAGTAAATCGTATCCTTGATTTGGGGTCTTGACAGCGTGGGTCGTGCCATTTCTGTTGACCAATAATTGGAAGGGGAAGCCCCACTTGTATTTAATAGAGTGGGTTCTCAAAGTCTTGGTGACATTCAATAGATCTCTTCTTTTCTTTAGGGTCGATGGTGCTAAGTCCTGAAAGAGTTGAAGCTGAGACCCAGAATGGGAGACCGTTGAGAGCCCTCTAACAGCAGTCATGATTTGCTCTTTCGCTTTAAAATAGTGAAAGCGGAGGATAACGTCCCGTGGTGGTTGGGTCGAGGGCGGTTTTGGGCGAAGGGCCCTATGGGCTCGGTCTAAGTGAAGAAGGTCCACTGAGATGTCAGGGCTTATGTGGAGAAAAAGGTCCTTTAGGTAGGCTGGTAGTGCGTCGGCAGTTATTGTTTCCGGGATGTTGCGTACGCGGATGTTATTTCGCCTATTTCGGTTTTCAATATCTTCGAGCTGGTCTTTATATGTTTCCATCTCTGCCCGTAGATCCGTAAATTCTTGATCCATGATGCTTTGGTATTGGCAGATTTCATCTACCTTCTGTTCGAGAGTGCCCGTTCTGGAACCTAGGTCTTCCAATTCCGATTTAAAATCTGCTAGGGCTGATCTCATCTCTGACTGTATCGTTTTAGTGACTATAGCGATCACATCCTGAGCCGACAAAGGGGGGTCGGTACGAGAGGCACCAGCCATGTTCAGAACGCTTTCAGCTCCAGGTGATTGTTTCGGGAGAGAACCTGCTTTTTCCCACGCCCTGATAATACTGGGTTTGGATGGAGCAGGGGCCTTTCGGCGCTTCTGTGGCATTCCGTGAGAAAAATAAAAGTGAAAATGGAAAGTTCTGCAATACGGAATGAGTGTTATGGGGCTTCCCGTGAAAAAATGGCAGTTAAGGTCTCATTGAAGTAGATGCATTAGAGGTAGATGGTGTTAATAATAGCGGCGTGCAGTTGAGCCCCCGTTCAGGTCAGGCCACCCCATAATTCAGAGGTGGATCTTCATCAGGCGAATTAGAAAAAGCGCATGTAGTGAGGAACTGGGCTCTGTAAGATAGGAATGGAATGGAATGGAATGGAATGGAGGGCGCGGATGAGCATCACCATCCAGAGGGAGCGGGGGGGGTTCAGGAGCTGTGCTTCGAGGCGGTGGTAGTGGTATGTCGGTCGGCGGCTCAAGGGCCGTGTGTGTGTGCTCCCAATATAGCAGAGGCACAGGGGACCAAGGGGTGTCCAGCGGGGTCCCCTGGTCAGGATCCACAGTATTCGGTGTGGGCGGTGCTGGTGGTGTGGAGCTGCTGCCTCTGCCACCTCTAAGATGGTCGCTAAGCGGGACCGTTTAGTGGAGTGCGGTAGGAGCCTGGTAATTTAGGCAAAAGTGACCAGTGGTGAGCGGAACCCTGTGTGGGGTCGCACCGGGCCCGGCCGAGCAGTACAAACGGTGGTGTGGTGCCTGCAATTAGTGATTGCCACCTCCAATATGGCCGCCGGATAATACACTTGTGTCAGGGGTGCTAAAATATGATCAGGGTGAGTGTGGGTAGTTGTGGGGGGTTGTGTACCTTTGGGGGGGGTCCGGTGGCATGGAAGGCCTCCGCAGCGTGTGTGGAGGGTTGCGTTGGTGGTGTGGAGCTCGCCGCGGCCGGACGCCACCTCCAAGATGGCCGACGGGCGGGTCCGTGCGCCGAGTGTGGAGGAGCTGTGGCGAGGGTCGGAGGTCGGGCGGGTTCGGCAGACGCGTCCTGCGGTGAGCGGAGCCCAGAGCCGTCGGGTGGAGTCTCACCGGGTCTGTTCGTTATGTGCAGCTTGCTGTGCAGGGCCCGTCCCGAGAGTCCGCCTCCTCCAATATGGCCGCCGCACGGAACTCTCCAGGCTGGAGCAGCACCCAGCGCCGTCGAGTGTGGAGGAGCTGTGGCGAGGGTCGGAGGTCGGGCGGGTTTGGTAGGCGCTCCCTGCGGTGAGCGGAGCCCGGAGCCGTCGGATGGAGTCTCACCGGGTCTGCCTGTTAGGTGCAGCTTGCTGTGCAGGGCCCGTCCCGAGATTCTGCCTCTTCCAATATGGCCGCCGCACGGAACACTCCCGGCCGGAGCAGCACCCAGCACCGTCTACTGGGTGAGTGTTGTTATTAGAGGCAGCAATAGGCAGTTAATCACCGTTGGGTGGGAGGGGGTCCTGCATCCGGAGGGTATTCCGTGGCCTGCGGAACGGTAGGAGGCCGCGTCGGGTCCACACCAAAATCGAGGCCCCAGGCTGGAGGGTGCGACTGGGCCTCAATCCACAGGAGCTTTTTCCAGTTGCTCCCCGATTCTGAGGTCGCAGTCTAAGTTTCCCCCTGAGTGCTGCAGGTGAGGGTCTACAATCTGGGGTATTTTGTGAGGGGTTTTGGTTAAAATTAACCAGTTTAAGCCTCTGGGAGTGGGGAGCTCAAGGCAAGTGTGTCTGTTCCTCACAGTAGCTAGGCCACACCCCGAGACTTTAACTTTCTATGGACACTTGAAAAACTTTGCTTACCACCCACAGCAAAGATACACCTATCCGGACAAGACTTCAACAGACATCCAAGGACAATTACACACATTATCATATGAATGTATTTATAACACATGTTTCTTATCTTCATCTCTACGATCTTCAGGTAGTGACACACATAGTCGACAGGTGATATAGGTACATATATTAGCACTCACATATTTTCCCCCTCCATGTATCATCAACTAATGTGCACCCCATTTGTTGGAACTAAAAGCCGAAAAGAGCTCGGTAGTGTTTGTTAGCCCACTTACAGACCCTTAATACGGGATAAGAAGGATTTAATGTATTCTTCGCAATACCTCGAAGCTTATCTAGAACATGTACGGCACGATGATACATGACCCCTCAGACATGAATTTCATACATACATGCTTTTACTATCCCACTAGGTCATACATTTCCCACCTTCTCCTCTCCTCCCTCCACCTAATCATTTATAGGTATTTCATTGTATTGTATATGTTTCTGCTTAATTGTTTAGATAGTGGCAGTTAATGTTGACTGCCAAAGGGTGGACTGTCAAAGTCGAAAAATATCATGATGCATACCCCTTGTACTAACCCCTCATGCACATGCACGCTGCTCGTGCACCTGTTCCCCCGTGCGTGCACATACCCGCAAGTTGCGTAGGATCTCTCCGGCGATCGTGCGCATGAGATGTGTATTTTCGGCGGAGTTTGTGAGCGTGTAGCGTGCGATTCGATCGTAGCATATTTAACCCAAATAGTGCATTTTGTAGTTAATATTCCCCTAGACCAGGGGTCTTCAACCCGTGGCCCGCGGGCCACAGGTGGCCCGCTGCTATGGTTTCCATGACCCGCCGACGCGCCCGCCCGCAGCGCACATATGAACACAAAAAAAAATAATAATTTTTTTTCCCTTTCCCGGAGTCATGTGACTCCCCCGCACTGTCACTGGTTGCCTGTGAAGAAGGGGAGTAGCTCCTCTTAGGCTGGTCAGTGGTCTGGTCACCCTTACTGTGTCTCCCTCCCTGTGTTTCCCTCCGCCTGCAGTGTTGAATAGGTGGGTGAGAGCGGCGGGGACCCGGCTGGGGGGGGTGCGGCAAGTTACCATTGAGAGCAGGGGGCAGTGCGGGAACCCGGCGGGCGGGAGCGGAGGGGGTGCGGCAGCATGTATGCAGCCTGAGCATGGCTGTGTGCGGCGGGGACCCGGCGCGGGGGGGGGGGGGGGGGGCTGCGGCAGGAGAATAAAAGTGTATAAGTGTTGAGGGCAGGGGGCAGTGCAGGAACCCGGCGTGCGGGAGCGGCGGGGACGGGGGTGCGGCAGCCTGAGCATGGCAGTGAATAAATTAGTATTGAGGGCAGGGGGCGTGGCGGGGGACCCAGCAGGGGGTGTATTAAGTATTAAGAGCAGAGATGGCAGGGAGCATGCTTTGACAATGCTGCTGTCTGTCTGTGATGGGGAGGAGGGAGGGTATGATAGCACCTATGTCTTGACATAGGCGCTATCATACCCTCCCTCCCCCATCACAGACAGACAGCAGCAATATTGTGAAATCATGCCCACATTATACCCACCAGTCCAGTGATACTGCCGTATGAGTCCAGTTCAGTGATACAGCCGTATAAGTCCAGTGGTAGTGCCATATAAGTCCAGTGGTACTGCCGTATAAGTCCAGTCCATTGATACAGCCGTATAAGTTCAGTGGTACAGCCGTATAAGTCCAGTGGTACTGCCGTATAAGTCCAGTCCAGTGATATAGCCGAATAAGTCCAGTGGTACAGCCATATAAGTCCAGTCCTATTCTGGACTATATATGGATTATAGGCCCTATGTGGTGGTGGAGCTGGGGAGAGAATGATAATGGCAGATTTAATGTCTGTATGGGGGTGGGGTTGGGAATAATGGGGGCTGTGATTCCTGTATATGTGGTGGGTGCTGGGGTGGGAATGACAATGGCAGATGTAATGTCTGTGTATGGGGGTGGGGATGGGAATAATGGGGGCTGTGATTTCTGAGATGTGTTTCTACCACCTATGATACATTGTGTGTGTGTATATATATATATATTTAAAAAAAGGCCAGCAAACATCCATTTATCATGCAAAAGTATTTTAGTAGCACAAAAGTACATTTATATGTGCATAAAAACAGGCATAGACCGGTAGATAGAATATTCAAAATGTAGAAGGAGTACTTAGCCACAAGTGTCATCATAAGAAAGGTCCGATCATAATGCCAAACAGATTCACAGCACACCCGACAGCTGTTTCGGTGTTACTCCTACACCTTACTTACTCACTCACCCATGACTAAGGTGTAGGAGTAACACCATCGATGGGTCTGGTGAATATTGACAATGTTATCAGTCTGGCAAAAAGTGTTCAGTTAATCTCGGTTGGTATTTCTCTGTATTAACTACTGCTATCTATGCTCTTTTTATTATTTCTGTAACTATTTTCATTGGTGTTTTGTTTATATTATAGCCCCCACCTATATTGTCCCCAGCGATTGTCAGCCGTCAGAGCGGAACTCCGTGGCTGGTCTCTCGAACGCGGAAGTTGGATCCCTGGTGGAACGCATGCTATGCGTTTTCCCTGGTTACCAGCTCTGTAATGACAGAGACACGTGATGTTTCCAGCTGTACAGGCAGGTGACGCAAGCAGGAATCAAGGTGGCGGGTAAGTCAGTGTGCGGGGGGTATTTAAATTGGATTTGTGTGTGTGTCTGTTGTGGTCTGTATTGAGGTCCTGAGGAAGGGGGAGACCCTGAAAACGTTAGGTTAGACCTACATCTTGAAATACAGCGTTTTTATCTGCTGCATGTCTCCTTGAGTGCCTCATTTTGGATATATATATATATATATATATATATATATATATATATATATATTGTCCCATCTATAGAATGTATTCTGTGGCTGTACCCATGCTATATGCCCCAGTAACCTATCAGGATTATTTTATATATGCTTACATTTCTTTATTGATTGTTTTTAGCTTGACATAAAGCTACACGCCAGAAGCCTCCATACCAAAGAACTAGTGTTGAGTTGGATTTTGTTTCATGCTTCAAAATGGCAGCTTCCATTGTGAGCTGGTGACAGGGGAATTTTAAAGGCAAGCTCACAGGGATCTGAGGAGTACTTCTCATACAAATCTGTCCTACAAGCACACACGGGCTGGAGTGTATACTTCATTGAGTCTTTATTACTTATTTTTTCTATAGTCAGCTATAAATAGAAGCAGATTTTATTCTACAGTCACTCAGTCGTGAACAGTGGGATCATTGTTTAGGTTCATCTGCTTTGCCATGGCGTCTACAAGTAAAAAGCATAAAACAAGTGAATGTTCCCGGCTTTTTAATCAAAGGTGGACCAATTTGTACTTTTTTGTGGAGATTGACGATAAGCCAGTGTGTTTAGTTTGTCGTGAGTCATTGTCAGTATTAAAAGAATACAATATAAAGCGACACTATGAGACAAAACATGCGTCCAAGTTCAATCACCTTCAAGGGCAACCTCGTGTGGATAAAGTGAACGATCTCCAAAAAGATCTAAAACGCCAGCAGGGTACTTTTAAAAGGCATATGGAAGAGAGTGAAGCGTGCGTCAAAGCAAGTTATGTAATGGCTGAAAAAATTGCTAAAAAAACAAAAGCCTTCTTGGACGGTGAGTTCGTAAAAGAGTGTCTCATCGCTGCTGGGGAAATTCTCTATCCAAAGAATAACGAACTGTTTAAAAAATTGAGTTTGTCTGGTGTAACTGTAGCACGACGTGTCGAAGAACTTGCCAATGACATTGAAGGAACTTTAAAAAAACGGCTGTACGCATTTAAGTCATATTCACTTGCTTTAGATGAGAGCACAGATGTGAAGGATACAGCACAACTGGCTATCTTTGTCCGTGGCATTGATCAACACTTCAATGTGACAGAAGAGCTGCTAGCGCTTGTACCTATGAAGGGAACGACGAAAGGCACTGATATTCTGGAAGCCACCAAGAAAACACTCCAGCGTTTCGACTTCAGCTTATCCAACCTTGTGGGAGTGGTAACTGATGGTGCCCCTGCTATGGTGGGAAGGAATGAAGGGTTTGTTGCACTTTTAAAAAAAGAACCGGAACTAGAAGGAAAAGATCTCATCCAGTACCACTGTTTAATCCACCAGGAGAATTTGTGTGCGAAAACGATTGGATTTGAGAATGTAATGAAAGTTATTGTGTCTGTAGTCAACTTTATTAGGGCACGAGGATTGAATCATCGTCAATTCCAAGAATTTTTGACACAAGAGTGCCAAGCGGATCACGGCGACGTGGTTTATTATAGTGAGGTGCGTTGGTTGAGCAGAGGGAAGGTACTTAAGAGAGTCTTTGACTTAAGAAGTGAAATAGAAGAGTTCATGCAAACCAAGGGGAAGCCGATTGCAGAATTTAATGATCCAAAGTGGATTTCAGATTTTGCCTTTGTGACCGACATCTCCTTGCATATGAATGACCTAAATACGCGGCTACAATCCAAGGATCAGCTGGTGCACACTCTGTTTGATCACATTAAAACTTTTGTAGAAAAGCTCAAACTTTGGGAGGCACAACTCACGAAAAAAGACTTTACACATTTTAAGCTTCTCGGTGAGTCCAACTGTTTGTCTCCTGGTGATTACGCTACAAAATTAAGCATGATGCGAAGTGAGTTTGAAGACAGATTTAGTGATTTCCGTAATCAACAGTCTTTTTTCGATTTATTTTCTATGCCTTTTACTGTCAATGCTGCCAATATGCCAGGCTCAGTACAAATGGAGCTGCTTGATCTCCAAAACAACTCATCTTTGCGAGAAAAATTCTTCAATGTGCCCTTGTTTACGTTTTACAAAGACTACATTTCTCAGGACACATTCCCTTATCTCTGGCAGCACGCTTTGAAGATGTGTGCTTTGTTAGGAAGCACATACTTATTTGAGCAATTCTTCTCAAGGATGAAGAACGCAAAGTCCAAGACAAGAACTCAGCTTACAGACCAACATCTTGAGAATACTCTGCGCATAGCGACTTCTAACATTGATGCCAACATCGACAAGCTGGCCAAGCAAAAACAATGCCAAGTTTCCCACTGATATGAACTTATTATAATAACAAAGGTAAAGTAGACCATGTTTCATTCATTAAATTACAATAATTATCTTTTGAAGTCTTTTTTATGGTCTTATGAGTCTAGAAAAGGTCTCATTACAATCATAAATTAAAATTTAGATTCTAAATACCGCAGTATAGCTTAGTGGCCCTCGGCTTCGTTTCATTTTTTTATGTGGCCCACACTGTCTTAAAGGTTGAAGACCCCTGCCCTAGACCATGTCAGCGAGTATGACTAGTTTAAACTGTTCCTGGACAGAGAGATTCCTCTTTGCATGATAGGAAGGGTCAGATAAAGGTTGAAAGGTGGTGTCTAGTATCCAGCTGTAGGGTATTTTAAGAGTAACATTCCGATGTTAGTTAGGAAAGGATCGCTCGCTCCTGCGTATAGTTATGTACAGAAGTAGATTATGAACATTAACTGTATTTGCTGTAAATTACACATGCGGCGGGAATCCTGAGGATACCTCCCACCAGAGCAGTTGGGGAAAGACACAGCCCACCTGTTCAAATCCACCTATGACCTTTGCTGTAATGTAGAGACACATCCCTGTGTCCAATGAACAATGAGATTACAGGTACCATTGTATTGTGAATGTATATTGTGTATATAAAGACCACTGTTGCCTGGCCAGCCTGATGTCTCTGAAGGCTTTCTACCTGATAGCTGAGGACTGGATTCCAGGTCGCGCATGCGAAAGATTCCCCACGTATGTATATTCTTTGTAGCCATTGTTCGCCATTGTTCGTCTTATTCTCTGTTATTCTGTTAGATTTCTGTGTTAGCTTGTAGTGTATAACTTGTATTGTTTTCCCCTTTTTCTCTGAATAATCCACGGCAGTGTTAGAGCTGCTGTGGTTTTAACCAAACCCGGTGTTGTGTTTTCACTTTCCTGCAAAGGGCTCTCTTAGCGTCTCAATCGCTCAAACAGCATACACATTGTTAAGGTTTTTAAGCGTTCCATCATTACAGTATTTGACTACTAAGGTTTAGAGTATAAGTATATTCTTACTGTGTTTTATTAACAAGGTTTAAAAGTTATCAACTGTGTGTGCGCCCGCTGTGTGTATTCCGTACACTCAGCGCAGCGTGTGTACGCCAAGTGCGTACCACGTGCGGGACTCTGTACGCAAATAGCGTACAAAGTGCGTAGCACGTGCACGTGGTCTAGCGGCCATAGCGGCTCCACGGTAATAGTGTATAGCTTTATGTTTAAAGATAATAATTGACATTATCAGTCTCCTCTGGGCACAGTTTCTCTAACTGAGGTCTGGAGGAGGGGCATAGAGGGAAGAGCCAGTGCACACCCAGGTCTAAAGACTTTCTTAAAGTATCCATGTCTCCTACGGAGCCCGTCTATCTCCATGGTCTTTACGGAGTCCTCAGCATCCTCTACGGACTACGAGAAAAAGATTTACCGGTAGGTTTAAAATCTTATTTTCTCTGACGTCCTAGTGGATGCTGGGAACTCCGAAAGGACCATGGGGAATAGCGGCTCCGCAGGAGACTGGGCACAACTAAAGAAAGCTTTTAGGTCACCTGGTGTGCACTGGCTCCTCCCACTATGACCCTCCTCCAAGCCTCAGTTAGATTTTGTGCCCGGCCGAGGTTGGATGCACACTAGGGGCTCTCCTGAGCTTCTAAAAAGAAAGTATATAATTAGGTTTTTTATTTTACAGTGAGACCTGCTGGCAACAGGCTCACTGCAGTGAGGGACTAAGGGGAGAAGAAGCGAACCTACCTGCTTGCAGCTAGCTTGGGCTTCTTAGGCTACTGGACACCATTAGCTCCAGAGGGATCGACCGCATGGAACTGGCCTTGGTGTTCGGTCCCGGTGCCGCGCCGCCGTCCCCCTTACAGAGCCAGAAGCAAGAAGAGGTCCGGAAAATCGGCGGCAGAAGACATCAGTCTTCACCAAGGTAGCGCACAGCACTGCAGCTGTGCGCCATTGCTCCTCATACACACTTCACACTCCGGTCACTGAGGGTGCAGGGCGCTAGGGGGGGGGGCGCCCTGAGCAGCAATAAAAACACCTTGGCTGGCAAAAATACCACAATATATAGCCCCAGAGGCTATATATGTGATAATTACCCCTGCCAGAATCCAGAAAAAAGCGGGAGAATAGTCTGCGAAAAAGGGGCGGAGCTATCTCCTTCAGCACACTGGCGCCATTTCTCCCTCACAGCTCCGCTGGAAGGAAGCTCCCTGGCTCTCCCCTGCAGTCTACACTACAGAAAAGGGTAAAAAAGAGAGGGGGGGCACTAAATTTAGGCGCAGTATATATAACAGCAGCTATAGGGGAAATAATTCAGTTAGTCCCTGCATTATATAGCGCTCTGGTGTGTGCTGGCATACTCTCACTCTGTCTCCCCAAAGGGCTTTTGTGGGTCCTGTCCTCTGTTAGAGCATTCCCTGTGTGTGTGCGGTGTGTCGGTACGGCTGTGTCGACATGTTTGATGAGGATAATGATGTGGAGGCGGAGCAGATGCCTATAGAAGGGATGTCACCCCCTGCGGGGCAGACACCTGAGTGGATGGACTTATGGAAGGAATTGCGTGCACGTGTCGACTCCTTACACAGAAAATTTGACGACATGCCAAATGCGGGACAGCCGGCTTCTCAGCTCGTGCCTGTCCAGGCGTCTCAAAGGCCATCGGGGGCTCTAAAACGCCCGCTACCTCAGATGGCAGACGTGGATGTCGACACGGATACTGACACCAGTGTCGACGACGATGAGTCTAGTCTAATGTCCACTAAGGCCATTTGTTGCATGATTGAAGCAATGAAAGAGGTGTTACAAATTTCTGATATAAACCCAGGTACCACTAAAAAGGGTATTATGTTTGGGGAGAAAAAAACTACCCGTAGTTTTTCCCCCATCAGAAGAATTAAATGAAGTGTGTGAAGAAGCGTGGGCTTTCCCTGATAAAAGATTGGTAATCTCTAAGAAGTTACTAATGGCGTTCCCTTTCCCGCCAGAGGATAGGTCACGTTGGGAGGCACCCCCTAGGGTGGATAAAGCGCTCACACGTTTGTCTAAAAAGGTGGCACTACCGTCTCCGGATACGGCCGCCCTCAAGGAACCTGCTGATAGAAAGCAGGAGGCGATCCTGAAGTCTGTATATACACACTCAGGCATTATACTTAGACCAGCTATTGCGTCAGCATGGATGTGCAGTGCTGCCGCTGCGTGGTCAGATTCCCTGTCAGAAAATATTGACACCCTAGACAGGGACACTATTCTGCTAACCATAGAGCATATAAAAGACTCTTATACATGAGAGATGCACAGAGGGAGATCTGCCGGCTGGCATCTAAAATAAGTGCATTGTCCATTTCTGCTAGGAGAGGCTTATGGACTCGCCAGTGGACAGGGGATGCAGATTCAAAAAGGCACATGGAAGTTTTGCCTTATAAGGGGGAGGAGTTATTTGGGGATGGTCTCTCGGACCTAGTTTCCACAGCAACTGCTGGGAAGTCAGCATTTTTACCCCATGTTCCCTCACAGCCTAAAAAGGCGCCGTTTTATCAGGTACAGTCCTTTCGGACTCAGAAAAACAGGCGTGGAAAAGGCGGGTCCTTTCTGTCCAGAGGCAGAGGTAGGGGAAAAAGGCTGCAACAAACAGCAGGTTCCCAGGAGCAAAAGTCCTCCCCCGCTTCTTCCAAGTCCGCCGCATGACGGTGGGGCTCCACAGGCGGAGCCAGGTACGGTGGGGGGCCGCCTCAAAAATTTCAGCGATCAGTGGGCTCGCTCACAGGTGGATCCCTGGATCCTGCAAATAGTATCTCAAGGGTACAAACTGGAATTCGAGGCGTCTCCACCCCACCGGTTCCTAAAATCTGCCTTGCCGATTACTCCTTCAGACAGGGAGGCTGTGCTAGCGGCAATTCACAAGCTGTATTCCCAGCAGGTGATAATCAAGGTGCCCCTACTTCAACAAGGACGGGGTTACTATTCCACACTGTTTGTGGTACCGAAACCGGACGGTTCGGTGAGACCCATTTTAAATTTGAAATCCTTGAACACATACATAAAAAAATTCAAGTTCAAGATGGAATCGCTCAGGGCGGTTATTGCAAGCCTGGACGAGGGGGATTACATGGTATCCCTGGACATCAAGGATGCTTACCTGCATGTCCCCATTTACTATCCTCACCAGGAGTACCTCAGATTTGTGGTACAGGATTGCCATTACCAATTCCAGACGCTGCCGTTTGGACTCTCCACGGCACCGAGGGTGTTTACCAAGGTAATGGCGGAAATGATGATACTCCTTCGAAGAAAGGAAGTTTTAATTATCCCGTACTTGGACGATCTCCTAATAAAGGCGAGGTCCAAGGAGCAGTTGTTGGTGGGAGTAGCACTATCTCAGGAGGTGCTACACCAGCACGGTTGGATTCTGAATATTCCAAAATCACAGCTGGTTCCGACGACACGGCTACTGTTCCTGGGTATGATTCTGGATACAGTCCAGAAAAAAGTGTTTCTCCCGGAGGAGAAAGCCAAGGAGCTGTCATCTCTAGTCAGAGACCTCCTGAAACCAAAACAGGTATCGGTGCATCACTGCACGCGGGTCCTGGGAAAGATGGTGGCTTCTTACGAAGCAATTCCTTTCGGCAGGTTCCATGCCAGAATCTTTCAGTGGGACCTGTTGGACCAATGGTCCGGATCGCATCTTCAGATGCATCGCCTAATAACCCTGTCTCCAAGAACCAGGGTGTCTCTGCTATGGTGGCTGCAGAGTGCTCATCTTCTAGAGGGCCGCAGATTCGGCATACAGGACTGGGTCCTGGTGACCACGGATGCCAGCCTTCGATGCTGGGGGGCAGTCACACAGGGAAGAAACTTCCAAGGACTATGGTCGAGTCAGGAGACTTCCCTACACATAAATATTCTGGAACTAAGGGCCATTTACAATGCCCTAAGTCAGGCAAAATCCCTGCTTCTACACCAGCCGGTACTGATCCAGTCAGACAACATCACGGCAGTCGCCCATGTAAATCGTCAGGGCGGCACAAGAAGCAGGATGGCAATGGCAGAAGCCACAAGGATTCTCCGATGGGCGGAAAATCACGTACTAGCACTGTCAGCAGTGTTCATTCCGGGAGTGGACAACTGGGAAGCAGACTTTCTCAGCAGGCACGACCTCCACCCGGGAGAGTGGGGACTTCATCCAGAAGTCTTCACGCTGATTGTAAATCGATGGGAACGGCCACAGGTGGACATGATGGCGTCCCGCCTAAACAAAAAACTAGAGAGATATTGCGCCAGGTCAAGGGACCCTCAGGCGATAGCTGTGGACGCTCTAGTGACACCGTGGGTGTACCAGTCAGTTTATGTGTTCCCTCCTCTGCCTCTCATACCAAGGGTACTGAGAATAATAAGAAAACGAGGAGTAAGAACAATACTCGTGGTTCCGGATTGGCCAAGACGAGCGTGGTACCCGGAACTTCAAGAGATGATCTCAGAGGACCCATGGCCTCTGCCGCTCAGACAGGACCTGCTGCAGCAGGGGCCCTGTCTGTTCCAAGACTTACCGCGGCTGCGTTTGACGGCATGGCGGTTGAACGCCGGATCCTGAAGGAAAAGGGCGTTCCGGAGGAAGTCATTCCTACGCTGATTAAAGCCAGGAAAGATGTAACTGCAAAGCATTATCACCGCATATGGCGGAAATATGTTGCTTGGTGTGAGGCCAAAAAGGCCCCAACAGAGGAATTTCAACTAGGTCGATTTCTGCATTTCCTACAAGCAGGAGTGACTATGGGCCTGAAATTAGGCTCCATTAAGGTACAGATCTCGGCTCTGTCGATTTTCTTCCAGAAAGAACTAGCTTCACTACCTGAAGTTCAGACGTTTGTGAAAGGAGTGCTGCATATTCAGCCCCCGTTTGTGCCTCCAGTGGCACCTTGGGATCTCAACGTGGTGTTGAGTTTCTTAAAATCACATTGGTTTGAGCCACTTAAAACCGTGGATCTAAAATATCTCACGTGGAAAGTGGTCATGTTATTGGCCTTGGCTTCAGCCAGGCGTGTGTCAGAATTGGCAGCTTTGTCATGTAAAAGCCCTTATCTGATTTTCCATATGGATAGGGCGGAATTGAGGACTCGTCCCCAGTTTCTCCCTAAGGTGGTATCAGCTTTTCACTTGAACCAACCTATTGTGGTGCCTGCGGCTACTAGGAACTTGGAGGATTCCAAGTTACTGGACGTAGTCAGGGCCTTGAAAATTTATGTTTCCAGGACGGCTAGAGTCAGGAAAACTGACTCGCTATTTATCCTGTATGCACCCAACAAACTGGGTGCTCCTGCTTCTAAGCAGACTATTGCTCGCTGGATTTGTAGCACAATTCAGCTGGCGCATTCTGCGGCTGGACTGCCGCATCCTAAATCAGTAAAAGCCCATTCCACAAGGAAGGTGGGCTCATCTTGGGCGGCTGCCCGAGGGGTCTCGGCTTTACAACTTTGCCGAGCTGCTACTTGGTCAGGGGCAAACACGTTTGCAAAATTCTACAAATTTGATACCCTGGCTGAGGAGGACCTTGAGTTCTCTCATTCGGTGCTGCAGAGTCATCTGCACTCTCCCGCCCGTTTGGGAGCTTTGGTATAATCCCCATGGTCCTTTCGGAGTTCCCAGCATCCACTAGGACGTCAGAGAAAATAAGATTTTACTCACCGGTAAATCTATTTCTCGTAGTCCGTAGTGGATGCTGGGCGCCCATCCCAAGTGCGGATTGTCTGCAATACTTGTACATAGTTATTGTTAACTAAAGGGTTATTGTTGAGCCATCTGTTGAGAGGCTCAGTTGTTTTCATACTGTTAAACTGGGTATAGTATCACGAGTTATACGGTGTGATTGGTGTGGCTGGTAGGAGTCTTACCCGGGATTCAAAATCCTTCCTTATTATGTCAGCTCGTCCGGGCACAGTGTCCTAACTGAGGCTTGGAGGAGGGTCATAGTGGGAGGAGCCAGTGCACACCAGGTGACCTAAAAGCTTTCTTTAGTTGTGCCCAGTCTCCTGCGGAGCCGCTATTCCCCATGGTCCTTTCGGAGTTCCCAGCATCCACTACGGACTACGAGAAATAGATTTACCGGTGAGTAAAATCTTATTATATATATATAGTGCTACACAGCATATACAGCTCAGTGTATTTTACTGTGTATTTCAGTCACCCCATACCTATTTGATTCTATGTTTGTGTCCTACCTTTGATAGCGCATAAACCACTGTATTATTTTGTCTGCTATATTGTACTATTGTGCCCCACGGCTACATTCCTCATAATGTCTGCCACGCAGGGCGGGAATTCCGCGGACGCTCCTGCCTCAGGGAGTGCTGTTCCCACGGATTTACCGGGGTGGGGGACTGCAACTGGGGACGTGGGTGCTGGGTCCCATACCTCTCCCTGTCCATGTCAGCCTGCAGCTCCTGTTGTCAGTCAAGAGCCACCCTGGGCTGCCTTCTCCTGTATGCTGAATACACTTGTGACACATCTTACGCCCCCTGTGAGACTCCCTGTGCCATTACAGCCACAAATTGTCCCTGTAGCGGATCCGCCTTGGGCGGACACTCTGTCTACTCAGATTTAAAATGTAAATAAATTCTTGAGTAAACAGCTGCACCTCAGCCCTCTGGGGCGAAGGGCTCATCCAAGCGTGTAGTTTCCTCCTCTCAGTCCACACATATTTCGGATACTTCTTCGGATGAGGAGGGGGCTTATACTGACACGACTGACTCTGATTCAGTGGCCTCTGATGGGGAGCCTGCAACTCAGATTGATGTCCCTGACTTAGTGGAAGCTATCAAAATGGTTCTCCAGATTGATGTTGAAATAGATCCCTCTACTGTGTCAAGAAAAGCCTGATAAATTCAAGCATCAGATGGTGGTTAAAGTTGTTTTCCCTCACTCTGACAGTTTAATTGACATACGTCAGGAGGCATGGGCTTCACCAGGGAAGAAATTCTCCCTCTCTAAGAAGATGCTAGCTCGCTATCCTATTCCTGCGGAGTTGAGTAACAATTGGGAAACTCCACTCCCGGTAGACTCTCATGTCATCCGGATTGTTGTGTCCTCTTCTCTGCCTGCCACCACTGTCACCTCCTTGAAGGAACCGACAGATAAGAGTGTGGAGGGAAGCCTGAAGTGTATTTATTCCCTAAATGGGGCAATATATAGGCCTACTATTGCGGCCTCCTGGGCTGCAAAAGGTATTGAAGCATGGGTCCAAGTATTTGAGGATGAGCTACCTTTGGATATTTCTGACATTGCCAGACAGTGTCTGTCTCACATTACCACCGCCTCCCAATATATTCGGGAGGCGTCCTCTGAGGCGGGCATCATGGCCTCCAAAGCGGCCACTACGTCTATTTTGGCTCGCTGTATTCTATGGTTGCGGTCCTAGAAGGTGGACCTGGATTCCAAGAAAACTCTGGAGGTGCTCCCTTTTAAGGGAGACATCCTTTCTGGAGGAGATCTAAACAAGATCGCGACTGACTTAGCCTCTGCTAAGACTGCGTGTCCTTTCAGACCTCAGGTAAATCAAATGGTCTGGTGTACTCGAGACAGTCTCGTACTAGACCAGTAAGCCCAAATCTAAACAATCCTGGGCTGCCCGTCAGCCTGCTTCCAAACAAGACAAGCCTGCAGCATGACGAGGTGGGCCTCCCCCTGAGGGACACCAGGTTGGGAGGCCAACTCCTGCAGTTCACCCAGGTCTGGTTAAAGACCACTTCAGATGCGTGGGTGCAGAAAGTTGTCTCTCATGGGTACGCAGTCTCATTGAGGAGACGTCCCCCTCGCCAGTTCTGCACAACGGTCATCCCCTCGGATCCGTTGAAGGTGCAAGTTCTACACTTGGTTGTGCAATCCCTCCTGGAGACAGGAGTGGTGGTGCCAGTGCCTAACTCTCAGAAAGGCAGAGGTTACTACTCAATGCTGTTTCTAGTACAGAAACCCAATGGGTCTTTCCGAACTATTCTCAACCTAAAATCACTGAACAAGTTGTGAGAGTTTCCAAGTTCCGTATGGAAATACTGCGCTCAATTGTACTGGCCATGGAACCCAGAGACTACATGGTATCCCTGGATATACAGGATGCTTACCTGCATATTCCTATTGCCATTTCACATCAGCAATATCTGCGGTTTGCTGTTGGCAACCTCCATTATCACTTCAGGGCTCTGCCGTTTGGACTGACCACAGCACCTCGGCTATTTACCAAGGTCATGGCCATGATGACAGGTCATCTCCGTCAACAGGGAATCAGGATCCTGACGTATCTGGACGACCTGCTGATCCTGGCAAGCTCCCAAGATGGCCTCCTGAGTCATCTCCAGCTGACTGTGTAATTTCTACAAGCCCACGGGTGGCTGCTCAATTGGAAAAAGTCCTCCCTGGTCCCTGCTCGGTGCATGGTGCACCTGGGGGCTCTACTGGATATGCACAGCCAGAGGCTGTTTCTTTTTCCAGAGAAGGTCCTGAAAATTCAGGACAGGAACAGATACTTCCTCTCTCACCTAACAGTGTCCATACACTCGGCAATGCAAGTACTAGGCCTGATGGTGTCGGCCTTCAACATGGTGGAGTATGCTCAATTCCATTCTCGCCCTCTCCAGCGGTTAACCTATGAAAGTGGGACGGTCTGCCTCATCGGCTCAGGTCTGAAATTATATCCCTGACTCCGGAGGTCCGCTTGTCTTTAGCCTGGTGGCTCCAGGATCAACAGTTGAGCAGGGCCCCTTCTGGATTCCCCACTGGGTCTCTTGACTACGGATGCCAGTCAGAGGGGCTGCGGCGCGGTGTTCGAGCAACACTCTCTCCAGGGTCGCTGGAACGAGGAGGAGTCTCTCCTCTCCATCAACATTCTGTAACTGCGGGCAGTGTTCAATGCATTGACACTGGCCCTACCTCTGATAAGGAACAGGCCTGTTCAAGTACAATCAGACAACGCAACCACGGTGGCTTCGTAAATTATCAAGGTGGCACTTGCAGCCGCGCAGCAATGATGGAAGTGTCCAGAATTCTTCACTGAGCGGAACGCCATCTGCCAGCAATATCGGCAATGTTCATTCCGGGTGTCCTCAACTGGTAAGCGGATTTCCTCAGTCATCATGACATACACGCAGGAGAATGGAGCCTTTATCCGGAAGTCTTTCAACTCCTAGTGGACAAGTGGGGCCTACCAGATGTAGACCTGATGGCGTCTAGACACTATCACAAGGTTCCGGTCTTCGGATCAAGGGATCTACAAGCAGCGTTCGTGGACGCACTGGCAATTCCATGGGACTTTCAGCTGCCGTACGTGTTCCCTCCAGTGTCACTCCTGCCCAGGGTTCTAAGGAAGTTCAAGCAAGAAGGAGGAGCCCTACTTCTGGTCGCTCTGGCGTGGCCCAGACGGCATTGGTTCTCAGACCTGCAGGGTCTATCGATGGAATGTCCTCTACTTCTTCCTTAATGCCCATACCTCCTCGTTCAGGGCCCTTTGTGTCTACCCAGACCTGACCAGACTGGCTTTGACAGTGTTGCTCTTGAAGCATCACTCCTGAGGGCCAAACTATGCTGAAGGCCCGAAAACCTGCTTTGGCTCGGATTTACTACAGGGTCTGGAATTCTTACTTCACCTGGTGTTCTGCTAAGAACTACAATGTCAACAAGTTCAGAACTTCATGGCTTCTGTAGATCTCATTGATTTATTGCATTTATTACTTTGGTGCTTCTATGTTGACTTGATACTGGTATAACATGCGACACATAAACACCATTTGGGTACACAATTAGCAATAGAACATAAAAAAAGAGGGAATTGAGCATGGGCAGGGCCAGATTAACAATGGGACGGATGGAGCTACAGCTCCAGGCCTCCATATAAGAATAGGCCCAGATATGGCAGCATGATGGTGACCAGCCTCCAGCTGACCACATGGTAGGCCATAAATCAGTAATAAATAATATGTTTTACACACCCACACAGCACTGGCCACACCCACACATCAATTCCGCTTCCCAAAATAGGCCCTTGGTCATTTTCAGATCCAGGGCCATTCTGTCATTATCCGGCTCTGAGCGGGTCTGGGACTCAGGGTAGACAATGTCTAGTTCGACACACATTAACTCGACACCTAATGGTCGACACATGAAATAGGTCGATACGGCCATTAGGTCAACATGAACAAAGTCGACATGGAAAAAATGTCGACATGAGTTTAAAAAAAAAAACATTGGTGCCGTTTTCTTCGTAAAGTGACCGGGAACCCCAATTAGTGCACCGTGTCCCCTTGCATGGCTTGCTTCGCTCGCCATGCTGCGGCCAAGGTTACCATTCCCAATTGTAGTCCACGTGGATGGTAAAGTATAAAAAAGTGAATTTAAAAAAAAAAAAAAGTGAAATCTCATGTCGATCTTGTTCAAGTCGACCTAATGGTCCTGTCGACCTATTTCATGTATTGACCTAACCAATGTCAACCATTATGCGTCGACGTAATGTGTGTCGACCTAGAGTCTAGATACCTCCTGAGCATGGTGTAGGCAATCTGTGGCACTCCAGCTGCTGTGGAACTACACATCCCAGCATGCCCTGCCACAGTTTTGGCATGCCCTAATAGCATCCCTGTGGCTGGGCATGCTGGGATGTATAGTTCCACAGCAGCTGAAGGACTGTGCGTTGAATACCCCAGCTTTACACAGTTCTACCTGCAATTGTGCAGATTGGTTTCTGGGGCAGCTACTCTGGGCCTAATTCAGACCTGATCGCAGCAGCAAAATCTTCCTCTAATGGGCAAAACCATGGGGGTCATTCCGAGTTGATCGCTCGCTAGTTACTTTTAGCAGCGGTGCAAACGCATTGTCGCCACCCACTGGGGAGTGTATTTTCACTTTGCAGAAGTGCAAACGCTTGTGCAGCAGAGCGCCTGCAAAATCTTTTTGTGCAAAACAAGACCAGCCCTGTAGTTACTCTTCGTGTGCGTTGATTCTAACGACAGAGGGACGGCATTTGACTTCACACACCCGCCCAGCGTTTTCCCAGCCACGCCTGCGTTTTTTTCCCGACACGACTGCGTTTTTCTAAGCACTCCCTGAAAACGGTCAGTTGACACCCAGAAACGCCCACTTCATGTCAATCTTCCTGCGTTCGGCCGTGCGACTGAAAGCTTCGCTAGACCGGTGCAAAACCACGATGCTCTTTGTACGCGTACATCGCGCGTGCGCATTGAGGTGCATACACATGCGCAGATTAGCCGTTTTTTTCACTGACCGATGCGCTGCGAACAACGGCAGCTAGCGATCAACTCGGAATGACCCCCATGTGCACTGCAGGTGGGGCAAATGTAACGTGCAGAGAGAGTTAGATTTGTGTGGGTTATTTTGTTTCTGTGCAGGGTAAATACTGGCTGCTTTATTTTTACATTGCAATTTAGATTTCAGTTTGAACATACCCCACCCAAATCTAACTCTCTGTGCATGTTATATCTGCCCCACCTGCAGTGCACATGGTTTTGCCCCACAGCTAACAAACTCTGAATTACCCCCATGGTTTTGCCCATCAAAGAAAAATGTTGCTGCTGCGATCAGGTCTGAATTAGGCTCTATGGGGGTCATTCCAAGTTGATCGCATGCTAGCTATTTTTTGCAGCGCTGCGATCAGGTCAAAACTCGTCAAAACTGCACATGCGTATGCGCCGCAATGCGCAGGCGCGTCGTATGGGTACAAAGGGTGATGGGCCATGGATTTAACAAAGAATCCATTCACACAGCCATTCGCAAGGAGATTGACAGGAAGAGGGCGTTTGTGGGTGTCAACTGACCGTTTTCTGGGAGTGTTTGGAAAAACGCAGGTGTGTCCAAGCGTTTGCAGGGCGGGTGTCTGACGTCAATTCCGGGTCCAAAAAGAGTGAAGTGATTGTAAGGACTGAGTAAGTCCAGAGCTACTCAGAAACTGCAACAAACTTGTGCGGCTGCACAAGCGTTCGCACACTTGCAAAGCGAAAATACACTACCCCATGGGCAGCGACTATCTGATCGCTGCACTGCAAAAATTAGCTAGCGAGCGATCAACTCGGAATGAGGGCCAATGTCCGTGGTGTGGCTGTGCAGCTTTATTGCCCAAGGTGAACCAATAGGAGAGTTTGGGTGCAATTAAAAGGGATTTGTTAATTGCTCTATGTGTGTGATGGCTCTAGCAGCAGTCTCCATTACTCACAGGACTCTACATAGGAAGACCAGAGTAACCCACGGGATGATCAGGTACATCAGGGCTGTTGTGACATAATTATGTGTTATATTGGGGGGGGGACATTAGGTGTAACTCTGTCTCCAGGAGATTGTCCTCATCCTGCAGGCTATACCCCTAGGCAGAGGCGGATTTTCCAAAAGGCAGTACAAGCGGCGGCCTAGGGCTCAGTGGACCCTGGGGGGCATGCCTGCCACCGGACTTTTTGTTTTGTAGGCATTTTTCACCCCTAGCCCACTCTCTGATGTCATGCGGTTCTCCCGATTTTGGGTGAACCGCATTAGGGCAGAGCAGCTCTATCAGCAGCAGAGAGTATCCTGCTGACACCTCAGCTCTTCTCCTGTGCCCTGGCTGGCAGCGTGAAAGATGAGGGAGCAGCTGCTGGAGCTACAACATTAAGGTAGGGGGCACCTCTGTGTTTGTGTGTGACCCTGACTGTATGTGTCTCCATGTCCCTCTCCCCCCACCAGTGTGTGTCTCCATGTCCCCCCATCAGCAGTGTATGTGTCTATCCATGCCCCCCTCCAGCAGTGTCTCTCCATGCCCCCCTCCAGCAGTGTCTCTCCGTGTCCCCCTGTTCCCCACCAGTAGTGTGAGTATCTCCATGCTCCCCTCCCCCCACCAGACAGATGAACAGTGACAGATGAACCTCCGGAGTCAAGGAGATCATTTGAGCCCTGATCCGATGAGGCAGGCCGTCCCACTTGGAAAGTATTAACTTCTGCAGAGAGCGGGAATGAAATTGATTGTACTCTACCATGTCGAAAGCCGACACCATGAGGCCTAGTACTTGCATCGCCCAGTGTATGGACACTCTTGGCCGAGAGAGGAAGTATCTGATCCCATCCTGAAGTTTCAGGACTTTCTCTGGAGACAGAAACAATCTCTGGCTGTGTGTGTCCAGCAGCTCCCCCAGGTGCACCATGCTCCAAGCAGGGACCAGCGAGGACTTTTTCCAGTTGATGAGCCACCCGTGGGCTTGTAGGAATTGGACGATCAGTTACAGATGACTGAGGAGAACCTCTTGGGAGCTCGCCAAAATCAGCAAGTCATCCAGATACGGCAGGATCCTCATTCCCTGATGACGTAGATGAGCCGTCGGTCGAAAGGAACGAAAGGTGGTACTCTTAGCCTTCGGAGCAGAAGGATTAGTATGTGGGAGGCACGCAGTCTTGGCAGAAGCCAAGTCAGTTACAATCTTGTTTATATCCTCCCCAAAAAGGATATCTCCTTTAAAAGGGAGCACCTCCAAGGTCTTTTTGGAGTCCAGGTCCACCTTCCAGGACCTCAACCACATAATTCGACGAGCCAAGATAGATGTAGTAGATGCCTTGGCCGCCATTACCCCTGCATCAGTGGCCGCCTCCTGAATTTAGAGGGAAGCTGTGGTAATAACAGAAAAATCCTGAGACAGCTCATTCTCAATTGCCTGAACCCATGTTTCAATTCCTTTCGCAGCCCAGGAGGCTGCCATAGTGGGTCTATGTACAGCACCTGTAAGTGAGTAAATAGACTTCAGGCATCCCTCCACACGCTTATCCATTGGTTCCTTCAGGGAGGTGACAGTGGTGACAGGCAGAGTAGATGACACCACAATACGGGCGACATGAGAGTGGAGTTTCCCACTTGTTACTCAACTCCGCAGGGATAGGATAATGAGCTAGCATCAAAATGTCTTTCCTGGAGAAGACCAGGATTCCTGATGTATGTCAATTAAATGGTCAGAATGTCGTAAGACTACCTTAGCAACCTTCTGACGTTTGAACTTATCAGGTTTCTTAGACGCAGTAGTAGGCTCAGTGTCATCATCTATTTGAAGAATTAGCTTAATGGCCTCCACTAGGTCAGGAACATCAACCTGGGTTGTAGATTCCTCATCAGAAACAACTATCAGTGTCTGACGGATCAGTATATTCCCCATCCCCATTGGAAGAATCATCCAAAATATGAGTGGATTGTGAGGAAGAAATAGTCCGTTTAGATGACCCCTTGGCCCCAGAGGGGCGTGGGGTAGACTTCCCTCGTTATTTCATCATCAATTAAGCAGGTAAAAGGTCTGGAGTAGATTCCAGGTGTGACATTTGCATTTGGAATCTGTTGCTGTCGACTCTCAATATGAGATCCAAAGAGCTGCCACTATCAGTGAAGCAAACCATCATTAGGCTGAAAAATCATAACCAACCCATCAGAGAGATAGCAAAAACATTAGGTGTGGCCAAATCAACTGTTTGGAACATTCTTAAAAAGAAAGAACACACTGGAGAGCTCAACAACACCAAAAGACCCGGAAGACCACGGAAAACAACTGTGGTGGATGACAGAATAATTATTTCCCTGGTGAAGAAAAACCCCTTAACAACAGTTGCCCAGATCAAGAACACTCTCCAGGAGGTAGGTAGGATGTGTCAAAGTCAACAATCAAGAGAAGACTTTACAAGAGTGAATATAGAGGGTTCACCACAAGATGTAGACCATTGGTGAGCCATAAAAACAGGAAGTCCAGATTAGAGTTTGCCAAACAACATCTAAAAAAGCCTTTACAGTTCTGGAACAACATCCTATGGACAGATGAGACAAAGATCAACTTGTACCAGAGTGATGGGAATAGAAGAGTATGGAGAAGGAAAGGAACTGCTCATGATCCAAAACATACCACCTCATCAGTAATGCATGGTGGTGGTAGTGTCATGGCGTGGGCATGTATGGCTGCCAATAGAACTGGTTCCCTTGTATTTATTGATAATGTGACTGCCGACAAAAGCAGCAGGATGAATTCTGAAGTGTTTTGGCCAATGTTATCTGCTCATATTCAGTCAAATGCTTCACAGTGCAGATGGACAATGACCCGAAGCATACTGCAAAAGCAACCAAAGAGTTTCTTAAGGCAAATAAGTGGAACGTTATGCAATGGCCAAGTCAATCACCTGACCTGAATCCGATTGAGCATGCATTTCACTTGATGAAGACAAAACTGAAGGGAAAATGCCCCAAGAACAAGCAGGAACTGAAGACATTTGCAGTAGAGGCCTGGCAGAGCACCACCAGGGATGAAACCCAGCGTCTGGTGATGTCTATGCGTTCCAGACTTCAGGCTGTAATTGACTGCAAAGGATTTGCAACAAAGTATTAAAAAGTGAAAGTTTGATTTAGGATTGTTTAGTTTGTCCCATTACTTTTGGTCCCTTAAAAAGTGGGAGGCACATATAGAAACCGTTGTAATTCCTACACCGTTCACCTGATTTGAATGTAAATACCCTTAAATTAAAGCGGAAAGTCTGCCGTTAAAGCACATCTTGTTTGTTTCATTTCAAATCCATTGTGGTGGTGTATAGAGCCCAAAATATGAGAGTTGAGTCGATGTCCCAATATTTATGGACCTGACGGTATGTATGTAAGTATATATATTATATATATATATATATATATATATATATACACACACACACACACACACACACACACACACACACACACACACACACTGGTTGCCAGAATTGCGGACACTTTTTGAAATTTAAAGGTTTTTCAACTTTTAATGCTTATAAAAACTGTTACACTTCACGCAGTGCAATGATTCATATATCAAATGAAAACAACACTTAGGACAGTGACATCATAAGTACACAGGGATTTTCACCCTATCAGTATTTCGTTGGGTATCCTTTATTTTTCATGACAGCAGCACAGCAACGTGGCATTGAGCCAACCAATGTTTGGAGCTCTTCCTTCTTTATTACATGGTGCCATGAGACAATTATACCCTCAATTAATTCTCTTTTATTGGATGGACGCCTCACATGTACCAGTTTTTTTCAAACAGAACCACAAATGTTCTATGGGGTTCAGGTCTGGGCTGTTTCCTGGCCATCTCAGCACCTGTATGTCATTCTCCGTGAACCACTGTTTGCATATCCGTGCAGTGTGGCAGGGAGCTGAATCCTGCTGGAAAACAAATGGGGCATTATCTGGAAAAGATCCCTGATAGAAGGTAGAAGTTTTCATTGTAGGATGGTGTCCATGTACTTTCTGCTGCTCAGTGTGCCACATATGACATGAAGGCGGCCTACAGCATCTGCTGTCATACATACCCCGATCATAACACTTGTAGGATTATTTGTTGTCACTTGAATGCAATCTGGATGTACCTCTTCCCCGAGGCGACGTCTCACATATTTTCTCCCATCACTACCAAATATCGATATCTTAGTTTTGTCACTCCATATCACTTGTTTCCACTGACCTTCTGTCCAGGCAATGTGTTCTTTCTCTTTCATCCACTAGGGGACACTGGAGTTCTTTAGACATTAGGGGTGTGAAGCTTGCAAACCGGAGGTGTGGCACAATCTAAATCTGTATTGTCTGCACAGTCGGCTCCTCCCCCTTCACATCCCTCCTCCCTCAGTTTTGAAAATTGTGCTGGAGGTAGCACATGGAGCTTTGAGCTCCTGACTAAAATTTATGTTTATTTTTCTTGATTATGGGCTGCGTCACCCTAATGAAAAGGGAGACAAAAGCCACGGACTTGGGAGAGACAAAGATCCCTATTGAAGGGACCTGCATCTCTCGACAGAGAGAATCAGAAAACTGTTTAAAAATGATGCGGCTCCCTATGAAAAGGGAGACAAAGCCAGCGATGTTTCAGGAGACAAAGATCCCTTTTGAAGGGATTTGCATCTCCCGACAGAAGATCCTCATCAAAAGAACAGTGAGTACTGGTGGTTTATGGGCCCTGGCTTAGTTGGTAGCATAGGTCCCCCCGCAAGCCCCCCCCGTGTAAAAGCACTGTTAGATCTTAGAGGCGCCGCTGTAGGTTCCAAGTTACGGGTCCCGCAGCGAGCGTGTGCTCTGGAGAAAGATCAATCAGACCTCTCTCCCTGTCATGAGCCGGCCGCAGCACTCGTCGAGGTTGTCGCTCGGCTGCACGCCAGACGCGCTGCCAGGGGACGGGGAGCGCAGTCCGAGGCGCACGTGTTGGCGGCCACTGAAGGAAAGACAGTGCGAGTAGAACAGCGCCTCTGTGTAACACCACTCGAGCACGGAGGTGAGACTCCGCGGCCACAGGGAAGCATAATTAGCTCCTAATAACAGATAGTTTAATGTAGTGATAAATTTATTTCACTGGCGGCCATTTTAATTTTCTCTGACGTCCTAGTGGATGCTGGGAACTCCGTAAGGACCATGGGGAATAGCGGCTCCGCAGGAGACTGGGCACAACTAAAGAAAGCTTTAGGACTACCTGGTGTGCACTGGCTCCTCCCTCTATGACCCTCCTCCAGACCTCAGTTAGAATCTTGTGCCCGGCTGAGCTGGATGCACACTAGGGGCTCTCCTGAGCTCCTAGAAAAGAAAGTATATTTTAGGTTTTTTATTTTCAGTGAGATCTGCTGGCAACAGACTCACTGCTACGAGGGACTAAGGGGAGAAGAAGCGAACCTACCTGCTTGCAGCTAGCTTGGGCTTCTTAGGCTACTGGACACCATTAGCTCCAGAGGGATCAAACACAGGGCCCGACCTCGATCGTCCGTCCCCGGAGCCGCGCCGCCGTCCCCCTTACAGAGCCAGAAGCATGAAGATGGTCCTGAAAATCGGCGGCAGAAGACTTCGGTCTTCAACAAGGTAGCGCACAGCACTGGGGGGGGGGGGGCCTGAGCAGCAATATTAACACCTTGACTGGCAAAATAATCACAATATATAGTCCCAGAGGCTATATATGTGATAAATACCCCTGCCAGGATCCATAAAAAAGCGGGAGAAAGTCCGCCGAAAAAGGGGCGGGGCTAGCTCCCTCAGCACACTGGCGCCATTTTCTCTTCACAGTGCAGCTGGAAGACAGCTCCCCAGGCTCTCCCCTGTAGTTTTCAAGCTCAAAGGGTTAAAAAGAGAGGGGGGGCACTAAATTTAGGCGCAAATCTGTGTATTATAGCAGCTATAAGGGAAAAATCACTGTGGGTAGTGTGAATCCCTGCATTATATAGCGCTCTGGTGTGTGCTGGCATACTCACTCTCTGTCTCCCCAAAGGACTTTGTGGGGTCCTGTCCTCAGTCAGAGCATTCCCTGTGTGTGTGCGGTGTGTCGGTACGGATGTGTCGACATGGTTGATGAGGAGGCTTATGTGGAGGCGGAGCAGATGCCGATAAATGTGATGTCGCCCCCTGTGGGGCCGACACCAGAGTGGATGGATAGGTGGAAGGTATTAACCGACAGTGTCAACTCCTTACATAAAAGGCTGGATGACGTAACAGCTGTGGGACAGCCGGCTTCTCAGCCCGCACCTGCCCAGGCGTCTCAAAGGCCATCAGGGGCTCAAAAACGCCCGCTACCTCAGATGGCAGACACAGATGTTTGACACGGAGTCTGACTCCAGTGTCGACGAGGTTGAGACATATACACAATCCACTAGGAACATCCGTTGCATGATCTCGGCAATGAAAAATGTGTTACACATTTCTGACATTAACCCAGGTACCACAAAAAAAAAAGGGGTTTTATGTTTGGGGAGAAAAAGCAGACAGTGTTTTGTTCCCCCATCAGATGAGTGAATGAAGTGTGTGAAGAAGCGTGGGTTCCCCCGATAAGAAACTGGTAATTTCTAAAAAGTTACTGATGGCGTACCCTTTCCCGCCAGAGGATAGGTCACGTTGGGAGATATCCCCTAGGGTGGATAAGGCGTTCACACGTTTGTCAAAAAGGTGGCACTGCCGTCTTAGAATACGGCCACTTTGAAGGAGCCTGCTGATAAAAAGCAGGAGGCTATCCTGAAGTCTGTATATACACACTCAGGTACTATATTGAGACCTGCAATTGCCTCAGCATGGATAGTGCTGCTGCAGCGTGGTCTATTACCCTGTCAGGACAGGGATACTATTTGCTAACCATAGAGCATATTAAAGATGTCGTCTTATATATGAGGGATGCACAGAGGGATATTTGCCGGCTGGCATCCAGAATTAATGCAATGTCCATTCTGCCAGGAGGGTATTAGGGACCCGGCAGTGGACAGGCGATGCTGACTTTAGAAGGCACATCTGCCTTATAAGGGTGAGGAATTGTTTGGGGATGGTCTCTGGGACCTCGTATCCACAGCAACAGCTGGGAAGGAAAAAATTTACCTCAAGTTTCCTCACAGCCTAAGAAAGCACCGTATTATAAGGTACAGTCCTTTCGGCTTCAGAAAAGCAAGCGAGTTAAAGGCGCTTCCTTTCTGCACAGAGACAAGGGAAGAGGGAAAAAGCTGCACCAGACAGCCAGTTCCCAGGATCAAAAATCTTCCCCCGCTTCCTCTGAGTCCACCGCATGACGCTGGGGCTCCACAGGTGGAGCCAGGTGCGGTGGGGGCGCGTCTCGGGAACTTCAGCGACCAGTGGGCTCGCTCACAGGTGGATCCCTGGGTTCTGCAAGTAGTATCACAGGGATACAAGCTGGAGTTTCGGGGCGACTCCCCCTCGCCGTTACCTCAAATCAGCCTTGCCTGCTGCCCTCGAGGAGAGGTAGTACTGGCGGCAATTCACAAGCTGTACTTCCAGCAGGTGATAATCACTGTACCCCTCCTTCAACAAGGCCGGGGTTACTATTCCACAATGTTTGTAGTACCGAAACCAGACGGTTCGGTGAGACCCATTCTAAAATTTAAATCCTTGAACACTTATATACGAAGATTCAAGTTCAAAATGGAATCGCTCAGGGCGGTTATTGCAAGCCTGGACGAAGGGGATTACATGGTATCACTGGACATCAAGGATGCTTACCTGCATGTCCCCATTTACCCTCCTCACCAGGAGTACCTCAAAATTGTGGTACAGGACTGTCATTACCAATTCCAGAAGTTGCCGTTGGTCTGTCCCCGGCACCGAGGGTATTTACCAAGGTAATGGCCGAAATGATGATACTCCTTCGAAAAAAGGGAGTTATAATTATCCCGTACTTGGACGATCTCCTTATAAAGGCGAGGTCCAGGGAGCAGTTGTTCGTCGGAGTAGCACTATCTCGGGAAGTGCTACAACAGCACGGCTGGATTCTGAATAGTCCAAAGTCGCAGCTGGTTCCTACGACGCGTCTACTGTTTCTGGGTATGGTTCTGGACACAGAACAGGAAAAAGGGTTTCTCCCGGAGTAGAAGGCCAAGGAGCTGTCATCTCTAGTCAGAGACCTCCTAATACAAATACAGGTGTCGGTGCATCACTGCACGCGAGTCCTGGGAAAGATGGTAGCTTCTTACGAAGAAATTCCATTCGGTAGGTTCCATGCAAGGATCTTCCAGTGGGATCTGTTGGACAAGTGGTCCGGGTCGCATCTTCAGATGCATCGGCTGATAACCCTGTCTCCAAGGGCCAGGGTGTCGCTGTTGTGGTGGCTGCAGAGTGCTCATCTTCTAGAGGGCCGCAGATTCGGCATACAGGACTGGGTCCTGGTGACCACAGATGCCAGCCTTCGAGGCTGGGGGGCAGTCACACAGGGAAGAAACTTCCAAGGACTATGGTCAAGTCAGGAGACTTCCCTACACATAAATATTCTGGGACTAAGGGCCATTCACAATGCCCTAAGTCAGGCTAGACCTCTGCTTCAACACCAGCCGGTGCTGATCCAGTCAGACAACATCACGGCGGTCGCCCATGTAAACCAGCAGGGCGGCACAAGAAGTAGGATAGTGAGGGCAGAAGCCACAAGGATTTTCCGATGGGCGGAAAATCATGTGTTAGCACTGTCAGCAGTGTTCATTCCCGGAGTGGACAACTGGGAAGCAGACTTTCTCAGCAGGCACGACCTCCACCCGGGAGAGTGGGGACTTCATCCAGAAGTCTTCAAAATGATTGTACACCATTGGGAAAGGCCACAGGTGGACATGATGGCGTCCCGCCTCAACAAAAAGCTAAAAAGATATTGCGCCAGGTCAAGGGACCCTCAGGACACTCAGCTGTGGACGCTCTGGTAACACCGTGGGTGTACCAGTCGGTGTATGTGTTCCTTCCTTTGCCTCTCATACCCAAGGTATTGAGAATACTAAGAAGGAGAGGAGTAAGAACTATACTCGTGGTTCCGGATTGGCCAAGAAGAGCTTGGTACCCAGAACTTCAAGAAATGATCTCAGAGGACCCATGGCCTCTGCCGCTCAGACAGGACCTGCTGCAGCAGGGGCCCTGCCTGTTCCAAGACTTACCACGGCTGTGTTTGATGGCATGGCGGCTGAGCACCGGATCCTAAAGGAAAAAGGCATTCCGGAGGAAGTCATTCCTACGCTGATTAAGGCTAGGAAAGATGTGATCGCAAAATATTATCACCGCATATGGCAAAAATATGTTGCTTGGTGGGAGGCCAGGAAGGCCCCAACGGAGGAATTTCAACTGGGTCGATTTCTGCACTTCCTACAGTCAGGAGTGACTACGGGCCTAAAATTGGGTTACGTTAAGGTCCAGATTTCGTCTCTGTACATTTTCTTTCAAAAAGAACTGGCTTCACTGCCTGAAGTTCAGACTTTTGTTAAGGGAGTGCTGCATATTCAGCCCCCGTTTGTGCCTCTAGTGGCACCGTGGGATCTCAACGTGGTGTTGGATTTCCTGAAGTCGCATTGGGTTGAGCCACTTAAATCCGTAGAGCTAAAATATCTCACGTGGAAAGTGGTCATGCGGTTGGCCTTGGCGTCGGCCAGGCGTGTATCAGAATTGGCGGTTTTGTCATGCAAAAGCCCTTATCTGATTTTCATATGGATAGGGCGGAATTGAGGACTCGTTCCTAATTCCTTCCTAAGGTGGTATCAGCTTTTCGTGTGAACCAACCTATTGTGGTGCCTGCGGCTATGTGAGACTTGGAGGACTCCAAGTTACTGGACGTTGTCAGGGCCCTGAAAATATATGTTTCCAGGACGGCTGGAGTCAGGAAAACTGACTCGCTATTTATCCTGTATGCACCCAACAAGCTGGGTGCTCCTGCTTCTAAGCAGACTATTGCTCGCTGGATCTGTAGCACGATTCAACTTGCACATTCTGCGGCTGGACTGCCGCACCCTAAATCTGTAAAAGCCCATTCCACGAGGAAAGTGGGCTCTTCTTGGGCGGCTGCCCGAGGGGTCTCGGCTTTACAACTTTGCCGAGCTGTTACTTGGTCGGGTTCAAACATTTTTGCAAAAGTCTACAAGTTTGATACCCTGGCTGAGGAGGACCTTGAGTTTGCTTATTCGGTGCTGCAGAGTCATCCGCACTCTCCCGTCCGTTTGGGAGCTTTGGTATAATCCCCATGGTCCTTACGGAGTTCCCAGCATCCACTAGGACGTCAGAGAAAATAAGATTTTACTCACCGGTAAATCTATTTCTCGTAGTCCGTAGTGGATGCTGGGCGCCCGTCCCAAGTGCGGATTGTCTGCAATACTTGTATATAGTTATTGCCTAACTAAAGGGTTATTGTTATGAGCCATCTGTTAGTGAGGCTCAGATATATTTCATACTGTTAACTGGGTATAATATCACGAGTTATACGGTGTGATTGGTGTGGCTGGTATGAGTCTTACCCGGGATTCCAAATCCTTTCCTTATTGTGTCAGCTCTTCCGGGCACAGTATCCTAACTGAGGTCTGGAGGAGGGTCATAGAGGGAGGAGCCAGTGCACACCAGGTAGTCCTAGAGCTTTCTTTAGTTGTGCCCAGTCTGCTGCGGAGCCGCTATTCCCCATGGTCCTTACGGAGTTCTCAGCATCCACTACGGACTACGAGAAATAGATTTACCGGTGAGTAAAATCTTATTTTACAGCTGGGCGCCAATCTGAGGGACAGGGATGATCCCTCCCCTTCTTGGAGTTTCTTATTTAGGATATTGTTTTATAGTAACTACTCCCCCTAATGGTGGTTTTTAGAATTACAATGAGGATCTCCTGAAGAATAATTGTGACTTTTTTATATTTTCAAGGGGCTTCTATACAAAAATCCTGCAGAAAATACTGGGAAGCTCGAAGACAACCCCAACATCGTTGCTGATTTACAGTTCGGTCTGTGAGGGTTGCAAACTGGCTGGTGACATTTTTAAAATAAAATGTATTTATTTTTTATTTATTATTGATGTCCAGCCGGTTCCAATACTTTGCTTCCGTCATCGCTCAGTCTTTCCCTTTCTAATTTAAAAGGCTGAAAGCACTGCGTAATACCCTGATACGGGTTTAAAAAACATGTCTAAAGCAAGTGTCCAGCCAAGACTTCTAAGACCTGCTATGTTTGTAAAAAATGTAACAAGAAGAGCACGAGGGTTGGCAGCTCCGGGGTGTGCGACTCTTGCTTAGACAAGGACGCTCCACCTGGGAGCAGTGCTCCACATAGGTCATGGGAAGATAATCTGACAAATAGAATCTCACAGGAGATGGCGGAATCCCGCAGACAGCAGTCGGAATGGGCTGCGGGATTCTCTAAGACGATGGAGGAATTTCTCATCAAGTTAACGCCGCGAGCACATGCAGAGACGAATGTGCGCAAGGCAGTTAAAAGACCTCTTCAGATCATAACAGAGACAGACGAGGAAGATCCTCTCATTGATACGGAGGAAGGTGAGTTAATTGAATCTACCTGGACACCGATTTTCCAGAAGTAGACACGGCAATCTCAGGTATTGAGTCTTTGATTGAGGCAGTAAAAGAGATCCTTGACTTCAAGGCGGAAGACGTCAAGGAACCAGAAGAATTCGATTTATTCGAATCCCAAAGTTCTACGTTCTACGGTGTTTCCCATTCCTAAATCCCTCCAATCTCAGATGGAGGAGGCTTGGAAACACTCGGACAAACGCTTTCAATTTCCAAAGCGGTTTCAAGCAACATATCCCCTACCCAAGGGTGTCATGGATAAGTGGGAGACTCCACCTGTAGTAGATGCTTCCCTAGGAAGGTTATCAAAGAAGACAATATTGCCGATACCTAATGTGACGACTTTAAAGGATGGGTCAGATCGGAAGGTGGACACAACTTTAAAGTCAATATTCATGGCAGGTGCAGCACAGAGACCTGTGATCGTATGTGCTTGGGTCAACAAGGCCATGGGCGCGTGGTCTGGGCGTATTGTACAAGCTATTGAGGAGGAAAATAGCTTGGAAGAGATTACCCAACTGGCGGACCACATTCGAGAATCTGCTTCAAACTTGTGTCAAGCCTCACAGGATCTTAGCAGAATAGCTTCGCGCATCTCCGCTCCGGCTATATCAGCTAGACGGATTTTATGGCTCAGGGAATGGCAAGGCGACTCTGACACCAAGAAGGCGGTGGAATCCATCCCCTTTGGGGGAGAGATGCTTTTCGGTGCTGAGTTGGTGTCAAAGTCAGAAAAATATCACGCTGCACATTGCCATATATGCACCTCATGCGTGTGCCCGCTGCACGTGCATGAGCCCTCCCGTGCGTGCGTATACTCGCAGTCGCGTGCACTCGCAGGCGCATGGTATGCGCATTTACGGTAGAGTTTGTGTGCGTCTAGCGGGCGACTCAATCGTTACATATTTTAGTATATAATGTATTTTGTAGATTATGGTCCCTTTGATAGAATCTGAAAGTTTAGTTAATGTAGCATGTTCGGGGACAAAGAGATTCCTCTTTGTTTGATACGAAGGGTCAGACAGGGGTTACACAGTGGTGTTTAGTATCCATCGGAAGAGAATATAATTAGCAATATTCCGGTGTTGGTTTGAAGCGGATTACTCGCTCGTGCGTATAGTTATGGACATAAGAAGTTTATGGACATTTACTATATTTGCAGTTTATTACCCATGCGGCGGGAAACCTGAGTTTCCCTCCCACTTGAGCAGTTTGAAATAGTCACAGCCCACCTGTATGAACCAACCTATGACCTTTTGTTATAATGCGGAGACGGATTCCTGTGTCCAATGAACAATAAGAATGTAGGGACCATTGTACTGTACTGTGTGTAAGTGTATATAAAGACAAGCCGACCTGGGTCAGCCCCACTCTCTCCACAAAGGGTTTTCATATTGACAAACTTGGGGTCTGGTACCAGGCTGCGCTGCGATCGTTCCCAGTGTGTGTGTGTAAGTAATTCTCTGTAATCATCTCGCTCTTTGTTTGTATTGGCCACATTCTCTCTCTTTCTGTTTAGTTTAAGATTGTAACGTTATTGTATATTTCTGTCTAGATATTCTGTTAGAATTATATGTTAGTATGTAGTGTATGACTTGTAACTGTTTTACCCCTTTTCGATATAACTAAAAGCAAGTTAGTAAAGGTGTTGGATCCTTAGCACGGTATCGTGTGTTCATTTAATTGCAGTGGGTAATAGGAGCGTCTCGATCGCTCAAACAGCTTTAGTGTTAACAAGGTTACATTGCGTTGCATCTACACATTATCACTGCATAAAGGTTTACAGTGTAAGTACATTCTTTAAGGTATAGTTATTAAGGTTTAATTCTGTGAGCGTCAGCGCCGCTTGTGATCTCCTCGTGGTCTCGAGCGTCCGCTACGCTGGTAGCGTATCATTACGGTAATCGGCAGCCTATGGTGTGCTTGATACCAACAGCGTATTCTCGCGAGCGTTCGTGTCGCTCGAGCGGCTCGCTCCCGATACAGCGTCCGCTACGCTAAGTGCGTACCCTTACGGTACCCCATACGCCAATTGCGTACTGTGTCTCTTAACCTTTTATAGTGTTTAATATAGGATAAATATTAGGCTTTATCAATTGACGGCTCGTCCGTCCTCCACATATCCGCACTAGCGAAAACAAACGTTATCCGTCAGCAAGGGCGGGAAGGCAGTATCCCTTCGTATCGGGATACAGTAGTGCTGACTAGATAAGCGTCTGTTTCGCTAGATTGAAGGAGTGCTGGTGGGATCCGGAACCGGAGGTAAGAACAATACGCTATTGTTTTTTTTTAAAACTGTTTATTTCTGTTTTGCGTACACACGCACGCACACACACAACTGTATCTCTTTTCATTTGTGTATTTTCACATATCACCTTCCTGTTTGCCATTTCACAATTGATAACGTGCTGAGAAAGATTTGTTGCTATTGGTAGTTAAAAGTTAAAATTAATACTTAAAGGAGTAATTATAAAAACACGCACACAGCCTGGCCTAGTTAAAGGTTGATACAGTGGAATCTGTGTGGTGTTCGGTAAATGATTATAGCTAAATATCATTTGCATTGATAGACACGTGTTATTTGTGTTACTGCGGACGTGTCTGGCCTGTGTACACGTGTCTCTAACAAAGGGGCAGAACGAGTGTACGCGACGCAAGGGTCGACGCACGGAGCGTATATTATGCAACGGAGCGTCTGGGTACGCCCACATAATACAAATCACACGATAGTAGTATTTTAAATAGGCGAAAAGGAGGCAACGCGATAATAGCACAAATTGATTTGTTTCCAAAAAAAAAAAAATTAGTTTAAATACCTTACTTTACTGTAGTGCCTCTGGGGAGAGCTATCAGATTACGGGAAATGATTTTTCTGATCAGAAAACTATAGAATGATAGTGGGTTGAAAACGGTATGAGTGTATTGAACTAATCTTGGTGAAATCTTGGTGAAGTCTTGGTGAAATCTTGGTGAAGTAAATCTTGGTGAATCACGGTTCGTGCGTGCACGGTCTTGGTGAACTAGTGCGCTGGCTGTTTTGGAGCACAGTAGGGAGACTCCAATGATCCTACCATTTATAGGCAACAAGTGTCTATAAGTGGTACGATTGGACCGCACGGTTGTATGTGTGACCAATAACGCAACGTGATATGAGGTCGTAAATTGCCCTCATGCGTGTTGTAGGGAGCACATGCAAGCGTGATTTGTGTAAAAATATCTGGTAGGGCCTGCAACGATTACGTGAGTCTGCTAAAAAGGGGCGGATTCGTTGTACTCGGAGCAGAAGAAGCTGGTGGAAGAGCTTGGAAAACTTCCACCGTAGACTTCTGTGTTTGGTGCATTTTATGAAGTTTTTCTGTGTTAAAGAGGTCCACAATGGAAGCCAAGTGCACAACACAGGGACGTTTAGCAGTCAGGGTTCAGACTGAAGAGGCTTGCAGACCCCGAGGGTCTGCTCGGTTAGTAATGTGGGGGAAGTATGGTCCCCACACTGAGACCTTTTGTGACGAATGGACACGAATGACTGTGGGGGATAAAGCACCATTTCCTGGGATAGGTAGTTTTGACTCAGAGGTATTGCATAGTTTAAGGCGAAGGATCTGTCTCATAAAATCCGGGAAGCAACGAATCAGACATTATGATTGTTTACAGTTATGGCAACGGGAAAGTGAAATACAAGGAGGATTAGCTTACACAGCTGACTCTCACTGTGGTAACAAAAATATGGCAGTGAGAGAGAAGGTGGTTACAGAGAATGGCACACTGGTGAATGATAAAAATGCACTTAGCAACTGTATTATAGATGATAAGGATACTTGTAATAAATGTAACAAGAATAATTGTAATACTGTTAAATGTACAACTATTAACCCATGCAAGTTGCACCCCATGTTAAACTTCCCTCAGGGTTACAAACGAGAAAGTAAGCCCAGCACGATGTCGGCACCTTTTCCAGCAGCCATCACACAAGACATCCAGGTGGACGCGACCAAATTGGTAAAGGCAGTAATCAAACCCCCTAACGGAGGGTCAGGTGAGGTCGTGTCCACAGGTACGTATGGTGTTATATATCACGCACAAACAAATGTACCTCATATTGTAGAACCAACTCAGAATGACGTTATTGGACTTAATCCTGTCAGGGTAATTGCAGTGCCAAATGGGAAAACTGACACTTCAGGAGTCACTCCTGTCAGAAACTCATAAAGGTTTCTTTTGTTGGCCTTGCGATCACTTCATATAGGTAGATGGACCCCAATATCCCTCGTAACAAATCAAAGCCAGAGATATTTAGGTGCGTTCGGGGTTTAACAAAGTGTAAACGTAGCGCCCGAGTGATGAGTTTAAGAAGTGAAGATACTGTAATAACAACGACTGATTTGATTTACGACCCAACCATTGAGACAATGTTGTGATGAAAATGTGATTCCACGGTCCGTTTCTTTCACCCGTTTCTCCTTTGTTTTCCTCCAAGGTACAAAGACATCCGCTTGGAAGAAGAATTTGACAACCTTTTACACAGACAATTGATGGACAATGCCATAGACCCCCAATATCCCTAGCAATTTTAAAATTTTACGATAGCCCAACACTTTTGTAAGTCTATGGACATTGAGAAAGCTTTTTGCTCGCATTTTGGCAAAAGCCCAAAGAGACTACAGTCAACATGTACATCAAGACAAGACATCAGACAAGACTTCAATCAACAAATGTACATTAAACTCACATAGTTTATGACTGCATTTACCATAATTGCTCCTTATCTTCATCTCTACAACCTTCAGGTAATGACACACATAGTCGATAGGGAATATAGGCACAGATATCAGCACTCACATATTCCCCCATTCATGTATCATCAACTAAAATGTGCTCCCCCATTTTGTTGCAACCAAAAGCCGAAAAGAGCTCGGTAAAGTTTGACAGCCCATCCACAGGCCCGTAATACGGGATAAGAAGGAATTCAAATGTATACTTCGCAATACCTCGAAGCTTGATTTAAAACACGTACGGCACGATGATACATGACCCCTCAAACATGGACTCATACATACATGCTTCTACTATCTCACTAGGTCATACCTTTTTCCCACCTTCTTTTCTTCTCCCGTACCCAATCATAGAAATGTATTTTTACATGACATATATTTTTCTCTTTTTGAACTGTTTTAGGAAGTGGCAGTTATTGGTGACTGCCAAAGGGTGGACTGTCAAAGTCAGAAAAATATCACGCTGCACATTGCCATATATGCACCTCATGCGTGTGCCCGCTGCACGTGCATGAGCCCTCCCGTGCGTGCGTATACTCGCAGTCGCGTGCACTCGCAGGCGCATGGTATGCACATTTACGGTAGAGTTTGTGTGCGTCTAGCGGGCGACTCAATCGTTACATATTTTAGTATATAATGTATTTTGTAGATTATGGTCCCTTTGATAGAATCTGAAAGGTTAGTTAATGTAGCATGTTCGGGGAGAAAGAGATTCCTCTTTGTTTGATACGAAGGGTCAGACAGGGGTTACACAGTGGTGTTTAGTATCCATCGGAAGAGAATATAATTAGCAATATTCCGGTGTTGGTTTGAAGCGGATTACTCGCTCATGCGTATAGTTATGGACATAAGAAGTTTATGGACATTTACTATATTTGCAGTTTATTACCCATGCGGCGGGAAACCTGAGTTTCCCTCCCACTTGAGCAGTTTGAAATAGTCACAGCCCACCTGTATGAACCAACCTATGACCTTTTGCTATAATGCGGAGACGGATTCCTGTGTCCAATGAACAATAAGAATGTAGGGACCATTGTACTGTACTGTGTGTAAGTGTATATAAAGACAAGCCGACCTGGGCCAGCCCCACTCTCTCCACAAAGGGTTTTCATATTGACAAACTTGGGGTCTGGTACCAGGCTGCGCTGCGATCGTTCCCAGTGTGTGTGTGTAAGTAATTCTCTGTAATCATCTCGCTCTTTGTTTGTATTGGCCACATTCTCTCTCTTTCTGTTTAGTTTAAGATTGTAACGTTATTGTATATTTCTGTCTAGATATTCTGTTAGAATTATATGTTAGTATGTAGTGTATGACTTGTAACTGTTTTACCCCTTTTCGATATAACTAAAAGCAAGTTAGTAAAGGTGTTGGATCCTTAGCACGGTATCGTGTGTTCATTTAATTGCAGTGGGTAATAGGAGCGTCTCGATCGCTCAAACAGCTTTAGTGTTAACAAGGTTACATTGCGTTGCATCTACACATTATCACTGCATAAAGGTTTACAGTATAAGTACATTCTTTAAGGTATAGTTATTAAGGTTTAATTCTGTGAGTGTCAGCGCCGCTTGTGATCTCCTCGTGGTCTCGAGCGTCCGCTACGCTGGTAGCGTATCATTACGGTAATCGGCAGCCTATGGTGTGCTTGATACCAACAGCGTATTCTCGCGAGCGTTCGTGTCGCTCGAGCGGCTCGCTCCCGATACAGCGTCCGCTACGCTAAGTGCGTACCCTTACGGTACCCCATACGCCAATTGCGTACTGTGTCTCTTAACCTTTTATAGTGTTTAATATAGGATAAATATTAGGCTTTATCATTGGATAAGTGGATTTCGCAGGCTACAGCAGGGAAGTCTACCTTTCTGCCTACTCCATATACGAGAGCAGTTCCACAGGCTGGAGGAGGATATTCGGGACCGGCGTTTAATTCATTTAGATTGCGGTCCTTTCGAGGCCGAGGACGAGGTTTTGGTACACAAGTCCATGGAGACAGAGGTAGAGGCAGCGCACAGGCAGCAGCCAGACAACAGGATAAACCTGTTGACAAGACCGTGGCATGACGGTCTTCCGGCCCACCTGGGTTCCCCCTTGGTGGGCGCCCATCTGGAAGGTTTTCGGGACATATGGACAATCACCTCTCCAGATCCTTGGATCAACGACATAATCTCCCAAGGGTACAGACTGGATTTTCAACAGAGACCTCACAGTCAGTTTTTTACAATGGGTCTGCCTCAATGCCCTCAGAAGGCAGAAGCATTACTGACAGCCATTCAAAAATGATTATGGTCAGAAGTCATTACTACAGTTCCCGCCTCTCAGAGAGGAACGGGTTTTTATTCCAGTCTTTTTGTGGTGCCAAAGCCAGACGGAACGGTCAGGCCGATACTCAATTTAAAAGTTTTAAACCAGTTTCTAAAGATATACAGATTCAAGATGGAATCAATCCAGTCGGTCATTGCAGGTCTGGAACAGGGCGAGTTCATGGTGTCCATGGACATAAAGGATGCATACCTGCATATTCCAATTTGGCCTCCCCACCAAGCTTACCTAAGGTTTGCACTGGTGAAGGATCATTACCAAGTCAGAGGAGCCCTGCCATTTGGTCTATCATCAGCAACGAGGATCTTCACAAAAATAATGGCAATCATGGTTGCGGGGTTGAGAATGTTGGGAGTCATGATCATACCCTATCTAGACGATCTTCTGATCAAGGCCTCCTCTCAAGAGAAGCTGGTCAAAGATGTTCAGACGTCTCACCTATTTCTCATTCAACACGGATGGATTGTGAACTTCCAGAAATCCAACCTCACTCCGACTCAACGAATTCAATTCCTTGGTCTCATCTTGGACACTGTACAATTAAAGATTTTTCTGCCAGAATCCAAGATCAAGGATATACAGAAGTTAGTAGATCGGAAAAATTGTGGCGTCATTTGAAGCTCTCCAGTACGGCAGGCTTCATTCACGACCGTTCCAGATGAACCTCCTTGCTCAGGGAGCCGGTTCACACTGGTTTCTTCATCGTCAGATCCGACTTCACCCACACGTACGAGTCTCCTTGATTTGGTGGTCGTTACACAAGAATCTCGCAGCAGGGAAGAGATTCGGGATATGAAATTGGAGAATCCTGACAACGGATGCCAGCCTCAGGGGTTGGGGTGCAGTCTTCGAGGACCATCAGTTTCAGGGACGATGGACGTTACAGGAGAGCAGATTTCCCATCAACATTCTCGAACTAAGAGCAGTTTACAATGCACTTCTCCTCGCCGAAGACTTAGTCAGGAATCACTACGTGAGGGTACAGTCGGACAATGTCACAACGACGGCTTACATAACCGTCAGGGAGGAGCAAGGAGCAGAATGGCGTTAAGAGAAGCCACAAAGATATTGGTATGGGTGGAAAGGCGAAACGTCATGCTCTCGCCAGTGTTCATTCCAGGTGTGGAGAACTGGGAAGCAGATTATCTCAGTCGACAGGACATGCACCCGGGAGAGTGGTGCCTGCATCCACGGATTTTTGACATGGTGGTGAGGAGATGGGGTCTTCCTCTAGTGGACCTCATGGCGTCTCGGCAAAACCGTCAGCTGCCCCGTTATGTGTCCAGAACAAGGGATCCGGCAGCAGAAGGAGTGGACGCATTGACACTTCCTTGGGGGTACGAAAGGGTTTACATCTTTCCACCGTTTCCACTCATTCCCAGGGTTCTGAAGAGGCTGACAAGAGAGCGAGTGTGGGCGATTCTAATCGCACCAGATTGGCCACGCAGGAGTTGGTACTCGGATCTACAAGGCTTGTTAGCGGACAAACCGTGGCGGTTACCTCAGAGAGAGGACCTGCTATCTCAAGGTCCGTTTCTACATCCGGACCTGAACAGGCTGCGTTTAACGGCGTGGCTATTGAGACCAGGATCTTAAGGAACAGAGGGATACCTAGAACGGCTATTCCTACGATGATTGCAGCTCGAAAACCGGTCACGGCCGGGCATTACTACAGAATTTGGAAGAAGTACATCGACTGGTGTAAGGAACGTGGATGGAATTCGACGACCTTCCACTTATCCAGACTTTTACTTTTCCTTCAGGCCGGACTAGACTTAGGTCTGTGCCTGGGATCTCTGAAGGTTCAAGTATCGGCTCTTTCCATCCTTTTTCAACAGCGGTTGGCAACCTTACCAGAGATTCAGACCTTTTTACAGGGGGTTCTGAGAATACAGCCCCCGTTTCGTCCTTCCACTGCACCGTGGGATCTCAAATTGGTATTAGATTTTTTTAAATCACCACTCTTTGGACCGTTACCGAGAACAGACCTGAAACATCTCTCTTGGAAGGTAACGTTGTTGCTAGCCTTGGCTTCGGCTAGGCGGGTCTCTGAGTTAGGAGCCTTATTGTGTAAGAGTCCTTTTTTGATTTTTCATGAGGACCGGGCGGCACTCCGTACAAAAGCGGATTTCCTTCCGAAAGTTGTTTCGGGGTTTCATGTAAACCAGCCGATTGTGGTCCCATCTTTCCAGTGTCTGGCAGATGGGGATGTATCCTTGGATGTTGTCCGAGCGTTGCGGGTGTACGTACACATTACGTCGTCCTTTAGAAAGTCCGACCATTTATTTGTCCTGTATGATGGGCCAAAGAAGGGTTGGTCGGCTTCTCAGCAATCTCTGTCCAGATGGATTAGACTTGCCATTCGGCAAGCTTATGTTTCCTGTGGTAAACAGGTTCCTGTACAGACGGGTGCTCATACTACCCGGTCGGTGGGTGCCTCCTGGGCGGCTGCCAGAGGTGCTTCCACGACTCAACTTTGCAGAGCGGCGACGTGGTCCTCAGCCCACACGTTCGCTAAATTTTACAAGTTTGATACCTTTGCGTCCGAAGATTCTAAGTTCGGACGTTTGGTTTTACAGGCGACAGACAGCACTCCCTCCCTAGGGGATAACTTTGGGACGTCCCCTAATGTCTAAAGAACTCCAGTGTCCCCTAGTGGATGAAAGAGAAAAGAGGATTTTGGTACTTACCGATAAATCCATTTCTCTGAATCCTCTAGGGGACACTGGACGCCCGCCTCGGTGCTGTCAGCCTGCTGTGTTTGGGTTATTGTTTAAACAGTTCGTACAAACGGTGTTAGTTCGGTTAAAGAAGTGCTTGGTTGCTGTTTGTTATGTTGTACGGTTCGGTTCCTCGCCAGGTGCGGTAGTCTCATGTCCTATTCTCTCAGTCACATTTTCAAAACTGAGGGAGGAGGGATGTGAAGGGGGAGGAGCCGGCTGTGCAGACAATACTGATTTAGATTGTGCCACACCTCCGGTTTGCAAGCTTCACACCCCTAATGTATAAGGAACTCCAGTGTCCCCTAGAGGATTCAGAGAAATGGATTTATCGGTAAGTACCAAAATCCTCTTTTTGCCCACTGTATTCGTTTCTGCCGCTGCTTTTTATTCAGGAATGACTTTTTTCAGGGAATCCTACCTTTTAGGCCAACCTCGGCTCTGTTAGTCTTCTCCGTACCGTTCTTGCACTGACAAAAACACCAGTTGCACTCCGTTCACTGCTAATGACCGCAGATGACATCCATCTGTCCCTGACGCAAATTCATTTTATTCTCCTGTCATCAACAGCTGTTGTGCACTTTTTCCAGCCTTTTCCTTCTTTCTTTTGTATAGATTGTGTTTCCTGATAGCTTTGACAAAACTTTCGAACTCCTGATATTGTCACATTCCCACCAACTTCCCTCGCAATTGCTGCATACGAAAGACCATTTTCACGTAACACCACAATCCTGGAGCTCTTCCTGGGTGACCAGTCACCACTTTGCCTGGACGACATTGTTGTATTTATTTTTTACACCGTCCATAGCACTAAACAATACACACAAACATCCAATCGTAATTGCACTACAGTAACCAACTTTATTCTGTAAAATGAAACAGCCAAACTGACCTTTCCCACCTTTGAACATGACCTGCCACCTGCTCATAAACGACAGCTGATTGGTCCTCAGAACAACGATTCCGATTGGCTGGTAGTAGCTGTTACTACAATCCGCTTCTTGAATCTCCTGCATCTGTGCTTCTTTGTCTGACTGAAAGTAGCATAACTTCCCTTGAAATGCAAATATCTGTCCTCTGTTTATTGTGTTGAATTCAGCATTAAATGTCCTTTCATTTGATATATGAATCATTGCACTGTGTGACGCGAAACAGTTTTTATAAGCATTCAAAGTTGAAAAACATTCAAATTTCAAAAAGTGTCCGTAATTCTGGCCACCACTGTATATATGGGACCCTGACACACCTCAGGTTACAGAATATAGTGATAGCAATATGTGATACAGGAGAATGGAATCCCACACAACAGCGACAGGCACACTCAGACATATGTACAATGCAGAAGTTATTACATATAAACAATAAAACTACACTGGACTAGTAAAACAACATATAAATATGTATGAGTATAGCTATAACAATGCACAGTAGATACTGGACGTATATCACAGAATACTTGTACTAAATATTCAGATAGCAGTACACTTGTTCTTAACTAACACTGTCTAAAATGACATGTAGAATACTTAAGTGTCTGTAAATGCACAGCGCTGATGAGGCAGACGGCTTTACAGAGGAGACAGAGTCCTGCAGTACCGGAGATCAGCCCAGCTAGTAATGAAGATGGCACCAAAATCTCAGTCAGGGAGTGAGGGAGAGTGAAATGCAGCTCCAGGGCGGGAAGACCAGCAGTAGATGACGCCTGGAGCTGGGGGAGGGGCTACAGGTCTTATCCCCTATGCTGGACTTCACCACCGGGTACTGTGGAGCCTGTAACAAATGGATTTTAGTAAATCCGACCTGAGCCCCCTTTTCCCTGGTGGATATAGTGGGATCCCTGTGCAGTACAGTGTCTACGTCAGTGGCGTGGTCCGTCTCCTTGGGCTGCGACCGGATCGCGATTTACCAGCAGGTCCCACCTGGGGGACCCTCCTACCTCCTCCCCGATGTGCAGCCACGTGATCTAGGAGAGCGTCAACGGTGTGTGCCTAAAGTCTGGTGCGCCGCCTCCGCCGCAAGTACCCGGGAACCAGGCTACGGGAGTATGCAGCGCCGCTGGGGAGGTGATGGAGCTGCAGCACAGTATGTCAGAGTGACATTAGAAAGTGCTGCGGCCCTTGAAGTCTTCTTAAAAAGCTCTTTTCAGGGCTGCCTAGCGCAGCCCCACCTGTTAGCTGCCTGCACTGCAGGCACCAACTTACAAACTGAGCTCCAGTGCCTGGAGGCGGGGTTATAGAGGAGGCGGTGCAATGCATCCTGGGAACAGGCAAAGCTTTAGCCTGTTGGTGCCTAGGAACAAGGTCCAACTCTACATCCCGATGTTATTCCCTGTGGAATATGAGTGTACTCCGCTGCAATAAAAACTGTTAATAAATGACAATGAAATAGTCAGAAGGTCTTGGCGTAGAAGCTGGATATACTAAGGGGCAGATTCAGTTAGGAGCAGAAGCCGCCGGCCCGGGTCCCGGCCAGTGGTGGATTTCCCACTAGGAACGCACCTAGGGGTGACACTAGCTGGGGTGCGGCACAGCACGCTCACTTGAGAGCCCTGCAAGGCCAATGGCCAGCTGAGACCAGGTGATTCTTTTTTTTTTTTTCATTACAAAGTCGTTGGTTTTTATTTTGCAACTGGCGAGGGAGGAGGGGGCAATGGTCAGTAAATTGTAGTGGTGAAAGGGGGGGGCGAGATTGGTGCTGATTTGGTAGTCCTGAGGTCCCAACATGAAGGGGGCAGTAACATGATGGGGGCGACTGATAATGTTGTGCCTAGGGGCGGCCTGACTCCTAAATGTACCCCTGGTCCCTGCGGCTTCTGTGTGGTAACTATAGAAGGCAGATTCTGCTTGCAGCTAGTGGAGCTCCGAACAGGGGACCCGATTTAGACCTCATCGCTGCTGGGCGATTATCCAACTGCTGCGCATACGTATGCACCGCAATGCGCACATGCATCGCCAAACAGCGACAGGATGGTGCAAAAATTTCAATCGCGCGGCTGTTCGTAAGGTGATTGACAGGAAGAGGACGTTTGTGGGTGGTAATTGACCATTTTCTGGGAGTGTCAGGAATAACACAGGCGTGCCCCAGCGTTTTCAGGGCGGGTGGGTGACGTCAGCTCCAGACCCAATCAGCCTGATTCCTTCGCACTGGGGGAGTGAGTATTGAGTTTCGCACACACTGCACACACTGCTCAGAATGGGAAAAACATTCGACGGTGAGTGTGATGAGAACGGTTCTGCAGCTGTCCGCTGACTGAGGAGAATTTTCGCACAGCTTACACATGCAATCGCACACTTGCATGGAGTGAATTTTCATTTCCCCTGGGTGGCGACTATCTGATCGCAGGACAGTGTAATTTGCAGCACAGCGATCAGGTCTCAATTAGGCCCAGAATCTGCTTGCCGTAACTGCCATTGAATTGAATCTGCCCCGTAATGTATAATCAGAAATACAATTTATCCCTGAAGAAGGCCATCTATACCCTGCTGGGATCATTCACTATTTGGGACTGGACCCATCTTAGTCCTGCTTCCCATTTCTTAATCAGTCTCCATTCCATATCTGGTGACATTCTGGCAGTGCCGTAACTAGGCATTTTAGTGCTGTGTGCAAGAAACGGCATTGGCGCCCCCCCCCCCCCCCCTCCACCCCACCGCCGCCCCCTATGCAAGATAGGGGCAGTGCGTGCCGTAGACGCGCAAAAAATATATAGGGGCGTGGCTTCATGGGGAAGGGGAGTGGCCACAAAATAATACCAATTCATACTACGGTGCACAGTAGTCTCCATTATCCAAATTACGCTGCACAGTAGCGCCACTACACCAGGAAGAGCCCTTTTTACACATTACGGCAGACAGCATCCCCTTTTTGCACATTATGACAGACAGCGTCCCCTTTTTTACAGATTACGGCAGACAGAGTCCCCTTTTTACACATTACGGCAGACAGAGTCCCCTTTTTACAGATTACGGCAGACACTGTCCCCTTTTTTACACATTACGGCAGACAGCCTCCCCCTTTATACACATTACGGCAGACAGCGTTCCCTTTTTACACATTACGGCAGACAGCGTCCCCTGGGCAGCAATAAACCTTTTTTGGGGATATGGCAATGAGGTGCCCAGGCACTGTATATAGACCCCCGCCAGTTTAAAAATAAGCGGGACTCAAGCGCGCCATTTAGGGGGCGGGGCTTCGTCCTTCAAGCTCTTGTCAGCGCCATCTTCTCTCTCTTCACGGCAAGCTGCAGAGACGCTGGTCCTGGCCCTTCACTTCTGTCACAAGTAACAGGGTGCAAAAACGGGGGGGCACAGCATATTTGGTGTTGAATATATATATATAAAAGCGCTGCAAGGTCTGGGGCATTGTATATTTCTTCAGACCAGGTGAGGAGCTGGGTGTGAGCTGGCACACTCCCTCTCTGTCTTTCTGAAGGGCCTTACTGTGGGTCTGTTCCCTATTGCTCAGTGTGATAGTGGGTGTCGGTACACGTGTGTCGACATGTCTGAGGCTGAATGCTCTTCCCAAGAGGAGGCTGGTGTGGGGGCAGAACAGAAAGTGGGAGTGACTCTGTCGGCGCCGCCGAATGCTGATTGGGTAGATATGTGGAGTGTGGCTTCGTTGCATAAGAGATTAGACAAATCTGAGTCTCAGAACTAAACATGGAGACAATCCATGGAAGATGTTTTGTCACAAACTCAGACCCCCTCAGGGTCACAAAAACGTTCGTTTACCCAGATAGCAAACACAGATACCGACACGGATTCGGACTCCAATGTCGACTATGGTGATGCCAGGTTGAATCCTAAACTGGCTAAGAGCATTCAATACATGATTGTGGCAATAAAAGAAGTGTTACATATCACATACAGACCCAGGGTCTGTATGTTTAAAGGAAAGAAACCTCCGGTAACATTTCCTCCCTCTCATGAACTGAATACTCTTTTTGAAAAGGCTTGGGAAATTCCTGACAAAAAGTTGCTGATTCCCAAGAGAATTATTATGGCATATCCATTTCCCTCTGAGGATAGGAAAAAGTTGGAGTCGACCCCCCAATGTGGACAAGGCTCTAGCGTGGCTGTCCAAGAAGGTGGCGCTTCCGTCCCCTGACACCGCGGCCCTAAGGGATCCTGCGGATCGTAAGCAGGAAACTACCTTGAAATCTATTTATGTCACTACGGGTACACTGCTCAGACCTGCAGTGGTATCAGCATGGGTGAGTAGTGCAATTGAAAAGTGGGCAGATAACTCATTATCTGACTTGGACACCCTGGATAGGGATAGCGTTCTTTTGACGCTGGGTCATATCAGGGATGCTGCAGTCTATCTAAGGGAGGCTGCGAGAGATATTGGCCTCTTGGGATCAAGGGCCAATGCCATGGCAATCTCGGCTAGGAGAGCATTATGGACTCATCAATGGAATGGTGATGCTGACTCTAAGAGGGCTATGGAGGCACTGCCGTATAAGGATAGTGTTTTGTTTGGTGAGGGGCTCGCGGACCTGGTATCTACAGCTACCGCAGGTAAGTCATCTTTTCTACCTTTTGTCCCTCCACAGCAAAAGAAAACTCTGTATCAAATGCAGTCCTTTCGGTCTAGTAAATTCAAAAAAGGACGAGGGTCCTCCTTCTTTGCTCCTAGAGGTAAGGGAAGAGGAAATAGATCACTGGCTGTGGCAAGCTCCCAAGAGCAGAAGTCCTCCCCAGCTTCTGCCATGTCCACCGCATGACGCTGGGGATCTGCTGCGGGAGTCCGCACCGGTGGGGGCACGTCTTCAGCTCTTCAGTCGGGTCTGGGCTCACTCAGGCCTGGATCCTTGGGTGCTGGAAATTGTGGCCCAAGGATACAAACTGGAGTTTCAAGTCGTTTCCCCCCCCCCCCCCCCTCCCCACCACCGATTTTTCAAATCGACCTTGCCAGCTTCTCTTCCGGAAAGAGAAGTGGTGTACGCTGCAATACAAAAGCTGTGTCAACAGCAAGTCATTGTCACGGTACCCCCGTCACATCGGGGAGAAGGGTCTTATTCAAGTCTGTTCGTGGTCCCGAAGCAGGATGGCTCGGTCAGACCGATTCTGAACTTAAAATCCCTCAATCTATATTTGAAAAGATTCAAATTCAAAATGGAATCTCTCCGAGCAGTGATTTCCAGTCTGGAAGGGGGGGATTTTATGGTGTCAGTCGACATAAAGGATGCTTACCTACATGTCCCCATATATCCTCCTCATCAGGCTTACCTGAGGTTTGCTATTCGGGATTGTCGTTACCAATTTCAGACGTTTCTGTTAGGTCTTTCCACGGCCCCGAGGATTATCATCAAAGTAATGGCAGAAATGATGGTGCTCCTGCGCAAGCAGGGTGTCACAATTATCCCGTACTTGGACGATCTCCTGATAAAGGCGAGGTCAAAGGACCAGTTACTAAAAAACGTTGCGCTCTCCCTGACAGTTCTGCAGCAACATGGTTGGCTCCTAAATTTGCCAAAGTCACAGTTGATTCCGACAACGCGGCTGTCGTTCTTGGGCATGATTCTGGACACGGAACTACAGAGAATTTTTCTCCCGATGGAAAAAGTACTGGAAATACAGAACATGGTCAAGGGGATTGTGAAACTGGCAAGGGTGTCGATTCATCAATGCACTCGGGTGCTGGGGAAGATGGTGGCGGCCTACGAGGCCATCCCGTTTGGCAGGTTCCATGCCAGGGTTTTTCAGTGGGACCTGTTGGACAAGTGGTCCGGGTCTCACCTACACATGCACCGGAAGATAAGCCTCTCTCCGAGGGCCAGGATTTCCCTCCTGTGGTGGCTCCAAAGTTCTCACCTTCTAGAGGGAAGCAAGTTCGGGATCCAGGATTGGATCCTGGTGACCACGGATGCAAGTCTCCGAGGTTGGGTAGCAGTCACACAGGGACAAAATTTTTACAGGGAAAATGGTCAAGCCAGGAGGCTTGTCTGCACTAGAGATGAGCGCCTGAAATTTTTCGGGTTTTGTGTTTTGGTTTTGGGTTCGGTTCCGCGGCCGTGTTTTGGGTTCGAACGCGTTTTGGCAAAACCTCACCGAATTTTTTTTGTCGGATTCGGGTGTGTTTTGGATTCGGGTGTTTTTTTCCAAAAACACTAAAAAACAGCTTAAATCATAGAATTTGGGGGTCATTTTGATCCCAAAGTATTATTAACCTCAAAAACCATAATTTACACTCATTTTCAGTCTATTCTGAATACCTCACACCTCACAATATTATTTTTAGTCCTAAAATTTGCACCGAGGTCGCTGTGTGAGTAAGATAAGCGACCCTAGTGGCCGACACAAACACCGGGCCCATCTAGGAGTGGCACTGCAGTGTCACGCAGGATGTCCCTTCCAAAAAACCCTCCCCAAACAGCACATGACGCAAAGAAAAAAAGAGGCGCAATGAGTTAGCTGTGTGAGTAAGATTAGCGACCCTAGTGGCCGACACAAACACCGGGCCCATCTAGGAGTGGCACTGCAGTGTCACGCAGGATGGCCCTTCCAAAAAACCCTCCCCAAACAGCACATGACGCAAAGAAAAAAAGAGGCGCAATGAGGTAGCTGTGTGAGTAAGATTAGCGACCCTAGTGGCCAACACAAACACCGGGCCCATCTAGGAGTGGCACTGCAGTGTCACGCAGGATGGCCCTTCCAAAAAACCCTCCCCAAACAGCACATGACGCAAAGAAAAAAAGAGGCGCAATGAGGTAGCTGACTGTGTGAGTAAGATTAGCGACCCTAGTGGCCGACACAAACACCGGGCCCATCTAGGAGTGGCACTGCAGTGTCACGCAGGATGTCCCTTCCAAAAAACCCTCCCCAAACAGCACATGACGCAAAGAAAAAAAGAGGCGCAATGAGGTAGCTGTGTGAGTAAGATTAGCGACCCTAGTGGCCGACACAAACACCGGGCCCATCTAGGAGTGGCACTGCAGTGTCACGCAGGATGGCCCTTCCAAAAAACCCTCCCCAAACAGCACATGACGCAAAGAAAAAAAGAGGCGCAATGAGGTAGCTGTGTGAGTAAGATTAGCGACCCTAGTGGCCGACACAAACACCGGGCACATCTAGGAGTGGCACTGCAGTGTCACGCAGGATGTCCCTTCCAAAAAACCCTCCCCAAACAGCACATGACGCAAAGAAAAAAAGAGGCGCAATGAGGTAGCTGACTGTGTGAGTAAGATTAGCGACCCTAGTGGCCGACACAAACACCGGGCCCATCTAGGAGTGGCACTGCAGTGTCACGCAGGATGTCCCTTCCAAAAAACCCTCCCCAAACAGCACATGACGCAAAGAAAAAAAGAGGCGCAATGAGGTAGCTGACTGTGTGAGTAAGATTAGCGACCCTAGTGGCCGACACAAACACCGGGCCCATCTAGGAGTGGCACTGCAGTGTCACGCAGGATGTCCCTTCCAAAAAACCCTCCCCAAACAGCACATGACGCAAAGAAAAAAAGAGGCGCAATGAGGTAGCTGACTGTGTGAGTAAGATTAGCGACCCTAGTGGCCGACACAAACACCGGGCCCATCTAGGAGTGGCACTGCAGTGTCACGCAGGATGTCCCTTCCAAAAAACCCTCCCCAATCAGCACATGATGCAAAGAAAAAGAAAAGAAAAAAGAGGTGCAAGATGGAATTGTCCTTGGGCCCTCCCACCCACCCTTATGTTGTATAAACAAAACAGGACATGCACACTTTAACCAACCCATCATTTCAGTGACAGGGTCTGCCACACGACTGTGACTGATATGACGGGTTGGTTTGGACCCCCCCCAAAAAAGAAGCAATTAATCTCTCCTTGCACAAACTGGCTCTACAGAGGCAAGATGTCCACCTCATCTTCACCCTCCGATATATCACCGTGTACATCCCCCTCCTCACAGATTATCAATTCGTCCCCACTGGAATCCACCATCTCAGCTCCCTGTGTACTTTGTGGAGGCAATTGCTGCTGGTCAATGTCTCCGCGGAGGAATTGATTATAATTCATTTTAATGAACATCATCTTCTCCACATTTTCTGGATGTAACCTCGTACGCCGATTGCTGACAAGGTGAGCGGCGGCACTAAACACTCTTTCGGAGTACACACTTGTGGGAGGGCAACTTAGGTAGAATAAAGCCAGTTTGTGCAAGGGCCTCCAAATTGCCTCTTTTTCCTGCCAGTATAAGTACGGACTGTGTGACGTGCCTACTTGGATGCGGTCACTCATATAATCCTCCACCATTCTATCAATGTTGAGAGAATCATATGCAGTGACAGTAGACGACATGTCCGTAATCGTTGTCAGGTCCTTCAGTCCGGACCAGATGTCAGCATCAGCAGTCGCTCCAGACTGCCCTGCATCACCGCCAGCGGGTGGGCTCGGAATTCTGAGCCTTTTCCTCGCACCCCCAGTTGCGGGAGAATGTGAAGGAGGAGATGTTGACAGGTCGCGTTCCGCTTGACTTGACAATTTTGTCACCAGCAGGTCTTTCAACCCCAGCAGACCTGTGTCTGCCGGAAAGAGAGATCCAAGGTAGGCTTTAAATCTAGGATCGAGCACGGTGGCCAAAATGTAGTGCTCTGATTTCAACAGATTGACCACCCGTGAATCCTTGTTAAGCGAATTAAGGGCTGCATCCACAAGTCCCACATGCCTAGCGGAATCGCTCCCTTTTAGCTCCTTCTTCAATGCCTCCAGCTTCTTCTGCAAAAGCCTGATGAGGGGAATGACCTGACTCAGGCTGGCAGTGTCTGAACTGACTTCACGTGTGGCAAGTTCAAAGGGCATCAGAACCTTGCACAACGTTGAAATCATTCTCCACTGCACTTGAGACAGGTGCATTCCATCTCCTATATCGTGCTCAATTGTATAGGCTTGAATGGCCTTTTGCTGCTCCTCCAACCTCTGAAGCATATAGAGGGTTGAATTCCACCTCGTTACCACTTCTTGCTTCAGATGATGGCAGGGCAGGTTCAGTAGTTTTTGGTGGTGCTCCAGTCTTCTGTACGTGGTGCCTGTACGCCGAAAGTGTCCCGCAATTTTTCTGGCCACCGACAGCATCTCTTGCACGCCCCTGTCGTTTTTTAAAAAATTCTGCACCACCAAATTCAAGGTATGTGCAAAACATGGGACGTGCTGGAATTTGCCCATATTTAATGCACACACAATATTGCTGGCGTTGTCCGATGCCACAAATCCACAGGAGAGTCCAATTGGGGTAAGCCATTCCGCGATGATCTTCCTCAGTTGCCGTAAGAGGTTTTCAGCTGTGTGCGTATTCTGGAAAGCGGTGATACAAAGCGTAGCCTGCCTAGGAAAGAGTTGGCGTTTGCGAGATGCTGCTACTGGTGCCGCCGCTGCTGTTCTTGCGGCGGGAGTCCATACATCTACCCAGTGGGCTGTCACAGTCATATAGTCCTGACCCTGCCCTGCTCCACTTGTCCACATGTCCGTGGTTAAGTGGACATTGGGTACAACTGCATTTTTTAGGACACTGGTGAGTCTTTTTCTGACGTCCGTGTACATTCTCGGTATCGCCTGCCTAGAGAAGTGGAACCTAGATGGTATTTGGTAACGGGGGCACACTGCCTCAATAAATTGTCTAGTTCCCTGTGAACTAACGGCGGATACCGGACGCACGTCTAACACCAACATAGTTGTCAAGGACTCAGTTATCCGCTTTGCAGTAGGATGACTGCTGTGATATTTCATCTTCCTCGCAAAGGACTGTTGAACAGTCAATTGCTTACTGGAAGTAGTACAAGTGGGCTTACGACTTCCCCTCTGGGATGACCATCGACTCCCAGCGGCAACAACAGCAGCGCCAGCAGCAGTAGGCGTTACACGCAAGGATGCATCGGAGGAATCCCAGGCAGGAGAGGACTCGTCAGAATTGCCAGTGACATAGCCTGCAGGACTATTGGCATTCCTGGGGAAGGAGGAAATTGACACTGAGGGAGTTGGTGGGGTGGTTTGCGTGAGCTTGGTTACAAGAGGAAGGGATTTACTGGTCAGTGGACTGCTTCCGCTGTCGCCCAAAGTTTTTGAACTTGTCACTGACTTATTATGAATGCGCTGCAGGTGACGTATAAGGGAGGATGTTCCGAGGTGGTTAACGTCCTTACCCCTACTTATTACAGCTTGACAAAGGGAACACACGGCTTGACACCTGTTGTCCGCATTTCTGGTGAAATACCTCCACACCGAAGAGCTGATTTTTTTGGTATTTTCACCTGGCATGTCAACGGCCATATTCCTCCCACGGACAACAGGTGTCTCCCCGGGTGCCTGACTTAAACAAACCACCTCACCATCAGAATCCTCCTGGTCAATTTCCTCCCCAGCGCCAGCAACACCCATATCCTCCTCATCCTGGTGTACTTCAACACTGACATCTTCAATCTGACTATCAGAAACTGGACTGCGGGTGCTCCTTCCAGCACTTGCAGGGGGCGTGCAAATGGTGGAAGGCGCATGCTCTTCACGTCCAGTGTTGGGAAGGTCAGGCATCGCAACCGACACAATTGGACTCTCCTTGTGGATTTGGGATTTCAAAGAACGCACAGTTCTTTGCGGTGCTTTTGCCAGCTTGAGTCTTTTCAGTTTTCTAGCGAGAGGCTGAGTGCTTCCATCCTCATGTGAAGCTGAACCACTAGCCATGAACATAGGCCAGGGCCTCAGCCGTTCCTTGCCACTCCGTGTGGTAAATGGCATATTGGCAAGTTTACGCTTCTCCTCCGACAATTTTATTTTAGGTTTTGGAGTCCTTTTTTTACTGATATTTGGTGTTTTGGTTTTGACATGCTCTGTACTATGCCATTGGGCATCGGCCTTGGCAGACGACGTTGCTGGCATTTCATCGTCTCGGCCATGACTAGTGGCAGCAGCTTCAGCACGAGGTGGAAGTGGATCTTGATCTTTCCCTAATTTTGGAACCTCAACATTTTTGTTCTCCATATTTTAATAGGCACAACTAAAAGGCACCTCAGGTAAACAATGGAGATGGATGGATTGGATACTAGTATACAATTATGGACGGGCTGCCGAGTGCCGACACAGAGGTAGCCACAGCCGTGAACTACCGCACTGTACTGTGTCTGCTGCTAATATATAGACTGGTTGATAAAGAGATAGTATACTCGTAACTAGTATGTATGTATAAAGAAAGAAAAAAAACCACGGTTAGGTGGTATATACAATTATGGACGGGCTGCCGAGTGCCGACACAGAGGTAGCCACAGCCGTGAACTACCGCACTGTACTGTGTCTGCTGCTAATATATAGACTGGTTGATAAAGAGATAGTATACTCGTAACTAGTATGTATGTATAAAGAAAGAAAAAAAAACCACGGTTAGGTGGTATATACAATTATGGACGGGCTGCCGAGTGCCGACACAGAGGTAGCCACAGCCGTGAACTACCGCACTGTACTGTGTCTGCTGCTAATATATAGACTGGTTGATAAAGAGATAGTATACTCGTAACTAGTATGTATGTATAAAGAAAGAAAAAAAAACCACGGTTAGGTGGTATATACAATTATGGACGGGCTGCCGAGTGCCGACACAGAGGTAGCCACAGCCGTGAACTACCGCACTGTACTGTGTCTGCTGCTAATATATAGACTGGTTGATAAAGAGATAGTATACTCGTAACTAGTATGTATGTATAAAGAAAGAAAAAAAAACCACGGTTAGGTGGTATATACAATTATGGACGGGCTGCCGAGTGCCGACACAGAGGTAGCCACAGCCGTGAACTACCGCACTGTACTGTGTCTGCTGCTAATATATAGACTGGTTGATAAAGAGATAGTATACTCGTAACTAGTATGTATGTATAAAGAAAGAAAAAAAAACCACGGTTAGGTGGTATATACAATTATGGACGGGCTGCCGAGTGCCGACACAGAGGTAGCCACAGCCGTGAACTACCGCACTGTACTGTGTCTGCTGCTAATATATAGACTGGTTGATAAAGAGATAGTATACTCGTAACTAGTATGTATGTATAAAGAAAGAAAAAAAAACCACGGTTAGGTCACTGGTATATACAATTATGGACGGGCTGCCGAGTGCCGACACAGAGGTAGCCACAGCCGTGAACTACCGCACTGTACTGTGTCTGCTGCTAATATAGACTGGTTGATAAAGAGATAGTATACTACTAATATTATATACTGGTGGTCAGGTCACTGGTCACTAGTCACACTGGCAGTGGCACTCCTGCAGCAAAAGTGTGCACTGTTTAATTTTAATATAATATTATGTACTCCTGGCTCCTGCTATAACCTATAACTGGCACTGCAGTAGTGCTCCCCAGTCTCCCCCACAATTATAAGCTGTGTGAGCTGAGCAGTCAGACAGATATATAATATATATAGATGATGCAGCACACTGGCCTGAGCCTGAGCAGTGCACACAGATATGGTATGTGACTGAGTCACTGTGTGCTGTGTATCGCTTTTTTCAGGCAGAGAACGGATTATAAATAAAAGTGGTGGTCACTGGTCACTATCAGCAAAACTCTGCACTGTACACTACTGAGTACTCCTAATGCTCCCCAAAATTAGTAAATCAAGTGTCTCTCTAATCTATTCTAATTCTAAACGGAGAGGACGCCAGCCACGTCCTCTCCCTATCAATCTCAATGCACGTGTGAAAATGGCGGCGACGCGCGGCTCCTTATATAGAATCCGAGTCTCGCGATAGAATCCGAGCCTCGCGAGAATCCGACAGCGTCATGATGACGTTCGGGCGCGCTCGGGTTAACCGAGCAAGGCGGGAAGATCCGAGTCGCTCGGACCCGTGAAAAAAAACATGAAGTTCTGGCGGGTTCGGATTCAGAGAAACCGAACCCGCTCATCTCTAGTCTGCACATAAACATTCTGGAATTAAGGGCCATCTACAATGGCCTTCTACAAGCAGAACATCTTCGCGGCCTGCTCGTCCTGATTCAGTCGGACAACATAACCACAGTGGCGCACATAAACCGCCAGGGCGGAACAAGAGCGGCGATGGCGGAGGCCACAAAAGTTCTTCGCTGGGCGGAAAAACAGGCAAGCGCTCTGTTGGGGGTCTTCATACCAGGCGTGGACAACTGGGAAGCAGACTTCCTCAGCAGACACGATCTCCATCTAGGAGAGTGGGGTCTTCATCAAGAGGTCTTTGCAGAAGTGACAAGTCGTTGGGGAATTCCTCAAATAGATATGATGGCGTCTCGCCTTAACAAGAAACTTCAGACATACTGTTCCAGGTCGAGGGACCCTCAAGCAGTAGCAGTGGACGCCCTAGTGACACCGTGGGTGTATCGGTCGGTCTATGTATTCCCTCCACTTCCACTCATCCCAAAGGTGATACGGATCATACGAAAAACAAGGGTTCAGGTGATACTCATTGTTCCAGATTGGCCACGGAGGGCCTGGTATTCTGATTTTCAGGAATTACTCATAGAAGATCCCTGGCCTCTTCCTCTACGAGAGGATCTGTTACAGCAAGGGCCGTGCGTGTTCCAAGACTTACCGCGGTTGCGTTTGACGGCGTGGCGGTTGAACGCAAAATCCTAGCGCGAAAGGGTATTCCCGGTGAGGTCATACCTACTTTACTGAAAGCTAGGAAGGAGGTAATGGCGAAGCATTACCACCGTATTTGGAGAAAATATGTGTCTTGGTGTGAATCCAAGAAGGCTCCTACGGAAGAATTTCAGCTGGGTCGGTTTCTCCATTTTTTACAAGCAGGTGTGGATGCGGGCCTGAAGTTAGGCTCCATTAAAGTGCAGATTTCGGCCTTATCAATTTTCTTTCAAAGGGAATTGGCCTTGCTTCCAGAAGTACAGACTTTTGTGAAAGGCGTGCTGCACATCCAACCTCCATTTGTGCCCCCAGTGGCACCATGGGACCTTAACGTGGTGTTACAGTTCCTTCTGTCTCATTGGTTTGAACCTTTACAAACGGTTGAGTTTAAATTTCTCACTTGGAAAGAGGTCATGCTGTTGGCCTTGGCGTCCGCAAGGCGGGTGTCGGAATTGGCGGCTTTGTCTCACAAAAGCCCCTATTTGATTTTCCACAAGGATAGAGCGGAGTTGAGAACTCGTCAACAATTTTTACCCAAGGTGGTTTCTTCGTTTCACATGAACCAACCTATTGTGGTACCTGTGGCTTCTGAAGCCTTGGCTGATTCAAAGTCTCTCGATGTGTTCAGAGCTTTGAAAATGTATGTTGCCAGAACGGCTCGTATTAGGAAAAACGGAGGCTCTGTTCGTCCTATACGCTTCCAACAAGATTGGGGCTCCTGCTTCTAAGCAGACTATTGCACGCTGGATCTGTAATGCGATTCGGCATGCTCATTCTACGGCTGGATTGCCGTTACCGAAATCTGTGAAGGCCCATTCTACCAGGAAGGTGGGCTCATCTTGGGTGGCTGCCCGGGGTGTCTCGGCGCTACAACTTTGCCGAGCAGCTACTCGGTCGGGTTCAACACTTTTTCTAAATTCTACAAGTTTGATACCTTGGCTGATGAGGACCTCATGTTTGCTCAATCGGTGCTGCAGAGTCATCCGCACTCTCCCGCCCGGTATGGAGCTTTGTTATAAACCCCATGGTCCTTTTGGAGTCCCCAGCATCCTCAAGGACGAAGGAGAAAATAGTATTTTAATACCTACCGGTAAATCCTTTTCTATTAGTCAGTAGAGGATGCTGGGCGCCCATCCCAGTGCGGACTCTATCTGCAGTACTTGTTCATGGTTATTGCTTTTGCTACACAAAGGTTGTGTTTTAGTTTCGATCAGCCTGTTGCTGATTTTTTGGTTCATGCTGTTAACTAGTTTTAGTTAAATGCCATGTTGTACGGTGTGTTGTGGTGTGAGCTGGTATGTATCTCACCCTTGGTTAACAAAAATCCTTTTCCTCGAAATGTCCGTCTCCCTGGGCACAGTTCCTATAACTGAGGTCTGGAGGAGGGGCATAGAGGGAGGAGCCAGTTCACACCCATTTAAAGTCTTAAAGTGCCCATGTCTCCTGCGGATCCCGTCTATACCCCATGGTCCTTTTGGAGTCCCCAGCATCCTCTACGGACTAAGAGAAAAGGATTTACCGGTAGGTATTAAAATCCTATTTTTACACATTACAGCAGACAGCGTCCCCCTTTTTGCACATTACGGCAGCCAGTCCCCCTTTTTACGCATTGCGGCAGAAAGGATAGAGAAATAGAGAGAGAGAGATACTTACCATCTCTCCACACTCCTCGTGCTGGCAGATCGCTCTGTGCAGGCAGCGGAGAAGGAGGAGGAGGGAGGGGGACTGGAGCTGCAGCAGCGCTATGTAATTGGTAGAGGCGCCGCTGCAGCAGTCCCCTCTCCTTCCGTATTGGCTGCCTGCCGCCGCTGTGAATGCTGAGATGAAGGAACCGCATCCCAGCATTTACAGCAGTGCTGGGCAGCCAATACGGAAGGGGAGGGGACAGCTGCAGCGGCGCTACTACCAATGACATAGCGCTGCTGCGGCTCCAGTCCCCCTCTCCTCCTCCTTCTCCACTGCCTCCGGCGCTGCTGCTCTCCTCCCCAGCGCGGCGCACACAGCAGAGGTGGGATGTAATGAGTCAATTTGGCCGTTGCTCCCTCAGGGCAACTGCGCTGTGTGCCAGGCACACCTGGCACACACGTACTTACGGCCCTGCATTCTGGTTAATAGATGGAGGTACAGAGGGCTCTGAATAGGGGAAGTTTATGTACACAGAGGGTTATTCAGAGATGAATGTAGATGGCTGCATACATATCTAGATCTGCGTTCATCTCTGCACATGCTAAGGGCCACCCCGCATGTGTAAGGCCGCCTCCCAAAGCATTCGCAATCTAATTGCGAATGCACCGGATCCAAGGTTGACCTCTGGCACTGACGCCTAGCTGCGCTGTCAGTGGCCATTTTTATTTATTATCGGAGCGGCTGTGTGTGACATCAACTTCGCATCGCCGCCCCGAAAACACCAGCTGCTGTCAATCACATTGCAGTCGCATCCATCAGGGAGTCCCCGCAGCCACTGCGCATGCGCAGTTTGCCGCCACCGGCAAACTTCGCTGCCCGCCACAACAGCAGCAGCAGGGTCTGTCTGACCCCCACTGTGTACATCTATCTGAGCAGCCACTACAAGTTTAGTGCGCTGTTTCTTTCTGTTTCTGGAAATAAGCAGAGAGCTTTGTATAAATGCATTTATATCCTTCACATTTGCTTATAAAAAAATAATAATAATTAAAGATTGACAGGTCCAGCATTCCATTTGGGCGTGCTCAGCCGCCGGCGCTGACATTACGGATATGTTGTTCCCTAATTCTGACGGGCTGGTAACTAGTAATAACTGCAATACACAGGCTGTATGATAACAGTCTAGACAGATCATCATAGTAGATGTCACCTGTGACAGAACATTCCCCAGGGATTCAGAAGAACATTTATGAAGGCAGCTGCACGGGAAATAAGGGTGCTGTAACTTACAGCCTCCAATCTCATTCCATCATTTTCTTTGTTAGAAAGCGAAGGCAAACTTCTGGCAGGTTGCTATGGGTTACCGCAGCCTCTCTTTCCAATGCACCAGCTTATACTGTATAAATGTCCTCATTATAGTGGCCAATCCCGGGATTCGTGCCAATGCTTTTTTTTTTTTTTAATGCCGTGCAGTGTCTGAGTCAGTTCAGCATGCGGCTCGGATGCTTCCCAGCTTCCCCTGCCACCGGCTGTGCGACTGCACGCACTGCGCAGCATGGCATGGTGATAAAGGTCACGATGTGCAGTACAAGCCTCGCTGCGGCCCAAAATGCCCACACCTGCTGCCCGGACCCACCGACAGCACCACTGCCTGCCGCCCTGACCCACCGACAGCCGAACCTGAGGAGAGTAAGTATTTATTTATTTTTTTTTAACCCTAGCCAATCCCGGGATTGGCCTCCCTAGTCCTAATCTATGGGACTAAATGTAATTATGTGCGAGTGGAGCAAAGTACCGATGCAACAGTGTGGAAAGGCCGGTAATGACACCGCATCTCACACCGAACTCGCAGATTTTTGTACGCAGCCCTAAAATCAGTGAGTCTGGGGCTCCTGTAAGTGCTGCATAGGTGCCCATTTATTCATGGAGCAAGCCTAGTGGAACCAACCCCTACAGTATGTGTTGCTGGATATACTTTAAGAGATCTCCGGTTAATACATTTGGCATTTATTACACTTATCACTTAACCCAACAGTTCTACTTCTTGGTCCACATCCGCTTTCAGAGCTCCAGCGTATCCAATCACAACTAAGGAAAAATGTAACTGGCAGTTATTAAATAAGCTCCAAACTAATACTGATATGGAGGCACGTTTCATCAAGCAGAATACATGATTTCATCAGATTCCAATGGTGAATATAGGAGGATATTTTTCACTTCTCAACTTGCTCATCCAGCACATACCAAAATCTTCCCCATTAGATGCTTCAAACTAACATCGTTACTCTCTGGATGTACAGCAATGCATTGCGTTCAGCTCATTATAAACAATTATGGGAACACTGCCAGTCAGATGCAAAGAGTGATGCTCTATATTTTGCTTTGCTACTAGGTCCAACTTTTCTATGAAAGGGAATGATGGCGGTGGGCCGAGGACTGGGGGAGATGCATAGTTAGTGATACTGGCTGGAATTGACTTCTGCACCATCTCTAAATGCAACACAGACGTCACAGGTAACATTACTTCATGGTTTTGCCTCATGGCGATAGATTATATTGGGTAGATTGACAAAGCTTCCAAAAATGAAAAGTGTTGGCCCGTAGGAACCAATCAGATTCTGTCTGTCATTTTCTAGAATGCAAAAGAGAAATGATAGCTAGAGTTTGATTGGTTGCTATCGGCAACACCTCCACTTTTCATTTTTAGAAGCTTTATTAAATCTACCCCCTATGCCTGCGGGGCAGATGACAATTACTTTATTACACAGGCAAGCAAGAACTGAAAGGATCCTTCACTGTTCACAGAATGTAAGTGGGTGTTGATTGGCTCATTTGAAAATTCACGGAGGCCCATTTGACCTATCATAATGGCTCATTTGACCGGTTATGTAGCAGAACACGCTCATAACGGAGGTCACAGATGCCGAAGCATTATGACTTGTCATCTCAACTTCGGATAAGAGCCCACAATGGTCCACATGTCGGAGAACCCTTGCCTGGGCCAATAGCTGCCACCCCTCCCCCGAATAAGGTACCCGCTAAGGACACTTCCCATGTTTGGCCAGTTAGAGTGCAGTAGCTCCTGCGTGTGTCTTTAGATGTGCAGCAAGAACGCATTTACTGATGAAGCCCTTGCCACACTCCGAGCAGGTTTATCTCCCATGTGAGTCTTTTGGTGCCGGAACAGGTCTGACCTGGCGATAAACCCTCTCTCGCAGTAGGAACAGGAAAAGGGTTTCTCCCCCGTATGGATTCTCTCATGTTTAGAGAGGTGGGACCGGCTGGCAAAGCACCTCCCACATTCGAGGCACGCGAAGGGCTTCTATCCCGTATGTATCCGTTGATGCTTGACCAGGTTCGACTTCATGACTAAACACTTCCTGCAGTCGGCACAGGAGAATGTTTTTTCCCTGTGTGTATCCTTTGAAGTTGGACCAGGTTCGACTTGATACCGAAACTTTTGCCGCACTGGAGGCAGGAGAACGGCTTCTCGCCTTTGTGGATTTTCATGTGCTTAACGAGGTTTGCCTTCGTGACGAAGCACTTTCCGCACTTGGAGCAGGGAAAAGGTCTGTCCCCCGTGTGGATGTGCTGATGCCCCATGAAGACAGTTCTGCTGGCGAAGCATCTGGCACATTTGGAGCAGGAGAACGGCTTGTCGCTGTGCGCTCCCTGCTGTGTGGCGAGCTGGGGCTTAGGCACAAAGTATCTCTCACAGTGGGAGCACAAGTGAATGCTCTCATCTCTGTACGTCTGCCGAGTGATGTCAAGGCTGACGCTGTAACCGAAGCATTTCCCGCACATGGAGCACACGTGCGTCTTCCCCTCTGCCGCACCCTGCCGGTGAGCACCGGCGGCCTGATCACAGAAGACCGTCTGATCACAGGGACCAGACATTGGCTGTAGACTCTCATTTACATTTGGACCATTTTCTTCATAATCTGGAGAGAAGAGAGAGAATATGGAAGTTCGTTAAGATTTACCCCATTTGCCCCTGGGCTAAATTACTAAGAAAGTAGCCTCATTACAGTGCAACGATGTATTATATACAACCACAAAGTTCACGTTATAAATATGGGCCTGATTCAGAGGTGGATGCAGTTGCAACCGCTACCATCTCTTGGCGCAACCGGTACTGCGTCTTTATGCTACTGTCACAGCTAAATATGTTCCCACTGAGACGCCCCCCACCGGCTGTGGTGCTAATCCATGTTGGGGCGCCTGTTCTGTCTGAACATGGCTGCGGCGGCGTCAGTTAATCTGAGTCTTTACAAGCAGTTGCTGACTGCAACATGCTCGTGTCTGGTTAGCTGCCCCCGTTACCATCCCGAAACACCCACCGAAACTGCATTTCTATGCGTGCAATTTCGATTTGTGCGGTAACCATCTGGACACCTGCGTAGTGTGACTTGGACACACACAGACACTGAAAACAGGACGCGATCGTGTCCAACATGGCATGGACCATCAGTCCCACTGACTCAATGGAAAGTAAAGTGGAGGGTTCCCTGCAGGTATTGGAAAGTGTATGCAGAGGACAGGTACTGGAGCTTCAATTTGGTTATTCTAGCAGCCTGATCAAAACCAGGTTCTACACAAAAAAAGAATCAAAGGAGATAACAAATACAATAATGATGGGTGATAATCAATAGCGCTATAACCCTAATATAATACCAAAACATAGCGAGAAATCTATCAGAGTATATGCAAATAGTAATATAACACAAAGGAAAGAAAAATGAGTAAAATACCACCCTTGCTTGGGTCATTCTTGTAAATAAAACAATAGTTTAATGCAGGTATCCAAAACATAAAAAATAAAGTGATATTGTAACAACAGACTCAATATAACTCAAATGGGAATATGGAGAATAAAAGTCTCTAGTTTTCAGGGTACGTTCCAAACCCAAGAGTCTGTGGTTCGAAATGCGTAAATCACTGGACTACTCTGCTCACAGACCTCAAGCAGGAATAATCCCTACCGGAATTACTGCACTTTGAAGAACCTAAGCAAGGTGAATCCGGAATCTCCCAACTTTTACACGTCGACTTTTTATACCACCTCCGGCCACAGCATGTGCACTGCTGAGACCCAGGATGTTTCAAGCTAACTTAGCATCTGGTCTTAGCCCAGGAAGGTGGAAGACTGTGCAGGGCAGAAATGACCGGACATGCCTCCCAGCTCCCTAGCGATCGGGACATTTCAGTCCCAATCGTGACAGAGAAACACAGCCCTCAAATAGGTCCTGTCCCAAGGTAATAAAGTAAATTAGTACCTGTTTGTCAAAGATAGATTCCAACGGCTGGAGTACTGGATACAGCAGCCAGATGGTAATGGAACAGGATAATTGTCAATGGCCCTCATTCCGAGTTGATCGCTCGCTAGCTGCTTTTAGCAGCAGTGCAAACGCTAAGCCGCCACACTCTGGGAGTGTATCTTAGCTTAGCAGAAGTGCGAACGAAAGGATCGCAGAGGGGCTACAAAAAAAGATTGAGCAGTTTCTGAGCAGCTCGAGACCTACTCCTAGCATGCGATCACTTCAGACTGTTTAGTTCCTGTTTTGACGTCACGAACACGCCCTGCGTTCGGCCAGCCACGCCTGCGTTTCCCCAGGCACGCCCGCGTTTTTACACACTCCCCGAAAATGGTCAGTTACCACCCAGAAACACCCACTTCCTGTCAATCACTCTGCGGCTAGCAGTGCGATTGAAAAGCGTCGCTAGACCTTGTGTGAAACTGCATCGGCTTTTGTGAAAGTACGTCGCGCATGCGCATTGCGTCTGTGAGGAAACCACGCTTCACTGGGATGGTGGTTACCCTCTGTGGGATTCAATTCACTCGGGCAGATCAGAATATATAAAAAATAAGTCTTTATTATGACAGCACAACACCATAAAATAGTCACATGTTACAGGGTAATTGGTAGCACATATCCTCCAGCAGCCTCTTGCAGTCAGCATCCATAAGTAGCAATAGAAATAATCTGTATCCTTACCACTACCTCTTGCTAGACAGTCCTGTGTCCCCCAGCCTGGGGTGCTGGCTCACACTGACCCTGTCTTGGTAGGGTTTCCTCTGGTGGCACAACGATGCCCAGCTCAGAGTGTTTCCTGCTGATGTCTGATTCACAGGATCCACCACAATAGACTCTCTTCCATTGAGACCTGCTCTCCTTATATACCTGACTGGCAGATCCCCTCTGGTGCCAAACAGTCTACTCAGGAGGTTGGGTCAGGATATCCCAAGGCTATTTCAGCCAGTATAGTGCTGTGAAGAGCCATTGTACATCCTCTGGGAGTTCTAACCTAATTACCTCCCAGATGACCTGATGACCTAGATACATAACTTGGGCTGGCAGCTAGCTATCTTACCAGTCACTCAGTCATTGTTCTGATTACATTACCAGCAACACCTATCACACCTCACACAATGGACTCACATATGTGATACAAATGGTAATGAACTAGCACAGCTGCCTGGCTCTCCTCATGTCACACACTATGGCCTGTCCTGCTATAGTCACACAGTATGGCAATTGTCTTTATATCTCCAATACATACCATATTGCAGGTAATAGCAAGGACAATAAATACCTAATAACATGAAATAACAGTATACATGATACACCTAGGCTCTGGTGTATATACCTAGACTTGGGCAAGGATTAAAAAGTACATTATACTGAGAGAAACGAGTGATGAATATAAAGGTTCTCAGTCCAAGTCCATCTCGTTTCGTTACAGCGTCTCATACGCATGCGTCGAAGTGCAGCTTTTTTACCTAATCGCTGCGCTGCGACCGAAAACAGCTAGCGAACAACTCGGAATGACCCCCAATGTGCGGGATATCAGTCCGCTGATGCAAGGATCTTCTTCAGTCAGTTTGTAGCATACCAAGAAAGTTTTAGTATGTATATGATGGTAAGTATTGATATAATTACCATATGTTGACTCCAGTGCAATATTATTGGCAAGGTCCAGTAATTATGCAGAGAACTGCTTACCACGGGGATCCAGGAGTAGATCCAAAACGGTCAATTTTAGCAATAGTCCCCGCAATTCAATAGGGCTGAAGGTGTTATCTGCAGATATCAAATGGCTTCAAAATGATCTAGTCAAAGATACCAAATAGAGAGTCTGGCTGAAAATGGTCACATATGTCTAGGCTAACGCATTTCGCTGAGCAAATGCCCTCCGCTTCCTCAGAAGCATGTGATGCCAATAATATTGCAGTGGAGTCAACCTATCAGAATTATACCTATACTTACCATCATATGCATACTATTACTTTATTTGCATGCCACAAACTGCCTGACTGAATAAGTCTAGGAAGGTTTCTGAGACTTACGTGCTATTTACCTGAGCATAACAATAATCATTTTTATATTTTATTTTCTTTATTAATGTGTGTTCTTTTGGGAGCTACCACTTCTGCAGGAATGTGTGGAATTAACTCTACAACCCACTGATAAAGAAGTGCAGCACCTTCTGCAAATTACCGTAGATCCACCCCTTATATCAGAATCTGGTTTATCCAACAGCTCTGACTTACAAATGAATATCCTGGCTGGCATGTAATGTTACTTGTGCTATGTATCGTTTCCATATATGTTATGTTACAATGCAGTGTACATCGACCAGAGGTGGAAAAGTGCTACAGCCACTTTGGAGATTGCTGTGCCATAATAAATATATTTTTTCCTCTGGAAGTTAGAGATATTTCCCCCCAGTATTATGGCAGCTTTTGGTAACTGAAGCCAAGAGACTCTGTCCTTTCCATCTAGCGAGGTGGACAGTGCATTGTTCTGTGTGTGTTCTCCACTGCCTTGGAATATGCATCACGCTGGCCATCCTCCTGTAGGTTACACCTACCACTGGGACCAGAAAGCTGAAGCATTCCCCCTCTCTGTTTAGTGTGGGTACTAGGATGTTTTAAAGTCCCGACACAGAGGAGAGAAGACAGTTCAGTGTGGAAGTTCAGTCTGCATGCTGAATTAAGAACAGGCTGGGGACTGCAGTTCCTGATGGCCTTAAGTGTTTCAGCTATTTTATCCGAAACAGTGGCGGACATGAGCGAGAATGAAAAGCAGAGATCTCAGAGGCAGTGCGGTGAAAAAATAGGATTTTAATACCTACCGGTAAATCCTTTTCTCTTAGTCCGTAGAGGATGCTGGGGATGCTTCAAGAACCATGGGGTATAGACGGGATCCACAGGAGACATGGGCACACTATAAGACTTTGAATGGGTGTGAACTGGCTCCTCCCTCTATGCGCCTCCTCCAGACTCCAGTTATAGGAACTGTGCCCAGGGAGACGGACATTTTGAGGAAAAGGATTTATTGAATTATCTTAAACTAAGGTGAGATACATACCAGCTCACACCACAAACACACCGTACAACATGGCATTCAACAACAACGCATGCAACGGCATGACCAACAACAGTCACAGATTGACTGAACTCCACGCAACATGAGCGTAACCATAACCAAACTGCAGACACAGCCCGCACTGGGACGGGCGCCCAGCATCCTCTACGGACTAAGAGAAAAGGATTTACCGGTAGGTATTAAAATCCTATTTCTCATACGTCCTAGAGGATGCTTCAAGAACCATGGGGTTTATACCAAAACTCTAGAACGGGCGGGAGAGTGCGGATGACTCTGCAGCACCGATTGACCAAACAAGAGGTCCTCCTCAGCCAGGGTATCAAACTTGTAAAACTTCACACAGGTGTTAGAACTCAACCAAGTAGCAGCTCGGCAAAGTTGTAACGCAGAGACTCCCCGGGCAGCCGCCCAGGATGAACCCACCTTTCTTGTAGAATGGGCTTTTACCGATTTCGGCAACGGCAATCCTGCCGTAGAATGAGCCTGCTGAATCGTATTACAAATCCAGCGCGCAATAGTCTGCTTAGAAGCAGGAGCCCCAATCTTGTTGGGAGCCCACAGGACAAACAGAGCCTCTGTTTTTCTAATCTGCGCCGTTCTGGTGACGTAGATCTTCAAAGCTCTGACCACATCTAGAGACTTTGACTCCGCCAAGGCGTCAGTGGCCACTGGCACCACAATTGGCTGGTTAACATGAAATGATGAAACCACTTTTGGCAGAAATTGTTGACGAGTTCTCAACTCCGCTCTATCAGCATGGAAAACAAAATAGGGCTTTTGTGAGACAAAGCCGCCAACTCAGACACTCACCTTGCAGACGCCAAGGCCAACAACATGACCACTTTCCAAGTAAGGAATTTTAACTCAACCTTGCGCAAAGGTTCAAACCAATGTGATTGCAAGAATTGCAACACCACATTAAGGTCCCATGGTGCCACTGGGGGCACAAAGGGAGGTTGGATGTGCAGCACGCCTTTTACGAAGGTCTGAACTCCTGGGAGGGAGGCCAATTCTTTTTGAAAAAAGATCGACAAGGCCGAAATCTGTACTTTAATAGAGCCTAACTTTAGGCCCGCATCCACACCTGCTTGTAGGAAATGGAGCAAATGCCCCAGGTGAAATTCTTCCGTAGGAGCCTTCTTGGATTCACACCAAGACACATATTTTCTCCAAATACGGTGGTAATGCTTTGCCGTTACTTCTTTTCTAGCCTGAAGAAGTGTAGGAATGACTTCACTGGGAATACCCTTTCGGGCTAGGATTTGGCGTTCAACCGCCACGCCGTCAAACGCAGCCGCGGTAAGTCCTGATACACGCACGGCCCTTGTTGTAACAGGTCCTCCCGAAGAGGAAGAGGCCAGGGATATTCTACGAGCAACTCCTGAAGATCTGGATACCAGGCCCTTTTTGGCCAATCCAGAACAATGAGGATCGCCTGAACCCTTGTTCTTCTTATAATTTTTATCACCTTTGGAATGAGTGGAAGTGGAGGGAAGACATAGACCAACTGAAACACCCACGGTGTCACTAGGGTGTGAAATTTCTTGTTGAGGCGGGACGCCATCATGTCCACTTGAGGAACTCCCCAGCGACTTGTCACTTCTGCAAAGACCTCTTGATGAAGACCCCACTCTACTGGTTGGAGATCGTGTCTGCTGAGGAAGTCTGCTTCCCAGTTGTCCACTCCTGGAATGAAGACTGCTGACAGAGCGATGGCATGTTTTTCTGCCCAGCGAAGAATCTTCGTGGCCTCGGCCATTGCCGCTCTGCTCTTTGTTCCGCCCTTGCGGTTTATGTAAGCCACTGCTGTCACGTTGTCTGACTGAATCAAGACCGGCAGACCTCGAGAAGATGTTCTGCTTGCACTATGCCGTTGTAGATGGCTCTTAATTCCAGAATGTTTATGTGTAGACAAGCTTCCTGGCTCAATCACTTTCCCTGAAAGTTTCTTCCCTGTGTGACTGCTCTCCAGCCTCGGAGGCTTGCACCTGCGTCCCTCCAGAAGGTGAGAACTGTGCAGCCACCACAGAAGGGAAATCCTGGTCCAGGGAGATAGAATTATTTTCCGGTGCATGTCCAGGTGAGACCCGGACCACTGGTCCAACAGGTTCCATTGGAACACCCTGGCATGGAACCTGCCATACGGAATGGCCTCGTAGGCCGCCACCATCTTCCCAGCAACCGAGTGCAGTGAAGAACTGACACCTTTGCCGGTTTCAGAATCTGTTTTACCATGTTCTGTATTTCGAGAGCTTTTTCTACTTGAAGAAAAACTCTCTGCAATTCTGTATCCAGAATCATACCCAGGAACGACAGCCGTGTCGTTGGATCCAACTGTGATTTTGGCAAATTTAGGAGCCAACCGTGTTGTTGCAGAATCATCAGTGAAAGGGCGACATTCTTCAACAATTGTTCCTTGGACCTTGCCTTTATGAGGAGATCGTCCAAGTACGGGACAATTGTGATTCCCTGCTTGCGCAGGAGAACCATCATTTCCTCCATTACTTTGGTGAAAATCCTCGGAGCCGTGGACAGCCCAAACGGCAACGTCTGAAATTGGTAATGACAATCCTGCACAACAAATCTCAGGTAAACCTGATGTGGAGGATATATGGGGACATGTAAGTAGGCATCTTTTATGTTGACCAACACCATAAAATCTGCCTCCTCCAGACTGGAGATCACTGCTCGTAGAGATTCCATCTTGAACTTGAATTTTTTGAGAAAGAAATTGAGGGATTTTAGGTTTAGAATTGGTCTGACTGAGCCATCCGGCTTCGGGACCACAAACAGGCTCGAATAAAAGCCTTCCCCCTGTTGAGACGGGGGTACCGTGACAATCACTTGATTTTGACCAAACTTTAGTATTGCAGCGCCTACTATCTCCCTTTCTGGAAGAGAAGCTGGCAAGGCCGATTTGAAAAATCGGTGAGGGGGCACGTCTTGAAACTCTAACTTGTACCCTTGGGTTATTATTTCCAATATCCAAAGATCCAGGTCCAAGTGCACTCAGACCTGACTGAAGAGTTGGAGATGTGCCCCCACCGGTGCGGACTCCCGCAGAGGAGCCCCAGCGTCATGCGGTGGATTTGGTAGAAGCCGGAGAGGACTTCTGCTCTTGGGAACTTGCCACAGCCTGTGACCTTTTTCCCCTTCTTCTTCCTCTCGCAGCAAGGAAGGAGGACCCTCGTCCTTTTTTTAATTTATTGGGCCGAAAGGACTGCATCTGATAGTGGGGCGTTTTCTTCTGTTGTGCCGGAACATAAGGTAAAAATTACGACTTACCCGCGGTAGCCGTAGACACCAGGTCAGTGAGGCCGTCGCCAAACAAGACCCTACCGTTAAACGGTAGAAACTCCATCACCTTCTTAGAGTCAGCGTCAGCATTCCATTGATGAATCCACAACGCTCTCCTTGCTGAGACTGCCATGGCATTGGCCCTTGATCCCAGAAGGCCAATATCCCTTACAGCTTCTTTTAAATATGCTGCAGCGTCCCTGATGTGACCCAGAGTCAAAAGCACACTATCCCTGTCTAGGGTATCTATCTCAGATGATAAGTTATCTGCCCACCTTTCAATAGCGCTACTCTTCCATGCCGCAGCAACGGCTGGCCTGAGTAGCGCCGCCGTAGTGACATAAATGGATTTTAGTGTATTTTCCTGCTTACGATCCGCAGGATCTTTTAGGGCTGCCGTGTCAGGGGACGGGAGCGCCAACTTTTTGGAAAGACGCGATAAAGCTTTGTCTACCGTGGGGATTGACTCCCACCTTTCCCTGTCCCCTAGGGGAACGGATATGCCACTGGAATTCTTTTGGGAACATGAATCCTTTTGTCAGGATTTTCCCAAGCTTTTTCAAAAAGTGCGTTCAGCTCATGAGAGGGAGGAAACGTTACCTCAGGTTTCTTTCCTTTATACATACAGACCCTAGTATCAGGAACAGCAGGGTCCTCAGTGATATGTAATACTTCTTTTATTGCCATAATCATGTACTGAAAACTCTTAGCCAGTTTCGGATGTAATCTGGCATCACTATAGTCGACACTGGAATCAGAGTCCGTGTCGGTATCTGTATCAGTTATCTGGGTAAATGCACGTTTCTGTGACCCCGAAGGGGTCTGGGCCTGTGACAAAGCATCTTCCATGGATTTCCTCCATGTCTGGTTCTTAGACTCAGATTTATCAAATCTCTTAGCCAACTTAGTCCCATTTGCATTTAAAACACTCAACATAGTCACCCAATCATCCGTCGGCGGTGCCGACACTGCCACTCTCGCAGAATTGTCTGTCCCCACTCCAGACTCCTCCTGGGAAGAGCATTCAGCCTCAGACATGTCGACACACACACGTACCGACAGCCACAACCACACTGGGGCTATAGGAGACAGACCCACAATAAAGCCTGCCAGAGAGACACAGAGAGAGCTCTGCCAGCTCACACCCAGCGCCTATCCCGGTACTGAAGTCAGCACAAGACTGCCCAGACCTGCTAGCGCTTTTTACATATATAATAAATCACCAAATCACTAGTGCCCCCTCCCCCCCCGTTTTGCACCCTGTTACTTGCACAGCAGTGTGGAGGTCAGGGCCAGCGTCTCTGCAGCCTTCTGTGAAGAGAAAAATGGCGCTGGTCAGAGCTGTGCGGGCTAAGCCCCGCCCACTACATGGCGCGCTTCAGTCCCGCTCAAAAAATCTTTATACTGGCGGGGGTCCCTTAACTAGTGTTTGAGGTCCCCCATCCTGCCCAGGGCGCCCCCCCTGCGCCCTGCACCCTGCAGTACCGTGATCTGTGTGGGAGCATGGCGCGCAGCGCGGCTGCTGCGCGGTACCTCAAACGCCGTCTTCTGCCGTCACTGAAGTCTTCTAATCTTCTCATACTCACCCGGCTTCTGTCTTCTGGCTCTGTGAGGGGGGTGACGGCGCGGCTCCGGGAACAAGTAGCTAGGCGTACCAAGTGATCAAACCCTCTGGAGCTAATGGTGTCCAGTAGCCTAAGAAGCAGAGCCCTTGAACTTAGAAGAAGTAGGGCTGCTTCTCTCCCCTCAGTCCCACGATGCAGGGAGCCTGTTGCCAGCAGGTCTCCCTGAAAATAACAAACCTAATAAAAGTCTTTTTCTGAGAAACTCTGGATAGCTCCTCAGTGTGCATCCAGTCTCACTGGGCACAGAATCTAACTGGAGTCTGGAGGAGGGGCATAGAGGGAGGAGACAGTTCACACCCATTCAAAGTCTGATAGTGTGCCCATGTCTACCCCATGGTTCTTGAAGCATCCCCAGCATCCTCTAGGACGTATGAGAAAGGCGCTTCGTGCGAACGAGTCGCAAGAATAACAAGGATGATTGGCAGCATCCAAAGCTAAGCCAAACAAGAAAGCTCCATAGCCTGTCAGTCAGAAGGTCTCTTACTATGCCAGGGTACAATGAGCCAATGTACTAAACTAATTTCCAGTCTATAATCACACATTGATCTCCTGTTTATGAAGGGACCCAATACGTGCCATGAAAACCTAGCCCATATCATAAGACCACCGCCATCAGTCTCACTTGGTGATACCGGGCAGCATGTAGTCATCAACTCATGTCCTTTCATCATGCAGTCCTCCATCCATAATCCTCAAATAACAGGAACCAGCATTATCCAGCTACAAGGTACAGTATGTCACATTATGCATTCTGGTATAATATCGTCAGGAGAAACTCTGTCATGCAGGGTCCAAAAAGAATAAACCACATGGTGTTGTGACCAGATGGGCCTACTCTGCAACCTTGGTCCTACACCGTAAGAGATTTTGTAGCAGCTGCCACCATTCGATTCCTACGACGGCTAACTTCTTGGCGTGTGTGCGCCCCAATCTCCCACCAAAGAGACTCCCAGGAGACACGCTCCGGGACCTGGCTCAAGAGGTTGGGGGCAGACAGATCCCCGGAGCAGGTCTCCAGGAAGTACCTTTGATGGAAGATTTAAACACAGCATACTCCAGTGTGGCACTTATGTGTTGGGGCTCCCTGGAGTCACTGTATCCCTGGAGCCATCAGAGAAGCACCAATACAAGATCCTGCAGCAACAGACGGCGGCTACAGGCACCATTCATCCATTGGAATGCCAGGGATGCTGGGACCATCCTCAGAACCACCAGCACACCAATTCCCGCAGACCACCAGGGAATAAGAAACACTTATGTTTTATTATATAACTATAAATGTATTTGTAATGATATGCATTCTTGAACAGGTCTATTTCTGTGCACTTTATCCAATCTATTTGCCCAGTTTTAACCCTTTCAGTGCTGTGGCACACTGCTCAAGGACCACAGTGCCACACACCTTATGTCATTATTATTATTTTTTATTTTTTTTAAATACGTTCTTTCCAGTTCCTGGGCTTAAGATGAATACACACTATGAGTTTACCAATCTTTCTGGTTGGAATAAAAATATGGCAATATATGGGAGCAAAAATCAATTTCCCATTTGCTCCCAAACACTGGAGAACAGACAAAAATAGGCGTTCAGACAAAATAGGTTATATCAAGTGGATTTAACCAATTTATCCGAACGACCATTTGTGCCCATTTTTCAGCTTATGGGAGAAAATGGTTGATTGTCATTCGTTCCCATACATTATAGAGTGTATCCAGCTTTATCCTATTCAGTGCTGATGCCGGAGGTTGATAAATCAACACACACTGCGCAAACAGGCAACTCTGCATCAGTCCCCCTATGTGTTTCTTATTTTTGGGTGCCTGGGTCTTGTGGAGTACTGTTGGGAACCTCTGCGACATCAACGGACCAGGCGAATAAATGAAGCACATCTGACTTTTACTAGTCTGGACATTTACTATCAACCGTCAGACTGTAGCCCATCTGTTACTATGCTAAAGTTGTGTCACCCTCAGTCAGTGTCTGTTCCTGAACAACATTCCATGTGTGCCTACAGAGCCGGCCTTAGGCATAGGCAAACTAGGCAATTGCCTAGGGCATTTGATATGCCTAGGGGCATCAGCAGCTTCTGCTGATTAAAATGATATGCGGCATGCCTATATTCTGTGTGTAGCATTTCATATGCAGATACAGCCACAGTCGCACACAGAATATAGGCATGCCACATATCATTTTAATCAGCAGAAGCTGCTTGTGTAGCCTAGCCACAAAGCAGTGCAAATAAGATGCATTTTTCATAAAAAAAGGTGCCCGACGTTAGCATTGAGACAAGATTTATGAGGACACATTTGTATCCAAGCAGTGGCAGAGATCACAGTGTAAGCAGCAGTGTGAGTGCTGTGTGCATGTGAGTGGGTTGGCTGTGCAATAGTGTTCGGAATATGTGTAAGGAGCATTATGTGTGTCATGTAAAAATGCATTAATAATGTGCAACATATGTGTAAGGGGGCACTATGTGTGTCATTATGTGTATAAGGGCATTAATAATGTGCGGCATATGTGTAACAGGGTACTACTGTATGTGTGTCATTATGTGTATAGGGGCACTAATAATGTGCAGCAAATGTGTAGGGGGCACTATGTGTGTCATTATGTGTATAAGGGCATTAATAATGTGCGGCATATGTGTAAGGGACATTATGTGTAAAAGGGCATTAATAAAGGTTGTTATAATGTGTAAGGTGCATTATGTTTATAAGGACATTAATAATGTGTCTCATATGTGTAAAGGGCATTACTGTGTGAAATTATGTGTATAAATGCATTACTAATGTGTGGCATTATGTATATAAGGAGCTCTACTATGTGGCGTTGTGTATAGAAAGGTCACTACTGTGTTGTCTAATGTCAATGAAGAGCAATACAGTGTGATGTAATGTGAATAAGGGCCTCTACTGTGAGGAGTAACGTTTAAGGTAAAGTGATACTACTGTGGGATGTAATATGAATTATGGACACTATCACATGATCAAATGTGAATAAAGTTGCAGTACTGTGTGGCGTAATTGGAATTGGGGTTACTATTGTGGGGCTATGCCCCTTGCAAGCAAAAAAAACACCCCTTTTTGGACTGTGCGCAAAATGTGCGAACTGTTCCTATTTAAAATATAGGGGGTACAAACACCAAAATAAGGACTGCTATGGGTGAGGGGTGATGGTGCTGGGAAAGAGGTGCAAGGTCAGAGGCGGAACCAGAGGTTGTGCTAGGGGGCACCAGCCAAAATCTTGCCTAGGGCTCCATATTGGTTAGGGCCGGCTCTGTGTGCCTATACCACTGTTGTGCATAAAAGTCACAGCAGATCTGCTGTTCTTTCTCCAGTGCAACCATGGCCCATATTCTCATGACACTGTAACCTAGTCCTTATGTCTTTTCCACTCTCCATCTGATCTACACAGAAACATGATCTGTGTAATAGACCACTTAGTAGAGTCTGCAAAAATGATGACGTCCCTATCACTACAGGAGGAGGTAGGAGTCCCTAGAACACAAGCCCCTCTTCTCCTCCCGAGTATACCTATACTTAAGGCCTCTGCCATCCCACTGATGTCTTCTGGATAATGGTAACCGCACATTGAAAGCAAAGACTCTGGCACTGTGCCAGAGTCCTTGCTCTCTAGGACATATGTGCCATCTTCCCAATTATCACTGGGAAGATGGCGGCGGCCAAGGAGGGGAAGGGACCCGCTCCAGCAAGGAAGGTAAGAAGCGGGTGCCCTCCCCTGCATCCCCCCTGCATTAGAGTGGCACACCATGTGGAGCATGCGGGCCCATTATTAGGCCCCCCCTGTTTATTACCGGGGCCCGGCAAGGCTCTCTACGCCTGTGGTTGGAAAGAGAACAGGAGTGTAATAGGTTCCCAACTCCACCACTGGGAACATACAGTTACTTGTAATAACTAGTGATGTGCACCGGAAATTTTTCGGGTTTTGTGTTTTGGTTTTGGGTTCGGTTCCGCGGCCGTGTTTTGGATTCGGACGCGTTTTGGCAAAACCTCACCGAAAATTTTTGTCGGATTCGGGTGTGTTTTGGATTCGGGTGTTTTTTTTTCAAAAAACCCTCGAAAACAGCTTAAATCATAGAATTTGGGGGTCATTTTGATCCCAAAGTATTATTAACCTCAATAACCATAATTTCCACTCATTTTCAGTCTATTCTGAACACCTCACAATATTATTTTTAGTCCTAAAATTTGCACTGAGGTAGCTGTGTGACTAAGCTAAGCGACCCAAGTGGCCGACACAAACACCTGGCCCATCTAGGAGTGGCACTGCAGTGTCACGCAGGATGGCCCTTCAAAAAAATACTTCCCAAACAGCACATGACGCAAAGAAAAAAAGAGGCGCAATGAGGTAGCTGTGTGACTAAGATAAGCGACCCAAGTGGCCGACACAAACACCTGGCCCATCTAGGAGTGTCACTGCAGTGTCACGCAGGATGGCCCTTCAAAAAAATACTCCCCAAACAGCACATGACGCAAAGAAAAAAAGAGGTGCAATGAGGTAGCTGTGTGACTAAGATAAGCGACCCAAGTGGCCGACACAAACACCTGGCCCATCTAGGAGTGGCACTGCAGTGTCACGCAGGATGGCCCTTCAAAAAAATACTCCCCAAACAGCACATGACGCAAAGAAAAAAAGAGGCGCAATGAGGTAGCTGTGTGACTAAGATAAGCGACCCAAGTGGCCAACACAAACACCTGGCCCATCTAGGAGTGGCACTGCAGTGTCACGCAGGATTGCCCTTCAAAAAAATACTCCCCAAACAGCACATGACGCAAAGAAAAAAAGAGGCGCAATGAGGTAGCTGTGTGACTAAGATAAGCGACCCAAGTGGCCGACACAAACACCTGGCCCATCTAGGAGTGGCACTGCAGTGTCACGCAGGATGGCCCTTCAAAAAAATACTCCCCAAACAGCACATGACGCAAAGAAAAATGAAAGAAAAAAGAGGTGCAAGATGGAATTGTCCTTGGGCCCTCCCACCCACCCTTATGTTGTATAAACAGGACATGCACACTTTAACGAACCCATCATTTCAGCGACAGGGTCTGCCACACGACTGTGACTGAAATGACTGGTTGGTTTGGGCCCCCACCAAAAAAGAAGCAATCAATCTCTCCTTGCACAAACTGGCTCTACAGAGGCAAGATGTCCACCTCATCATCATCGTCCGATTCATCACCCCTTTCACTGTGTACATCCCCCCAGTGGCGTAACTTCATTCCAGGTGCCCGGAGGCAAGATTAATCTTCGTGCCCCCCCCTCCCCAAGTACCATGATACATTTAAAGAACAAGACAGTGTAATCATGTTTTTAGGATTCCTTAAATACACCTTCAGTGCTACCAAATACACTGGAGATGTATCTAATCAATTTTAAAGACATTAATACACTGTGTGGCCAGGAATATGGATTGACCCCATGTTGGTGGTCAGAAGACTGGTGTCAGAATCCCAAGACTGCTCAGAATCCTGACGCCGGAGTTCCGACAGTCAGTATCCTGAACGTAAGTATGCCCGAGAGGATTAGGCTGCGTGGGGTGTGTGTTTGTGGAGGGTGTTAGGGTTAGGCACTAAGGAGGGCAAGAGTTGGGCTCTGGGAGGAAAGTGTTAGGCTGGGGGGGAGATACGGTTAGGAACTGGGGTGGGTTTAGGCTGCATGAGCGGAGGGTTAGTGTTAGACTGCGGGACTGGAGGGTTAGGGTCAGGCAATAGGTGGAGGGTTAGGGTCAGGCACTAAGAGGAGGGTTAGGGTTACTCTGCGGGATGGGAGTGTTAGGTTTAAGCACAAGTGGGAGGCTTAGGGTCGACAAGCACTAAGGGGGGGGAGGTTAGGGTTAGCCTGCGGGACAGTAGGGTTAGGGTTAGGCACTAGGGGGTGGGTTAGGCTGCAGGATGGAAGGGTTAGTTTTATGTTTCTATATATAAGAATGGAGTCCTTGCAGCGTGCCTTCTCAGTGTAGGCACCAGAGGGATGTATGCATATGAGCGGATTCACTGTCTGCTTACCTCAGCTCACCGACGGTAAAGATCTTGTCTGTGGGCTGCTGCAGGACCCCATCTTTATATGCGTGGAGGTCCCTGCGATTAGTGTAGTTCCGTGGTGCTCCCTAATTACAGCGAACCTGTATCTGATTGTATTACATTCATGGACACGTAGAAACCTGCCAGATTGGTCCTGTGTCACACCCCATATGGCCGCTCCACTTAAAAGGCCATCAAGCTGTAACTAACTGGTGGGAACATGGTGACATAAATAATAATATTGGGGCCAAGGAAAGAGGGAGGGGGGAGTTTGGGGAAATGGTCACCATTCATCCACACTGTGGTCTAGGGGGGGGAGGGGGGGGGGGACATGGTGCCATATACACTAGGGCCAGAGCGGGACATGGTGACACACATATCGGGGCTTGGGTAGGGATATGGTAACACATACTGGGGACTGGGTGCCTGGTGACACACTGGGGCCTGGAGGGTAGAGGATCACACACAAAGCTTGGGGAGGGGGGGAAATGGTGACACACTGGTGGGGCCTGGAGGGTACAGGGCCACACACACACACACACACACACACACACACACACACACACACCTTGGGGAGGGGGGGGGATGGTGACACACTGGTGGGGCCTGGAGGGTACAGGGTCTCACACACACACACACACACACACACACACACACACACACACACACACACACACACACACACCTTGGGGAGGGGGGGGGGAATGGTGACACACTGTTGGGGCCTGGGGGGTACAGGGTCACACACACACACACACACACACACACACACACACACACACACAGCTTGGTAAGGGGGGGGAATGGTGACACACACAGTGTGGGGAGAGTGAGGGGGTATAGTGACATATATCATGGGTAAAGAAGAGACAGCTGTACAGTGACGTACCATATAGGAGCAGAGGGTACAGCAGCGTCTCAGCCTCTATAGAGCAACCAGCAAGGAGTTTAGAACAGAGAACAGCATCTTGTCCTCCGAGTCCTGACTTCTGAATGGGGGGGGGGGGGTGCTATCTTTGGCTCCACCCATCCTTGTCTGTCTACACTGGACTGCAGTGCCAGCATCCCAGACCCAGTCAGTGAGTGTGCAGCAGCGCTGAGGGGAGAGAAGGTGCGGGCAGCAGTGTAATCCATCACTGCTGGAGCCCGCCCACACTCTCCATCAGCACTCATGGCTCCCGATCCTCTCACCCACCATGCATCCGATCCACCCCACATGATCACCGTCGTGATCGGATGCACTGCAACCCTGCCGATGACGCGTGCTATTTAGCAGCCGGCAGCGGCGCGCGGGTGCCAGTACTGGATCCCCGCGCTGGCTCGGTAATAAATAAAGGGGTCCGCAACGCTGTCCACTGTCAGCAATGAAGAATAGCTTCAAGGTGCAACGTCTGCACCAACACATTAATGCCTACACAAGCATCCCATTCATTACAGGAGGGGGATGCTACATGTTGGAAGTTAGGGCGTGGAACGGGACAACGGAGGAGGTGCCCCCTTCAGGACTAAGAGCCCGGCGGCAACCGACTCCGCTGCCTCCGGGAGTTCCGCCCCTGCATCCCCCTCCTCACAGATTATTAATTCGTCCCCACTGGAATCCACCATCTCAGGTCCCCGTGTACTTTCTGGAGGCAATTGCTGCTGGTGAATGTCTCCACGGAGGAATTGATTATAATTCATTTTAATGAACATCATCTTCTCCACATTTTCTGGAAGTAACCTCGTACGCCGATTGCTGACAAGGTGAGCGGCGGCACTAAACACTCTTTTGGAGTACACACTGGAGGGAGGGCAACTTAGGTAGAATAAAGCCAGTTTCTGCAAGGGCCTCCAAATTGCCTCTTTTTCCTGCCAGTATACGTACGGACTGTCTGACGTGCCTACTTGGATGCGGTCACTCATATAATCCTCCACCATTCTTTCAATGGTGACAGAATCATATGCAGTGACAGTAGACGACATGTCCGTAATCGTTGCCAGGTCCTTCAGTCCGGACCAGATGTCAGCACTCGCTCCAGACTGCCCTGCATCACCGCCAGCGGGTGGGCTCGGAATTCGTAGCCTTTTCCTCGCACCCCCAGTTGCGGGAGAATGTGGAGGAGGAGATGTTGACGGGTCACGTTCCGCTTGACTTGACAATTTTCTCACCAGCAGGTCTTTGAACCTCTGCAGACTTGTGTCTGCCGGAAAGAGAGATACAACGTAGGTTTTAAATCTAGGATCGAGCACGGTGGCCAAAATGTAGTGCTCTGATTTCAACAGATTGACCACCCGTGAATCCTGGTTAAGCGAATGAAGGGCTCCATCCACAAGTCCCACATGCCTAGCGGAATCGCTCTGTTTTAGCTCCTCCTTCAATGTCTCCAGCTTCTTCTGCAAAAGCCTGATGAGGGGAATGACCTGACTCAGGCTGGCAGTGTCTGAACTGACTTCACGTGTGGCAAGTTCAAAAGGTTGCAGAACCTTGCACAACGTTGAAATCATTCTCCACTGCGCTTGAGACAGGTGCATTCCACCTCCTTTGCCTATATCGTGGCCAGATGTATAGGCTTGAATGGCCTTTTGCTGCTCCTCCATCCTCTGAAGCATATAGAGGGTTGAATTCCACCTCGTTACCACCTCTTGCTTCAGATGATGGCAGGGCAGGTTCAGGTGTTTTTGGTGGTGCTCCAGTCTTCTGTACGCGGTGCCTGTACGCCGAAAGTGGCCCGCAATTCTTCTGGCCACCGACAGCATCTCTTGCACGCCCCTGTCGTTTTTTAAATAATTCTGCACCACCAAATTCAAGGTATGTGCAAAACATGGGACGTGCTGGAATTTGCCCAGATGTAATGCACGCACAATATTGCTGGCGTTGTCCGATGCCACAAATCCCCAGGAGAGTCCAATTGGGGTAAGCCATTCTGCGATGATCTTCCTCAGTTGCCGTAAGAGGTTTTCAGCTGTGTGCGTATTCTGGAAAGCGGTGATACAAAGCATAGCCTGCCTAGGAACGAGTTGGCGTTTGCGAGATGCTGCTACTGGTGCCGCTGCTGTTCTTGCAGCGGGAGGCAATACATCTACCCAGTGGGCTGTCACAGTCATGTAGTCTGCCCTGCTCTACTTGTCCACATGTCCGTGGTTAAGTGGACATTGGGTACAACTGCATTTTTTAGGACACTGGTGACTCTTTTTCTGAGGTCTGTGTACATTTTCGGTATCGCCTGCCTAGAGAAATGGAACCTAGATGGTATTTGGTACCGGGGACACAGTACCTCAATCAAGTCTATAGTTGGCTCTGAAGTAACGATGGATACCGGAACCACGTTTCTCACCGCCCAGGCTGCCAAGGCCTCAGTTATCCGCTTTGCAGCAGGATGACTGCTGTGATATTTCATCTTCCTCGCAAAGGACTGTTGGACAGTCAATTGCTTACTGGAAATAGTACAAGTGGTCTTCCGACTTCCCCTCTGGGATGACGATCGACTCCCAGCAGCAACAACAGCAGCGCCAGCAGCAGTAGGCGTTACACTCAAGGATGCATCGGAGGAATCCCAGGCAGGAGAGGACTCATCAGACTTGCCAGTGACATGGCCTGCAGGACTATTGGCTTTCCTGGGTAAGGAGGAAATTGACACTGAGGGAGTTGGTGGTGTGGTTTGCGGGAGCTTGTTTACAAGAGGAAGGGATTTACTGGTCAGTGGACTGCTTCCGCTGTCGCCCAAAGTTTTTGAACTTGTCACTGACTTATGATGAATGCGCTGCAGGTGACGTATAAGGGAGGATGTTCCGAGGTGGTTAAAGTCCTTACCCCTACTTATTACAGCTTGACAAAGGCAACACACGGCTTGACACCTGTTGTCCGCATTTGTGTTGAAATAATTCCACACCGAAGAGCTGATTTTTTTTGTATTTTGACCAGGCATGTCAATGGCCATATTCCTCCCACGGACAACAGGTGTCTCCCCGGGTGCCTGACTTAAACAAACCACCTCACCATCAGAATCCTCCTTGTCAATTTCCTCCCCAGCGCCAGCAACACCCATATCCTCATCCTGGTGTACTTCAACACTGACATCTTCAATTTGACTATCAGGAACTGGACTGCGGGTGCTCCTTCCAGCACTTGCAGGGGGCGTGCAAATGGTGGAAGGTGCAAGCTCTTCCTGTCCAGTGTTGGGAAGGTCAGGCATCGCAAACGACACAATTGGACTCTCCTTGGGGATTTGTGATTTCGAAGAACGCACAGTTCTTTGCTGTGCTTTTGCCAGCTTAAGTCTTTTCTTTTTTCTATCCTCATGTGAAGCTGAACCACTAGCCATGAACATAGGCCAGGGCCTCAGCCGTTCCTTGCCACTCCGTGTCGTAAATGGCATATTGGCAAGTTTACGCTTCTCCTCAGACGCTTTTAATTTTGATTTTTGGGTCATTTTACTGATCTTTTGTGTTTTGGATTTTACATGCTCTGTACTATGACATTGGGCATCGGCCTTGGCAGACGACGTTGATGGCATTTCATCGTCTCGGCCATGACTAGTGGCAGCAGCTTCAGCACGAGGTGGAAGTGGATCTTGATCTTTCCCTATTTTTTTAACCTCCACATTTTTGTTCTCCATATTTTAATGCGCACAACTAAAAGGCACCACAGGTATACAATGTAGATGGATGGATAGTATACTTATGGACGACGAGTGACGACACAGAGGTAGGTACAGCAGTGGCCTACCGTACTGCTATATACAGTATAATGGACCTGGTGGACACTGTCAGCAGACTGCGTTTATTATAGTATAAAAAAAAAGACACCACAGGTATACAATGTAGATGGATGGATAGTATACTTTATGGACGACGAGTGACGACACAGAGGTAGGTACAGCAGTGGCCTACCGTACTGCTATATACAGTATAATGGACCTGGTGGACACTGTCAGCAGACTGCGTTTATTATAGTATAAAAAAAAGACACCACAGTGTTAGGCGCCGGGGTCCGCTCGTCGGTGCGGCCCGGCGCCTAGCAACCAGGGACGCCGTGCGCGTACAGCCGCTGGCTCCCTGGCAACGCTAGACGCCGGGCGCACGGAGCCGCACGGACCCTAGCAACGGGGACGCCACTGGCGGACCGCGTTCCCCGTTGCTGGGTCCATTTAAATTAGTAAGGGCACCTGTTTCCTGGCCGTGCAGCAAGGCAGCTGCACGGCATTCATGCAATCAGCACTGGCAGCAGTTGATTGGAGGGCTTCGGTTTATATGCTCTTGCAGTGCCTCACACAGACGCCGGTAATAGCTTCCTGCATGCTGTATCTGTTTGCTGAGAGTGTTTCCAGTCCTGCTGTATCCGGTCGTTCCTGTCTCCTGTTGTCCTGCACTCGGAAGTCGTCATCTGTTCCTAGAGTCCTGACTGAGCACCGTTAAACATCCAGTGGTGTTCGTGAGTCGCGGCGTAGCCGTGTGTTGCGGCTTGGCCGCTTTATTACTTATTATTTATTATTTGTGTTTCGGAGCTTTTGCGGAGGATTCCGCTCCCACAGATCCACTCTGGTATCCAGCGGTGCTGGGTAGGAGTAATGGACTAGTGAATTTTGGTTGTCCTTTTATCTGGCGGTTTTTCCGCGCATACTTCAAGTTTGGTTAGTTAGCTTGTTGCCCTTGGCCTGTTGTAGTCAGAGGTCCTCTTGTCATCATCCTGCCTCGGATTTCCCTTTGTCTCTCACTAAGACCGGGGGGCACCGGAGTTGGGCAGACATAATCCGCCTTTCAAACGTGGCTGCCAGGGGCTCAAGAAACCATAGTCTCGCAAGGGATTTCCGATAGCACGGGTGAGACAATAGAGTTAGGGCGCCAGGGGCAACTAGTCTTTCCTGCTCCCGTAACCAGCATTCCCTTCCAGTACTCTGGCCCTTGTCATAAGATCTCCTCCGGTCAGGAGTACTGGAATCATAACATTATTACCGGCCAAACCAAAACTTAAAATTAAACAGGGTTTGATTTTTTCCTTATTCAGTTTTGTAAGAGTTATCGGCCTCATGAATCCCACAGGTTTAGGGCCAAATCCTGGTCAGCTCCTAGTCAGCCAGATTCAAGAACTTTCTCAGATGGTTCAGGATCTTTTCCTGTGGGTGAAGTCGCAGGAAGATCTTTTACGAACTTCCCCGAGGGTAGTCCCTGAACCAAAAATGCACTTGCCTGACCGTTTTTCTGGTGATAGGAAGGAGTTTTTTAATTTTAAAGAATCCTGTAAACTTTATTTTCGTTTAAGACCGATCTCCTCTGTCAAAGTCAGAAAAATGTCTCAATGCACGTTGCCATATTTGCACCGCACACTGGTCCGCGCTGCGCGTGCATGCGCTCTCCCGTGGATTCGCATACCCGCAATAACGTGCACTCGCAGGCGCGGTATGCGTATTTACGGTAGAGTTTATGTAGTCGTAGCGTGCGACTCATTCGTTACAAATGTTCACAATTAATGTAGTTTATAGATCATGGTCCCTTTGATAGATTCTGAAAGTTTGGTTAAAATACAATGTCCCAGAGCTGAGGAATCCCTCTTTATATCGTACAAAGGGTCTAACAGGAATCATACAGCAGTGTTTGGTACCCATCGGAAGAGTATTTAATTAGCAATATTCCGGTGTTGGTTTGGAGCGTATTAATCGCTCGTGCGAATAGTTATGGACATAAGAAGTTTATGTCCATTTCTATTAATTACACATACTCAGGTATGCGGCGGGAAACCCAGTTTCCCACCCACCTGAGCTGTTGGAAATCGTCACAGCCCACCTGTATGAATCACCCTATGACCTTTTGTTATGATGCAGGGCCGAATTCCTTCGGCCAATGGACAATGGGATTGTAGGACCAGGAGATTGCATTGTGTGTGGGGCATAAATAGGCAGGCCGACCACATCCAGCTCTCACTCTCTCATCAACGGTTATCTGCTGATAGCCGGGAGCTGGATATCGAGGCGCAGGCGATCATACCCTTTGTGCGTAAGTTTCTCTCCGTTATCATTGTCTTTCTGTGAGCCAATTTCTCTCATCTCATCTCTCTCTCTCTCTCTCTCTCTCTCTCTGTTCTGTTCTCTCATATCTCCCCTAGACTAGGCTAGTATTGTATTGTATTAGATAGTATTGTATTGTATTGCATTTAGGTCAGTGTAGTATTGTCTTTTTGTATTTATTGTTTAGTTCTGTGGTTAGGAAGTCTCTGTTATATTGTAGTGTATCATTTGTACTGTTATCCCCTTTTACAAGTATATTAGAAATAATACAGTTAATAGGCTTTGGAACCTAAACCAGTATCTGTGCATTTTCTATAGTGATAAGTGTTCACTTGAGCGTCGGTGACGCTCAAGCAGCTTTGTAGATAGTCAGGTTACACAAGGTTGCACTTACACCCTGTACTCACATTAAGGTATTCAGTGTATTTCATTGGTATAAGGTTTTAACATAAAGGTATAGTGTTGTAAGCGTCTGCATCGCTGGTGACCTCCTCGTGGTCTCGAGCGTATGCTACGCTACAGCGAATCATTCCCCTAGACATAACCAATAACGTGTCCTGTGATCCCTGGGCCGTGAGCGAACGAGACGCTTGAGCGTCTCGCCTACGGCTGAGCGATCGTTACGCAAATAACGTACCATTACGGTACTTCTTAAGTAAACAGCGTACAGTGTTCTTAGCTTCATAAAGGGTTGTTTATACGACAAAGGAATTTAGCATTCTCAATTGGGGACTCGTCCTATACTTCTCACATCTGCACTAGGTAGATCAGCAGACATTATCCCCCAGCAAAGGGTGGGAGATTGTCTCATAGTGCTGGCGGGATAAGCGTCTGCTTCGCTTAGATAAAGAGTGCTGAAGGAACCCGGTAACCGGAAGTAAGAACAAAACGCTTGTGTCCTTTTAAAACTGTTTATTTTTTTTTTCTTTTGTCTTGCGTACGCATACATACCTGCATTTCTTTTCACTTGTGTATTTCATTTTTCGTATATCACTATTCCTGTTTGCCAAATTTTATAGTTAATAGAAAGTGCTAAAAGGAGATTTGCTGTTATTTAATAGTAGAGGTAATAGTTAAAGTATAGAACAACACACGGTTTGTCTGAGATACAAGGCAGTCAGTGTGGATTGCGGTAGATGATCAGGGATCATTTACATTGATAAAAATATATTGTGTTACGGTGGATCCTTTGCATTGCGTACACGTGTCGCTAACAAAGACTAGCGTACGCAACCCAAAAGGCAGACGCACGCAGCGTACATTACGCAACGTAGCGTCCGGTTACGCTCACGTAGCTCAAGTCACGAAAAAGTTGAATTAGCGCAAAGCGATAATTAGCGCAAGGCGATAAGTAACGCACAGCGGTAGATAACGCGAAGCGGTAAATAACGCAAATCTATTTTTAGAAAATCTGAAATTTAGTTTAACAGATCCTGCTCCTAATTGGTAACACTCTTGGCCTGAAGACAATTTCTGCGCAGAAATAGATATAGAAACAAAAGTGTACATGTGATGAGTGAGTGTGTTTTGTATACAAAAGTTTATATAACTTTAAGGTGGAACCAAAAGGAAAGCCGGGTACTCGTCAAGGGACATACGTGTAAGTGACATATACGGTGGCTAGGGAGGCATCTCTGGTTAAATAATATTTGAGCATTAGAGTATAGCGGACCATAAGGTAACAAGACCAGGAGGTCATAAGGTAACAAGACCAGGAGGTCATAAGGTAAAGGTAACAGACCAGGAGGTCATAAGGTAACAAAGAGGTCCGCTATAAAAGTCCAGTGGCACAACGCCTGGGGTGTTGGTGCAGAACCCATATAGGCCATACAAGCTCTGGCTGAAGGAATCGCAGCCGGAAACATAGATTCCATTGATCTTTCAGTACATGACAAGTAGTGCTCGTGTACTGAACGATTGGACCGCACGTAATTGTGTGCAGTAGTTAGTAATCTGACCTAATACCATTAGAGTAAAGTGGTCACAAACGCTATTTGTACATTCTGACGTGATTTGTGTAATTTTTTATTTTTGGAAGGGAAGTTCGCTGGTCACTCGGGAACTATCCAACAACCGATACTTACTGGGGACTGGTAGGTCCAGCACGCCCCAGTAAATAAAGGTTCACAGGGGCCCTAGGTTGGGTACAGCAGCTCTGGCTACAGTGATTGCAGCACAGGCCAACGTGGGCGAGAAGTAAGTGGGGTACTTGATAAACCACCACCGCCGGCCTGCCCAAGGACATCTTGGTTTGTTTGTAAGGGTTCGCTGAAAGCCTTGATATTCAAGGAGGAATAGGCAACGCCTGCAGATTATGGGGGCCATTTGTTCAGGTAGGGGGCGATCAACCTCGGTTCGGGTTGATTCAGAGAACCGATCCATCGGGTCGGCACGATATGTGATGTGTAAGAAATATGGAAATCACGCTGAAGTTTTATGTGATGAATGGGAGAGAATGACTGTACAAGACAGGGACAAATTCCCAAGAATAGGTAGCTTCAGTCCAGTAGTGTTACAAAATTTAAGGAGGAGGATAAGTCTCATTGAACCAACGAAGAGACAAAATAAACATTATGAATATTTACAGTTATGGCAACAGGAAAGTGAATTACAAAAAGAGTCTATTGACTTTTCTGACTCTTATCTTGAGAGGAGAGATATGGCAGCAGGAGAGGAGTTGATTGCGGAGAGAAAAGCACAAAGGTGGAACAATAAAAACGCTCTTAGCAACTGTAATATAGATTATAAGAATAAGTGTAATAAATGTAACAATGATTATTGTAATACTGTTGAATGTACAACTATTAACCTGTGCAAGCTGCACCCCATGTCAAACCTCCCTCAGGAATACAAACAAGAAAGTGAGCCCAGAACGATGTCGGCACCTCTTCCAGAAGCCATCCTACAAGTCATCCAGGTGGACACGACCAAATTGGTAAAGGCAATAATCAAACCCCCTAACGGAGGGTCAGGTGAGGTCGTGTCCACAGGTACGTACAATGTTTTATATCACGCACAAACAAATGTACCCCATATTATAAGACCAAAACAAGATGATGTAACTGAGCTCGATCTGGCCAGGGTGATCTCAGTCCCCAATGGGAAGACTGACGATCAGGGAATCATTCCCGTCAAGGACAGTGCAATGCGCTGTCTCTGGTCCCGGACCGAATTGAGATCAATTATGTCTGAATTTCCTGATCCTAGGAGAAATCTAGCCAAATGTCAAAGGTTTATTAAAGAACTAGGAAACGCCACAGAACCCACCAACAAAGAGTGGCGGACAGTGCTGAGGGCATGTTTGCCCTCCAGGGTTGACCCTGAAAAATTCATTGCTGATTGTAAATTAAACACGGAGGTACCTTGTATGGAGGAACACAATCAGGAATGTATTAGGCAGATTAACCGACAGTTAGGAATATATTTCCCAGCTGCTGTCAAGTGGAATGACATTCTCTCTATAAGGCAAAACGAAAGGGAAAATGTTTCTAATTATTTCAATCGAGCACTGCAAATAATGGCTAGAAACACTGGGATCGCAGACATCAAGACAAATGCACAACATAAAGGAATAGCGGTTAAGGTATTAATGAATGGTTTAAAGGATGAATTAAAAACAAGGGTACAGACCACCAACCCAAACTGGAGAGATATCTCGGTGGCCGCACTAAGAGAGGCCGTCATTAATCATGACCAGAATATCACCAGGTACAGAGAGTCACTAAGAGATAAGTTAATGGCAGCAAATATACAGGCCCAAACCACAAGACCACCCCAACAAAAGCCCCACACCCCTGCGAGAAACCCAGATATGGTAGTCTGTTACCATTGTCATAAAAAGGGACACATTGCAAGAGATTGTAGATCAAGAGAAAGACAACGACATAATCATGGTATCCAAGGAACCAGGGAAGTACAGGGGAAACGATTGATGATGATGAGCATCCGAGCGTTTGAGGAGGCATCAAATCAGCCAAGACCCCAGTTCACTGACACTTGGAGAAAGCCAAGGATCTGTTACCATTGTAGAAGAGAAGGGCATTATGCCAGTAACTGTAATAACCCACATAAAGTTAGACCCCCTAGACATGAAAATGAGCATGAATATGACACACCAAATTACAAGCAGGGATCATATAGGAAGAATTTTGGGCCACACCCATAATATATAGTCAGGAAAGGTGATCATTAGGACTGATGGTAAGCCTGAGGTAACGGTTGATAAATTGGGAGGTCATTCACTGAAAGACACAGGAATGACCAGGTGAAACGTTGTAAATGTATTTGTGAAAAATGTTTTTCTCTCCCTCTCTCTATCCCCATCTCTGACGATTATTGGTAAGAATTCAAACATTGCATATTCGCTTGGTCCTTGCAGAAGTCTACCAAACCCCAGCATGACCTATCCACCACAATGTATTCTGGCCAGATACAGACAGTGGAATAATGCAAGTGCTGGTGGGGAGGGACTGCTCAAGGAAACCATTAGACACGTAGATACGACAGCCAAATAGTCTGACAATGTTTTCTTAATGTTGACAATGTTTAAAAATGCTTTGTTTCTCTTCTCTTATTGATGGTTATTGTCGAGTTATGTAATGTATATATGCACATGAATTGTTCTCTATCTCGTTTGTTTTTATTTTCTCTCTCTTCTCACTCATGTTTCCATGATTTAAAGATGGTATGTCACCCCTCAGTTGGACCAATGGTAATGCCAGATTTTTGCTCCTTACAGAAAGATCGTCGGTTAGGAAGGAATATTGCATCACCAGAATGATCGTTTTTGAAGACTGAGAGACAACACCTTTGAGAGGACAGCAGAACAAAAAGAACAACAAAACGAGAGAACTTATTATCGTAACGAGTTCTCTCCCCCTCAAACTGATTTTCTTATACCCCCTTTACAAATTTCTTCTTTTCTCCTCCTGTAAGATGGACTTGCCCCAAGAGACTGTGATATGGATTTTTCCCGTTAACCATGATGTTGACCAGAGCAGTCTGTTTCGGTGAGAGTACCAGTGAGGTCGAGAAAGGATCCAGAAAGGTCCTGATGACTGAGACGGAGGTGTAAATTTCCAATAGCAACCCAATCACCAAGCAAAGGCGAGTACCGGGCACGATCTAACAACCATGTTATTTGTAAACAACTGTGAAGGAATGTTAGTTCAAAAAGAAAGTTGTATCTGTAGGCTCTGTAACAAAGTAATGCCAATCCAGTTTTAATATCCATATGGACCGGCATCCATTGAGTGACTATCACTCCTTAGTGGGTAACGTGTTAAACCAAACAGATTGTTGGGTATGCTCTCAAGTACCTCAGGGTCACAGCAAATCAGGGCTAGTACCATTTCCTTTAACGTTAGGGGAGGTACTTGAGCTAAGTGGTGGGAGACCGGTGGACCGGAGGTTTAACATCTCCAGCCCTCCTAGTTTGAAGCTCCACCAATACCATGTGGATAGGTCCCTCTTATGTTTTAACATCTCCAATCCCAGAAAACCGGGAAATTGGGAAGTGTCATGGAGCAACCTTACCATGACCTTTTCACACAGAGCAGATAGAATGCCTACAGATACAGAGCTGGTACGCCACATAGCCAGTAGAGGAAAATCTTTTCGGTATCGATATACCTTAGGAAATAGGATTACTAGAGTTGGAGAGGTATCACCAGGATACTGTGCACATGTCATACAAACTGATACGTGCATTAGGCAGATGGAAGAGTTAGGGTCAGGAGATTTCACCTGGAAGGTTTGTAACATGGTCATGTCCTTCTCCGTCCCTTATGTTCTCCCCGATGATGCATATTTCATATGCGGGAGAAAGGCGTACAAATGGCTTGCCCCAAACTCTGAAGGATTGTGTTATATTGGAAAAGTATTGCCTGAAGTGATGACTGTTACACATGACAAAATGAAGGACATACACCGTGGTGCACAAGCTCCTTATACTCACACTCATTACGAGCACCGAGTTAAAAGACAACTGTCAGAAAGGTTAGAGCATCCGGCCTCTGATCTTATCCATGAATCCACCGGGATTCAGGTTCTGGTAGCGTTAGATTTCACTCGTACCGCTCGAGGAGTGATGAATTATAGATACATTTCCGCACTCGCCAATTTGTTAGATAATATCACTGAAATGTATGATGACACGTTTAGATACACTGGAAGAGAACTTCAAGCTTATAAAACAGAACTAGTTCAGCATAGGATGGTTCTTAATTATCTTACAGCAGTAACAGGCGGATATTGTGTTACATTGGCAACACAGTACGGCATAAAGTGTTGCACGTATATCACAAATAGCACCGAGGATCCGGTAGAGGTCATAGACCAAAAGATGGACGATATTCTCCAATTGAAGTGGGAATTTCGTCGAAAACACAATCTCACCCTTGCTGCTGTAGGTAATGAGCTGACTGGTTGGGTGTCATGGTTGAACCCGCGAAATTGGTTCTCCGGTTTAGGAGACTGGGCTCAAGGAGTCATAATGGATGTTGGAAAGTTTCTACTATGTATCTTGGGTGTCGTTATATCGATTGGATTGATATTTAGATGCGGGCAGGCTTTAATGAGGTGCAAACAAAGTACAAAAGTGATGAGCTTGAGGAGTGAGGAAACCGTAATTAACCTGGATTTGATTTATGACCCAATGATAGAAACCAGGATTTGATGAAAATGCGATTATACGGTCCGTTTCTTTCACCTGTTTTTCTGCTTTTCTCCAAGATACAAAGACCCCCTTGGACGAGGAAGCTGACGAGACGAGATGTATACAGACAACAGACAAGCACCAAAGAAGAAGATTTGACAACTTTAAATATGGACACTTGATGAACTTTGCCATGGATCCCCAGTTTCCCTAGTATTTTTAAACTCACGCTAGCCCAACATTTTTGTAAATCTGATGGCACTGACAAAGCTTGTTGCTCATGCCTAAGGAGCAATACAGCGCAAAGAAGACGACTCTCAACAGATACCGAACACAACTTCAACAACAGATGTACATTTCCCTGACATAGAATATCATTGCATTTTTCGTAAGTGTTCTTTATCTTCATCTCTACAACCCTCAGGTAACGACACACATAGACGATAGGGAATACAGGCACAGATATCAGCAACCACATACCTCCCCCATTCATGTATCATCAACTAAAATGTGCTCCCCATTTTGTTCAAAATCCGAAAAGAGCTCGGTAAAGTTTGACAGCCCATCCACAGACCTGTACCACAGGATAAGAAGGAATTCAAATGTATACTTCGCAATACCTCGAAGCTTGATTTACAACACGTACGGCACGATGATACATGACCCCCCAAACATGGATTCATACACACATGCTTCTGCTATCTCACTAGGTCATACCCTCTTCACACCTTCTCCTCTCTCCTCCCCTACCCAACCATGGAAATCAATTAACCCCTGACTTACATTTTTCTCCTTAAATGTTTTGTGGCAGTTATTATTGACTGCCAAAGGGTGGACTGTCAAAGTCAGAAAAATGTCTCAATGCACGTTGCCATATTTGCACCGCACACTGGTCCGCGCTGCGCGTGCATGCGCTCTCCCGTGGATTCGCATACCCGCAATAACGTGCACTCGCAGGCGCGGTATGCGTATTTACGGTAGAGTTTATGTAGTCGTAGCGTGCGACTCATTCGTTACAAATGTTCACAATTAATGTAGTTTATAGATCATGGTCCCTTTGATAGATTCTGAAAGTTTGGTTAAAATACAATGTCCCAGAGCTGAGGAATCCCTCTTTATATCGTACAAAGGGTCTAACAGGAATCATACAGCAGTGTTTGGTACCCATCGGAAGAGTATTTAATTAGCAATATTCCGGTGTTGGTTTGGAGCGTATTAATCGCTCGTGCGAATAGTTATGGACATAAGAAGTTTATGTCCATTTCTATTAATTACACATACTCAGGTATGCGGCGGGAAACCCAGTTTCCCACCCACCTGAGCTGTTGGAAATCGTCACAGCCCACCTGTATGAATCACCCTATGACCTTTTGTTATGATGCAGGGCCGAATTCCTTCGGCCAATGGACAATGGGATTGTAGGACCAGGAGATTGCATTGTGTGTGGGGCATAAATAGGCAGGCCGACCACATCCAGCTCTCACTCTCTCATCAACGGTTATCTGCTGATAGCCGGGAGCTGGATATCGAGGCGCAGGCGATCATACCCTTTGTGCGTAAGTTTCTCTCCGTTATCATTGTCTTTCTGTGAGCCAATTTCTCTCATCTCATCTCTCTCTCTCTCTCTCTCTCTCTCTCTGTTCTGTTCTCTCATATCTCCCCTAGACTAGGCTAGTATTGTATTGTATTAGATAGTATTGTATTGTATTGCATTTAGGTCAGTGTAGTATTGTCTTTTTGTATTTATTGTTTAGTTCTGTGGTTAGGAAGTCTCTGTTATATTGTAGTGTATCATTTGTACTGTTATCCCCTTTTACAAGTATATTAGAAATAATACAGTTAATAGGCTTTGGAACCTAAACCAGTATCTGTGCATTTTCTATAGTGATAAGTGTTCACTTGAGCGTCGGTGACGCTCAAGCAGCTTTGTAGATAGTCAGGTTACACAAGGTTGCACTTACACCCTGTACTCACATTAAGGTATTCAGTGTATTTCATTGGTATAAGGTTTTAACATAAAGGTATAGTGTTGTAAGCGTCTGCATCGCTGGTGACCTCCTCGTGGTCTCGAGCGTATGCTACGCTACAGCGAATCATTCCCCTAGACATAACCAATAACGTGTCCTGTGATCCCTGGGCCGTGAGCGAACGAGACGCTTGAGCGTCTCGCCTACGGCTGAGCGATCGTTACGCAAATAACGTACCATTACGGTACTTCTTAAGTAAACAGCGTACAGTGTTCTTAGCTTCATAAAGGGTTGTTTATACGACAAAGGAATTTAGCATTCTCACCTCCGGTACTGAATCTCAGCGGGTTGGAATCATTATTTCTTTGCTCCAGGGGGATCCTCAGACCTGGGCATTTGGTTTAAAAGCAGAGGATCCGGCATTGTTGTCAGTCGACGCTTTTTTGGGGTCTTTAGGGCTCTTGTATGATGACCCTGATAGAGAGGCATCCGCTGAGAGTCAGTTACGCGCTCTCAGACAGGGTAGAAATCCTGCAGAGGTTTATTGTACAGAGTTTCGCCGTTGGTCGAACGACTGTGGCTGGAATGACCCAGCCCTGCGCAGTCAGTTTCGCCTCGGCTTATCTGAGTCTATAAAAGACAGTCTCCTTCAGTATCCCGCTCCTGAGACTCTCGATAAACTCATGGAGCTTTCTATTAAGATTGATCGACGTCTCAGAGAGCGGAGGGCTGAAAAAGGAGCACCAGTCAGGACTACTCCATGTGTATTTTCCATTCCTGAGGACGTAGAGGAGCCCATGCAGATGGGTCTCTCCCGACTGTCTCCAGAAGAAAGAGCCAGAAGGCAAAACTCTGGTCTTTGTTTGTACTGTGGGGGTAAGGGACATTTTGCCCGTAATTGTCCGAACAAATCGGGAAACGCCTCGACCAAGTGAATTGTGAGGGGGTTCACTTTGGTCTGCAGCTTATCTCCTCGAATAACTCCCTTTTTGTCCCAGCTAAAGTTTCCTTTGGCAGCCTCAGTTCTTCGGTGTCGGCTTTTGTCGACAGTGGAGCTGCAGGGAACTTTATGGACTTAACTTGGGCCAAGGCCTTAGGTATTCCTCAGTTAGCCTTGGGTAGGTGTATCACCATGCATGGTTTAGATGGGAGTCCCTTGTCCAATGGGGTTATTTCCCTCTGTACACCTCCTGTACTACTTACGGTAGGAGCTCTTCATTCCGAAAAGATCGAGTTCTTCCTTACCCATTGCCCAGCAGTTCCAGTGGTTCTGGGTCACCCTTGGCTGGCCTTTCATAATCCCACCATTGATTGGCAGTCGGGGGAGATTTCACAATGGGGTACCATCTGTAATAAGGAATGTATTACGTTTCCCGTTAGAATAGCTGCTGCCATTCCCGAACTCATTCCCGTGGAATACCAGGACTTTGTTGATGTGTTTTCCAAGGGCAATGCGGACATTCTGCCTCCCCATCGGCCTTATGATTGTGCTATTGAGCTAATTCCCGGTGCCACATTGCCAAAGGGAAGGTTATATGCTTTATCCGGGCCAGAAACTGCGGCCATGAATGAGTATGTTAAGGAGAGTCTAGGGAAAGGATTTATCAGGCCATCTAAATCCCCTTTAAGTGCAGGCTTCTTCTTTGTGGAGAAAAAAGATGGATCACTCAGACCTTGCATTGACTTTAGAGCCCTGAATAAGATCTCAGTTAAAAATACTTATCCTCTGCCGCTGATTTCTGTCCTCTTTGATCAGCTGCGTTCGGCTGTGATTTTTTCTAAAATTGACCTGAGGGGAGCATATAACCTCATCCGAATCAAGTCTGGAGATGAGTGGAAGACGGCTTTCAGTACTCAGTCGGGTCACTACGAGTATCTGGTGATGCCGTTCGGCTTGTCTAACGCTCCGGCAGTTTTCCAGGATCTCATTAACGATGTGCTCCGTGACTTTCTAGGAAGATTCGTGGTCGTTTACTTAGACGACATCCTGATCTATTCTGACTCAATTGAACAACATGTTACCCAGGTGCGTCAGGTTCTTCAAAAATTACGTGAAAATCATGTATATGCCAAGCTGGAGAAGTGTGAGTTTCATGTCACGGAGGTATCCTTTTTAGGGTACATTATTTCCCCTCGGGGATTCTGCATGGAACCTAAGAAGCTCCAAGCCATCCTTAGTTGGGCGCAACCCACCAGCTTAAAAGCAATTCAGCGCTTTTTAGGGTTTGCGAATTATTATAGAAGATTTATTCATTCTTTTTCCGACCTGGTTGCTCCCATGGTGGCACTGACTAAGAAGGGAGCGGATCCTACCAACTGGTCACGTGAAGCTGAGTTATCCTTTCAGGCCTTGAAACAAGCTTTTGTCTCAGCTCCAGTCCTCAGACATCCCAACCCAGAATTGCCCTTCATTGTTGAGGTTGATGCCTCGGAGGTTGGAGTGGGGGCTATCCTATCTCAAAAGGATCCGGAGTCTCTGGAACTACATCCTTGTGCCTTCATGTCCAGGAAATTCTCATCCGCTGAATCCAACTACGATGTTGGTAACCGGGAGTTACTGGCTATTAAATGGGCTTTCGAGGAGTGGAGACATTGGCTTGAGGGAGCAACACATACCATTTCAGTATTGACTGACCACAAAAATCTTCAGTACATCGAATCAGCTAAGCGGCTGAATGCCCGGCAGGCTCGTTGGGCTTTATTTTTTACTCATTTCAAGTTTATTATCACCTTTAGGCCAGGTTCCAAGAATACCAAGGCGGATGCCCTGTCACGCAGTTTTCTTCCAGTTCATAATAACAGTCCTGTTACTCCCATACTTCCGTCTTCAGTCATTTGGGCAGGCCTCACACAAGATTTATTTACCCAGTTAAAGCAGCTTCAACATAAAGCTCCTGGAAATACTCCTGCTGGTCGTCTTTACGTCCCTGAGTTTTTGAGAGCTACTGTTTTGACTGAATTTCATGATAGCAAAGTTGCCGTGCATCCGGGGATCTCTAAGACTTTGGAATTAGTCTCCCGCTCAGTATGGTGGCCTGGTCTTTCTAAAGACATTAAGGAGTTTGTTTTTTCTTGTCAGGTCTGTGCACAGCATAAGGTTCCCTGTTCCTTGCCTATCGGGCAACTTATGCCCTTAAATGTTCCTCTCAGGCCATGGTCTCATATTTCCATGGATTTTGTGGTAGACCTCCCTCTGTCAGCCGGATTCCGAGTCATATGGGTGGTAGTGGACCGTTTTAGCAAGATGGCTCATTTCATTGCTCTTCCCCGACTGCCATCTGCCCAGGGATTGGTTGTTTTGTTTCTCCGCCATGTTTTCAGACTTCATGGGTTGCCCACTGATATTGTTTCTGATCGGGGTCCACAATTCATTGCACAATTCTGGAAGTCCTTTTGTGCCTCATTAAAGATGAAATTGTCTTTAACATCCGGTTACCATCCCCAATCCAACGGGCAGACCGAGCGAGTTAATCAATCATTAAAACAGTATTTGCGTTTGTACTCAGCCAAACTCCAGAATGATTGGTCCGAGTTTCTTCCTTTGGCGGAGTTTGCTTACAATAATTCTTGTCATTCCTCCACTAATGTGTCTCCATTCTTTTCAGTTTTTGGTTTTCACCCCAGAGCTAATTCTTTTTTTCAACATTCTTCTGTTTCCTCGCTAACCTTAACCTCTCATCTCAGAGTCATTTGGAAAAAAGTGCACCTTGCCCTCAGAAAAGCGGCATTTCGAGAGAATTTTTTTTCGGACAGGCTCCGACGTCCTTGCACTTTTAAGGTGGGAGACAGGGTATGGTTGTCGACTCGTAACATTAGACTTCGACAAACCTCAGCTAGATTGGGCCCCAAATTTATTGGACCATTTCATATTATTAAAAAAATCAACCCAGTTGCTTTCCGGTTACGTTTACCAAGAGCTCTCCGGATCGGAAATACGTTCCATTGCTCCCTGTTGAAACCATACGTTTCTTCCAGTAGATTTCCTCGGAAGATCTCTCAGGGGAAATCACCAGTAGATGTACAGGGACAACAGGAGTTCTTGGTGGAGAAGGTTCTCGATTCCAAATTGTCCCGGGGTCGGCTTTATTTTCTGGTGCACTGGAGAGGCTATGGTCCAGAGGAAAGGTCTTGGGTCCTGGATAAGGATCTCCATGCCCCGAGGCTCAAGAGGGCATTTTTTCGGGAATTTCCTCGGAAACCTGGCTTTAGGGGTTCCTTGACCCCTCCTCAAGGGGGGGGTACTGTTAGGCGCCGGGGTCCGCTCGTCGGTGCGGCCCGGCGCCTAGCAACCAGGGACGCCGTGCGCGTACAGCCGCCGGCTCCCTGGCAACGCTAGACGCCGGGCGCACGGAGCCGCACGGACCCTAGCAACGGGGACGCCACTGGCGGACCGCGTTCCCCGTTGCTGGGTCCATTTAAATTAGTAAGGGCACCTGTTTCCTGGCCGTGCAGCGAGGCAGCTGCATGGCATTCATGCAATCAGCACTGGCAGCAGTTGATTGGAGGGCTTCGGTTTATATGCTCTTGCAGTGCCTCACACAGACGCCGGTAATAGCTTCCTGCATGCTGTATCTGTTTGCTGAGAGTGTTTCCAGTCCTGCTGTATCCGGTCGTTCCTGTCTCCTGTTGTCCTGCACTCGGAAGTCGTCATCTGTTCCTAGAGTCCTGACTGAGCACCGTTAAACATCCAGTGGTGTTCGTGAGTCGCGGCATAGCCGTGTGTTGCGGCTTGGCCGCTTTATTACTTATTATTTATTATTTGTGTTTCAGAGCTTTTGCGGAGGATTCCGCTCCCACAGATCCACTCTGGTATCCAGCGGTGCTGGGTAGGAGTAATGGACTAGTGGATTTTGGTTGTCCTTTTATCTGGCGGTTTTTCCGCGCATACTTCAAGTTTGGTTAGTTAGCTTGTTGCCCTTGGCCTGTTGTAGTCAGAGGTCCTCTTGTCATCATCCTGCCTCGGATTTCCCTTTGTCTCTCACTAAGACCGGGGGGCACCGGAGTTGGGCAGACATAATCCGCCTTTCAAACGTGGCTGCCAGGGGCTCAAGAAACCATAGTCTCGCAAGGGATTTCCGATAGCACGGGTGAGACAATAGAGTTATGGCGCCAGGGGCAACTAGTCTTTCCTGCTCCCGTAACCAGCATTCCCTTCCAGTACTCTGGCCCTTGTCATAAGATCTCCTCCGGTCAGGAGTACTGGAATCATAACACACAGGTATACAATGTAGATGGATGGATAGTATACTTATGGACGATGAGTGACGATACAGAGGTAGGTAAAGCAGTGGCCTACCGTACTGCTATATACAGTATAATGGACCTGGTGGACACTGTCAGCAGACTGCGTTTATTATAGTATAAAAAAAAAGACACCACAGGTATACAATGTAGATGGATGGATAGTATACTTATGGACGACGAGTGACGACACAGAGGTAGGTACATCAGTGGCCTACCGTACTGCTATATACAGTATAATGGACCTGGTGGACACTGTCAGCAGACTGCGTTTATTATAGTATAAAAAAAAGACACCACAGGTATACAATGTAGATGGATAGTATACTTTATGGACGACGAGTGACGACACAGAGGTAGGTACAGCAGTGGCCTACCGTACTGCTATATACAGTATAATGGACCTGGTGGACACTGTCAGCAGACTGCGTTTATACTATAGTATAAAAAAAAAAGACACCACAGGTATACAATGTAGATGGATGGATAGTATACTTATGGACGACGAGTGACGACACAGAGGTAGGTACAGCAGTGGCCTACCGTACTGCTATTTACAGTATAATGGACCTGGTGGACACTGTCAGCAGACTGCGTTTATTATAGTATAAAAAAAAAGACACCACAGGTATACAATGTAGATGGATGGATAGTATACTTTATGGACGATGAGTGACGACACAGAGGTAGGTACAGCAGTGGCCTACCGTACTGCTATATACAGTATAATGGACCTGGTGGACACTGTCAGCAGACTGCGTTTATACTATAGTATAAAAAAAAGACACCACAGGTATACAATGTAGATGGATGGATAGTATACTTATGGACGACGAGTGACGACACAGAGGTAGGTACAGCAGTGGCCTACCGTACTGCTATATACAGTATAATGGACCTGGTGGACACTGTCAGCAGACTGCGTTTATTATAGTATAAAAAAAAAGACACCACAGGTATACAATGTAGATGGATGGATAGTATACTTTATGGACGACGAGTGACGACACAGAGGTAGGTACAGCAGTGGCCTACCGTACTGCTATATACAGTATAATGGACCTGGTGGACACTGTCAGCAGACTGCGTTTATACTATAGTATAAAAAAAAAAGACACCACAGGTATACAATGTAGATGGATGGATAGTATACTTATGGACGACGAGTGACGACACAGAGGTAGGTACAGCAGTGGCCTTCCGTACTGCTATATACAGTATAATGGACCTGGTGGACACTGTCAGCAGACTGCGTTTATTATAGTATAAAAAAAAAGACACCACAGGTATACAATGTAGATGGATGGATAGTATACTTTATGGACGACGAGTGACGACACAGAGGTAGGTACAGCAGTGGCCTACCGTACTGCTATATACAGTATAATGACCTGGTGGACACTGTCAGCAGACTGCGTTTATACTATAGTATAAAAAAAAAGACCACAGGTATACAATGTAGATGGATGGATAGTATACTTATGGACGACGAGTGACGACACAGAGGTAGGTACAGCAGTGGCCTACCGTACTGCTATATACAGTATAATGGACCTGGTGGACACTGTCAGCAGACTGCGTTTATTATAGTATAAAAAAAAAAAAGACACCACAGGTATACAATGTAGATGGATGGATAGTATACTTTATGGACGACGAGTGACAACACAGAGGTAGGTACAGCAGTGGCCTACCGTACTGCTATATACAGTATAATGGACCTGGTGGACACTGTCAGCAGACTGCGTTTATAGTATAAAAAAAAGCCACCACAGGAGTGTTTTTCAGGCAGACAAACGTATACTGGTGGTCACTGTCAGCAAAACTATGCACTGTACTCCTGCTATAGCTGCTCCCCAGTCCCCACAATTAAGCAGTATGAGCACTCAGCACAGATATATCATGCAGCACACTGAGCACAGATATGGTATGGAGCGTTTTTTTCAGGCAGAGAACGGATAAAAAACTAGCAAAACTCTGCACTGTACTCCTCCTAACAGCTGCTCCCCAATCCTCCCCACAATAAGCTAAGCAATCAGATCAACTGTGTAGTATTAATAACTATATAAACGGAGAGGACGCCAGCCACGTCCTCTCCCTATCAATCTCAATGCACGTGTGAAAATGGCGGCGACGCGCGGCTGCTTATATAGAATCCGAATCTCGCGAGAATCCGACAGCGGGATGATGACGTTCGGGCGCGCTCGGGTTAACCGAGCCATACGGGAGAATCCGAGTATGGCTCGGACCCGTGTAAAAAGGGTAAAGTTCGGGGGGGTTCGGTTTCTCGGAAACCGAACCAGCTCATCACTAGTAATAACAGAGAAGGGTGCAGAGTGTTGTAGTGACTAAAAAAAGGAGAATATCTGACTCTTCTATATCTAGTGATTATTGCTCACCTGTGCTGATATCTACAGGTATTTCCTCCTTCTTAATGTTGACATATAAGTCGGCTTCATCCTTCGGCGTTGGTACAACAATCTCTATCACATCCCCCAAAGTTTCAGCCTAAATGATAAACGGGAAAAGAACATAAATACTTCCCTGTTTGCCCTGTATAATACTACAGTATGATACGCAGGGATGGATAATCCTATCTACTAGAGATGAGCGGGTTCGGTTTCTTTGAATCCGAACCCGCACGAACTTCACTTTTTTTTCCACGGGTCCGAGCGACTCGGATCTTCCCGCCTTGCTCGGTTAACCCGAGCGCGCCCGAACGTCATCATGACGCTGTCGGATTCTCGCGAGGCTCGGATTCTATCGCGAGACTCGGATTCTATATAAGGAGCCGCGCGTCGCCGCCATTTTCACTCGTGCATTGAGATTGATAGGGAGAGGACGTGTCTGGCGTCCTCTCCATTAGAATAGAGATAGATAGCTTAGATAGAGAGAGATTGTGCAGAGTCGCAGACAGAGTTAGTTTACCACAGTCAGTGACCAGTGCAGTTGCTAGTTAACTTTTATTTAATATAATATATCCGTTCACTTCTCTCTGCTATATCCGTTCTCTGCCTGAAAAAAAAAACGATACACAGCACAGTCAGTCACACAGTGTGACTCAGTCTGTGTGCACTCAGCTCAGCCCAGTGTGCTGCACAGTCATCAATGTATAAATTAAAAGCTTATAATTAATTGTGGGGGAGACTGGGGAGCACTGCAGGTTGTTAGCAGGAGCCAGGAGTACAATTATATTAATTAACAGTGCACACTTTTGCTGCAGGAGTGGTGACCAGTGCCTGACCACCAGTATAGTATTGTTGTATACTACTAATATCTCTTTAAATATCAACCAGTCTATATTAGCAGCAGACACAGTACAGTGCGGTAGTTCACGGCTGTGGCTACCTCTGTGTCGGCACACGGCAGGCAGTCCGTCCGACCAGAATTGTATTATTTATTATTATATACCTACCACCTAACCGTGGTTTTTTTTTCATTCTTTATACCGTCATAGTGTCATCCTAATTGTTACGAGTATACTACTATCTCTTTATCAACCAGTGTACAGTGCGGTAGTTCACGGCTGTGGCTACCTCTGTGTCGGCACACGGCAGGCAGTCCGTCCGACCAGAATTGTATTATTTATTATTATATACCTACCACCTAACCGTGGTTTTTTTTTCATTCTTTATACCGTCATAGTGTCATCCTAATTGTTACGAGTATACTACTATCTCTTTATCAACCAGTGTACAGTGCGGTAGTTCACGGCTGTGGCTACCTCTGTGTCGGCACACGGCAGGCAGTCCGTCCGACCAGAATTGTATTATTTATTATTATATACCTACCACCTAACCGTGGTTTTTTTTTCATTCTTTATACCGTCATAGTGTCATCCTAATTGTTACGAGTATACTACTATCTCTTTATCAACCAGTGTACAGTGCGGTAGTTCACGGCTGTGGCTACCTCTGTGTCGGCACACGGCAGGCAGTCCGTCCGACCAGAATTGTATTATTTATTATTATATACCTACCACCTAACCGTGGTTTTTTTTTCATTCTTTATACCGTCATAGTGTCATCCTAATTGTTACGAGTATACTACTATCTCTTTATCAACCAGTGTACAGTGCGGTAGTTCACGGCTGTGGCTACCTCTGTGTCGGCACACGGCAGGCAGTCCGTCCGACCAGAATTGTATTATTTATTATTATATACCTACCACCTAACCGTGGTTTTTTTTTCATTCTTTATACCGTCATAGTGTCATCCTAATTGTTACGAGTATACTACTATCTCTTTATCAACCAGTGTACAGTGCGGTAGTTCACGGCTGTGGCTACCTCTGTGTCGGCAGTCGGCAGGCAGTCCGTCCATCCATAATTGTATTATTATTATAATATATACCACCTAACCGTGGTTTTTTTTTCATTCTTTATACCGTCATAGTGTCATACTAGTTGTTACGAGTATACTACTATCTCTTTATCAACCAGTGTACAGTGCGGTAGTTCACGGCTGTGGCTACCTCTGTGTCGGCAGTCGGCAGGCAGTCCGTCCATCCATAATTGTATTATTATTATAATATATACCACCTAACTGTGGTTTTTTTTGCATTCTTTATACCGTCGTCATAGTGTCATACTAGTTGTTACGAGTATACTACTATCTCTTTATCAACCAGTGTACAGTGCGGTAGTTCACGGCTGTGGCTACCTCTGTGTCGGCAGTCGGCAGGCAGTCCGTCCATCCATAATTGTATTATTATTATAATATATACCACCTAACCGTGGTTTTTTTTTCATTCTTTATACCGTCGTCATAGTGTCATACTAGTTGTTACGAGTATACTACTATCTCTTTATCAACCAGTGTACAGTGCGGTAGTTCACGGCTGTGGCTACCTCTGTGTCGGCAGTCGGCAGGCAGTCCGTCCATCCATAATTGTATTATTATTATAATATATACCACCTAACCGTGGTTTTTTTTTCATTCTTTATACCGTCGTCATAGTGTCATACTAGTTGTTACGAGTATACTACTATCTCTTTATCAACCAGTGTACAGTGCGGTAGTTCACGGCTGTGGCTACCTCTGTGTCGGCAGTCGGCAGGCAGTCCGTCCATCCATAATTGTATTATTATTATAATATATACCACCTAACCGTGGTTTTTTTTTCATTCTTTATACCGTCGTCATAGTGTCATACTAGTTGTTACGAGTATACTACTATCTCTTTATCAACCAGTGTACAGTGCGGTAGTTCACGGCTGTGGCTACCTCTGTGTCGGCAGTCGGCAGGCAGTCCGTCCATCCATAATTGTATTATTATTATAATATATACCACCTAACCGTGGTTTTTTTATACCACCTAACCGTGGCAGTCCGTCCATAATTGTATACTAGTATCCAATCCATCCATCTCCATTGTTTACCTGAGGTGCCTTTTAGTTCTGCCTATAAAATATGGAGAACAAAAAAGTTGAGGTTCCAAAATTAGGGAAAGATCAAGATCCACTTCCACCTCGTGCTGAAGCTGCTGCCACTAGTCATGGCCGAGACGATGAAATGCCAGCAACGTCGTCTGCCAAGGCCGATGCCCAATGTCATAGTACAGAGCATGTCAAATCCAAAACACCAAATATCAGAAAAAAAAGGACTCCAAAACCTAAAATAAAATTGTCGGAGGAGAAGCGTAAACTTGCCAATATGCCATTTACCACACGGAGTGGCAAGGAACGGCTGAGGCCCTGGCCTATGTTCATGGCTAGTGGTTCAGCTTCACATGAGGATGGAAGCACTCAGCCTCTCGCTAGAAAACTGAAAAGACTCAAGCTGGCAAAAGCACCGCAAAGAACTGTGCGTTCTTTGAAATCCCAAATCCACAAGGAGAGTCCAATTGTGTCGTTTGCGATGCCTGACCTTCCCAACACTGGACGTGAAGAGCATGCGCCTTCCACTATTTGCATGCCCCCTGCAAGTGCTGGAAGGAGCACCCGCAGTCCAGTTCCTGATAGTCAGATTGAAGATGTCAGTGTTGAAGTACACCAGGATGAGGAGGATATGGGTGTTGCTGGCGCTGGGGAGGAAATTGACCAGGAGGATTCTGATGGTGAGGTGGTTTGTTTAAGTCAGGCACCCGGGGAGACACCTGTTGTCCGTGGGAGGAATATGGCCGTTGACATGCCAGGTGAAAATACCAAAAAAATCAGCTCTTCGGTGTGGAGGTATTTCACCAGAAATGCGGACAACAGGTGTCAAGCCGTGTGTTCCCTTTGTCAAGCTGTAATAAGTAGGGGTAAGGACGTTAACCACCTCGGAACATCCTCCCTTATACGTCACCTGCAGCGCATTCATAATAAGTCAGTGACAAGTTCAAAAACTTTGGGTGACAGCGGAAGCAGTCCACTGACCAGTAAATCCCTTCCTCTTGTAACCAAGCTCACGCAAACCACCCCACCAACTCCCTCAGTGTCAATTTCCTCCTTCCCCAGGAATGCCAATAGTCCTGCAGGCCATGTCACTGGCAAGTCTGACGAGTCCTCTCCTGCCTGGGATTCCTCCGATGCATCCTTGCGTGTAACGCCTACTGCTGCTGGCGCTGCTGTTGTTGCCGCTGGGAGTCGATGGTCATCCCAGAGGGGAAGTCGTAAGCCCACTTGTACTACTTCCAGTAAGCAATTGACTGTTCAACAGTCCTTTGCGAGGAAGATGAAATATCACAGCAGTCATCCTACTGCAAAGCGGATAACTGAGTCCTTGACAACTATGTTGGTGTTAGACGTGCGTCCGGTATCCGCCGTTAGTTCACAGGGAACTAGACAATTTATTGAGGCAGTGTGCCCCCGTTACCAAATACCATCTAGGTTCCACTTCTCTAGGCAGGCGATACCGAGAATGTACACGGACGTCAGAAAAAGACTCACCAGTCTCCTAAAAAATGCAGTTGTACCCAATGTCCACTTAACCACGGACATGTGGACAAGTGGAGCAGGGCAGGGTCAGGACTATATGACTGTGACAGCCCACTGGGTAGATGTATGGACTCCCGCCGCAAGAACAGCAGCGGCGGCACCAGTAGCAGCATCTCGCAAACGCCAACTCTTTCCTAGGCAGGCTACGCTTTGTATCACCGCTTTCCAGAATACGCACACAGCTGAAAACCTCTTACGGCAACTGAGGAAGATCATCGCGGAATGGCTTACCCCAATTGGACTCTCCTGTGGATTTGTGGCATCGGACAACGCCAGCAATATTGTGTGTGCATTAAATATGGGCAAATTCCAGCACGTCCCATGTTTTGCACATACCTTGAATTTGGTGGTGCAGAATTTTTTAAAAAACGACAGGGGCGTGCAAGAGATGCTGTCGGTGGCCAGAAAAATTGCGGGACACTTTCGGCGTACAGGCACCACGTACAGAAGACTGGAGCACCACCAAAAACTACTGAACCTGCCCTGCCATCATCTGAAGCAAGAAGTGGTAACGAGGTGGAATTCAACCCTCTATATGCTTCAGAGGTTGGAGGAGCAGCAAAAGGCCATTCAAGCCTATACAATTGAGCACGATATAGGAGATGGAATGCACCTGTCTCAAGTGCAGTGGAGAATGATTTCAACGTTGTGCAAGGTTCTGATGCCCTTTGAACTTGCCACACGTGAAGTCAGTTCAGACACTGCCAGCCTGAGTCAGGTCATTCCCCTCATCAGGCTTTTGCAGAAGAAGCTGGAGGCATTGAAGAAGGAGCTAACACGGAGCGATTCCGCTAGGCATGTGGGACTTGTGGATGCAGCCCTTAATTCGCTTAACAAGGATTCACGGGTGGTCAATCTGTTGAAATCAGAGCACTACATTTTGGCCACCGTGCTCGATCCTAGATTTAAAGCCTACCTTGGATCTCTCTTTCCGGCAGACACAGGTCTGCTGGGGTTGAAAGACCTGCTGGTGACAAAATTGTCAAGTCAAGCGGAACGCGACCTGTCAACATCTCCTCCTTCACATTCTCCCGCAACTGGGGGTGCGAGGAAAAGGCTCAGAATTCCGAGCCCACCCGCTGGCGGTGATGCAGGGCAGTCTGGAGCGACTGCTGATGCTGACATCTGGTCCGGACTGAAGGACCTGACAACGATTACGGACATGTCGTCTACTGTCACTGCATATGATTCTCTCAACATTGATAGAATGGTGGAGGATTATATGAGTGACCGCATCCAAGTAGGCACGTCACACAGTCCGTACTTATACTGGCAGGAAAAAGAGGCAATTTGGAGGCCCTTGCACAAACTGGCTTTATTCTACCTAAGTTGCCCTCCCACAAGTGTGTACTCCGAAAGAGTGTTTAGTGCCGCCGCTCACCTTGTCAGCAATCGGCGTACGAGGTTACATCCAGAAAATGTGGAGAAGATGATGTTCATTAAAATGAATTATAATCAATTCCTCCGCGGAGACATTGACCAGCAGCAATTGCCTCCACAAAGTACACAGGGAGCTGAGATGGTGGATTCCAGTGGGGACGAATTGATAATCTGTGAGGAGGGGGATGTACACGGTGATATATCGGAGGGTGAAGATGAGGTGGACATCTTGCCTCTGTAGAGCCAGTTTGTGCAAGGAGAGATTAATTGCTTCTTTTTTGGGGGGGGTCCAAACCAACCCGTCATATCAGTCACAGTCGTGTGGCAGACCCTGTCACTGAAATGATGGGTTGGTTAAAGTGTGCATGTCCTGTTTTGTTTATACAACATAAGGGTGGGTGGGAGGGCCCAAGGATAATTCCATCTTGCACCTCTTTTTTCTTTTCTTTTTCTTTGCATCATGTGCTGATTGGGGAGGGTTTTTTGGAAGGGACATCCTGCGTGACACTGCAGTGCCACTCCTAGATGGGCCCGGTGTTTGTGTCGGCCACTAGGGTCGCTAATCTTACTCACACAGCTACCTCATTGCGCCTCTTTTTTTCTTTGCGTCATGTGCTGTTTGGGGAGGGTTTTTTGGAAGGGACATCCTGCGTGACACTGCAGTGCCACTCCTAGATGTGCCCGGTGTTTGTGTCGGCCACTAGGGTCGCTAATCTTACTCACACAGTCAGCTACCTCATTGCGCCTCTTTTTTTCTTTGCGTCATGTGCTGTTTGGGGAGGGTTTTTTGGAAGGGCCATCCTGCGTGACACTGCAGTGCCACTCCTAGATGGGCCCGGTGTTTGTGTCGGCCACTAGGGTCGCTTATCTTACTCACACAGCGACCTCGGTGCAAATTTTAGGACTAAAAATAATATTGTGAGGTGTGATGTGTTCAGAATAGGCTGAAAATGAGTGTAAATTATGTTTTTTGAGGTTAATAATACTTTGGGATCAAAATTACCCCCAAATTCTATGATTTAAGCTGTTTTTTAGGGTTTTTTTAAAAAAACACCCGAATCCAAAACACACCCGAATCCGACAAAAAAAATTCGGTGAGGTTTTGCCAAAACGCGGTCGAACCCAAAACACGGCCGCGGAACCGAACCCAAAACCAAAACACAAAACCCGAAAAATTTCCGGCGCTCATCTCTACTATCTACATGTACCTGGCAATTCTCTAAGGTACTCTGATCTTCCTCTGCAGTATCCAGGGAATAACGAGGACTGGGACCGCTCTCCGTGTATTCCTGTTAGAGGATCCAACTGCAGGAAACACACAGTGACTGGATGAATAAAGGACCAGAGAAAGGTGTAGATTATTATACACCGAGTGGCTAAATTATTGCCTTTTGCCCTTAATACGGCTTGAATTCTTCTAGGCACAGATTCTACTAATTATCAGTGTGTTTCATGGGGAATATTAGCCCAAAATGTGATGCCCAGCATCAGTGCTTAAAGTGGTTGTAGAGAGGTGGTGGAACTCACCCCCTTCCCGGGTCCCATGCAATAGAGGGCATGGTCTAAAAAAGAAAGGGGCATGGTCACACAATAGTAATAATGCCCACAGTAGTAGCACCCCAATACACATAATACTGACAGTAGTAGCACCCCATAATACACAATGCCTACAGCAGTAGCGCCCCTTTTACAATGCCCACAGTAGTAGTGCTCCTTATGCAATGTCCACTGCACTGGTAGTGCCCACAGTGGTAGTGCCCCTTATATAGAGCCCATAGTAGTGGTGCCCCTTATGCAATGCCCCCAGTAGTAGTGCCTGTTATGTCCCCAGGAGTGATGCCCCTTATGAAGTGCCCCCTTTACAATGCCCTCATTAGTAGTGCCCTTAATGGTAATGCCCCTGTGTAGTATTGCTCCCAGTAGTAATGTCGCCTGTAGTAATGTCCCCAGTCGTTTAGCCCATGTAGTTTAGCCCCATGTAGTTTGCCCCAAGTAGTAATGATGACCCCAGTAGTAATACCCCCCCAGTAGTAATGCGCCCCTGTAGTTATGCCCCCAGTAGTAATGCGCCCCTGTAGTTATGCCCCCAGTAGTAATGCGCCCCTGTAGTTATGCCCCCAGTAATAATGCGCCCCTGTAGTTTAGCCCCATGTAGTTTGCCCCCAGTAGTTTGCCCCTAGTAATGCCCCTGTAGTTATGCCCCCCAGTAGTAATGCGCCCCTGTAGTAATGCGCCCCTGTAATTTAGCATGTAGTTTGCCCCCAGTAGTTTGCGCCAAGTAGTAATGCCCCCAGTAGTTTAGCCCCTGTAGTTATGCCTCCAGTAGTAATGCCCCTGTAGTTATACCCACAGTAGTAATGCACCCCAGTAGTTATGCCCCCAGTAGTAATGCGCCCCTGTAGTTATGCCCTCAGTAGTAATGAGCCCCTGTAGGTTTGCCCCATGTAGTTTGCCCCCAGTAGCTTGCCCCAAGTAGTAATGCTCCCAGTAGTTTAGCCCCTGTAGTTATGCCCCCAGTAGTAATGCCCCTGTAGTTATACCCCCAGTAGTAATGCGCCCCTGTAGTTATGCCCCTACTAGTAATGTGCCCCTGCAGTTATGCCCTCAGTAGTAATGTGCCCCTGTAGGTTTGCCCCATGTAGTTTGCCCCCAGTAGTAATGCCCCCAGTAGCTTGCCCCAAGTAGTTTAGCCCCCAGTAGTTTAGCCCCTGTAGTTATGCCCCCAGTAGTAATGCCCCTGTAGTTATGCCCCCAGTAGTAATGCCCCTGTAGTTATGCCCCCAGTAGTAATGTCCCCAGTAGTAATGCCCCTGTAGTTATACCCCCAATAGTAAAGTGTCCCTGTAGTTATGCCCTCAGTAGTAATGCGCCCCTGTAGGTTTGCCCCCAGTAGTTTTCCCCAAGTAGTAATGCCCCCAGTAGCTTGCCCCCTTGTAGCCCCTGTAGTTTAGCCCCCCTGTAGTTATGCCCCCAGTAGTAGTCACACGTTTAAAAAAAAAAAACAAAAAAAAAAAACGTACTTACGAATCCCCGCTCCCGCTGTGATCCTCCTGGCATCCGCTTCACTCCGCTCCCCAGCACTATGAGAGAGACGTCATGACGTCTCTCTCATAGCATGCACTGAGCCGGAAGCAGGAACTCAGTAGTGAGCTCCTGCCACCGGCTGTGCAGGGAGAGCCGGGCGCCGCTGATAACACAATCCGGCACACATCGGGTTAGGTGAGCCGGAGGAGGCGGAACTGCGTTCCGTCTCCAAGTGAAACTGATGGAACACAGTTCCGCCCCATTCCAGCTCACTTTAACCCCTGCCCTGCATATTCCAGTTCCTGGAGGTTTGATGGTAGCAGATCCAGAAGGATCCATGCTATTGTGCTGCTGTCTTCATATTGTCTACCTACCATTTCCAAGGTGCAATTGAGAACGTGATTCGTCAGATCACATGACCCCTTTCCAATAATTTACTGTCCAATTCCTGTGTTCCTGAGCATACCCACACCAGGACCTGGCATAATGTAATATAGGGGGTCATTCCGAGTTGATCGCTAGCTGCCGTTGTTCGCAGCGCAGTGATCAGGCTAAAAAGCGGCACTTCTACGCATGCGTATGGGACGCAATGCGCACGCGCAACGTATTTTCACAACAAGCAATGCAGTTTCACACAAGGTCTAGCGACGCTTTTCAGTCGCACTGCTGACCGCTGAGTGATTGACAGGAAAGGGGCGTTTCTGGAAGGTAACTGACCGTTTTCAGGGAGTGTGCTGAAAAACGCAGGCGTGTCAGATACAAACGCAGGCGTGGCTGGGAAAACACGGGCGTGGCTGTCCGAACGCAGGGCGTGTTTGTGACGTCAAAACAGGAACTAAATAGTCTGAAGTGATCGCAAGCTAGGAGTAGGTCTGGAGCTACTCAGAAACTGCTCGAAAATATTTTGAAGCAGTTATTTGATCCTTTCGTTCGCACTTCTGCTAAGCTAAGATACACTCCCAGAGGGCGGCGGCTTAGCGTTTGCACGGCTGCTAAAAGCAGCTAGCAAGTGAACAACTTGGAATGAGGGTCATAGTATCACCGAATACTGTGCTCTTACCTTGTCGTTCATTCTTGATTGTCACGTCTTTGGTACGATCTTTGTGTCTTACAAACTTCCAAACCTGCATGGAGAGATAGACAGTGACATCCTGACACCTTATAGGAACCTGACACACACAGTGACACAGTCATCAACCAGACACCTCCCCTGGTGTTACTGTATAATGCCCCATTCCCAGCAGTCACCTCTCCAGTCATCACCCAGACACCTCCCCTGGTGTTACTGTATAATGCCCCATTCCCAGCAGTCACCTCTCCAGTCATCACCCAGACACCTCCCCTGGTGTTACTGTATAATGCCCCATTCCCAGCAGTCACCTCTCCAGTCATCACCCAGACACCTCCCCTGGTGTTACTGTATAATGCCCCATTCCCAGCAGTCACCTCTCCAGTCATCACCCAGACACCTCCCCTGGTGTTACTGTATAATGCCCCATTCCCAGCAGTCACCTCTCCAGTCATCACCCAGACACCTCTCCTGGTGTTACTGTATAATGCCCCATCCCCAGCAGTCACCTCTCCAGTCATCACCCAGACACCTCCCCTGGTGTTACTGTATAATGTCCCATTCCCAGCAGTCACCTCTCCAGTCATCACCCAGACACCTCCCCTGGTGTTACTGTATAATGCCCCATTCCCAGCAGTCACCTCTCCAGTCATCACCCAGACACCTCCCCTGGTGTTACTGTATAATGTCCCATTCCCAGCAGTCACCTCTCCAGTCATCACCCAGACACCTCCCCTGGTGTTACTGTATAATGGCCCATTCCCAGCAGTCACCTCTCCAGTCATCACCCAGACACCTCCCCTGGTGTTACTGTATAATGCCCCATTCCCAGCAGTCACCTCTCCAGTCATCACCCAGACACCTCCCCTGGTGTTACTGTATAATGCCCCATTCCCAGCAGTCACCTCTCCAGTCATCACCCAGACACCTCTCCTGGTGTTACTGTATAATGCCCCATCCCCAGCAGTCACCTCTTCAGTCAGAAGGTGAATGATTTTATTGCTAAGCTTCAGAATCTTCCTGTCGCTGTCTTCAGGCACCACCGAGTCACACACAGACACCGTACTGCTGCCTCGGCTCTCCCTGGTTCCTTCTGATACGCTGGGACTGGTCCTGTAAGCAACCGGTTCACCGGATTTCTTCACGACTATGAGATCCTGTATGTCAAAGACACAATTTGTTATGCAACGTACAAGTAAATACTGTGTTCCTAAACCAACAGCCAATCGCTCGCTGGATCAGTTACACAAAGGTTGAGCATCATTCTTCAAACACTGGACTTATATTCCTCAATAACTAGCACATAAGAGATTCAGATCTACCAATAAAGGAATTGTCACGATCCAGGTAATTCCTTATCAGTATTTACCTTCCAAATACCTCCTGAGACTGTCCCAGCGTTCCAAGCCTGGATTCCATCTGCACTGTCTGTGTGCAGCACCAGAGCTGGCCCTAACCAATATGATGCCCTAGGCAAGATTTTGGCTGGTGCCCCCTAGCACCACCGCTAGTTCCGCCTCTGACCCTGCACCCCTTTCCCAGCACCATCACCCCCACCCATAGCAGTCCTTTTTTGTTTTCCTACCCCCTGTAATTTAAATAAGAACAGTGTGCACATTCGGTGCACAGCCCATAAAGGTATGTGTTTTTGCTGGCAAGGGGCATGGCCACACAATAGTACCCCCAATTCAAATTATGCCTCACAGTAGTGCAACTTTATTCACAATTTATCATACGATAGTGTCCCTTATTTACATTACATCACACAGTAGTACCAATTTACCAATTTACCTTATATACGTTACTTCTCACAGTAGTGCCCCTCATTCACATAACATCATACTGAATTGCTCCTTATTCACATTACACCACACCATATTGCTCTTTATTCTCATTACACCACACCATATTGCTCCTTATTCACATTACACCATACCATATTGCTCTTTATTCACATTAGACCACACAGTAGTGCCCTTTCTATACGTTACGCTACACAGTAGAGCACCTTATACACATAATGCCACACATTGGTAATGCATTTTTACACATAATACCACACAGTAATGCCCCTTACACATATGACACACATTATTAATGTCCTTATAAACATAGTGTGCCTTACGCATTATGACAACCCTTATTAATGCCCTAATACACATAATTTCCCTTACACATATGCCGCACATTGTTAATGCCCTTATACACATAATGACACACATAATGTCCCTTACATATATGCCGCACATTGTTAATGCCCTTATACACGTAATGACACACATAATGTCCCTTACACATATGCCGCACATTATTAGTGCCCTTATACATATAATGACACACATAGTGCTCCTTACACATATGTTACACATTATTAATGCCCTTATACAAATAATGACACATATAGTTGCTGGCGTGAGTCAACTGGCAGCTCTGCTAACATCGGGTACCTATTTCTTATGAAAAGGCATCTTATTTGCATTGCTATGTGGCTAGGATGCACAAGCAGCTTCTGCTGATTAAAATGATATGCAGCATGCCTATATATTGTGTGCGACTGTGGCTGTATCTGCATACGAAATACTGCACACAGAATATAAGCATTTTAATCAGCAGAAGCTGCTTGTGCCCCTAGGCATACCAGATGCCATAGGCAAATGCCTAGTTTGCCTATGCCTAAGGCTGGCTCTGTGCAGCACGCTGCATCTCATTGTCTCTAATCTCTTTACTGTGATTCTGGCAGCATCAGGGTTAAGTTTCACATGCAAGTTACAAACAATCTTTCCCTCCAAAAAGCTAACATGGGCGCAGCCATGTTTTCCTAATCACATGTTACCATTCAGCCTATCAGCTGCACTCTACTCTCAGCCTGATTACCCAGCAGCTGCACTCTGGTCTCTGGTTAATCAGCCAGCCAATCCCTGTTTCCCAGCTGGTATAAATATCTTGTTCCTGGGGTGGAAAGGGGTCAGTTCTTCAATTGTCTTCAGTGATTCCAGTGTGCAGTCCTCCCATGGACTTTCTCTGCAGTACAGCCTGACTCTGCAGTGTCTCATCATTGCATCCTGTGACTGGCAGTTACCGACACCAGCTTCCAGCAGTGCTCTGCCCTGCCAGTAACCATCGGTGTTCCACCATCGATCTCCAGCCACCATCGGTGTTCCGCCATCGATCCCAAGTCACCATCGGTGTTCCGCCATCGATTCCAAGTCACCATCGGTGTTCCGCCATCGATCCCAAGTCACTATCGGTGTTCCGCCATCGATCCCAAGTCACCATCTGTGTTCCGCCATCGATCCCAAGTTACCATCGGTGTTCCGCCAACGATCCCAAGTCACCATCGGTTTTCTATCATCAGTATTCCTCTGAACTGTGTTTCCTATTACCAGTACCAAGTCATCAGTATTCCTCTGAACTGTGTTTAATAAAACCTTTGAACTTTCCTTCGTTGTCTTGGTCACGCCTTCGGGCATTTGTTCTAAAGGTTCCCTGCATGTCCAAGAACCCTGTACTGCCTCCCAGGTACACATATACCTCAGCCCCTATAACTGAGGCTTCCCCCTGGTCAGCACCAGCCCTAAGTTGTGACAGGAATAACATCACTAGCCTCTCCATAACAACATACCAACACTGCACCTATAGCACCAGCCCTAAGTTGTGACAGTAAGCACTGACCCAATGGATCCGGCTGGAGACCAGATCCAAGCGACCAGGCCGATGCAAGAACTTGCAGCCTGCCTTGAACGTCAGGAGGCTGCACGGGGCCATGTGATTCGCTGTCTCCAGGACCTCTCCTCTCGGCTGGATGGAATACAAGTAACCCTCCGTGGTTCAGGGGCGTCCAGTGTGCCGACTGCAGTACCTTTGGTGGTATCCCCACCCACCATTCCCGTTTCTGCTCCTTGTCTCCATTTACCGACACCTGCCAAGTTTGATGGTTCCTCAAAAGCCTGTCGGGGTTTCCTAAATCAGTGTGAGATATATTTCGAGTTACAGCCTGGCAGTTTCCCAACTGACTGCACCAAGGTTGCTTACATCATCTCCCTCCTCAGTGGCTCTGCTCTCGATTGGGCATCACCTCTATGGGAGCAGTCAGATGCCGTGCTCTCTTCATATGCAGACTTCGTGGCAACCTTCAGGTGCATCTTTGACGAACCCTCAGCATCCTCTGATATCCTCCGGCTACGTCAGGGGACACAAACAGTCGGTCAATGTCTGGTACAGTTCCAGATCCTAGCGTCTGAACTTTCCTGGAATGATGACACTCTTTACTCAGCCCAAGAAGGGGCGTCTGTGTCTACAGCCCAAGAAGGGGCGTCTGTGTCTACAGCCCAAGAAGGGGCGTTTGTGTCTACAGCCCAAGAAGGGGCGTCTGTGTCTACAGCCCAGGAAGGGGCGTCTGTGTCTACAGCCCAGGAAGGGGCGTCTGTGTCTACAGCCCAGGAAGGGGCGTCTGTGTCTACAGCCCAGGAAGGGGCGTCTGTGTCTACAGCCCAGGAAGGGGCGTTCGTTTCTGCAACCCCAGGAGGGGTATCCAATGTTCAAGCTCTAGTAGGGGCATATGAGTCTTCTCAAAAAGGAGTTTCTGATCTGTCAACCCCAGGAGGGGTGCTGGAGAAAACAACCCTGAGAGAGGTGTCTGATTCGTCAACCCTAGGAGAGGGGTCACCAAAGTTTCAGCCCCAAGGGAAGTATCCAGAGCCAAGTTCCCAGATGGAAATTTTTGTGCTACAGATGCAGTTATGAACTCCAGTTTGCCGTCTTCAGAGAGCACCACCCTGTTGGCATCCAGCATGGACCATGTCCAGGATGGTCTAACTGAACACTCGGATACAACTCATTCCGGTTCTAACCGGATTCTGACTCCTTCAGTTCCAGCCGATTCCGATATCTCTGGACCCAATCCGGTTCCATCCGTAGGTCCAAAGACTCCTTCAGTTCCAGCTGATTCGAATGTCAATCCAAAGACTCCTCCGGTCCCAGCCGGTTCAAGCTTTTCCGGACCCAATCCGGTCCCATCAGTCTGTCCGGATCAGCCTCCTTCGGTTCCAGCCGACTCCAGTACCTTCGGATCTAATCCTGCCCTATCCGTCGGTCTAAAGACTCCGCCGGTCTCAGCCGGTTCAAGTTTGTCTGGACTCAATCTGGTCTCATCCATAAGTCCGGTACAGCCTCCCCTGGTTCCAGCCAGTTCAAGTTCATCAGGATTCAATCTAGATCCTTCCGTTTGTTCAGGTAAAAAATTTATAAGAAGTGTCCTGGGGCCACTCCTAAAGGAGGGGGTGCTGTCACGATCCAGGTAATTCCTTATCAGTATTTACCTTCCAAATACCTCCTGAGACTGTCCCAGCGTTCCAAGCCTGGATTCCATCTGCACTGTCTGTGTTCAGCACGCTGCATCTCATTGTCTCTAATCTCTTTACTGTGATTCTGGCAGCATCAGGGTTAAGTTTCACATGCAAGTTACAAACAATCTTTCCCTCCAAAAAGCTAACATGGGCGCAGCCATGTTTTCCTAATCACATGTTACCATTCAGCCTATCAGCTGCACTCTACTCTCAGCCTGATTACCCAGCAGCTGCACTCTGGTCTCTGGTTAATCAGCCAGCCAATCCCTGTTTCCCAGCTGGTATAAATATCTTGTTCCTGGGGTGGAAAGGGGTCAGTGCTTCAATTGTCTTCAGTGATTCCAGTGTGCAGTCCTCCCATGGACTTTCTCTGCAGTACAGCCTGACTCTGCAGTGTCTCATCATTGCATCCTGTGACTGGCAGTTACCGACACCAGCTTCCAGCAGTGCTCTGCCCTGCCAGTAACCATCGGTGTTCCACCATCGATATCCAGTCACCATCGGTGTTCCGCCATCGATCCCAAGTCACCTTCGGTGTTCCGCCATCGATCCCAAGTCACCATCGGTGTTCCGCCATCGCTCCCAAGTCACCATCGGTGTTCCGCCATCAATCCCAAGTCACCATCGGTGTTCCGCCATCGATCCCAAGTCACCATCGGTGTTCCGCCATCGATCCCAAGTTACCATCGGTGTTCCGCCATCGATCCCAAGTCACCATCGGTTTTCTATCATCAGTATTCCTCTGAACTGTGTTTCCTATTACCAGTACCTAGTCATCAGTATTCCTCTGAACTGTGTTTAATAAAACCTTTGAACTTTCCTTCGTTGTCTTGGTCACGCCTTCGGGCATTTGTTCTAAAGGTTCCCTGCATGTCCAAAAACCCTGTACTGCCTCCCAGGTACACATATACCTCAGCCCCTGTAACTGAGGCTTCCCCCTGGTCAGCACCAGCCCTAAGTTGTGACAGTAAGCACTGACCCAATGGATCCGGCTGGAGACCAGGTCCAAGCGACCAGGCCGATGCAAGAACTTGCAGCCTGCCTTGAACGTCAGGAGGCTGCACGGGGCCATGTGATTCGCTGTCTCCAGGACCTCTCCTCTCGGCTGGATGGAATACAAGTAACCCTCCGTGGTTCAGGGGCGTCCAGTGTGCCGACTGCAGTACCTTTGGTGGTATCCCCACCCACCATTCCTGTTTCTGCTCCTTGTCTCCATTTACCGACACCTGCCAAGTTTGATGGTTCCTCAAAAGCCTGTCGGGGTTTCCTAAATCAGTGTGAGATATATTTCGAGTTACAGCCTGGCAGTTTCCCAACTGACTGCTCCAAGGTTGCTTACATCATCTCCCTCCTCAGTGGCTCTGCTCTCGATTGGGCATCACCTCTATGGGAGCAGTTAGATGCCGTGCTCTCTTCATATGCAGACTTCGTGGCAACCTTCAGGTGCATCTTTGATGAACCCTCAGCCTCCTCTGATATCCTCCGGCTACGTCAGGGGACACAAACAGTCGGTCAATGTCTGGTACAGTTCCAGATCCTAGCGTCTGAACTTTCCTGGAATGATGACACTCTTTACTCAGCCCAAGAAGGGGCGTCTGTGTCTACAGCCCAAGAAGGGGAGTCTGTGTCTACAGCCCAAGAAGGGGCGTCTGTGTCTACAGCCCAAGAAGGGGCGTCTGTGTCTACAGCCCAGGAAGGGGCGTCTGTGTCTACAGCCCAGGAAGGGGCGTCTGTGTCTACAGCCCAGGAAGGGGCGTCTGTGTCTACAGCCCAGGAAGGGGCGTCTGTGTCTACAGCCCAGGAAGGGGCGTTCGTTTCTGCAACCCGAGGAGGGGTATCCAATGTTCAAGCTCTAGTAGGGGCATATGAGTCTTCTCAAAAAGGAGTTTCTGATCTGTCAACCCCAGGAGGGGTGCTGGAGAAAACAACCCTGAGAGAGGTGTCTGATTCGTCAACCCTAGGAGGGGTCACCAAAGTTTCAGCCCCAAGGGAAGTATCCAGAGCCAAATTCCCAGATGGAAATTTTTGTGCTACAGATGCAGTTATGAACTCCAGTTTGCCGTCTTCAGAGAGCACCACCATTTGGCATCCAGCATGGACCATGTCCAGGATGGTCTAACTGAACACTCGGATACAACTCATTCCGGTTCTAACCGGATTCTGACTCCTTCAGTTCCAGCCAATTCCGATATCTCTGGACCCAATCCGGTTCCATCCGTAGGTCCAAAGACTCCTTCAGTTCCAGCTGATTCGAATGTCAATCCAAAGACTCCTCCGGTCCCAGCCGGTTCAAGCTTTTCCGGACCCAATCCGGTCCCATCAGTCTGTCCGGATCAGCCTCCTTCGGTTCCAGCCGACTCCAGTACCTTCGGATCTAATCCTGCCCTATCCGTCGGTCTAAAGACTCCGCCGGTCTCAGCCGGTTCAAGTTTGTCTGGACTCAATCTGGTCTCATCCATAAGTCCGGTACAGCCTCCTCTGGTTCCAGCCAGTTCAAGTTCATCAGGATTCAATCTAGATCCTTCCGTTTGTTCAGGTAAAAAATGTATAAGAAGTGTCCTGGGGCCACTCCTAAAGGAGGGGGTGCTGTCACGATCCAGGTAATTCCTTATCAGTATTTACCTTCCAAATACCTCCTGAGACTGTCCCAGCATTCCAAGCCTGGATTCCATCTGCACTGTCTGTGTGCAGCACGCTGCATCTCATTGTCTCTAATCTCTTTACTGTGATTCTGGCAGCATCAGGGTTAAGTTTCACATGCAAGTTACAAACAATCTTTCCCTCCAAAAAGCTAACATGGGCGCAGCCAGAGCCGGCCATAGGCATAGGCAAACTAGGCAATTGCCTAGGGCATTTGATATGCCTAGGGGCATCAGCAGCTTCTGCTGATTAAAATGATATGTGGCATGACTATACTCTGCATGTAGCATTTAATATGCAGATACAGCCACAGTCTCACACAATATATAGGCATGCTGCATATCAGTTTAATCAGCAGAAGCTGCTTGTGCATCCTAGCCACATAGCAATGCAAATAAGATGCATTTTCATTAAAAAAAGATGCCCGACGTTAGCATTGAGGCAAGATTTATGAGGACAAATCTGTATCCAAGCAGAGGCAGAGGTCACAGTGTTAGTGGCAGTGTGAGGGATGTGTGCATGTGAGTGGATTGGTTGTGCAGTAGTGTTCAGAATATGTGTAAGGGGTGTAAATACCAAATTGCTTTCTAACAAATATTTAAAATGCCCGCTCTAATATATACTGCAGATGCCAGGCGCATCTTATTACCATATACGATAAAAGTGCACTGTACATCTCAAAACACTACATCCCTTAAGAGAAAAGAATACACCCACACATTGTCTGAGTTCCAAAGCTCATTGATGTATATATTTGTTATTAAAAGGATATGTACTGTATTCAATATATCACAATGTACAGTATACATATAGTTACATGGTTACAATTTATACAGTAAGCAGTTAATACAAACTAAATCAAATACATACAGTTACAGGCCAGCATACGGGTGTAGTACGGCTGACCGGCGGTCTCCTGACCGCCGGTCAGCTTACAGACGCCGGGATCCCGGCAGCATACCGACGCCGGGATCCCGGCGGGGAGGGGCGAGTGCAGCAAGCCCCTTGCGGGCTCGCTGCGCTCGCCACGCTGCGGGCTCGGTGGCGACCTGCGGTCGCCACGGGTTCTATTCCCACTCTATGGGTGTCGTGGACACCCACGAGTGGAAATAGTCCCTGTTGGTCGGCATGCCAACCATCGGGATAGTGAGCGCTCGGCATGGTGGAGGAGGTCATGTGACTGTCGGTCACATGAATACCACCCCAGCATACAATATCATTCCCTCAATGCATCCTCCTCTTAATATATATCTCTCTCTCAGCAAATAAATACAGGAACTGGTCTGGCAACACCTCCACCATCGTCTGGGACAAAACAGCAACTAACTCCTGTGTGTCTGATCAGCAATGTGCTATCTAGTTTGGGGGAGTGCACACATCTAGTCTAAGGGAGGGAACTTTCTCATTCATGATGAGTCACTGGTCTGTTCATATGCTAACAAAGTTCAGCCTTGAAGACATCAAAAGGGCTGTCCTGAGTTTCCTGTCCACCACCTGTCCATTGTTCTAATAAGAGTGACTTTAGCTTTCATACATTTAATCATAACTACTTGTTGCAATGTCCTACAACTTAATAACAAGTATCAAATGAATCTACACATTAATCTGGTTGCTTTAATACCAAATACGACATGTCTATCTTGCTCTGCTCCAATAATACACATACATGATGTTACTCCATTTTATAATTTTAAATCATTATGATGTCTGGCGCTTGATATTATTATAATTATGTGCTGTATGAAATATGTGTCGAATCTATCTCTGTGGTATGTCCGTGTAAATGTGTATGTTACCATATATTGCTGTGCTTGCTGTGCGTATTTGCAAGCATAGCAACTTATAATGTGTGGAGTCTGTATGTTCTCTCTATGTAATATTTTTGACTTCGACAGGGGCATTATGTGTGTCATGTAAAATAAGAATTTACTTACCGATAATTCTATTTCTCGGAGTCCGTAGTGGATGCTGGGGTTCCTGAAAGGACCATGGGGAATAGCGGCTCCGCAGGAGACAGGGCACAAAAGTAAAGCTTTCCGATCAGGTGGTGTGCACTGGCTCCTCCCCCTATGACCCTCCTCCAAGCCAGTTAGGTACTGTGCCCGGACGAGCGTACACAATAAGGGAGGAATTTTGAATCCCGGGTAAGACTCATACCAGCCACACCAATCACACCGTACAACTTGTGATCAAAACCAGTTAACAGTATGATAACAGAGGAGCCTCTGAAAGATGGCTTCCTAACAATAACCCGAATTAGTTAACAATAACTATGTACAATTATTGCAGATAATCCGCACTTGGGATGGGCGCCCAGCATCCACTACGGACTCCGAGAAATAGAATTATCGGTAAGTAAATTCTTATTTTCTCTATCGTCCTAGTGGATGCTGGGGTTCCTGAAAGGACCATGGGGATTATACCAAAGCTCCCAAACGGGCGGGAGAGTGCGGATGACTCTGCAGCACCGAATGAGAGAACTCCAGGTCCTCCTTAGCCAGAGTATCAAATTTGTAAAATTTTACAAACGTGTTCTCCCCTGACCACGTAGCTGCTCGGCAAAGTTGTAATGCCGAGACCCCTCGGGCAGCCGCCCAAGATGAGCCCACCTTCCTTGTGGAGTGGGCCTTTACAGATTTAGGCTGTGGCAGGCCTGCCACAGAATGTGCAAGTTGGATTGTGCTACAGATCCAACGAGCAATCGTCTGCTTAGACGCAGGAGCACCCATCTTGTTGGGTGCATACAATATAAACAACGAGTCAGATTTTCTGACTCCAGCTGTCCTTGCAATATATATTTTTAATGCTCTGACAACGTCCAGTAACTTGGAGTCCTCCAAGTCACTTGTAGCCGCAGGCACTACAATAGGCTGGTTCAGATGAAATGCTGACACCACCTTAGGGAGAAAATGCGGACGAGTCCGCAGTTCTGCCCTGTCCGAATGGAAAATCAGATATGGGCTTTTGTAAGATAAAGCTGCCAGTTCTGACACTCTCCTGGCCGAAGCCAGGGCTAGTAACATGGTCACTTTCCATGTGAGATATTTTAAATCCACCTTTTTTAGTGGTTCAAACCAATGAGATTTTAGAAATTCCAAAACCACATTGAGATCCCACGGTGCCACTGGAGGCACCACAGGAGGCTGTATATGCAGCACTCCCTTAACAAAAGTCTGGACTTCAGGAACTGAAGCCAATTCTTTTTGAAAGAAAATCGACAGGGCCGAAATTTGAACCTTAATAGATCCCAATTTGAGACCCATAGACAATCCTGATTGCAGGAAATGTAGGAATCGACCCAGTTGAAATTCCTCCGTCGGAGCACTCCGATCCTCGCACCACGCAACATATCTTCGCCAAATGCGGTGATAGTGTTGCACGGTTACTTCCTTCCTTGCTTTAATCAAAGTAGGAATGACTTCTTCCGGCATGCCTTTTTCCTTTAGGATCCGGCGTTCAACCGCCATGCCGTCAAACGCAGCCGCGGTAAGTCTTGAAACAGACAGGGACCCTGCTGAAGCAAGTCCCTCCTTAGAGGTAGAGGCCACGGATCTTCCGTGATCATCTCTTGAAGTTCCGGGTACCAAGTCCTTCTTGGCCAATCCGGAACCACTAGTATCGTTCTTACGCCTCTTTGCCGTATAATTCTCAATACTTTTGGTATGAGAGGCAGAGGAGGAAACACATACACCGACTGGTACACCCAAGGCGTTACCAGCGCGTCCACAGCTATTGCCTGCGGATCTCTTGACCTGGCGCAATACCTGTCCAGTTTTTTGTTGAGGCGAGATGCCATCATGTCCACCATTGGTCTTTCCCAACGGGTTACCAGCATGTGGAAGACTTCCGGATGAAGTCCCCACTCTCCCGGGTGAAGGTCGTGTCTGCTGAGGAAGTCTGCTTCCCAGTTGTCCACTCCCGGGATGAACACTGCTGACAGTGCTATCACATGATTCTCTGCCCAGCGAAGAATCCTTGCAGCTTCTGCCATTGCACTCCTGCTTCTTGTGCCGCCCTGTCTGTTCACATGGGCGACTGCCGTGATGTTGTCCGACTGGATCAACACCGGTTTTCCTTGAAGCAGAGGTTCTGCCTGGCTTAGAGCATTGTAGATTGCTCTTAGTTCCAGAATGTTTATGTGAAGAGACGTTTCCAGGCTCGTCCACACTCCCTGGAAGTTTCTTCCTTGTGTGACTGCTCCCCAGCCTCTCAGGCTGGCGTCCGTGGTCACCAGGATCCAATCCTGTATGCCGAATCTGCGGCCCTCCAATAGATGAGCACTCTGCAACCACCACAGAAGAGATACCCTTGTCCTTGGAGACAGGGTTATCCGCTGGTGCATCTGAAGATGCGACCCTGACCATTTGTCTAACAGATCCCTCTGGAAAATTCGTGCATGGAATCTGCCGAATGGAATTGCTTCGTAAGAAGCCACCATTTTTCCCAGGACTCTTGTGCATTGATTTACAGACACCTTTCCTGGTTTTAGGAGGTTCCTGACAAGCTCGGACAACTCCTTGGCTTTTTCCTCCGGGAGAAAAACCTTTTTCTGAACCGTGTCCAGAATCATCCCTAGGAACAGCAGACGAGTTGTCGGCATTAACTGGGATTTTGGAATATTCAGAATCCAGCCGTGCTGTTTTAGCACTTCTTGAGACAGTGCTAATCCCCTCTCTAGCTGTTCTCTGGACCTTGCCCTTATTAGGAGATCGTCCAAGTATGGGATAATTAATACGCCTTTTCTTCGAAGAAGAATCATCATCTCGGCCATTACCTTTGTAAAGACCCGAGGTGCCGTGGATCTAAGCTAAACTTTCTCTAAGCAGCTCTTTAGGAGAGCCACCTAGATTGCACCCTTCTCGGCCGGGCACAAAAATCTAACTGGCTTGGAGGAGGGTCATAGGGGGAGGAGCCAGTGCACACCACCTGATCGGAAAGCTTTACTTTTGTGCCCTGTCTCCTGCGGAGCCGCTATTCCCCATGGTCCTTTCAGGAACCCCAGCATCCACTAGGACGATAGAGAAAAATGCATTAATAATGTGCAACATATGTTTAAGGGGCACTATGTGTGTCATTATGTGTAAAAGGGCATTAATAAAGGTTGTCATAATGTGTAAGGCGCATTATGTTTATAAGGACATTAATAAGGTGTCTCATGTGTAAGGGGCATTACTGTGTGGAATTATGTGTATAAATGCATTACTAATGTGTGGCATTATGTGTATAAGGTGCTCTACTATGTGGTGTTGCGTATAGAAAGGGCACTACTGTGTCGTCTAATGTGAATAAAGAACAATAGGGTGTGGTGTAATGTGAATAAGGAGCAATTCAGTGTGATGTAATGTGAATAAGGGGCACTACTGTGAGGAGTAACGTTTATAAGGTAAAGTGATACTACTGTGGGATGTAATGTGAATTATGGACACTATCGCATGAACAAATGTGAATAAAGTTGCAGTACTGTGTGGCGTAATTGGAATTGGGGTTACTATTGTGTGGCCATGCCCTTTGCCAGCAAAAACACACCCCTTTTTGGGCTGTGCGCCAAATGTGCGAGCTGTTCCTATTTAAAATATAGGGGGTACAAACACCAAAATAAGGACTGCTATGGGTAAGGGGTGCTGGGAAAGAGGTGCAAGGTCAGAGGCGGAACCAGCGGTGGTGCTAGGGGGCACCAGCCAAAATCTTGCCTAGGGCATCATATTGGTTAGGGCCGGCTCTGGGCGCAGCCATGTTTTCCTAATCACATGTTACCATTCAGCCTATCAGCTGCACTCTACTCTCAGCCTGATTACCCAGCAGCTGCACTCTGGTCTCTGGTTAATCAGCCAGCCAATCCCTGTTTCCCAGCTGGTATAAATATCTTGTTCCTGGGGTGGAAAGGGGTCAGTGCTTCAATTGTCTTCAGTGATTCCAGTGTGCAGTCCTCCCATGGACTTTCTCTGCAGTACAGCCTGACACTGCAGTGTCTCATCATTGCATCCTGTGACTGGCAGTTACCGACACCAGCTTCCAGCAGTGCTCTGCCCTGCCAGTAACCATCGGTGTTCCACCATCGATCTCCAGTCACCATCGGTGTTCCGCCATCGATCCCAAGTCACCATCGGTGTTCCGTCATCGATCCCAAGTCACCATCGGTGTTCCGTCATCGATCCCAAGTCACCATCGGGGTTCCGCCATCGATCCCAAGTCACCATCTGTGTTCCGCCATCGATCCCAAGTTACCATCGGTGTTCCACCATCGATCCCAAGTCACCATCGGTTTTCTATCATCAGTATTCCTCTGAACTGTGTTTCCTATTACCAGTACCAAGTCATCAGTATTCCTCTGAACTGTGTTTAATAAAACCTTTGAACTTTCCTTCGTTGTCTTGGTCACGCCTTCGGGCATTTGTTCTAAAGGTTCCCTGCATGTCCAAGAACCCTGTACTGCCTCCCAGGTACACATATACCTCAGCCCCTATAACTGAGGCTTCCCCCTGGTCAGCACCAGCCCTAAGTTGTGACAGGAATAACATCACTAGCCTCCCAATAACAACATACCAACACTGCACCTATAGCATTGCTTGTATAAGCAGTCTATGATTTGTTGTTGTGCTTATAGGTAACAGAGATACTTTGGTGATATTCCCAGAATCCCTCACTTCTCCAGTCAGGGCATAGCTTTATTAGCAGAGATAAGAGTGATGTCACCTGGACATTCCCGGGATCCCTCACCTCTCCAGTCAGCAGGTAGATAATCTCCAGGGTGAGACCGAATATTGTTTTAGTCATGTTGGCGTTCTCATCCTGGTGACCGCCAATTTGCTATGGACCAAGCAGAAGGCACTGACCTGCGGACAAAAAATAAACACATACACATGAATACATGGAGTACATGCATATATAAATATGCAATTAGTGAAAAAATAGGATTTTAATTACCTACCGGTAAATCCTTTTCTTGTAGTCCGTAGAGGATACTGGGGTCCATTTAGTACCATGAGTATAGACGGGTCCACTAGGAGCCATGGGCACTTTAAGGATTAGATAGTGTGGGCTGGCTCCTCCTTCTATGCCCCTCCTACCAGACTCAGTCTAGGAAACTGTGCCCGAGGAGACGGACATACTTTGAGAGAAGGATAGATAAGGATAGTGGTGAGATTCCGAACCAGCACACACAACAAGAGGAAAGCCTAGCTTGTTATGATTCCAGCACTCCTGGCCAGAGGAGGTCTTATGACAATGACCGGAGCACTGGAATGGAATGCTGGGAACGGGAGCAGGAAAGAATAATAGCCCCTGGTGCCCTAACTCTGTTGTCTCACCCGTGCTATCGGAAATCCCTTGCGAGACTATGGTTTCTTGAGCCCTTGGCAGCCGCGTTTGAAGGGCGGATTATGTCTGCCCAACTCCGATGCCCCCCGGTCTTAATGAGAGACAAAGGGAAATCCGAGGCAGGATGATAACAAGAGGACCTCTAGCTAACAACAGGCCAGGGGCTACGAGCTAACTAAAAAACCTAAAGTATGTGCGGAAAAACCGCCAGGGAAAAGGACAACCAAAATCCACTTGTCCAATACTCCTACCCGGCACCGCCGGATACTAGAGTGGACCTGTGGAAGCGGAACCCTCCGCAAAATGCTCCAAACACAAATAATAAAGGGTAAAGCGGCCGAGCCGCTACACACGGCAGAGCCGTGACTCACGAACACCACTGGATGTTAAATGGTGATCGGTCAGGACTCCAGGGACGAGATGATAACTCCCGAGTACAGGACTTCAGAGGACTGGAACGACCGGATACAGCAAGACTGGAAACAGACTCTCAGCAAACAAAGACAGCATGCAGGAAGCTATTACCGGCGTCTGTGAGAAGCCCTGAGAGTGTATTTAAACAGGAGTCCTCCAATCAGCTGCTGACAGAGCTGATTAGAATGAATGCCGTGCAGCTGCCTTGCTGCACGGCCAGAGATCAGGTGCACCTATTAATTAAACAGGACCCAGCAACGGGGAACGCGGTCCGCCAGTGGCGTCCCCGTTGCTAGGGTCCGTGCGGCTCAGCGCGCCCGGCGTCTAGCGTTGCCAGGGAGCCGGCGGCTGTACACGGACGGCGTCCCTAGTTGCTAGGCGCCGGGCCGCGCAGACGAGCGGACCCCGGCGCCTAACAGTACCCCCCTTGAGGAGGGGTCGAGGAACCCCCTAAAGCCAGGTTTCCGAGGAAATTCCCTAAAAAATGCCCTCTTGAGCCTCGGGGCATGAAGATCCTTATCCAAGACCCAAGACCTTTCCTCTGGACCATAGCCTCTCCAGTGCACCAGAAAATAAAGCCGGCCCCGGGACAATTTGGAATCGAGAACCTTCTCCACCAAGAACTCCTGTTGTCCCTGTACATCCACCGGAGATCTACCCTGAGAGATCCTCCTTGGAAATCTAATGGAAGAAACGTATAGTTTCAACAGGGAGCAATGAAACGTATTTCCAATCCTAAGAGATCTTGGTAAACGTAACCGGAAGGCAACTGGGTTGACTCTTTTAATAATAAGAAATGGCCCAATAAATTTGGGTCCCAATCTAGCCGAGGATTGTCGAAGCCTGATGTTACGAGTCGACAACCATACCCTATCTCCCACCTTAAAAGTGCAAGGACGTCGGAGCCTGTCAGAAAATTTCTTCTCTCGAAAGGCCGCTTTTCTGAGAGCAAGGTGCACTTTTTTCCAAATGGCTCTGAGATGGGAGGTTAAGGTTAGCGGGGAGACTGAGGAATGATGAAAAAAAGAATTAGCTCTGGGGTGAAAACCAAAAACTGAAAAGAATGGAGACACTTTAGTGGAGGAATGACAGGAATTATTGTAAGCAAACTCCGCCAACGGAAGAAACTCGGACCAATCATTCTGGAGTTTGGCTGAATACAAACGCAAATACTGTTTCAATGATTGGTTAACTCGCTCGGTTTGCCCGTTGGATTGTAGGTGGTAACCGGATGTTAACGACAATTTCATCTTTAATGAAGCACAAAAACACTTCCAGAATTGTGCGATGAATTGTGGACCCCGATCAGAAACAATATTAGTAGGCAACCCATGAAGTCTGAAAACATGGCGGAGAAACAAAACTGCCAACCCTTGGGCAGATGGCAGTCGGGGAAGAGCAATGAAATGAGCCATCTTGCTAAAACGGTCCACTACCACCCATATGACTCGGAATCCGGCTGAAAGGGGAAGGTCTACCACAAAATCCATGGAAATATGAGACCATGGCCTGAGAGGGACATTTAAGGGCATAAGTTGCCCGATAGGCAAGGAACGGGGAACCTTATGCTGTGCACAAATCTGACATGAAAAAACAAACTCCTTAACATCTTTAGAAAGACCAGGCCACCATACTGAGCGGGAGACTAACTCCAAAGTCTTAGAGATTCCCGGATGCCCGGAAACTTTGTTATCATGGAATTCAGTCAAAACAGTAGCTCTCAAAAACTCAGGGACGTAAAGACGACCAGCAGGAGTATTTCCAGGAGCTTGGTGTTGAAGCTGTTTTAACTGGGTAAATAAATCTTGTGTGAGGCCTGCCCAAATGACCGAAGATGGAAGTATGGGAGTAACAGGACTGTTATTGTGAACCGGAAGAAAACTGCGTGACAGGGCATCAGCCTTGGTATTCCTGGAACCAGGCCTGAAAGTGATTATAAATTTGAAACGAGTAAAAAATAAAGCCCAACGTGCCTGCCGGGCATTAAGCCGCTTAGCTGATTCGATGTATTGCAGGTTTTTATGGTCAGTCAATACTGAAATGGTATGTTTTGCTCCCTCCAGCCAATGCCTCCACTCCTCGAAAGCCCACTTTATCGCCAGTAACTCCCGATTACCAACGTCATAGTTGGATTCAGCGGAGGAGAATTTCCTGGACATAAAGGCACAAGGATGTAACTCCAGAGACTCCGGATCCTTTTGAGAAAGGATAGCCCCCACTCCAACCTCCGAGGCATCAACCTCCACAACAAAGGGCAATTCCGGATTGGGATGTCTGAGGACTGGAGCCGAGACAAAGGCTTGTTTCAAGGCCCGAAAGGACAACTCTGCTTCATGCGACCAGTTGGTAGGATCCGCTCCTTTCTTTGTCAGAGCTACAATGGGAGCAACCAGGTCAGAAAAAGAATGAATGAACCTCCTATAATAATTCGCAAACCCTAAAAAGCGCTGAATTGCTTTTAAATTGGTGGGTTGCGCCCAACTGAGGATGGCCTGGAGCTTCTTTGGTTCCATGGAAAATCCCTGAGGGGAAATAATGTACCCTAAAAAAGATACCTCCGTGACATGAAACTCACACTTCTCCAGCTTGGCATATAAATGATTCTCACGTAACTTCTGAAGAACCAGACGCACCTGGGTAACATGTTGTTCCATTGATTCAGAATAAATCAGGATGTCGTCTAAGTAAACGACCACGAATTTCCCTAGGAAGTCACGGAGCACATCATTAATGAGGTCTTGAAAAACTGCTGGAGCATTGGACAAGCCGAACGGCATCACCAGGTACTCGTAGTGACCTGACTGAGTACTGAAAGCCGTCTTCCACTCATCTCCAGATTTGATTCGGATGAGGTTGTACGCTCCTCTAAGGTCAATTTTAGAAAAAAATCACAGCCGAACATAGCTGATCAAAGAGTACAGATATCAGCGGCAAAGGATAAGTATTTTTAACTGAGATCTTATTCAGGGCTCTAAAGTCAATGCAAGGTCTAAGCGAGCCATCCTTTTTCTCCACAAAGAAGAAACCTGCACTTAAAGGAGATTTTGATGGTCTAATAAATCCTTTTCCTAGGCTCTCCTTAACATAATCATTCATGGCCGCAGTTTCTGGCCCGGATAAAGCATATAATCTTCCCTTTGGTAATGCGGCACCAGGAATAAGCTCAATAGCACAATCATACGGCCGATGAGGAGGCAGAATGTCCGCATTGCCTTTGGAGAACACATCAGCAAACTCCTGGTATTCCACAGGAATGAGTTCGGGAATGGCAGCTGCTACTCTGACTGGAAACGTAATACATTCCCTATCACAAAAGGTACCCCATTGTGAAATCTCCCCCGACCGCCAATCAATGGTGGGATTATGAAAGGCCAGCCAAGGGTGACCCAGAACTACTGGAACTGCTGGGCAATGAGTAAGGAAGAACTCGATTTTTTCAGAATGTAGAGCTCCTACTGTAAGTAATACAGGGGGTGTACGGAGAGAAATAACCCCATTGGACAGTGGACTCCCATCTAAGCCATGCATGGTGACACACCTACCCAAAGGTAACTGAGGAATGCCTAAGGCCTTAGCCCAAGTTAAATCCATAAAGTTTACTGCAGCTCCACTGTCAACAAAAGCCGACACCGAAGAACTGAGGCTGCCAAAGGAAACTTTAACTGGGACTAAAAGGGAGTTATTCGAGGAGATAAGCTGCAGACCTAGGTGAACCCCTTCACAATTCACCTGGTCAAAGCGTTTCCCGACTTGTTCGGACAATTACGAGAAAAATGTCCCTTACCCCCACAGTACAGGCAAAGACCAGAATTTTGCCTTCTGGCTCTTTCTTCAGGAGACAGCCGGGAGAGACCCATCTGCATGGGCTCCTCTACGTCCTCAGGAATGGAATATACACACGGACTTGACCTTACAGGTGCTCCTTTTTCAGCCCTCCGCTCTCTGAGACGACGATCTATCTTAATAGAAAGCTCCATGAGCTTATCGAGAGTCTCAGGAGCGTGGTACTGAAGGAGACTGTCTTTTATAGACTCTGATAAGCCGTGGTGAAACTGACTGCGCAGGGCTGGGTCATTCCAGCCACAGTCGTTCGACCAACGGCGAAACTCCGTACAATAAACCTCCGCAGGATTTCTACCCTGTCTGAGAGCGCGCAACTGACTTTCAGCGGACGCCTCTCTATCAGGGTCATCATACAAGAGCCCTAAAGACCCAAAAAAAGCGTCCACTGACAACAATGCCGGATCCTCTGCTTTTAAACCAAATGCCCAGGTCTGAGGATCCCCCTGGAGCAAAGAAATAATAATCCCGACCCGCTGAGATTCAGTACCCGAGGAAATCGGTCTTAAACGAAAATAAAGTTTACAGGATTCTTTAAAATTAAAAAACTCTTTCCTATCACCAGAAAAACGGTCAGGCAAATGCATCTTTGGTTCAGGAACTACCTTCGGGGAAGCTCGCAAAAGATCTTCCTGCGACTTCACCCGAAGAGAAAGATCCTGAACCATCTGAGTAAGTTCTTGAATCTGGCTGACTAAGAGCTGACCAGGATTTGGCCCTAAACCTGTAGGATTCATGAGGCCGATAAACTCTCACAAAACTGAATAAGAAAAAATTAAACCCTGTTTAATTTTAAGTTTTGGTATGGCCGGTAATAATGTTATGATTCCAGCACTCCTGGCCAGAGGAGATCTTATGACAATGACCGGAGCACTGGAATGGAATGCTGGGAACGGGAGCAGGAAAGAATAATAGCCCCTGGCGCCCTAACTCTGTTGTCTCACCCGTGCTATCGGAAATCCCTTGCGAGACTATGGTTTCTTGAGCCCTTGGCAGCCGCGTTTGAAGGGCGGATTATGTCTGCCCAACTCCGATGCCCCCCGGTCTTAATGAGAGACAAAGGGAAATCCGAGGCAGGATGATAACAAGAGGACCTCTAGCTAACAACAGGCCAGGGGCTACGAGCTAACTAAAAAACCTAAAGTATGTGCGGAAAAACCGCCAGGGAAAAGGACAACCAAAATCCACTTGTCCAATACTCCTACCCGGCACCGCCGGATACCAGAGTGGACCTGTGGAAGCGGAACCCTCCGCAAAATGCTCCAAACACAAATAATAAAGGGTAAAGCGGCCGAGCCGCTACACACGGCAGAGCCGCGACTCACGAACACCACTGGATGTTAAACAGTGATCGGTCAGGACTCCAGGGACGAGATGATAACTCCCGAGTACAGGACTTCAGAGGACTGGAACGACCGGATACAGCAAGACTGGAAACAGACTCTCAGCAAACAAAGACAGCATGCAGGTAGCTATTACCGGCGTCTGTGAGAAGCCCTGAGAGTGTATTTAAACAGGAGTCCTCCAATCAGCTGCTGACAGAGCTGATTAGAATGAATGCCGTGCAGCTGCCTTGCTGCACGGCCAGAGATCAGGTGCACCTATTAATTAAACAGGACCCAGCAACGGGGAACGCGGTCCGCCAGTGGCGTCCCCGTTGCTAGGGTCCGTGCGGCTCAGCGCGCCCGGCGTCTAGCGTTGCCAGGGAGCCGGCGGCTGTACGCGCACGGCGTCCCTAGTTGCTAGGCGCCGGGCCGCGCAGACGAGCGGACCCCGGCGCCTAACAGCTAACCAAACTTGAAACAGGAACAGCAACGGCTGAACCAACATTACTTACCCAAGTAACAGTGCAGGAAGAACGAAGCACTGGGCGGGCACCCAGTATCCTCTACGGACTACGAGAAAAGGATTTACCAGTAGGTAATTAAAATCCTATTTTCTCTTACATCCTAGAGGATACTGGGGTCCTTTTAGTACCATAGGGATGTACCAAAGCTCCCAAACCGGGTGGGAGAGTGCTGAGGTTCCTGCAGAACTGATTGACCAAACTGAAGGTCCTCAGAGGCCAAAGTATCGAACTTGTAGAACTTAGCAAACGTGTTCGAACCTGACCAAGTAGCTGCTCGGCAGAGCTGTAAACCCGAGACACCCCGGGCAGCCGCCCAGGAAGAACCCACCGACCTAGTAGAGTGGGCCTGCACAGATATTGGACATGGCAAACCTGCAGTGGAATAAGCATGCTGGATAGAAAGCCTGATCCAGCGTGCAATGTACTGCTTTGACGCAGGACACCCAATTTTATTGGGATCATAAAGAACAAACAGCGAGTCCGATTTTCTGTGACGAGCTGTTCGCTTGACATACACCTTCAAAGCCCTCACAACATCCAAAGACTTTGAAGTAGCAGAGGTGTCAGTGACAACCGGAACCACAATAGGTTGGTTGATGTGAAACGCAGACACCACTTTAGGAAGACATTGCTGACGAGTTCTGAGTTCAGCTGTGTCCTCATGGAAAATCAAATAGGGACTTTTGTGAGACAAAGCCCCCAGCTCTGACACCCGTCTTACTGAAGCCAAGGCCAACTGTGTGACGGTCTTCCACGTAGGGTATTTTACGTCCACCTCCTGTAACAGTTCAAACCAGTCCGATTGGAGGCACTGCAGCACCAAATTGAGATCCCAAGGAGCCATGGGAGGCACAAAGGGAGGTTGGATGTGCAGAACACCTTTCAAGAACATCTGGACCTCAGGGAGAGAAGCCAATTGTTTCTGAAAGAAAATGGACAAGGCTGAAATCTGGACTTTTATGGAGCCCAGACGCAGGCCCACATCCACACCTGACTGCAGAAAAAGCAGGAACCGTCCCAGATGAAATTCCACCCCAGAATAATTTCTGCTCTCACACTAAGAGACGTATTTCTTCCAAATACGATGGTAATGCTTAGACGTTACCCCCTTCCTGGCTTGGATCATAATCGGGATAACCTTGTTAGGGATCCCTCTCCTGGCTAGAATCAGCCGTTCAACTTCTATGCTGTCAAATGTAGCTGCGGTAAGTCCTGTTGTAGAAGATCCTCGCTAAGAGGTAGAGGCCACAGATCTTCGAGGAGCATCTCCAGAAGGTCCGCATACCAGGCCCTTCTTGGCCAGTCCGGAGTAATGAGTATTGCTTGAACCTTTTCCCTTTTTATTCGCTTAAGAATTCTTGGTGTCGGAAGACTTACGGTTCCGGCCTCATGGAGTACTGAGCTCCGTTTTGAGCTCCGTCCACCGCTCCCCTAAAAACACTATTTTCACGGCTTTCAAAGCCTCGTTTTGACCCCGGAGCCTCCCGCAGTGCACCAGCTACCTGACCTGCAGCAAATGGACAAGTTCCTGACCCTGATGACGACGCACCCTCAGCCGGACCATCAGCAGCAGCAGCAGCCGCAGCCTCCACGCCAGGAGAAGCGGCGTGCTGCAGGGACGATGACGGCGGAATCCGCTGTTGATAGCACTGCCCCCCTCCACAAAAAGTCTGCAGCCGAGGGACCAGCTTCTGGGGGTCAAGTAAGTGCTGGCAATGAGACCCCTGTGACTTACACAGATGTAGTGGCAGCCATAACAGCCACCATGACACCCCTTCTTTCCAAGGCTGTAGCTGACATCACCAGCCAACTTCAGCACCTCACACACAGAGTCTCTGAAACAGAACAAAAAATCACTGTAGTCTCCCACGACGTTGAGGGTTTGCAACACACAGTAAAACGCCTCACTAATGATAATTACCAGCTATGGAATAAGATTGACGACATTGAGAACAGATCGCGTCGTAATAACATTAGGCTGGTTGGCCTGCCCGAATCTATCAAGGGACCCGCTTTGGCCCACTTTGTCCGCAACACCCTCCCCTCGCTCCTAGGCATTGAGTCAATTTGCCAAGACATGGTTATAGAGAGGGTCCATAGGGTGGGTCCGACACCGACCCCTAACAGGCCGAGACCCCGCGTTACCCTGTTCCGCTGCCTAAATTACCTACACAAGATGGAGATCTGGTCAGCCTCTCGCAAAGCCAAAACCCTGTCGTGGGAGGGACATAAACTGCATATATTCCAGGATTATTCTGCTGAGCTGTCGCGCGCCAGAAAAGCTTTTCCCCCTGTATGCTCTAAACTGGCTACGGAAGGGCGCAAATTCGGCTTGCTGTACCCTGCTAGACTCCGCATTTACGATGGGACCTCATTCAAGGACTTCTCCAACCCCTCGGATGCAATGGCATATCTACAGGAGCTGTCCCAAGCGAAAGATGCCGACATCACGGATTCAACAGAATAACACTTCATAGCCTTGGTTTCGTTATGCTATGTTTTGGCTTTTCAAATGAAAAGCATACACAATAACTCATATTATATTAGTCTGTTTATAACATTTGCAGGTTAAGTTTTATGATATGTTTATCTATATGCCTTATGGTGTAATGCGGAGACCTCCTGGTCATTCTTATATTTAGTTGCACACTGGGGAGCAGTGACGGACCTTATCCCTCCCCGCCGGATGTGTTTCTTGTTTACCACACTATTACTAGTCAGCTATTACGGAAGTGTGGCGCCAGACAATAGCATCTGGTTGCCCCCTCTCATGTATGTTCATCCCCATTCTCCCTTTACCTTCCCCTTCATTCTTGCTGTCATTCTTTACCCTCCTATTCTCTTAAGCACTACTCTCCACTATGTGAAATGGTTGGATATTGCAGTATCACATAATTTACTCATGCTGAAGGCTGCTGCCTCTGACCCTCTCTGTTTTGAACCACTCTTCCTGTTTCTCCCAGTTTCCAGGAGGGATGCCTGATCTCCGCTACGCTACATGGAATGTTGGAGGTATCAACTCTCCAGCGAAAAGGAGAAAACTCCTGATTTACTTACAAAAAAATGGCGTAGATGTGGCATTCCTACAGGAAACCCACCTGACCCCGCCTGAAACCCTTAAATTGGGAATGCTGGGTTGGTCTGTGTTGGCATCCTCCTCCTACAACTCCAGAGCCCGTGGCGTAGTTATCCTGGCGCGCCGATCATTACCATTCGAAATTCACAATATCACTGCAGATGACTCAGGTAGATTTGTAGTAGTCTCTGTAGACTTGTTAGGCAAAAAATTTACTTTGGCTAATATTTACGCGCCCCCTCCTTACTCCAAACCCTACCTCCGTCAACTAATTGCCCTTCTGACCCCTTTCATGGGAGACAACCTCATTATTGGAGGAGATTTTAACTTGATCTCCTCTCCACTCCTAGACAAATCCTCAACATGTAAAACCTCTCATTCCACACTCCCCAAACTAGGCATCTCCTTTTTTGCATCTACTCTACAGGTTATAGACCTCTGGCGAGCTCTAAACCCAACGGAAAGGGAATACACCTGTCTCTCAGCGGCGCATGGCTCTCTCTCCCGCATTGACTACTTCTTTATCTCTCATACTCTCTTCCCCCAAGTCACTCAATGCACCATCGCCCCCATTTCCCTCTCTGATCATGCCCTGGTTACCTTTACTGCTCATTTCCCTGATGATAGGGATTCCACTAAATTGTGGAAATTTCCCTCCAGGTTCTGCAAATCCCTAACTTTCAAATCCTTCTTGGAGGCTACTTGGGAAGATTATTGCACCAACAACTCGGATCACATTAAATCCGACCCATTCCTGTTCTGGATGTCGGCAAAAGCCGTACTCAGAGGTGCAATTCTATCTTTTACCGCAGCTTCCAACAAGAAATATTCGGCTCAATACTTAACACTCCAAGACGCCCTGTCCCAGTCTTTTCAGATTTATAAATCTTCCCCCTCCCCAGCCACAAAACACGCATACTTGACAGCCAAAACTCATTTTTATGAATTTCTATTGGAAATGGGTGACAGATACCTTTTCTCAGTCCACCACAAATTCCACAAGTTTGGCAACAAATCTGGACGTTTACTCTCCAATTTACTACGAGGCACATATTCCCCGGCAATCGTTCACCCCCTCCGCACTCCACAAGGATCCTTGACCTCCACGAACAAACAGATAGCTCAGATTATGCATACCTTCTACTCACAGCTTTATACGTCAAATAGACCAGACACTTCCTCACAAACAACAACACCTCAGACCAATACCCCCTCTCCCCCTCCGCAGCCCACCCACTCTCCCACCTCTCCAAGGACACTTCAAACTTCCTCCTCCTATTGGGAGACTCACCCTTACCCTGCCCTCTCGAATGAAATGGCTTCTCAACTTCTATCCCCGATTACTCTAACTGAAGTCCGCCTGGCAATTGGGCAATTGAAACCTCATAAAGCCCCAGGCCCCGATGGCAATACTGGGGAGTTTTATAAACTCCTCCAACACAAATTTGATTACATTCTAGTTGAGGTTTTCAATTCCTTGTTGCTAGCGAGGACCCCCCCCCCCCCCACATTTCAACTCAGCTATCCTTAAATTACTTCCCAAACCTGGAAGGGATTTATCGCTCCCTGGCTCTTATCGCCCAATATCCTTGCTGAACTTGGACTACAAACTATGTACGAAAATTTTAGCTGACCGTCTCAAACTCACGCTCCCCCACATCGTCCACCCGGATCAGACTGGCTTCATAGTCGGCAGACATTCAGTGGTCAATGTGAGGAAGGTGATAGCAGCGTTGCACTCCTGCCAATCCGATTCACCCCATACAAGCTCCGCCATCCTATCCCTAGATGCGGAAAAAGCCTTCGACCTAGTCGAATGGCCACACCTTTATACTACCCTACGCCGCTTTGGCTACCCAGAACCCTTTATCCAAGCTATCAGTACTCTTTATTCATCTCCATCCACCCAAATTTCCTGCAACGGCTTCCTCTCCAACCCCTTCTCGATTGGAAAAGACAGGGCTGCCCCCTATCCCCTTTCCTATTCGCCATTGCTTTAGAACCCTTAGCCATAGCCCTCAGAATCTCTACCTCTTACACTGGCATATTTGTCGGTACAACTGAACTTAAGGTCGCCTTATTTGCAGATGACATGCTCTTATTTATCTCTGACCCACTTTCATCAATCCCTGAAATTCTGCGCTTGATCTCAGATTTTGGTGCAACGGCGGGCTATAAGATTAATGTTGAAAAATCAGAACTACTTCCTTTGAATATTTCTCCCTCCCTGCTCTCCGCACTCACGCAAACCACTGCCTTCACGATCACCCAGTCGCATTTTAAATACCTGGGAATCAATATTCCGCAAGATATCACACGTACTTATGAGTTAAATTTTTCCACGGTCATTTCGGCTGTCTCACTAAACTAGAGGGCTGGACCACTCTCCCCCTATCTATGTTGGGTCGGATTGCAGTTCTTAAATCTGTAATCTTTCCAAAAATCTTTTATATCATGCAAGCTCTTCCAATCGGCCTCAGGGACCTGGACAACATCAAGCTCCGCAGGGCTATGACCCGTTTTATTTGGCAAGGAAAGAAGCCTAAGATAGCTTTTGCGAAGCTGGTGATGGACAGGTCATTGGGAGGGTTTGGCGTCCCAGATTTTTTTATCATATTCTCACACAATCTTCCTTCGATATGCCGCAGACTGGCTATTGGGTAAAAGCACGTACACAGACCTAGCCTTAGATACTAATGCCTTTACCCCATTTTCTCCTGGTGCTCTCCTACACACAAAAAAGGCCTTGATTCCACCCTCCATTATGGAACACCCTTTATTCTGAGACACCTATTTTAGCTGGGTGAAAATTCACAAGAAATTAAAACTAGACCATACTGCTTCCACATACATACCTCTTTGGGGAAACCCCTCCTTCCCTCCTTTCCTTCACAACACTCTATTTCTCCAATGGCGGGAGAGGGGGCTGTGCTCTGCTTCGCAGGTTTTCGATCCAGGTTGCCATATTACGCAGTTTGAAACGCTGAGAGACAGGTATTCTCTACCCTCTTCCCACTTTTTCATGTATCTTTAATTGAGGCATTACCTTACGTTACTTAACCTTAATCCCTCTCACACGACCCACCCTTCCCCACTAGCAAAAATTATGAAACAATGGGAGTCAAAAACGTACAAAATTAAGCTTATATATACTCACCTAGTGAACATTCCCTCCACACCATATCTCCCAAAACTAGTAGCCGCATGGCAATCAGAGATCTCAAACATTACTTCCTACGAACAATTGCTAGGCCATCACCAGTGCACCTTATCCATACTGAACTCTGCATACCTCCAGGAGGTACACCTCAAAACCATACATAGGGCATACTTACCACCCTATACCCAGAATGCTGATAACCCCCTCAATTCCAACAAATGCCCTAAATGCAAAGGGGCTAAAGCCTCATTCTACCACTGTCTCTGGAGTTGTACTAGGATCCAGCGCTTCTGGAATAAAATTTTAGTATTCATTAATACCAAATTTCACATCTCTTTACGTCCTGACCCGAGGGCATGTCTCTGCATGAATTTCTCTGCATGGAACTCTCTACCCGGGATTAAACCACTATATCCTATGTTTACCATGCTATTTACGATTGCAAAAAAGATGATCCTGAAGCGCTGGGTTATCCGATCTATTCCCTCTTTATCTGAAGTTTTAAAAGTTATGCTGAAATACATTTATTTTGACCGCAAATCTACTATCCTCACGGGATATACCAGTCTTGCGGGGTTTCACAAAAAATGGAATTCCTATTTGTCTACACTTGACCCGGATACCCAAACACAGATAACCTCAGCCTTCGAAAATCCCCTATGGAAGATGTCTAAAGGAATGACTAGATAATAAACCTATGGGAACACATTAACCATCTTCCTCTGAATAACAACGCTACCCCCTCCTCCTCTCCTGGTTGTACGTCCGGTGTTATGCCTCTATATCTTCCATGCCATTCCTCCCTCCATATTTTCTTCCTATGCTCACTCTCTATACATACCTCTAACTCTTTGTTTTGGCCTTTACTCTGTAAACATCAATGATGAATATTGTAACAATTCCTCCGAATACAGTACCCTGGGTTCACGCTTGGTAAGCGCCCTACCCAAATATGTAAAAACAAACTGTCAGTGCTTTCTCTATCCTCCCCTTCCTTCTCGCTCTTCTCTTCCCTTCCCTTTTATACCCCTTACCTAAACTCACTCTCTATGATCCGACGCTATTTCCTAACTATTTGCCTAAAATTGTTTGAATCACACTTACATGTATCTATATCTCCATGCTACCACTTATTGGAGAGATCCAACAATCTGAGACAATGTATTATTAATTGATTCTTGTTTCTTTGTTCTTATATTTTTTGACTGTCGATTGTACTCCTACATTTATCCTCAAAAACTCAATAAAATTCAGTTTTGAAAAAAAAAAGAATTCTTGGTATCAGAGAAAGTGGAGGAAACACGTACACCATCTGATAGACCCATGGAGTTGTCAGAGCGTCTACTGCCACTGCCTGTAGGTCTCTCGACCTGGAACAATACTGCCTGAGCTTCTTGTTGAGACGAGAGGCCATCATGTCGATCTGTGGATATCCCCATTGACGTGTCAAGCACCTGAACACTTCCAGGTGAAGGCCCCACTCCCCCAGGTGCAGGTTGTATCTGATGAGGAATTCTGCTTCCCAGTTGTCTACTCCCAGAATGAAGACTGCTGACAATGCCACAGGATTTCGTTCTGCCCAGAGAAGAATTCTTGACACCTCTGACATTGCTGCTCTGCTTTTCGTTCCGCCCTGTTAGTTTATGTGCGTTACTGCCATCACATTGTCCGACTGGACCTGAATGGCCCGATCTTGAAGAAGATGTGAGGCCTGCAGAAGGGCATTGTATATGGCCCTGAGTTCCAGAATGTTGATTTGAAGGATGACTTCCTGACTTGACCATCTTCCTTGAAACTGCACCCCTTGAGTGACTGCTCCCCAACCCCTGAGGCTTGCATCTGTGGTTAACAGAATCCAGTTCTGAATTCCGAACCTCCGACGAGGGAGATCCTGGGTTTTGGCGACAGACAGATCCTCTGGTGTATGTAAAGATGCGATCCGGACCATTTGTCCAACAGATCAAGCTGGAAGGGTCTTGGGTGAAACCTTCCGTATTGAAGTGCCTCGTAAGAGGCCATCCAGTATCATTCCCAGGAATGGGAGCCTCCGTGTGGGCTCTAGGTGAGATTTCAGAAGGTTCAGAATCCACCTGTGATCCTGGAGGAGTTTGGTTGAGAGACCAATGCTGTCCAGAAACCTATTCCTGGATGGTGCTTGTATCAGGAGATCGTCCAGGTACGGAATTATGTTCACTCCCTGTTTGCGGAGTAGAAACATCATCTCTGCCATCACCTTGGTGAACACCCTCGGTGCCGTGGAGAGATTAAATGGAAGGGCCTGGAACTGGTAGTGACAGTCTTGCAGTGCAAACCGTAGATAAGCCTGATGAGGTGGCCAGATCGGAATGTGAAGGTACGCATCCTTGAGATCCAGAGACACTTTGAATTCCCTTTCCTCCAGACCTGAGATCACCGCTCTCAGAGACTCCATGTTGAATTTGAACACTCGTAAGTACGGGTTCAACAACTTGAGGTTCAAAATTGGTCTTACATAACCGTACGGTTTCGGTATTACAAAGAAGTTGGAAATTTCCCCCTTGTTTTGCAGATGAGGTGGAACTGGAACAATGACCTGGGTCTGTACCAGCTTTAGGATGGCATGCTATAAAGTTATACTAGCCTCTTGTAAAACTGGTAAGCCTGATTTGAAGAATCTGCGAGCTGGGAGCTCTTGAAGCTCCAGTCTGTAGCCCTGGGAAATAAGATCTATGACCCAGGGATCCTGGCACGAACTTGACCAGATCTGACTGAAGAATTGTAGTCGGGCTCCCACCTGACAGCCTTCCAGGCATTGCGGTCCACCGTCATGCTGAAGGCTTTGAGGAAGCAGAGCCTGAGCTCTATTCCTGAGCACTGGCAGTTGCTGGTTTGCGTGGTTTACCTCTTGCACCGCTGGAGGACCTAGAAGCACCTCTGGATTTGTCCTTGAACTTGGCAGTCCGAAAGGACTGCAACTTAGAACCTGAATGTCTTCTTGGTTGGGGGGGCTGCGAAAGGAATATACGTAGACTTAACCACAGTAGCTGTGGAGATCCATTTGTCTAGTTAATTTCAAAATAAGGCCTCTCCTGTGAATGGTAGGCCTTCCACGCCTTTCCTGGAGTCCGCGTCAGCAGTCCACTGGCGTAGCCACAAGCCCCTGCGTGCCGACACTGCCATAGCAGTGGTGCGGGCATTAAGCAAGCCTATTTCTTTTATGGTTTCCACCATAAAGTTCGCAGAGTCCTGTATATGCTGCAGAAGTCAAACAACATCCACCCTAGACAAGGAATCTGACCCATCAATTAGGTTACATAACCATTTAGCAATGGCTTTAGTGATCCACGCACATGCAATAGTGGGTCTTTGGGCCACCCCAGCAGCTGTGTACAATGATTTGAGTGTAGTCTCAATTTTACGATCAGCCGTGTCTTTCAGGGAGGCTGCACCAGGAACAGGCAATACAATTTTACATGACAGCCTAGAGACTGATGCGTCCACTATGGGTGGATTTTCCCATTTTTTCCTATCCTCCAGAGGAAAAGGGAAGGATGAGAGCAACCTTTTAGGGATCTGAAATTTCCTTTCAGGATTAACCCACGGTTCTTCAAACAGGGTATTCAGCTCCTTTGACACAGGACTTATTTTATACATTAAAATAAGATTCCTCACATTCCTCTGACACCTTATCAGGAATACGCAGAACATCTCTGACAGCCTCTATAGGAGCCTCTATTCCCTGTGACAGAGCTGATTCCCCCCCATCCAGATCCACCTCACCCTCCTCCATGTCTGACCTGTCAGCGTCAGAGTCAGACTGCAGCATATGGGCCAGAGATCGCTTTTGTGTACAAATGGGAGGGGATTGAGACGCTGTTTTGGGGACTGAATCTCTGTTCATAAACTCATCCACAGTCCACTGGACAATTTTGTAGAAAGAGTGGAGATCATTCCTTTAAGAGAATTAACCCACTCCGGTTCAGCCCCGCTATTCTGTGAACCCTGAGTACCCAGTAGTGAGTCCCCTGGTGAAGAGGGACACTCCGCTGTACAAGAAACACACTCTTTGCCTGACATAATGTAAATGTGACAGCACACACACACACATGAAAAGGTTAAGCACAAGTAACCCACAAAAAGCCCTTCAGGGAGACACAGAGTTGTTTGGAGTCAGCCCCCACCGTGCCCTTACCGCTAATGCCAAGCTTAGCCGGGTTGCAGACTAAGTACCCTGATAGGGGACCTAGTACAATGATAGTCGCTCCCCCCCTGCTATGACCCCCTGGTACCGCTGTGGTAATTTGGAGTCACACCGGAGGAGCTGCGCGTCCCTGTCAGTCAGTGTCTGTGTCCACTGCAGAGGGAAAATGGCGCTGGTGAGCTGCTGGATCCTCTCATAGTGAAGCTCCGCCCCCTTCAATGGCGCGCGGTCTTTCGCTTTTTTTTATACTGGCTGAGGTCATTTTTGTGCTCGAAATGGAGCAGAACCGTTTTAAGGCTGTGTTTGCCAATGTGGGTACTGTGTACAGTGTACTGAGTGTCTGGAGACGCATTCCGTCCCTTTTAGAAGCCATGCATCTCCGTACCCTCATACCCATGGCTCCTAGTGGACGTAAGAGAAATAATAAGCATAAGCTATACATGATTAAAAAGGTACAGAAATAAGCTAAGAATGTGACTTTTACATTTTTTTTATAACATTTGTGAAAAAAGTCTCTGGCGACCTTTCAGCTGCGACCGCAATTTACATTGCCTTCGCAGCAATTGTGGATGACCCCCTGCAGCCAGGCTGTGTATGCAGGCGGTCATCCACCATTTTTACTGTCGAAAACGCATCCAACCTGCCCCTGTTTTACCCATGCTATCCCCGCAAAGCTCCGTCGCCACCCCACGAGCGCCTCTGCTTGTCAGGTAGTCAGAGACATTCACACCCGCTGCTGCCCGAACATATTCGGCGGTCATGAACGCGTAGGACGGTACCTTCGCGTGTGCACTGCCGCTGAGGACGGGGTTTTTTGCGGTCACATCTCTTAGCCACGTCTATATTCTGTTTATTAAGATTTCTTGAGTGGGGGCCTCATGGACTGTAAGAGGCAATGGAATCTAGAGTGTAAATCCCTCAAAGCTCAGTAGGTGCACTCCCCTCATTTACTCTGTCTAGGACTCTGTCTCCACTAATCTTTCACCTGACTCTCCTCTGCCTGGTCTCCCAGCACTGTCCCCACTACTCCTTCCTTGTGCTCTCACCTGGCTCCCCTCTGCCTGGTCTCCCAGCACTGTCCCCACTACTCCTTCCCTGTGCTCTCACCTGGCTCCCCTCTGCCTGGTCTCCCAGCACTGTCCCCACTACTCCTTCCCTGTGCTCTCACCTGGCTCCCCTCTGCCTGGTCTCCCAGCACTGTCCCCACTACTCCTTCCCTGTGCTCTCCCCTGACTACCCTCTGCCTGGTCTCCCAGCACTAGTCCCCACTACTCCTTCCCTGCGCTCTCCCCTGACTCCCCTCTGCGTGGTCTCCCAGCACTGTCCCCACTACTCCTTCCCTGTGCTCTCCCCTCTGCCCGGTCTCCCAGCACTGTCCCCACTACTCCTTCCCTGTGCTCTGATAAAGCTAATTATTTATCTTATAACATTCACTATATATTGGTAAGAGACTCAGTACGCAATGGGCGTACGGGGTACCGTAAGGGTACGCACTTAGCGTAGCAGACGCTAGGCCATGGTCGAGACGCACGAGCGGCACTTTCGCTCACGGCTTACACTGGGTATCAAGCACGCTATAGGCGGTCCGAGTACCGTAATGCTACGCTACTAGCGTAGCGGACGCTGTGCCCACAAGAGGAACACGAGCGGCGCAGACGCTCACAGAATGACACACAGTAAACCTTGTATGCAACACAATGTAACGCTGATTAACCTCTATTATGTAAAAGCCGCTTGAGCGATTGGGACGCTCCGAATACCCTTAGCAATGTAATGATAAACTCACAATACCTTGTAAGGTTCCAAAACCTTTACTAACGAGATTTTAGTATGTAAAAGTGGAAAACAGTTACAACTTATACACTACAGCACTAACATAAACACCTAAACAGAAATAACAGAAATTATACAATATACAACAGAGTAACAATAGCAGAGAGAGAGAGTATGGCAAATACAAACAGAGAATAAGTTGGTTACAGAGAAAAACTTACACACTGGGGAATGATCGCTGCGCAGTCCTGGTACCAGCTCTCTAGTTAGTCAATGATGAAAACCGTTGTGGAGAGTAGACTGAGCTGGCCCAGACTGGCTGTTCTTATATACATGTTATGCACACCAGTGCCTGCAGGAAAGTACTGGTGTCAGAACTGTTATGCACTCCAGTGCCTGCAGGAATGTACTGGTGTTTGAACTGTTATGCAAAACAAATGGACTCACAGACAGACTGGGAAATATGACATAACGTACACAGAAGGTGATAGGGTAACAAAATACACACAAGGTGAACAGAGAAGCCCAGAGGCTAAGGAACTGGGTATCTCCCTTGTATTAGAACTGCTCAGATGGGAAAAGCAAGATGTTGTGTTTTAATACGTAGAGAACCCGAAATGCTGTTGCTAAGGGCAACAGCAAAACCCTAAAGGGTTACCAACGGGTGTGGCAGTAAACTCCTTGGTCAGAGATGGAATGATAGACACAAGGAGAGCCTCCACAATCCTAATTCTCACTTGCAGTGCACAGGTTCAGCTTACTGCCACTAAACTGACCCCTGACACCTAGCACAGTGAGACAGGATTAGACAGGCAAGTCTTAGAATACAGCTGCAAACTTGCTAAGTTCACAGAGTAGTAACAGAACCCCAGCAAGCTAAACGACTGACTCCAGTCTTACTGCTAGGTCTGGATTGGCAGAGTGTAATACCAAATCCCCAGGCCTATTTGCAGTAAGCAACAAACATATACAAAGCTATACAGTACTGGTTAACTTTCAGGAACTGACTAACCAACAAAGATTCAGCAGCATCTGCTTACCCTGAGAAGAGGCCTTATAAAGCAGGTGCTGTCCACGCCCCACTCAGACCTCACAGACTGTGAGCACAAAAACCAGCACCGGATCCCCTGCCGTGCACAGAGCCTATAACCACTGCACAGCAAAAGACCCGAACCGGAGTATCAGCTGCGCTCAGGTTACTCCGCTAGCACTTGTCTCCCGGTTGCCATGACGACGTGGCAGCACAGGGCAGGAGACCCTAACAGTACCCCCCCTCTGACGAGGGGTCAAAGAACCCCTACCACCGGGTTTATCGGGGAACTGCGAGAAGAAAGAGCGTATCAGTCTGGGGGCATGAAGATCACAACTGCGCACCCACGACCGCTCCTCCGGGCCATACCCCTTCCAGTGCACCAAAAATGACAGCCAACCCCGAACCACCTTGGAGTCAAGAATCCTTTCAACAACAAACTCCCTCTGGCCACGTATCAGAAGAGGGGAAGGTCTTCCACTGGAAGAAGGATTACTAATCGCCCGTTTTAAAAGGGAACAATGAAATGTTTTATTGATACCCAAAGAACGGGGCAGATCTAACTGAAATGCCACCGGATTGATAACCCTGGTGATCTTATAAGGGCCGATGAACCGGGGGCCTAACTTATGAGATGGCTGTCTCAACTTCAAATTCTTGGTAGACAACCAGACGAAGTCTCCTAATTTGAAGCTGCAGGGTCTTTTCCGCTTATCAAAAACCCTTTTGGTCACTAATGACACAGACACAAGGGCTTTCTTCACTTTCCGCCAAATACCTCTAAGGACCGAAACCACAGAGGAACCACCAGGCGTGGAGTCCAGGGGGTCAAAAGAATTGGCCTTAGGATGATGCCCATACACACAAAGGAAGGGAGAGATCCCTGTAGCAGAGTGAGCCGCGTTGTTATAGGCAAACTCCGCCATGGACAGATGAGCAACCCAGTGGGTCTGACACTTGGAGACATAACACCTGAGGAACTGCTCCAAGGACTGGTTCACCCTTTCAGTCTGCCCATTAGACTGCGGATGGTAGCCTGACGACAAGCTGACAGAAATCTGGAGATCGGAACAAAATGCCCTCCAGAATTTGGCCACAAACTGGGATCCGCGGTCAGAGACCACATCAAGTGGCAACCCGTGGAGACGCACAACATGCAGCATAAATAATTCAGACAGGCGTCTGGCCGATGGCAGCCCAACCAGTGGAACGAAGTGCGCCATCTTCGAAAACCTGTCAACGACAACCCAGATGGCTGTCATCCCCGAGGATTTGGGCAAGTCCACCACAAAATCCATTGAAATGTGGGTCCATGGCTTAGATGGGATAGAGAGTGGATGTAATGGGCCAACAGGAACCCCTCTAGGAGTCTTATTTCGGGCACAGATGTCACATGCCCGAACCCACTGATCCACATCCTTAGCCACCGAGGGCCACCACACCGTCCTAGATAGCAACTCCCGAGTTCTGGCAATACCCGGGTGACCTGCCGACTTCTTGGCATGGAATTCCAGGAACACTCGCTGTCTTAACCTAGGAGGCACAAACAAAAGACCTACCGGAAGGTCTGGAGGAGCCTGCTCCTGTGCTCTAAGGACTAATGATAAGAGGTCCTGGGTAATGCCCACTTTAATACATGATGGGGAAACAATGGGCAACGGCTCCTCGGTGGTCTCCTGGATTGGAGCAAAACTCCGCGAGAGCGCATCAGCCTTGATGTTTTTTGACCCAGGGCGATATGTTATCAAAAAATTAAAGCGAGCAAAAAACAAAGCCCATCGTGCCTGCCTGGCATTGAGACGCTTTGCTGACTCTAAATATGCCAGATTCTTATGGTCAGTGAGAATTGAGACCACAAACTTAGCCCCCTCAAGCCAGTGTCTCCACTCCTCGAGTGCATCCTTAATAGCCAACAATTCCCGGTTACCCACGTCATAATTCATCTCGGCAGGCGAAAATTTACGGGAAAAGTAAGCACAGGGATGAAGGCGATTATCAGACACTCCCATCTGAGAAAGCACTGCCCCAATACCCATCTCAGAGGCATCCACCTCCACCACAAAAGGACGCTCTGGATCTGGGTGTCGCAGCACCTTGGCCGAAACAAATGCCCTTTTGAGACGGGCAAAAGCCGCTTTAGCCTCACAAGACCAGTGAGCAACATCCGCCCCTTTCTTAGTGAGTGCCACCAAGGGCGCCACTATAGACGAAAATCCAGCGATAAATCGTCTATAAAAATTCGCAAAGCCCAGGAAACGCTGAAGCGCCTTCAAACTAGTGGGCTGCACCCAATCCAGGACTGCCTGTACCTTGGAACCCTCCATTTGGAAACCTTCTGGGGAGATAATATATCCTAGAAATGCGATTTGCTGAACTTCAAATTCGCACTTCTCCAGCTTCGCCCCAAGCCGGTGGTCTCTGAGTTTCTGGAGGACTAAGCGTACATGCTTCCGATGTTCCTCCAGGGAATGGGAGAAGATTAGGATGTCATCTAAGTATACAACTAAGAATCTATCCAAATATTCCCTGAGCACATCATTCATGAAATCCTGGAAGACTGCCGGGGCATTACAGAGCCCAAAAGGCATCACCAAATATTCATAATGCCCTGAGTGGGTATTAAAGGCAGTCTTCCATTCATCCCCCTCTCTTATTCGGATTAGATTGTACGCACCGCGTAGGTCAATCTTAGAAAAAATGGTGGCAGTACGAAGCTGGTCAAACAAGACCGAAATGAGAGGCAGTGGGTATGAGTTTTTAATCGTGATACGGTTCAATTCCCTGAAGTCGATGCAGGGTCGCAACGAACCGTCCTTTTTACCCACGAAGAAGAACCCCGACCCAACTGGAGACTGTGAAGGTTTGATAAATCCCTTAGCCAAGTTCTCCTGAATGTACTCTGCCATAGCCTGAGTCTCAGGACGTGACAGGGAGTACAACCTGCTCTTGGGAAGCTTAGCATTTGGCAACAAATCAATGGCACAGTCATAGGGGCGATGGGGAGGTAGTACCTCTGCAACTTTTTTGGAGAACACGTCCGCAAAATCTGCATAACACCCTGGCAATCCTGGCAAACTTAGCTGCGAGAGCCTGACTGGAAGGCTCAAGCAACTCCTGAAACAATCAGTACCCCAACTAAGAATCTCCCCAGAGACCCAGTCAAATTGAGGATTGTGGGCCCTTAACCAGGGTAACCCCAACACCAATGGGGCAAAAGTACAGACAGTCACATAAAAGGACAATTTTTCAGAGTGTGTGGCTCCAATAAATAAAGAAATCTGGCTAGTGCAAGAGGTAATTTTACCTTGGGATAATGGTTCCCCGTTTAACCCACAAATCTCAATTTCCGATGCCAAGGGTACTAAGGGAACAGAGTGTTTCAGGGCGAATTGGCGGTCCATAAAAACCCCGTCGGCCCCACTGTCCACAAAGGCCTCAGTCTTGACAGTTTGACCGAGGATCTTCAAGGTCACCGGAATGATAAAAGTCTTCTTGGGAAATTCTGACTTCTGGCCTGACAGGATATTTCCCATCACCCTCAGGCCCTGAAGTTTTCCGGCTTTTCTGGGCATGATACAACCACATGACCTTTATTCCCACAGTACAAACACAACCCCTGCTGTCTCCTCCGCGTCTTCTCACGCGAGGAGAGGCGGGTAGCCCCAATCTGCATAGGCTCCTCGGAAAATTCCTCAGAGTCTGAGGTTCCCTTGGGAAGGAAGGAAATCTCAGTCTCCCTTTCAAGCCTACGCTCTCCCAGCCGTCTATCCACCCGGATGGATAACTGCATGAGCTGATCCAAGCTATCAGGCAAGGGATATTGTACCAGTTGGTCCTTTATCTGGTTAGAAAGACCTCTTCGGTACTGGTGTCTCAGGGATGGGTCATTCCACTGGGTATCATGGGCCAACCTCCGAAACTCCGTACAGTAAACCTCAACTGGCCTTCGCCCTTGCTTAAGGATCGAAATCTGAGCCTCGGCTGAGGCCGTCTTGTCAGGGTCATCATACAACATGCCCAGTGCCGTAAAAAAAGCATCAACACTTTTAAGCGACGGCCAGTCAGGCTGCAACCCATATGCCCAGACCTGTGGGTCTCCTTGTAGCAAGGAAATCACTATGCCCACCCGCTGAATCTCCGACCCAGAAGACTGAGGCCTAAGCCGGAAGTATAGCTTGCAGCTCTCCTTGAAACAAAAGAACTGCGAGCGATCTCCAGAAAAACGATCCGGGAGATTTACTTTCGGCTCCTTAACCCCTGCAGGTGCTGCTGCTGCGGGAGCTCCGCCAGCAGCCTGGGAGGTGTGCATTTTAATGGACAAATCATTAAATTGTCGAGTCAGGACCTGCACCTGATCGACCACCTGTTGCAACGTATTTTGAGGGGTATGCTCCATATTCCCACAAAATTTCAACAGGAGTATTAGGCTGCTGAATATGTTATGCACACCAGTGCCTGCAGGAAAGTACTGGTGTCAGAACTGTTATGCACTCCAGTGCCTGCAGGAATGTACTGGTGTTTGAACTGTTATGCAAAACAAATGGACTCACAGACAGACTGGGAAATATGACATAACATACACAGAAGGTGATAGGGTAACAAAATACACACAAGGTGAACAGAGAAGCCCAGAGGCTAAGGAACTGGGTATCTCCCTTGTATTAGAACTGCTCAGATGGGAAAAGCAAGATGTTGTGTTTTAATACGTAGAGAACCCGAAATGCTGTTGCTAAGGGCAACAGCAAAACCCTAAAGGGTTACCAACGGGTGTGGCAGTAAACTCCTTGGTCAGAGATGGAATGATAGACACAAGGAGAGCCTCCACAATCCTAATTCTCACTTGCAGTGCACAGGTTCAGCTTACTGCCACTAAACTGACCCCTGACACCTAGCATAGTGAGACAGGATTAGACAGGCAAGTCTTAGAATACAGCCGCAAACTTGCTAAGTTCACAGAGTAGTAACAGAACCCCAGCAAGCTAAACGACTGACTCCAGTCTTACTGCTAGGTCTGGATTGGCAGAGTGTAATACCAAATCCCCAGGCCTATTTGCAGTAAGCAACAAACAAATACAAAGCTACACAGTACTGGTTAACTTTCAGGAACTGACTAACCAACAAAGATTCAGCAGCATCTGCTTACCCTGAGAAGAGGCCTTATAAAGCAGGTGCTGTCCACGCCCCACTCAGACCTCACAGACTGTGAGCACAAAAACCAGCACCGGATCCCCTGCCGTGCACAGAGCCTATAACCACTGCACAGCAAAAGACCCGAACCGGAGTATCAGCTGCGCTCAGGTTACTCCGCTAGCACTTGTCTCCCGGTTGCCATGACGACGTGGCAGCACAGGGCAGGAGACCCTAACAATACACTACATACAGTACACTACAAAGGGGCCTACAATCTCATTGTTCATTGGACACAGGAATCTGTCTTCACATTATAACAAAAGGTCATAGGTTGATTCAAACAGGTGGGCTGCGACTATTTCATACTGCTCAGGTGGGAGGGAATCTCAGGATTCCCGCCGCATGGATAATGAATTGCAAATACAGTAAATGTCCATAAACTTCTTATAACCATAACTATTCGCAGGAGCGATTAATCTCTTTCAAACCAACACCGGAATGTTACTAATAATATACTCTACCGTTGCATACTAAACACCACTGCTCAAAACCTGTCTGACCCTTCGTATCATGTATAGAGGGATCTCTCTGTCCATGAACCAGTTACACTAAACAAACTTACTGATATTATTAAGGAGACCATAACCTACAAAATACACTATTTGGATTAACTATGTAACAATCGAGTCGCCCGCCACACGCACACAAACTCTACCGTAAATACACATACCACGCGCCTGAGCGCATGACCGTGGAGGCGCCGTCACGCAACTGCTAATATGCGCACGCACGGGAGAGAATGTGCACGTGCAGCGGGCAAGCGCATGGGGTTAGTACAAGGCATGAGAATAACGATATTTTTCGATTTTGACAGTCCACCTTTGGCAGTCACCAATAACTGCCACATCCTAAACAAAACAGAAAAATATATGTCATTATGTAAATACCTTTTTATGATTGGGTAAGGGGGGAGAGGAGAAGGTTAGAAAGATATTACCTAGTGAGATAGTTAAAGCATGTGTGTATGAAATCCATGTTTGAGTGGTCATGTATCATCGTGCAGTACATGTTTTAAATCAAGCTTCGAGGTATTGCGAAGTATACATTTGAATCCTTCTTATCCCTTATCAAGGGTCTGTGGATGGGCTGTCAAACTCTACCGAGCTCTTTTCGGCTTTTGGTTGCAACAAATGGGGGAGCACATTTAGTTGATGATACATGAAGGGGGGGGGGACATGTGAATGCTAATATGTGAGAATCACCTGTCGACTATGTGGGATACTACCTGGAGGTTGTAGAGATGAAGATAAGAAACAATCGTTATAAATGCAGTCGTAAGCTATGTGAGTTTAAATAAACAGTCGCCGATTGAGGTCTTGTCTGATGTACATGTTGTCTGATGTCTCTCGGTGCTTTTGCTATAAATAGCGAGCAAAAGCTGTTCCATTGTCCATAAATTTACAGTCTCTAAATTATTGGGCTATCGTAAAAGTTAAAGTCACTGGGGATATTGGGGGTCTGTGGCATAGTTCATCAATGGTCTGTATAAAAGAGGTTGTCAAATTCTTTTTCCAAGCGGATGTCTGTGTACCTTGGAGGAAACCAAAGGAGAAACAGGTGAAAGAAACGGACCGTGGAATCACATTTTCATCACAACATTGTCTCTATCGTTGGGTCATAAATCAAATTAGTTGTTGTAATTACAGTGTCCTCGCTCCTCAGACTCATCACTCTAGTACTACCTTTACACTTCGTTAAAGCCCGAACGCATCTAAATATCAGGCCAACCAATATGACGACTCCCAGAATACACAAGAGAAATTTCCCTACGTCCATTATAATACCTTTGGTCCATTCTCCTAAACCAGAGAACCAATTTCGTGGGTTCAACCATGATACCCAACTGGTCAGCTCATTACCCACAGCAGCGAGTGTGAGATTGTGTTTCCTTCGAAACTCCCACTTTAATTGCAAAATGTCATCCATCTTTTGGTCTATGACCTCGGCCGGGTCCTCAGTGCTGTTTGTAATATACGTGCAGCACTTTACACCATACTGAGTTGCTAGGGTAACACAATACCCGCCTGTCACTGCTGTGAGATAATTGAGAATCATCCTATGCTGAACCAGCTCTGTTTTGTAGGCTTGTAACTCTTTCCCAGTGTACCTGAACGTGTCGTCATACATTTTGGTGATATTGTCTAACAAGTTTGCTAGCGCAGATATATATTTATAATTTATCACTCCTCTGGCGGTACGAGTGATATCTAACGCGAGTAAGAATTGAATCCCGGTGGATTCATGGATCAGATCAGAGACCAGATGCTCTGTCCTCTCTATCAGGTGCCGTTTAACGACGTGCTCATAATGAGTGTGAGTATAAGGAGCTTGGGCACCGCGGTGAATGTCTTTCATTTTGTTATGGGATACAGTCATTACTTCAGGCAGTACCTTTCCAATGTAACACAATCCCTCTGAGTTTGGGGCAAGCCACTTATACGCCTTTCTCCCGCATATGAAATATGCATCATCGGGGAGAACATATGGGACGGAGTATGACATAACCATGTTACAAATTTCCCATGTGAAATCTCCTAACCCTAACTCTCCCATCTGTCTAGTACACGCATCAGGTTGTACGATATGTGCACAGTATCCTGGTGATACTTCTCCAACTCGCATGGTCCTACTTCCTAGAGTATACCTATACCGGAAATATTTTCCACTGTTGGCTATCTGGCGTATAAGCTCTGTGTCTATGGGCATTCTATCGGCTCTATATGAAAAGGTCATGGTTTGATTACTCCATGACACTTCCGAATTTCCCGGCTTTCGGGGATTGGAAATGTTAAAGCATACTAAGGACTTATCCACATGATACTGGTGGAGCTTCAAACTAGGAGGACTAGAGATATTAAACCTCTTGTCCACCGGCCTCCCACCACTTAACTCAAGTACCTCTCCTACAGTTAAAGGGAATGGTACTAGTCCTGATTTGCTATGACCTTGAGGTACTTGAGAGCATACCCAACAGTCTGTCTGATTTAACACTTTACCCACTAAGGAGTGATAGTCGGTCCATGTGGACATTAAAACTGGACTGACATTTCTTGATGCACCCATCCTCAACTATATTGTCACAATGCCTACAGATGCAGTTCTCTTCAGCTAACAATCCTTCACAATTCCTTCTATTGTCAATGTTACCAGATCGTTTTCTGATACTCGCCTTTACTCGGTGATTATGTTGCTCTTGGAAAACTACGCCTCCATCCTGGTCATCAGAACCCATTCCAGATCCTTTCTCGACATCCATGGTACTCTCACCGAAACAGACTGCTCTGGTCAACATCATGGTCAACAGGAAAATCCGGATCACAGTCTCTTGGGGCAAGTCCATCTTATAGGAGGAAAAGGAGAAAAATAAGAAGGGGGAAGGAGAATAGGAGGGAGATGGGAACTGGAGAAAATTACAAAATGGAAAAAGAAATCTGGCTCGACAAACGCCTCCAGTCTTATTATTCTCAGCGCTCAGGTGTCGTCTCAACCTTCCCGGAACAGACACTCTAGTGATACAACCTCTACCGTCTGTTCTTTATCACGGGACCTCTCTGGGTCAGCAACCTTTTTACAATGAGACGAATGGACCCAAGTCTCTCTCTCGGCAACCTTCAATGCTGTCGTGCTGGTCAATAAGACTTGATATGGTCCTTCCCATCTGTCAATAAGGCAACCTGAGCGTAGAAAATTCCGTATCATTACATAATCCCCAGGTTCAATGTCATGACAATTACTGTCTGGTAAATCAGGAATCACCAACTTTAGATTATCATTCTGATTCCTCAATTGCTTACTCATCTTAACCAAATACTTTACAGTGACTTCATTGTTGCGTTTCAAATCATCCTGGGGGTTAATCATAACATGGGGTTGTCGACCAAACAGAATTTCAAAAGGAGACAGATTAAGAGGGGACCTGGGAGTGGTTCTGATGCTGTATAATACGATTGGCAAAGCTTCGGGCCACAACAATCCTGTTTCAGCCATTACCTTGCTTAATTTGTTTTTAATAGTGCTATTTACTCTTTCCACTTTCGCACTCGCCTGGGGGCGGTACGGAGTGTGCAGCTTACTATTAATTCCCATCAACTTACACATTGCTTGAAAAACTTCACCTGTGAAATGGGTACCCCTATCACTCTCAATGATTCTAGGGATACCGTACCTACACACAAATTCCTGCACAATTTTCTTTGCAGTAAACACAGCGGTATTTGTGGCCGCGGGAAATGCTTCAACCCAATTTGAGAACACGTCAATACAAACCAATACATATTTTAAATTTCTACAAGGTGGCAATTGTATGAAATCAATTTGTATTACCTGGAAAGGACCATCTGTAGGAGGGATATGGGATGGCTCTGTTGGTATTGCCTTTCCGATATTCTTCCTCAAGCAGGTGAGACATGTCATCGCTCTTTTACCCGCATGGGAAGAAAATCCTGGGACGCACCAATAAGCTCTTACCAATTTACACATTCCTTCTTTGCCTAGATGAGTCAGTCCATGTGCCGCTTCCGCTAGACTTGGAAGGTATGCTCTGGGTGCCACTGGCTTACCCTGTCCATCTGTCCAGAGTCCTGAGGACTCCTGGCCATATCCTTTTGACCTCCAAACTGCCTTTTCTTGTGGTGAACACAAATTTTGCATTTCATATAATTTCTGTGTGTTTACAGTATTAAATACCATCAGTTGTGTGCTGTCTGTCTGTATGGGGTTACTGGCTGCTGATTTAGCAGCTTCGTCTGCTCGGCTGTTACCAAGTGATACCGGGTCTTGGCTATACGTGTGAGCTTTACACTTGGTAACAGCCACTCTGTCGGGTTCCTGTATCGCTGTTAGAAGTCTTTTGATCTGGGCTGCATGTGCTACGGGTGTGCCAGCTGCCGTCATGAAATTTCTGAGGCACCATAGGGCCCCGAAATCATGGACTACTCCGAAGGCGTACCTAGAATCTGTGTAGATATTGGCTGACTTGCCTTTAGCCAATTCGCATGCTCTGGTTAGGGCAACCAGTTCAGCAACTTGTGCTGAGTGTGGTGGGCCTAGGGGTTCCGCTTCTATGGTACCTTGGTCATCTACGACTGCGTATCCAGTACACAAGTCTCCCGAGTCCGTCTGTCTGTGACAACTGCCGTCAGTGTAGAAAGTAAAATCTACATCTTTTAGTGGGTTGTCACTGATGTCAGGCCTTGCCGTGAAATTTTGGGTCAAATATTCCATACAATCATGTGTGTCATTTTCCTTACTAAATCCTCCTTCACCATCACTCTCATCCTCCACCCTTTGTGCCTGTCCAGGCACACCTGGGAGATATGTTGCAGGATTTAGTGCGCTGAATCTCCTTATGGTGATGTTTACGGGGGCCATCAACGCCAATTCCCATCTTGTAAACCGCGCTGATGAGACGTGTCTGGTTTGGGCAGAATTTAGTAAAGCTGACACTGCATGTGGTGTATGAATTGTGAGGTTGTGTCCTAGCACTACATCTTCGCTTTTACTTACTAGCAATGCTATTGCTGCAACACTTCGCAAGCATGTGGGGAGGGATCGCGCTACCGTGTCTAGCTGAGCGCTATAGTAGGCTACCGGCCTGCTGGCATCACCATGCTTCTGAGTTAAGACACCTGCCGCGCACCCAGCACTCTCTGTTCCGTACAGCTCAAAGGGTTTTCCATAATCTGGCATGCCTAATGCTGGTGCCTGCGTTAGGCACTGTTTAAGTCTCTCAAATGCCATCTCAGACTCGTCTGTGTGCGAAATCCGATCAGGTTTGTTTGAGGAGACCATCTCCTGCAAAGGCAGGGCTAGTATGGAAAAACCTGGGATCCAGTTACGGCAATACCCACACATTCCTAAAAACGTTCTAATCTGTTGCTGGGTTTGTGGCAGGGTCATGTCACGAATTGCTTGAATTCTATCAGCGGTGAGGTGTCTCAGTCCTTGTGTCAGACAGTGTCCCAAATATTTTACTTTGGTCTGGCATAATTGTAACTTGTCTTTGGAAACCTTGTGTCCGGTGTCTGAAAGATGAAACAGGAGTTGTTTCGTATCTCTCAGGGATGATTCAAGTGAATTTGAACACAGCAGTAGGTCATCCACGTACTGTATTAATATTGATCCACTCTCAGGTTGAAAAGACTGTAAACAATCATGCAAGGCCTGTGAGAAAATACTTGGACTGTCAATGAAACCTTGTGGTAAGCGAGTCCAGGTGTACTGAACTCCTCTGTATGTAAATGCGAATAAGTATTGACTGTCAGGGTGCAGAGGTACCGAGAAGAAGGCGGAGCAGAGGTCAATCACAGTGAAAAATTTGGCAGTGGGAGGGATTTGCATAAGGATGACAGATGGATTTGGCACTACGGGGAATTGACTCTCAACTATTTTGTTGATCCCTCTTAGATCCTGCACTAACCTGTAACCCCTCCCCCCGCTCTTTTTAAAAGGGAAGATGGGACTATTGGCAGTGCTGGACGTCCTTACCAGAATGCCCTGTTGTAGCAAGCGCTCTATTACAGGGTAAACTCCTAACTCCACCTCTGGCTTCAGAGGGTATTGTGGGATTTTTGGAGCTATCCTACCATCTTTTACTTGTACAACTACTGGGGCTACGTTTGCCATTAATCCAGTGTCTTGTCCATCCTTGGTCCAAAGTGATTCCGGTATCTGGGAAATAATTTCCTCTACCTTGGACGGACACCTATTTACAACAACAGTGTGTGACATTAATCTTGTTGGGGAGTCTAGCATATCCTGCACTTCCTGAGCGTGGTTTTCGGGTATGTCCAAGAACACACCTTCAGGAGTACAATATATGACAGTGGGAGGGATTTGCATAAGGATGACAGATGGATTTGGCACTACGGGGAATTGACTCTCAACTATTTTGTTGATCCCTCTTAGATCCTGCACTAACCTGTAACCCCTCCCCCCGCTCTTTTTAACAGGGAAGATGGGACTATTGGCAGTGCTGGACGTCCTTACCAGAATGCCCTGTTGTAGCAAGCACTCTATTACAGGGTAAACTCCTAACTCCACCTCTGGCTTCAGAGGGTATTGTGGGATTTTTGGAGCTATCCTACCATCTTTTACTTGTACAACTACTGGGGCTACGTTTGCCATTAATCCAGTGTCTTGTCCATCCTTGGTCCAAAGTGATTCCGGTATCTGGGAAATAATTTCCTCTACCTTGGACGGACACCTATTTACAACAACAGTGTGTGACATTAATCTTGTTGGGGAGTCTAGCATATCCTGCACTTCCTGAGCGTGGTTTTCGGGTATGTCCAAGAACACACCTTCAGGAGTACAATATATGACACATCCCATTTTGCACAGTAAATCTCTCCCTAGGAGATTAGTCGGAGCCGATGCAGCCAGCAGAAAAGAATGCTTGGTGTGCAAAGGCCCTATCGTAATCTCTGCAGGTTTGCTTAAAGGGTAGTGTTGTACTACTCCTGTTACTCCCATGGCTGGAATTGTTTTACCAGTGGTTCTCATGCCCACGGTCGAATTTATCACTGACTTGGCCGCCCCCGTATCTACAAGGAAATTTAGAGATTTACCAGCTACATCAATTGTGACCTCGGGTTCACTTCCAAGGCTCGCAATTAATTTCACTGGCTGCAGACTACAGGTGTGGCCCCACCCCTATTGTATGTGGTGACCTCCCTGCATTGCGCTGGCAGCTATTACCTGTGAAGGGGGTAAATGGGAACTATCAGAGACTTGCCAGTCTCTTCTTGGGGGATACCTTTTTGTTTCCCCTGCGTGTGGCTCATAACTCCGTCTCTGCGGTCCTTGATCCCAATTTTGTGTGTCATGTCGTTGTCTAGGGGGTTGATATGATTTCTGTGCACTTTTCAATCTACAGTCTCGTGCAAAATGTCCCTCTTTATGACAGTAATAACAAGTTACCACATTTGACTTACCCACAGGGGTCTGAGACTTATGCTGAGTTGGCCTTGTGGTAAGGGCCTGTATACTTACAGCCATCAGCTTATCACTCTGCGACTCCCTGTGTCTGGTGATGTTCCGATCATGATCAATAGCGGCCTCTCTCAAAGTAGCCACCGACAAACCTCGCTAACATGGTTGGGTGGTCTGTACCCTCGTCCTCAATACTTCCTTTAAACCATCCATTAACACAGATACTGCTACTTTTCTATGATTCACATTTGTCTTAATGTCTTCTATCCCTGTATACTTAGCCATTTCCTGTAGTGCCCGATGAAAATAATCAGCAGCTATTTCTCCCTCTTTTTGCTTGATGGAGAAAATTTTGTTCCATTTAGCAACAGCTGGGAAATATACTCCCAGCTGCAAATTAATTATTTTCACATTATCTTGATTGTACTCCTCAGTAAGGGGTACCTCTTCATCTAGTCTACAGTCAGCTATAAATCTCGCTGAGTCGACATTGGAGGGTAAACATGCCCTCAGCAATATCCGCCAATCTTTGTTATTGGGCTCCACAGTATTTCCTAGCTCTCTAATGTACTTCTGGCTTGCAACTAGATCTTTCCTAGGATCAGGGAATTCAGACACCATTGATCTTAATTCCGTTCGGGAAAAGGGGCAGTGCATGGCGATGTTTCTGACAGGAGTGACTCCTGAAGTGTCAGTTTTCCCATTTGGTACTGCAACTACCCTAACGGGATTAAGTTTAATAACATCATTCTGAGTAGATTCTACAACATGTGGTGTAATGGTTTCTGCATAGTGTACAGTGCCGTACTTACCAGTTGATACGACCTCACCTGTCCCTCCACTAGGGGCCTTTGATACTGCTCTTACTGGTTGGGACGTGCCCACTGTTGTTTCTGCTATGGTGGCTGCTAGAGAGAGTGCCGATATTGTTGTGGGTTCATCCTCTTGGTCACAATCCTGGGGAAAGTTTAAAACAGGGTACAGCTTGCACGAGTTAGTATTAGCTTCAACAATCTTAGTTACATTATTCTTAACATCTATACAGTTACTAAGTGCATGTTTATCATACACCAGTGTGCCATTCTCTGTAACCACTTTCTCTCCCGTTATGTATGGTGGTGGTGGTGCGGTGGCTATCAGTTTCCTGATAGGGTTAGATCCAGCCGCTTGAGCCAATCCTCTCTGTATTTCACCTTCCTGTTGCCATAATTGTAAATAATCATAATGTTTGATCCGTCTATTTGCAGATTTAATGAGACATATCCTTCTCCTTAGATTTTGTAACACCTCGGGGCTAAAACTGCCTACCCGTGGGAACTTTTCCCCGTCATGCACAGTCATTCTTTCCCATTCATCGCACAAAACCTCTGTGTGTGAACCGTATTTCTCACACATGATATACCTTGCCGACCCTATTGGCCGGTTTACTAAATCAACCTGAACCAGGGTTGATCGCCCCCTACCTGAACAACTGGCCCCCATCTTTGCAGGTGTTGCTTTCACTACCTCTGACCTTCAAATCAGGGTCTTCAGCGAACCCTTACAAAAACCAAGATGTCCGGGGTAGGCCGACGGTGAAAGTTTACCGAGTACCTTCACTCACTCGCCCACGTCGACCAATACGCCCACACACTGCCTTAGCGCTGGCGTACTCAACCTAGGGCCCCTGCAACCTGAACCTCTATTTACTGGAACGTGTGGGTGTGATCCGAAGAGCACTTAACCCTTCCCAGTAAATATCAGTTGCTGGAGAATTCCTGAGTGACCAGCGAACCTCCCTTAAAATAAAAAAAATGACACAAATCACGTTACAATGTACAAATAGCGTTTATGACCCCTCTAGCGTACACAAATGGTACTGGGTCAAGTTACTAACTAATGCACACAATTACATGCGGTACAATCGTTCTGCACATAAGCAACTAATCTTATGTGCGGAACGACCAGTGGAATCGAAAATTGTGGCTGCGAATTCCTTCAGCCAGAGCTTAATGGCCTATATGGGTATTGCACCAACCCTCCTGGTGTTGTGCTTCTTGACTCTATCTATAGCGGACTTCCTAGTCCGCTGTACCTAGACCTCCTGGTCTGTCTCTGGACCTCCTGGTCCGTGACCTCCTGGTCAGCTATACTCTAATGCTCTTATTTTAATATGTTTAACAAGGGATGCCTCCCAAGCCACCGCGCTGTCACTTTCACGTATGTACCTCACGAGAACTCGATTTCCTGTGGTTCCACCCAAAAATGAGAAACTTATATATGTGTATACACACACTCTTTCACCTCATATACTCTTTACTTTTGATTCTGCGCAGAAATCCCTTTCATTCAGTATCGCAGTCTAGTCCCGAAAGGAGTTACAACTAGAGAAGGATTATTTATGCTAAAATTTAGGACACTGAGATTGACTTGCGCTATTATCGCGTTGTCTCCGTATCGCCTACTAAAACAATACTATCATGTGATTTGTATTACGTGGGCGTACCCATACGCTCTGTTGCCTAATATACGCTACGTGCGTCAGCCCTTGCGTCGCGTACGCTTGTCCCGCCCTTTGCTAGGGACACGTGTACACAGGCCAGATATGTCCACAGTAACACAACTAACACGTTTCTATCAATGCAAATGATATTTAACTGTAATCATTTACTGAGCACCACACAGAACTTCCTTGTATCTTAGGCAAGCCGTGTGCGTGTTTTACAAATTACTCCCTTACGTATTAATTTTACTTTTAACTACCAATAGCAACAAATCTTTCTCAGCACGTTATCAATGATAAATGGCAAACAGGAAAGCGAGATGTGAAATTACACAAATGACAAATGCAGGTGTGTGCGTGTGTTGCGTACGCAATGTGTATCAAACAGAAATAAAACAGTTTTTAAAAGACAATAGCGTACTGTTCTTACCTTCTGGTTCCGGATTCCACCAGCACTCCTACCGCGTAGCGATGCAGACGCTTATCTAGTTAGCACTACCGTATCACTCACCACCAACAAGGATACGAAGGGATACGCCTTCCCGCCCTTTGCTGACAGATAAAGTCTGCTTGTGTTCGCTAGAGCGGATATGTGGAGGACGGACGAGCCGCCAATTGATAAAGCTAATTATTTATCTTATAACATTCACTATATATTGGTAAGAGACTCAGTACGCAATGGGCGTACGGGGTACCGTAAGGGTACGCACTTAGCGTAGCAGACGCTAGGCCGTGGTCGAGACGCACGAGCGGCACGTTCGCTCACGGCTTACGCTGGGTATCGAGCACGCTATAGGCGGTCCGAGTACCGTAATGCTACGCTACTAGCGTAGCGGACGCTGTGCCCACAAGAGGAACACAAGCGGCGCAGACGCTCACAGAATGACACACAGTAAACCTTGTATGCAACACAATGTAACGCTGATTAACCTCTATTATGTAAAAGCCGCTTGAGCGATTGAGACGCTCCGAATACCCTTAGCAATGTAATGATAAACTCACAATACCTTGTAAGGTTCCAAAACCTTTACTAACGAGATTTTAGTATGTAAAAGGGGAAAACAGTTACAACTTATACACTACAGCACTAACATAAACACCTAAACAGAAATAACAGAAATTATACAATATACAACAGAGTAACAATAGCAGAGAGAGAGAGTATGGCAAATACAAACAGAGAATAAGTTTATCACTGACCTGGTTTGGGAGTGTTGTGGACTCGGGGCTTCTTCCGATGACCGGGAAGAGGAACCGCCACTGGGTCGTAGTAGAGATGGCCGGATGTAGGTCTTCCTCATGCAGAACTAAGACGGCAGGCGGGAGGCCCAGAGGAATTCTTGTAGGTCTCCTGTAAGACAAGACTTGTAGAAATAATGAAGGCTGGGGTACTGAGATATTGGAGACACTGTGGTATTGAAGGCACTGAGGTACTGGGAGTACAGGGAGTGCTGGGAGACCCTTGGAGGCACGGAGGTGTTTGGAGGCACGGAGGTGCTTGGAGGCACGGAGGTGTTTGGAGACACCGAGGTGTTTGGAGGGACGAGGTGCTTGGAGGCACGAGGTGCTTGGAGACACGGAGGTAACTGGAGGCACGGAGGTGCTTTGAGGCGCGGAGGTGCTTGGAGGCACGGGGTGCTTGGAGGCACGAGGTGCTTGGAGGCACGGAGGTGCTTGGAGGCACGGAGGTAACTGGAGGCACGGAGGTAACTGGAGGCACGGAGGTAACTGGAGGCACGGAGGTGCTTGAGGCGCGGAGGTGCTTGGAGGCACGAGGTGCTTGGAGGCACGAGGTGCTTGGAGGCACGGAGGTGCTTGGAGGCACGGAGGTGCTTGGAGGCACGAGGTGCTTGGAGACACGGAGGTAACTGGAGGCACGGAGGTGCTTGTAGGCACAGGATGCTTGGAAGCACAGGTTGCTTGTAGGCACAGGATGCTTGGAAGCACAGGTTGCTTGTAGGCACAGGATGCTTGGAAGCACAGGATGCTTGCAGGGACAGGATGCTTGGAAGCACAGGTTGCTTGTAGGCACAGGATGCTTGGAAGCACAGGATGCTTGCAGGGACAGGATGCTTGGAAGCACAGGATGCTTGCAGGGACGAGGGAGCTCTGGATCATAGCTTCCACAGGAGAAACGAAGATACTCAGGCATCGGATCTCTGCCTGGTATCTGATTTTAAATTCCCCGCCCTAGCCTGATTGGCGGAGCAGGCAGGTGACGTCAGACCTGCTCCGCCTCCTTGCCCTTGCTTGTGATGGCGGCGCCCTTGCTTCCGGGAAGCCGCCGGAGAGCAGCGCCGACCCGCCGCTGAAGCCGGAGACTGACAGGGGAAGAGAGGCGCCGGGCAGACCAGGCCACCCGCAGGGACAAGCGCGGTCGCCGCTGCCCGAGGTTCGTGACAGTACCCCCTCCTCCAGGAGTGGCCCCTGGACACTTCCCGGGCTTAGTCGGATGTCTGGAGTGGAAGATCCGAATCAGACGAGGAGCCGTTACTTCAGTAGCCCCAATCCAACTTCTCTCCTCAGGTCCATAACCCTTCCAGTCCACCAAGTACTGTAATTTTTTATGAAGATAACGAGAGTCCAGAATAGCTTTGATTTCAAACTCCGCTCCAGCTTCTGCCACTACGGACGTTGGCCTTGGGAGTGCTGAGTGGAATCGATTCAGTATGAGGGGACGGAGTAGAGAAACATGGAAGGCGTTAGGTATGCGAAGATGGGCAGGCAAACCCAGTTTACAGACCACAGGATTTAAGACTTGTAGCACAGGGTAAGGACCGATGAACCTTGGAGCGAATTTCATGGTGGGCACCTTCAACCGGAGATTCCGTGTGGACAGCCATACCCTGTCCCCAACTTTATATTGAGGTGCGGCTTGCCGTTTCTTATCTGCAAAGAACTTGTACCGAACAGAAACCTGCTTAAGATTAGCATGAACCTTTCTCCAAATTTGTCCAAAGTGTCGTAGAGTGGACGCTACAGCAGGAACCTCTATTATCGGAAGGCTTGGAAATTCCGGAACACGGGGATGGAACCCGTAGTTGACGAAAAATGGTGATTCCCCAGTGGAAGAATGAAACAAATGGTTATGGGCAAACTCCGCCCAAGGCAACAACTCCACCCAGTTGTCCTGTGAAGGAGAGAGATACAACCGAAGAAAAGTCTCTAGATCTTGATTGACTCGTTCCGTTTGTCCATTTGTTTGGGGATGATAAGCCGACGAAAACTTAAGTTTAATGTGTAGAGTTGAACAAAGGGCTTTCCAAAACCTGGCGGTGAACTGTACTCCACGGTCAGAAACAATCTCTTGTGGCAACCCATGCAAACGAAAATGTTCTCGGATAAACAATAGAGCCAGTTTCGGTGCTGTCGGAAGACCAGTCAAGGGCACAAAGTGTGCCATCTTCGAAAAACGGTCAACGATAACCCAAACGGTGTTGCAACCCTTGGAACAGGGCAAGTCAGTGATGAAGTCCATGGAAATGTGAGTCCAGGGTCTCACAGGGATAGGCAGAGGACGAAGTAACCCTGCAGGAGGCAGACGAGGAGATTTATGTTGTGTACATTGGGGACATGAATTAACGCAATCTTGTACATCCTTCCTCATGGTGTTCCACCAGTAAGACCTTTGCAGAAACTTGTACATCTTCTGAGCGCCGGGATGACCGGAAAACTTGGAGTTATGGACCCACCGTAGTATTCCTGGGCGGAATCTAGCTGGTACGGACATTCTTCCAGGAGGAGGAGCTGGAGTAGTTAAAGCAGCAGAGACAGAAACTGGATTCAGAATTAAACCCCGCTCCGGAGGTTCATCCTCGTCTGTGGGAACCTGTGAACGGGAAAGCGCATCTGCTTTAATATTGAGAGTCCCGGCACGGTACTTGATAATGAACGAGAATCGGGAAAAGAAAAGTGCCCATCTCGCCTGGCGAGGATTCAAACATTGTGCGGATTTGATGTACAGTAAATTCTTGTGATCCGTGTAGATGGTAAACACATGTTTAGCCCCTTCTAGAAGATATCTCCATTCTTCCAAGGCAGATTTGATTGCCAAGAGTTCCTGGTCTCCAATAGAGTAATTTCGTTCGGCTGGAGAGAATTTACGAGAGTGGAAGCCACACGGATGTAATTTCTTATCAGAGGAATGCTGGGAGAGGACAGCCCCCACTCCGACTGAAGATGCATCAACTTCTAAGAAGAAGGGTTCCTCGAAATTTGGTTGTTGGAGAACTGGAGCCGTCGTGAAAGCTAACTTTAAGCGAGAAAAAGCTACAATGGCTTCCGGAGGCCACAAACTAGGATTAGAACCCTTTCTCGTCAGGGCAGTAATGGGTGCAACAATGGTGGAGAAACCTTTAATGAATTTCCTGTAGTAGTTCGCAAAGCCCAGGAACCTTTGTATTGCTTTCAGGGAAAGAGGCTGAGTCCAATCACGAATGGCCGACAACTTTTCCGGATCCATGCGAAGCTCCGTCCCCGAGATGACATAACCGAGGAACGGAATAGATGTTACTTCAAAGGTACATTTGGAAAGCTTGGCGTAGAGATGATTCTCTTGTAAACGGTGTAGCACCTCTTTGACTTGAGTCCTGTGTTCGACAAGATTCTTGGAAAAAATCAGTATGTCGTCCAGATATACCACAACGCTCTGATACAGCATATCACGAAAGATTTCGTTGACGAATCCCTGGAAAACCGCGGGAGCATTACTAAGACCAAACGGCATCACCAAGTATTCGTAATGCCCATCTCGGGTATTAAAGGCAGTCTTCCATTCATCCCCCTCTCGGATGCGTATAAGATTATAAGCTCCTCTCAAGTCGAGTTTTGAAAAAATGCGGGCACCACGAACCCTATCAAATAACTCTGTGATTAGTGGCAAGGGGTATTTATTCTTAATAGTAATGTCGTTTAGGCCGCGGTAGTCGATGCATGGTCTCAACCCCCCGTCCTTTTTCTTCACGAAAAAGAAGCCTGCACCAGCAGGGGAGGAAGAGGGGCGAATGAATCCCTTGAGCATATTGGACTTAATATACTCCGACATGGCTTGAGTCTCGGGAAGAGACAGAGGATATGTGCGACCACGAGGTGGCGTCTTCCCTGGGACAAGGTCAATAGGGCAGTCCCAAGGCCTGTGAGGTGGTAACAGGTCAGCAGCTTGTTCCGAAAATACGTCCTTGTACCCTTGATATGCCTCCGGAATGTGCTCTTCATCCGTTTTGGAGGTAACACGGAGCGGACAAACAGGAGTAAGACAATTAGTGTGACAAAAGGAACTCCAGGACAGAATTTGTGACGACTTCCAATCGATGTGGGGGTTATGACTTTTCAGCCAAGGCATTCCAAGAACCAGATCATGGGGCATTTCTGGGATTACCAAGAGTTCCAAATCTTCCTGATGTAGAGCCCCGACCCGCAGCTTAACTGGCCCCGTGCGCCACATTATGAGACCTTTGGAAATTCTAGTCCCGTTGATAGCCGTCAGTGAAATTGGCCGCTCGATAGGCCGTAACTTTAAACCCAAACTTTGGGCACAGAAGGAAGAAACGAAGTTCCCTGCAGCTCCGGAATCCAATAGGGCTTCACAAGACCTGGAGACTGAATTGGAGACTAGAGTTACTGGAAGCAAGCAGTCCGAAGTTGGAGAAGCTTTTGTCGTAACTCCCAGCTTGACTCCTCCGGAACAAGCTAGGTCTGCCCGTTTCCCGGACGGACTTTACAAGATTTAAGAAAATGATCTGCGGCTCCACAGTAAAGGCAGAGTTTACCCTCACGACGACGCTGTCGTTCTTCCGGAGACAGTCGGGAGCGGTTAATTTGCATGGGCTCATCTGAGCTAGGTGAGGCCACCGGCCTAGGAGTAGGATTCCGGAACCTGGAACGATCCGAACGGTTACGTTCTCTTCCACGCTCCTGCATCCGAAGATCCACCTTGACGCAAAGGGAAATCAAATCTTCTAATGGATCCGGCAGATCTCTAGTAACCAGCTCGTCTTTCAGCCGGTCGGAAAGACCGTTCCAGAAGGCAGCTCTCAGGGCATCATTATTCCAGCGTAGTTCGGAAGCAATGGTCTGGAAATGAACCACGTACTGGCCCACGGAACGGGCGCCCTGCCGAACACGGAGCAAATCGGAAGAAGCAGTGGTCATTCTGCCGGGCTCGTCGAAAATCCTTCGAAAGGACGAGATGAAGTTGGTGTAGTTGGAAACCATGGGATCAGATCGTTCCCATAATGGAGACACCCAATCCAAAGCAGAACCTTCCAACAGAGAAATAATATATGCTACCTTGGACCGGTCTGTAGGAAAGTTGTGTGCAAGTAGCTCGAAATGTACCTCGCACTGGTTCAAGAAACCACGACAATTTTTGGGATTCCCATTATAGCGGGACGGAGTAGGCAACTGAAGGCGTGGAGTGACACCGGCCGATGGTTGAACATTGCTGGCAACGGCAACTGGTGCGACTGCTGGAACAGGAGCCGGAATTACTGAGGCCAGAGACGCCTGAATCTGATCCAGACGCCCGGACAACTGCTGGAGGTACTGCATCACCTGACCTTGTGCTGCTTCCTGACTTTGCACTCGAGAAGCCAGGTTCTGGATGGCACTAGAGTCCGTGTTCCGATCCCCCGAGTCCATGAGGCCTGAGTATACTATCACTGACCTGGTTTGGGAGTGTTGTGGACTCGGGGCTTCTTCCGATGACCGGGAAGAGGAACCGCCACTGGGTCGTAGTAGAGATGGCCGGATGTAGGTCTTCCTCATGCAGAACTAAGACGGCAGGCGGGAGGCCCAGAGGAATTCTTGTAGGTCTCCTGTAAGACAAGACTTGTAGAAATAATGAAGGCTGGGGTACTGAGATATTGGAGACACTGTGGTATTGAAGGCACTGAGGTACTGGGAGTACAGGGAGTGCTGGGAGACCCTTGGAGGCACGGAGGTGTTTGGAGGCACGGAGGTGCTTGGAGGCACGGAGGTGTTTGGAGACACCGAGGTGTTTGGAGGGACGAGGTGCTTGGAGGCACGAGGTGCTTGGAGACACGGAGGTAACTGGAGGCACGGAGGTGCTTTGAGGCGCGGAGGTGCTTGGAGGCACGGGGTGCTTGGAGGCACGAGGTGCTTGGAGGCACGGAGGTGCTTGGAGGCACGGAGGTAACTGGAGGCACGGAGGTAACTGGAGGCACGGAGGTAACTGGAGGCACGGAGGTGCTTGAGGCGCGGAGGTGCTTGGAGGCACGAGGTGCTTGGAGGCACGAGGTGCTTGGAGGCACGGAGGTGCTTGGAGGCACGGAGGTGCTTGGAGGCACGAGGTGCTTGGAGACACGGAGGTAACTGGAGGCACGGAGGTGCTTGTAGGCACAGGATGCTTGGAAGCACAGGTTGCTTGTAGGCACAGGATGCTTGGAAGCACAGGTTGCTTGTAGGCACAGGATGCTTGGAAGCACAGGATGCTTGCAGGGACAGGATGCTTGGAAGCACAGGTTGCTTGTAGGCACAGGATGCTTGGAAGCACAGGATGCTTGCAGGGACAGGATGCTTGGAAGCACAGGATGCTTGCAGGGACGAGGGAGCTCTGGATCATAGCTTCCACAGGAGAAACGAAGATACTCAGGCATCGGATCTCTGCCTGGTATCTGATTTTAAATTCCCCGCCCTAGCCTGATTGGCGGAGCAGGCAGGTGACGTCAGACCTGCTCCGCCTCCTTGCCCTTGCTTGTGATGGCGGCGCCCTTGCTTCCGGGAAGCCGCCGGAGAGCAGCGCCGACCCGCCGCTGAAGCCGGAGACTGACAGGGGAAGAGAGGCGCCGGGCAGACCAGGCCACCCGCAGGGACAAGCGCGGTCGCCGCTGCCCGAGGTTCGTGACAAAGTTGGTTACAGAGAAAAACTTACACACTGGGGAATGATCGCTGCGCAGTCCTGGAACCAGCTCTCTAGTTAGTCAATGATGAAAACCGTTGTGGAGAGTAGACTGAGCTGGCCCAGACTGGCTGTTCTTATATACACTACATACAGTACACCACAAAGGGGCCTACATTGTTCATTGGACACAGGAATCTGTCTTCACATTATAACAAAAGGTCATAGGTTGATTCAAACAGGTGGGCTGCGACTATTTCATACTGCTCAGGTGGGAGGGAATCTCAGGATTCCCGCCGCATGGATAATGAATTGCAAATACAGTAAATGTCCATAAACTTCTTATAACCATAACTATTCGCAGGAGCGATTAATCTCTTTCAAACCAACACCGGAATGTTACTAATAATATACTCTACCGTTGCATACTAAACACCACTGCTCAAAACCTGTCTGACCCTTCGTATCATGTATGGAGGGATCTCTCTGTCCATGAACCAGTTACACTAAACAAACTTACTGATATTATTAAGGAGACCATAACCTACAAAATACACTATTTGGATTAACTATGTAACAATCGAGTCACCCGCCAGACGCACACAAACTCTACCGTAAATGCACATACCACGCGCCTGAGCGCTTGACCGTGGAGGCGCCGTCACGCAACTGCGAATAGCGCACGCACGGGAGAGAATGTGCACGTGCAGCGGCAAGCGCATGGGGTTAGTACAAGGCATGAGAATAACGATATTTTTCGACTTTGACAGCTCTCACCTGGCTCCCCTCTGCCTGGTCTCCCAGCACTGTCCCCACTACTCCTTCCCTGCGCTCTCCCCTGACTCCCCTCTGTCTGGTCTCTCAGCACTGTCTCCACTACTCCTTCCCTGTGCTCTCACCTGGCTCCCCTCTGCCTGGTCTCCCAGCACTGTCCCCACTACTCCTTCCCTGTGCTCTCCCCTGACTCCCCTCTGCCTGGTCTCCCAGCACTGGTCCCCACTACTCCTTTCCTGCGCTCTCCCCTGACTCCCCTCTGCCTGGTCTCCCAGCACTGTCCCCACTACTTTTTCCCTGCGCTCTACCCTGACTCCCCTCTGCATGGTCTCCCAGCACTTTCCCCACTACTCCTTCCCCGCGCTCTCTCCTGACTCCCCTCTGCCTGGTCTCCCAGCACTGTCCCCACTACTCCTTCCCTGCACTCTCACCTGACTCCCCTCTGCCTGGTCTCCCAGCACTGTCCCCACTACTCCTTCCTTGTGCTCTCACCTGGCTCCCCTCTGCCTGGTCTCCCAGCACTATCCCCACTACTCATTCCCTGTTCTCTCACCTGGCTCCCCTCTGCCTGGTCTCCCAGCACTGTCCCCACTACTCCTTCCCTGTGCTCTCACCTGGCTCCCCTCTGCCTGGTCTCCCAGCACTGTCCCCACTACTCCTTCCCTGTGCTCTCCCCTGACTCCCCTCTGCCTGGTCTCCCAGCACTGGTCCCCACTACTCCTTTCCTGCGCTCTCCCCTGACTCCCATCTGCCTGGTCTCCCAACACTGTCCCCACTACTTTTTCCCTGCGCTCTACCCTGACTCCCCTCTGCATGGTCTCCCAGCACTGTCCCCACTTCTCCTTCCCTGCACTCTCACCTGACTCCCCTCTGCCTGGTCTCCCAGCACTGTCCCCACTACTCCTTCCCTGTGCTCTCACCTGGCTCCCCTCTGCCTGGTCTCCCAGCACTGTCCCCACTACTCCTTCCCTGTGCTCTCACCTGGCTCCCCTCTGCCTGTTCTCCCAGCACTGTCCCCACTACTCCTTCCCTGCGCTCTCCCCTGACTCCTCTCTGCCTGGTCTCCCAGCACTGTCCCCCCTACTCCTTCCCTGCACTCTCCCCTGACTCCCCTCTGCCTGGTCTCCCAGCACTGTCCCCACTACTCCTTTCCTGCTCTGTCTACCCTCTGCCTGGTCTCCCAGCACTGTCCCCACTACTCCTTCCCTGCACTCTCCCCTGACTCCTCTCTGCCTGGTCTCCCAGCACTGTCCCCACTACTCCTTCCCTGCATTCTCCCCTGACTTCCCTCTGCCAGCTCTCCCAGCACTGTCCCCACTACTCCTTCTCTGCACTCTCCCCTGACTCCCCTCTGCCAGGTCTCCCAGCACTGTCCCCACTACTCCTTCTCTGCACTCTCCCCTGACTCCCCTCTGCCAGGTCTCCCAGCACTCTCCCCACTTCTCCTTCCCTGCACTCTCCCCTGACTCCCCTCTGCCTGTTCTCCCAGCACTGTCCCCACTACTCCTTCCCTGCACTCTCACCTGACTTCTGTCTGCCTGGTCTCCCAGCACTCTCCCCACTACTCCTTCCCCGCACTCTCCCCTGACTCCCCTCTGCCAGGTCTCCCAGCACTGTCCCCACTACTCCTTCCCTGCACTCTCCCCTTACTCCCCTCTGCCTGGTCTCCCAGCACTATCCCCACTACTCCTTCCCAGCACTCTCCCCTGACTCCCCTCTGCCTGGTCTCCCAGCACTGTCCCCACTACTCCTTCCCCGCACTCTCCCCTGACTCCATTCTGCCTGGTCTCCCAGCACTGTCCCCACTACTCTTTCCCTGCACTCTCCCCTTACTCCCCTCTGCCTGGTCTCCCAGCACTGTCCCCACTACTCCTTCCCTGCACTCTCCCCTGACTCCCCTCTGCCTGGTCTCCCAGCACTGTCCTCACTACTCCTTCTCTGCACTCTCACCTGACTCCCCTCTGCCAGGTCTCCCAGCACTGTCCCCACTACTCCTTCCCTGTGCTCTCCCCTGACTAGTGAAAACGCACAGCAGTGATCAGTTCTGAATTAGGCCCATTGTTTTACAAACCCTGTTATTATCCTTCCTGTAATGTCTCCTGCAGAGCTGCAGGGGCTGATGTGCTGCTCAGGTACTGTGACTATAAGAGATAGTTCCCATTTGTCTGTCTCCCAGGTCGTGGTACTTATCTTAGATATGGCAAAGTGGGCCATTACTATAATTCAGTACTATGAATGAATGGGTATGGGACTCAGGGTCGACAGTGTCTAGGTCGACACAGGAAATGGGTCAACAAGGCCATTAGGTCGACATGAACAAGGTTGACATGGAAAAAGGTCGACATGTGTTTTTTGTTTTTTTAGTGTCGTTTTCTTCGTAACATGACGGTGAACCCGAATTAGTGCACCGTGTCCCCTCACATGGCTCGCTTCACTCGCCATGCTTCAGGCAAGGTTACCATTCCCAATTGTAGTCCACGTGGATCGTAATGTATGAAAAAGTTCAAAAAATGAAGAAAAAAAATGTGAAAAACTCAATGTTTTTCCATGTCAACCGTGTTCATGTCGGCCTAATGGCTGTGTCGACCTATTTCCTGTGTTGACCTACTCAATGTCGACCAATAGGTGTCAACCTAATGTGTGTCGACCTAGACAGTGTCGGCCTAGAGTTCAGATACCTAATGAATGATTACTATATTATATACATAGAGCCTGAGATTTAGATGTGACTGACATGCTGCTGAGTTGTTTGGGCGGTAACCGGAACCGTTCTATATAGGGATGGCCATCTGTGGGTTATCAATAAATACCCTTGGTACCACTGATGGATAACCTTGATGGTGTGACACCATTTGAAAGGGTACCATCAATGGTTTCATCCACCAATGGTCACTCCTGCTTTAGCATACACAAGGCTGCAGGCTAATCAGAGTATGGGGTGGGGCTTCTCGGGAGCATCAGGGGGACACCAAGCTTAAAGAAAAAAAAAAAGAAAATAATATTCAGTTGTTTCTTTATCATCAATGTTGGAAAACCATGATGGTAAAAGTATTCAGCATCAGTCTTAGACTATCAATTATCTCAAATCATCGATAGTCGATGGCCATCCCTAGTTCTACAAAATGAGGCGTGTCTACCAGGGTTTTAATAATTGCACGCAGACTTCCTGGACCCGGTTAACCAGACCCGATGGTCAGTCTAAGTCATACTTGCCTACTCTCCTAGAATGTCCGGGAGGCTTCTGAATATCGGGTGGCCCTCCCAGGAAGAATGGGCAAGTCTACCGACTTCAGCTGCACCCCGGCCCTTGTTACCCACTTAGCGAGTAAAATGGGTGGTCCTGGTGACAGTGGGGCTGATTCAGCAATTTTTGAGACGTCCCGCGCAGGCCCGTACTGCGCATGCAGTTAATGCGATTCGATCGCATTAACTGTGACTGCCTCTGCCTCATTGATAGACAGAGGCGTTCGCGGTGAGCGGCCATGGGCATTTGAGGGGCGGTGCCGGGGAAACAGGGGTGTGCCGGTGTCGTTTGCAGTGTCGTCACACGCATCGGCTCTAATCAAAAAAATGGCGGCGGGACTCCTGCCGTCGCAGCTAGGCTGCACCACATTATAATTGCGGTGCGATCGCAATTACAGCGTGATTGCAGTGGGTGGGCGGTGGGTAGCATATTTTGCGGCCTTGCCTTGCGATGGGCGGCCCCCAGCATGCGATTGGAAGGACTGCAGATTCTGCTAAAAAGCAACATCTGCAATCCTTACTGAATGAGGTCCAGTGACGCAAACCAGGCCCATAGCGTATAATAATGTTACTCATATCCTTCACACTAAGACGTGGCTGACGTTAGCTTCTTATTGGGCTAGCTTCTTATTCAGAGCATGTGATATTACAACAATGATTGAAGTTAGGTCACTAGGCTGACATATTTATAGACAGTAGGTGTGCAAGGGTTAAATAGCCTTGACCATCAAATATGTCGCTTGGAACCCACAGATGGTAACCATCAGTGACATGCGGTGGGGTGAGGTGGGTGAGGCAGAGCCTTTCCTGTCATACTAACATTTATTCCAGAGTCTTGACTGTATAAAGTATATGAACAATACAAAGAATATGTTTGAAATATCTTCTTTGCATTATTCTAATGATTTTTATAGTCAAATCTATGGAGTAAAAGGTCTATGGCAGGTGAGGCAGTGCCTCACCTGGGTAACTTTTCCGCACATTTTCTTGAGTTTATACTGCTGCACCTGTGTATAATGCCCAGATGTACCCTTTGGCTCATATATTGCATGTAAATCTGGCTCTGGTGCTAGCCAGTGCCTCCTGAGGTATTTAGCTCACCGCACGTCCCTGGTAACCATAGCGATACGACATGCCAAGCAGCCTTTACCTGTATTTTCATATTAGTGTTCTCTCAGCGCAGTAGACCATGGGGTTTATATAATAGCTTCCGCTGTCACAGAAGCTGCAGGATGTCGGTGAGATTGCAGCTAAATTTAAAGCGGCAACCAGTTATAAGGCTGATTCAGAAATCGAGAAGCTAATATGTAAACCCCCGTATGGGCTTATACACACTGCAAACTGCTGCTAACAATGCATCATTTATAGTGTATGGCCACCTTTATGCAGATGTAATGCAATAGATACTGGGGGCTATGGGCCTAATTCAGACCTGCTGGAAGCAGCGTATGCAGGCTGAAGCCCAGAGAAGTGTGCGCACGTGCAGCAGCTGCACTGCACGTGTGCACATAGTGAGATGCAAAGGCATTTTACTTGTGCGATCGCCTCTGTCAGGCAGAGGTGGTCGCAGGGAGTACTGGCGGTGTGACGGCGGCGTTTGGAGGGTGCGATCCAGACAACGCAGGCGTGTTCGGATGATTTGCAGGGGCGGGCCGCGGTGGCTTTGTGACATCACACGCAGCCGCTGCGACTCTGGGGTAGCTAGGCTGCGCAGTCAGACGACTACTCAGCAGGTGCGAAAGCATCAATCAGCATCACCGCCGTACGATGCTTTCGCATGTCTGCGGGGGTAAGAGGACCGGGCATGCGGGGCAGACTTGCGCTGTGCTGGGCGTCCCCCTGCATGCCAAAGATTTTGATCGTAGATGTGCGTTTTTTTTTTAGCACATCTACAATCCGGTCTGAATTCAGCCCTATGGTGGGTTAGGGGGGGGGGGGGGTCATTTTGCAATGACGCCAAGGGGGGAACAGTATAACACTGGGTGTAGACCTATATGATGGAATTGGTCGCTCCATCTCACTTTCCAAGCATAGGTCCCGGTTCAGGTTTAATCGCAGTAGGCGATCCAACCACAAAACTTACTAGAGCGTCCTGCACATGCGCCCGCATTTTCTGTGGATGTCCAGAAATTGGGCGGCAACACTGAGGGGGCGGAGGCGGGGAAACGAGGACGGTGTCATTCAAATGGGGGCCTGGCGTGGGCGTGATCGCGGTGGCTACTTCAGAAAGATGGTGGTGGGCATCCTGCGGGCGCAGCTAAGCTGCACCGGCAGGAGGCAACCCTACTTTCTGTGACCAAGCAGAAATTGCATACTGAGCCGCCTCCTGGGGTCTGGCCTCTGACCCCATACCAAACAGGTTGGAATGCTATTTAACATTTTTGCTCTAGTAATATTATTTATTGTGCAAATAATTACTATTTCGATGTTTTGGTCTTTTTTGTATGTGTAGCAGTCAGTGTGTTATTGATTGATATTAGGAAGCTCTCTAAGGGGAAATTAAATTGTTTTGTGGTCGCCCAAATATAATGGTCGCCCACTGGTACAACTGAATCGCCCCCTGAGAATTTGCGTGGTTTCAATTAGGTAGAATATATTCTCCAAATCAGGTTGCCACTTGTCAAAATACTCTTTCGGTCAGGATTAGGGAATTGGGCATTTGTAAAACAGATCATCGCTGGGCTGGCTGCGAATTGGCACATCCGGTCGCAATGTTATACATTTGGCATCAATTAAACACCGGTCAACCATCGACCAGCATGAGCTATGCACATTAGCAGAAAGGAGAACAAATTGACAGAATAGGAGAGGAGTGGGTTAAACCTCAGTTAGGCTTGGGGCAGGACAGTAAGGCATTATGGGAGTATTCTGTTAGCCTATGGGAGTGAACGTTGGGGGTGGGCAGAAAGGGTTTTGAGCTTGGTGTAAATAAAGCCTCTTTTACTTTATTCGTCCCACCCTCCCTTCCTACTGGTGGTGGTTGTTTGTTGCAGTGTTTGCGTTGGCTTTTTCGGTGATTCGTGAGGTCACGTTTTGTTGTGCCGGGAAAGCACGGCAAGTTAACTTTTTGTTGGATTAAAGAAGTTGCTTGGAGGTCGTTTGGTGGTTGGTTTTTAGGTGCGCCCACCTTCGTTGACTGGTATACATCTACTGGACCACCTTCACGGGAGCAGCCTCATCACCTTCATGGGTGGGTAGTTAAGATGGAGGTTGAGCGGATACCTATTGTGTGTTGGAAGGTTTATTTCAGTTTTTATAGGATAAGTTTTTGTTCATGGGATAGGGTTGTTGTTTTTAGCCGTTCTTTCTGGCCACCATACTTTAGATTAATTATTCATCAGTTATTAGTTCATTTAAATAAATAGCTAACATTTTTCTGCCAAATTCAAGTCTCCGTGTCTTTATTTATATTTAAGTGTTAAGATGTTATGGTTTAAGGTTACAGATGTTAGGGTATTTTAACCTGTTCAGGTCTGGTAAATTAACTCTCTTCAGTAATCAGTCAGAATTCTGTTCCTTTAGCAACCGGTTGGAGGTCAGTGAATGAAAAGATGACACAGGATTATGTGTAACCTAAACAGACCATAGCTGACGTGCTTTAGGGGCCGTTACAGGTTTATTTTTATAGCTTAAAGACAAAAGGAATCATGCTTGCCAATACATTTAGCCAATAAGAATACACCATGTATGTCTCAGAACCTGAAATACATCAATTGTCATACAAGATTCTAATTAGCAATTAGAACATTCATGGTTTATTGCTTTGTGATTATCAGTCTCTCGGACATATGCTGAAAACATTCTTCCCGATCTTCCTGACTAGCCTTGGACACATCGGATACATCTGGCGTTGCATGTCCTTGAACAATTCATGCTTTAAACAAGATATTCGGAGTATATAGTTTTCTGAATATCTGTACAATATATTTAAGGATACATGAACACATTTTGTGATTAACAGTAAATATCTTAATCAATGCGAAAAAGCGTGAATCAATATATTTGCTATACTGCGGAAGCTCCTACACAATCATTTCCCCTCTTTTTGATTCCACTTTTTCTCTCTATTCTACCTACACTAGGCCTGAACTACCCACTTTCAGTAAACCAGTCCCCTGGACTTATAGCCCAAACCTTGGGTATTACCCCTAACAACAACCAAAGGATAAGCAACTTCATTCTTCTGGTTGGAGAGTCACTGTCAACTTCTTCGAGTGGGAGGCGTTTAATCAGGTATCACGACCTTTCACCTTTATTGAGGTAGGCATGGTTAGCAGCACTTGATATGGACCATCATATCTTGGTTCAAAGGTCTTTCTCACATGTCTCTTTAAATAGACCAAATCTCCTGGATTTAGCTTATGCGTAGCTGATCCTTCTGGGTCTGGAATGGAAGAAAACACTCGGCAATGGAGGTTAGTCAATGTTTTACAGACCTCCTGTACATAACCTGTTAAATCACCATGATTATGTTGTAACGGTTGTGGATAATAACAACCTGTTCTTGGAGCTGACCCAAACAATATTTCATATGGAGTCAGCTTACTAGGTCTCATAGGTGTGGTCCTAATATTGAACAAGACTATAGGTAGGCATTCTGGCCAAGTTCTTTTGGTTTCTGTCATCATTTTTCTGTACTTTTAGCTTAAGATCAAAGTTCAGATGTTCCGACCCTCCCACTCGCCTGGGGACGGTAAGGCACGTGGAAGGCCTGCTGTACCCCCAAATCTTTCATTATATGCTGCATGACTTCTCCTGTAAAATGTGTACCTCTATCTGATTCTATAACCTCAGGTACCCCAAATATACATACTACTTCTGCTATCAGTTTCTTTGCAGTGGTTTTTGCTGTGGCTTTGCTTACTGGCCAGGTTTCGGCCCAGTGACTAAACATGTCCATTGCTACTAGTACATATTCATATGGACCGCTTCGTGGCAGCTGTATATAGTCGATTTGTAGTCTTTAAAATGGGTAAGAGGCTTTGGGTATAGTTCCTAGAGGTGTCTTGGTTCTTTGTCCTGGATTGCTGATTCCACAGATCCAGCATCCTGCTACAAAGTTTGTTGCAGCTTTGTTGAAGCCTGGAGCTATCCAATGCTCTTGTACTCTATTCACCATGGCTTCCTTTGAATGATGTCCTTGTCCATGAGCTACTAAGTTGTAACATAGGTGGAAATAGAGCTGCTGGTAGACAGTACTTCAATTCTCTTGACTTCCAAAGTCCATGTTCATCTTCTTCTGCCCCCGATCGTGTCCATTTTTCCTTTTCTCCTTGTGATGCTTGTTGTTGAATTTTGATCAACTCCTCTTCACTGGGCATTTGCTTCACATCTTGAGCTACTAAGACTTGCTCAGGTTCTTTTGATTGTAAGGCAATTCTCTTGGCTTCTGCATCTGCAAGTGCATTTCCTTTAGCTTCCATGGTTTGGCTCTTAGTATGTGCTTGTACCTTGATTATGCCAATCCTTTTAGGTAGTTCCAATGCTCTGAAGAGTTCCATAATCAAACTGGCATGTTTGATGGGTTTTCCATTTGCACCTTTGAAGTCCCTACTTTTCCAAATAACAGCGTAATCCTGGGACACCCCCCAAGCATAGCGTGAATCCGTGTAGATGTTAGCTGTCATGTTTTCAGCATGTATGCAGGCTTTGGTCATTGCTATGAGTTCTGCTTCTTGTGCTGACATGCTTGGTGGCAATGGTCCAGAATCTATGACTTCAGTTTCAGTTGTTACTGCATATCCTGTCCTTGGGGATCCATTATCATAATATCTTGATCCATCGACGAACAGGTTCATGTCTGGATTGTCCAGTGGTGTATCTTGGACATTAGGAAGAGGTAAAGTCTTTAATTCCAGGAGGGCTAGGCAATCATGTGGAGATGTTTGTGTTGTATTTTCTGCGTCTGTAGCAGCATTTTCCTCCTCATCTGACGATTTACCATCATTACCATTTCCCCCTCTCCTCCCCTCTTTTGAATCGTTGATGGGAAGGAGTGTAGCTGGGTTTAGTACAGTGCATCTTGTGATGGTGACATGGGAGGCGCTTAATAGTGCTACTTCATATTTGGTAAGTCTGGCTGCAGAAAGATGCTTGGTTTTTGCTTGACTTAGTATTTCTGTTACAGCGTGAGGTACTTGTATACACAGTGGATGATCAAGCACAATGTCTGTCACCTTTTCCTTAAGTATTGCTGCTGCTGCCACTGCTCGGACACAGGATGGTGCTCCTCTGATAATCGGATCCAGCTGGGCTGAATAGTATGCCACTGGTCTTTGTTTTGTGCCGTATTTCTGGGTGAGCACCCCTAAAGAATGCCCTCTGTTTTCATGGCAGAATAGGTTAAAAGGCTTTTTGTAATCAGGCAATCCCAATGCTGGGGCTGTTATTATGGCTTGCTTTAGTTTTCTTACTGCTTCTCAATGGTGTCCCTGTTTTCTGCTGATGCCTCCTTTTTTGTTAATTCATATAGGGGTTGCATCAGTAATGAGGCTGAGGGTATCCATTCTCTACAGTATCCAATAAGGCCCAGGAAAGCTCTGATTTCTTTTTAATGTTCTTGTTTTTTTTTTCTTCAGTTATTGCTTTTGTTCTTTCATCAGTAAGGTGCCTTGTTCCTTGGGATATGCAGTGTCCTAAAAAGACAACTTTTTTCTGTACTAGCTGTAGTTTGTCTTTTGACACTCTGCAATCTTCTTCTGCCAAAAAGATGAGTAGTGATACTGTTTCCTTTTTGCACTTCTCTTCTGTCTCTGCAGCAATAAGCAGATCATCGACATATTGAACTAACTGGGTGTCTGTAAAGTGCGGTCTCCATTTCTGCAGGATTAATGCCATTGCCTCTGAGAAATCTGATGGACTGGTTGCTCCCCCCCTGGGGTAATCGTGTCCAACAGTATTGTTTCCTTTGGACCAGAGTTTTCTGGTACTGCCTTTATCCAGTCAGGTACATCAGCCAGATCTTGTTTTGGTGCTGGGTTGGAATCTTGTCTTATATGATATATCTGTATGGCTGCTTCCATCTGTTGATGAATCTTCTCTGGTAATTTACTGGAAAATTTAATTCCTTTTGGTGTGTACTGTATGCAGGCTTGAATCAACTTTAGAACATCTGCTCCTAATAAGTTTACTGGGCAAGTACTAGAGGTGAGGAATTGGACTGGAATGGGAGTTACAAGTCTTTAATGGTTAATACCATAGGTTTACTTTCCTTTAATTTCACTGTAGTTCCTAGAAGTGTCTAGAAGTTGCTAGAAGTGTCTTAGTGGTCATTAATTCACTTGGTACCTCCTGTTGCTGTAAAATTGTTCGGTTTGCTCCCGAGTCTATAATGCATTGATATTGGTGACCTGTTGGCAGTACAAGGGTCACTTGATCATTTTCTTGTTCAGATGTTGTTTTGGCAGGGAGGTACCTCGGGAAGCCACTTTTTCATGCTTTAGGTTTTTCTTGCTGGTTTTCACACCATTATTTGTATTTCCTGCAATTCTTTTTGAAATGTCCTTCTTGCTTACAAAAATAACACTTTCTGTCACCTTGCTTGGTTCCTTCTTTTGAGTTCCTTCCGGTGGCCCCTTATGATGGGCTTCTGGTCTTTCACTTGCTTTGTACAGCGTGTACTGTTACCTTCGGTATTGCATTCTTTTCTTTGGGTTTTCTTATTTTTTCATTCTCCCTTTCCTCCATTCCTTCTAGCACCTGAACTATAGCGTCAAGTTCCATATAAGAGGTTTCTGGCCTGACCTGGAACAACTGAGTTCTGTAGACTTCTGACAACTCATTTAGGAATTTAGTTTTTAACAGTCTTTTATGTTGAGGGTTATCCGTTGCATAACCTTCATCAGTGTGTCGTATAGTGACTTTATCATAGTAAGTTCTGATGGACTCAGTCTTTTCCTGTTTCAAATCTGGGGCTGCTGGTGCTCTGAGCTTCTGTGCATGACACCATCTCTTAAGTCTTGTCATGTACATATGTCCACTCTCAAACGTTGTTCTATTTTCCTCTGTCGGAGCGTCCGCTATGGCTGGGCAATCATCTACTTTTAACATGGTGCTTACTGTTTGGGCAGTTCCTGGTCCTAGTATAGCCTCACACAACTGGTGGTAGTCGACCCATGCCGGTGTCCATATGGTTTGAATTCTTTCCATATAGGCATAAAATGCTGCTGGATTTTTTCTAGGATCTGGGGACTTGGCAACTATACTTGCAAGGTCATTGCCATACCATGGTTTGTGGTGTTGACTCTGTACGATATATGGTTCGTTCGTCCTGGCTACATCATCTGGGTTGCATATTCTCTGTACTTGTACTGGATACAGAGAAACAGGCAATGATGACCGTCTTTCAGCATTTCTAGATGCATAGATATCTTGGCATGGTGGTTCATGGGGTGAAATCCAGTTTCCACAATTTGGGCAGTGTTCATATCCTTCTGGAATGCAAAACTGACATACCGGACACAATCTTTCAGGAAAATATGTCACTTTATTCTGTTCATTATGTACCTGGGCATGAAAAGCTGTAGAGGCTGTGTCTTGACCCCTTGCTTCTCCTCTCCACCTGATTTGCACCCTTTTGCCTATAGTTCCTGATTGTGGACAATTGTTTACTGGACTCATAGCTTGATTCCAGGTGTCCACCACTCGTTTAAACATGAGGGGAGCTTTAGGTGGCCAGTTTTTTTGGTTTGATCTCGTTGGGGTTTCTTGTGATAAAGTATCAGGACACTGGGGCATACTCTGTACACATAGCTCAGGTAAATCATTTGGGTTTTCAACCACAGATCCTTTCAAGATAGGGCTGACTATTCGCCACTCTTTTCCTGGCTCATCTCTTTTCAATTTTACTGTTAGTGAGCTTGTAGATGATTCCATTCTGTTCATACTATGGGTACCTTGGTGTGCATGCATGTCTGAGTATAGGGGTGGGGTATAGTGTGCAGGTGCTGTTGCTGAAATTACAGGCAGTGAGTTTAACGCTGGTTGTGGTGCTATTGGGTACTCTGGTACAATGGGGAAATCATTTTCCTCATCTCTTCTTCTATTCTCTGCTTCTAATTCTTTTGCTACAGTGATCCAGATGGATGCTTGATCTCTACAATTATGCTTAATTATCCAACTCTTGTAACAGGAGGCAAATTTTTCCCTTTTCTCTAGGTCTAGTGTCCCTTCTGACGGAAAACCTGCTGTTTTGAAAATTTTACTTATTCCTTTCAGAGCTTTCCTCCCCTCCCTGTTACTATCAATATCCATGGGTTTGTCGGGCCCTGACATCTTTATAGACCGCGCTCCCATGCCTGGGTGAACGTGCACGGAACCCCTCCTGATGTGGTATTTTAGTAACCCCTTATGAGGGAATTAAAATCTCCTTGCGAGACGCTGACTCTGAAGAATCTCTTCTATCCTTGTACCTAAAGAGCTCCTTAAATCCGTCTGTGGACAAATGACTGGGGTTGTAGTGTTGCCCCTTCCTCCCTCTATTGGTGGAAAATCTATTAGTACTGCTCCCCAAGTGAGACCTGCATAATAGATTATTTCTTCTGGATCACCGAGATGCGTCCCTAATATTATTGTTAAGTCACTCCAAGGGTCTATCGCCCTGCCTATATAGACTCCTGCTTGTACCAGTACCCCTGTTGTTCCTTGTGTTTCCTTTCAGACGATAGCTGTTCTTTATTACTGACCCAATCCTACCCCTTAACTGTCTTGCATAGGGACATACAATATATACAGTACAATGTGTGCAGGAGAATCTAGTTACTGGCACTGGTTCCATTATTTAGCAGACACCCGACTCCCCCCACCTTTTCAAAAGCATATTGACAGAGTACATACAACAGTGCAAGGATCCCAAAACAAGGATGACAATAAGTGCTATATCTGACAGACTCTCGACCACCTCTTATATCTGGTTTTTCTGTCTTCTGGATACCCTCTTACTGCTATGTCTGTTATCTGTGTGCGCTGCAGCTGTTTGAGGCTGTACGGGCAAACGGGTCTTAGACCTGGGTTATGTGGTTCCTAGGCCAATAGGTTATGAAGTTAGACCAATCATTCTCAATGTAATGTTCCAACAATTCCCTTTTTTTAAATGACAACCTATTGTACAATAAAATTCATCATCATTTTCCACATAACCAAATGAGACTTCAGTGCTTGTAATTGCCACCAATCTCGGTGCTACGGACCCTTTGTATTTTCTTAACACAACAACACAGGTACAAGATTTGCATACACGTCTTTGGTTATTTATCAATTCAAACTGTTTATCAGCATTAAAATACATCTTGGCCATACGCCTTTTAAAAATGTAAAAGTTTCCTGGATATTTGACTAATTCCCCCTGTGCACTTGTGACAAATTAGCTGAAGATATTTACCCACAATTCAACAATATGACATATATGTGTCACAATCCCATGTAGTTTCTACTCCATGCCTGGGGTGGCGCTCTCTGCTCTGGTGTTCAGAGTTCTGCTCTGTATCTGCATCTTGATTAGTAGCTGCTACCACAGCTGTGAGCAGCACCTGTACTCACTACTTAGGCCAGCCACACAGGCTCCCTGGTGCCAGTTCATCAAGTCAAGATTGTTACAGCTCCTGGTCCTGGTCATGCTGATCTCTGCTGCTAAATCGACCAAAGAACTGCCAGTGCTCTTGTTCCCGGCGAGTTTCTCCGCAGTCTACCCCAGTGTCTCCGGTGCTTCCAGCATTAACTGCTACACAGCTTCCAGCGTTCTCAAGCAGCTTCTGGACTTTAATGTGTCTCGGTCATCAGCGTGCTGGGAGTCAGTGTCTGCATCAGAGTCTTTAAGTATTATTTTCAAGTTCCTAGAATCATCAGTGTCCAGTCACCGTGTACTACTCTGCAAACCATCAGTGTCTTTAATTGTTATTTTCAAGTTCCTGGAATCATCAGCGTCTTCAGTCACCGTGTACTACTCTGCAAACCATCAGTGTCTTTAATTGTTATTTTCAAGTTCCTGGAATCATCAGCGTCCTCAGTCACCGTGTACTACTCTGCAAACCATCAGTGTCTTTAATTGTTATTTTCAAGTTCCTAGAATCATCAGTGTCTCCAGTCACCGTTTACTACTCTGCAAACCACCAGTGTCTTTAATTATTATTCTCAAGTTCCTGGAATCATCAGCGTCCTCAGTCACCATTTACTACTCTGCAAACCACCAGTGTCTTTAACCATTATTCTTAAGTTCCTTAACTCATCAGCATCTTCAGTCACCATTTACAAGTCTGCAAATCACCAGTGTCTTCAATCATCATTTACAAGTTCCTTAACTCATCAGCATCTTCAGTCACCATTTACAAGTCTGCAAATCACCAGTGTCTTCAATCATCATTTACAAGTTCCTTAACTCATCAGCATCTTCAGTCACCATTTACAAGTCTGCAAATCACCAGTGTCTTAAATCATCATTCACAAGTTCCTTAACTCATCAGCACCTTTAGTCACCGTTCACAAGTTTAAAAATCATCAGTGTCATCCTGTGTTCCAGTTACAGTGCAATCCTGCAACCCTGGTACATAGGTGTGCGCAGGGGGGGTGCCTGGTGCGCACAGGCACCCCCTAATGTCCGGCACCCCCCTCACACATGCCTGTAGCTGAGTCATTGCCGAGCTTGCAGTTTTATTCCTGACTCTGTACACCCGCACTCTACGCCCACCAGCACAGACCACCCACCAGCCAGCACAGACCGTCCGCTCTCTATGGCCGTCCACCAGCTCGCTACGCCCGCCCACCCCCGCTCTCTATGCCTGCCAACCCCCGCTCTCTGCACCCGCGCCTACCCTCCATCCGTCGCTTCCCTCTCTACACCTGCCCGCTACACCCGGTCAGCAGGCTTGGCGATAGGGGAAGAGACACGCCGCTGCAGGGGCAACAAAGGGTGCATTTGTCAGCTGCACCCGCTTCTGGAACCCACATATGAACAGGACTGCAGGGAAGGAGGGGGTGAAGGAGAGAGAAAGGACGTCAGTAATTGTCTATGCATGGAGTGGCAGGCGGCGAGGAGCGCTCAGCTGCGAGCACACCCACAACAAGTAATGTATAATGTATATTATATAATGTGCTTGGAGGAGCACTATGTGTCACATAATGTGTGTGTGGGGGCACTGTGTGGCAAATGTGTTTAGGGGGCACTGTGTATTATATAATATGTTTGGGGGGTACTATGGGGTCTATTCAGGCCGGGGCGCAGCCGCACATTCACACGTGGGGTAATGTGAAATTTGCCTCATACTATGTGGCGTAATGTAAATTTTATCTCATACTGCGTAATGTAAATTTTGGCTCATACTGTGTGGCGTAATGTGAATTTCATATCATACTGTGTGGCATAATGTGAATTTCGGCTCATACTGTGTGGCATAATGTGAATTTTGGCTCATACTCTGTGTCGTAATGTGAATTTTGGCTCATACTGTGTGGCATAATGTAAATTTTGTCTTATTCTGTGTGGCTTAATGTGAATTTTGGCTAATACCGTGTGGTGTAATGTGAATTTCGGCTAATACCGCGTGGCGTAATGTGAATTTCGTCTCATACCGTGTGGCGTAATGTGAATTTTGCACCAAGGCCCACCACACTCTAGTTCCACCACTAGGTCAGAGATAGGTTGGGGAAGTGTAAGTAGTGATAGTATGCAGCTGCAGCTAGGACTCAGGGTTATGCCGTAGCAGACAGTCAGTACTGGCTACTGGTCGCACCATTATGTTTCATTTTATTTCTCTGCGGTGTATTATTTCTACTTGTATTATTAGGAACTAGGGATAAATTAGACTACACCATGTGATTTTACTGAGAGAATGTAAAATAGTGGTTGACATGTCCCTGGGCGGTGCTAGACACGCCCAAAAGGCGGTGCGAGACATGCCCAAAAGGAGGTGCTAGACATGCCCCTCCAGCAGGGCACCCCCTAACAATATTAGCTGCGCACGCCTATGCCCTGGTACATGCATACTCTACCACAGTCTACATCATTCTCATGTACTCACAGTTTCCTGGCATCCCATGTCCCCTCAGTTTTCCCTTTGTGTTCTCTAGTTATTCCTGCTTTATATTTATTGTTTACAGTTGTACGTTGCTTTAATAAACTAGATATTATTCCGTGAACCTCAGTCCCTGCTAATATGTTTTCACACTGTGAGATCCAAACGAATTCTGACAATATGTATGGTACCTTAAAAAAAATTACTTCTGACTGACACTGGGCTCTTTAAGATATTCTCTGATCTTCCCAACTGGACTTCCCCAGATACATTCAAGAAGCGCTGAGTCAAGTGAGCAGGTAGAAATCTACACATTAAATCTCACTTACCGTTTTTTTTTTAATCAGCGGTTCCTGAAAGATCAGAGGATTTGTTGCCAGTGGAGGAGATGCTGGAAAATCCCGGACGAGCACCCAAAAATGTTAGGATATTTTAACCTGTTCAGGTCTGGTAAATTAACTCTCTTCAGTAATCAGTCAGAATTCTGTTCCTTTAGCAACCGGTTGGAGGTCAGTGAATGAAAAGATGACACAGGATTATGTGTAACCTAAACAGACCATAGCTGACCTGCTTTAGGGGCCGTTACAGGTTTATTTTTATAGCTTAATACAAAAGGAATCATGATTGCCAATACATTTAGCCAATAAGAATACACCATGTATGTCTCAGAACCTGAAATACATCAATTGTCATACAAGATTCTAATTAGCAATTAGAACATTCTTGAAAATGGTTTATTGCTTTGTGATTATCAGTCTCTCGGACATATGCTGAAAACATTCTTCCCGATCTTCCTGACTAGCCTTGGACACATCGGATACATCTGGCGTAGCATGTCCTTGAACAATTCATGCTTTAAACAAGATATTCGGAGTATATAGTTTTCTGAATATCTGTACAATATATTTAAGGATACATGAACACATTTTGTGATTAACAGTAAATATCTTAATCAATGCGAAAAAGCGTGAATCAATATATTTGCTATACTGCGGAAGCTCCTACACCATCACGGACAATCCTCAGACTATAAGAGGTTTATGCAATACATTGACATAGAATAAACATCGGTTAACCATAAAACGTAGGACTAGCTGGCATGCATTCACAGTACCTTGGTCAATATAAATGCACCATTGTTAGCAATAAACATCGGCAAAACATTGATGGCATGGAATATCATCTGACTAGCTAGTATGCATTAAACACATTAATAATCACCCCTCGGCATTATACAGTTAACCCTTTCCTCTCCCCGTTGGCTGGTGGGCATAACATTTACATACACAACTCACGGTTATCTCAGTATTTGGCACATTGATTTCCCCTTTAACTGGCATGCAGGATTTCCCTATCTGTATTTGAAAACCGGCATTGCGGCACTGAAGACATAATAATAATAATAATAATAATAATTTTATTTATATAGCGCTCTTTCTCCAACAGGACTCAAGTGTCACGATCCGGGTATCTGGACGCCATTTCTTACCCATCAGATGCCTCCTAAGGCTGGCTCAGCGCTCCAGGACCGGATCACATCTGTTATCCTGATGTGTACATTCCTGTATCCTCTCCTGTCACTCTGGGACGCTGTCACAGTAAACGCCATATTACACCTGGCATGGCGTCTCCCGCGGCCTCCGCCGCCGTCCCTGAACTTCTGCATGCAGAGTGTCTGAGTGGCGATTACGTCAGCCGCGGCCTCCGCTGTGTCCGCGTGGTTGGATGTGCATCTGTCAGCCTGGCGCCTCCTGTCTCCGGTGGCCGGCGCCGCCATTACTGTTTTCATTACCACATGGATTACAAACCAAACTTCCCTCCAAGTGTCTGCATGGGCGCAGCCATCTTGGATTCTGTCAGCTGATCATTTCCACCAATCTGTTCTCAGTATTGATAATCTGCATAATTGCCTAGCCAATCCCTTCCTTGCTGCAGGTATAAATACACTGTGCCTGAGCAAGGAAGGCGTCAGTGCTTTGGTTGTCAAACCTAGTTCCTGTTTGTCTCTCTCCTGTGATTGTCTTCCAGGTTCCAGCTCCTGTCTCAAGACTTCCACCATAGAGACCCGCACCAGCATTCCACCTGCGGTGTAGCCTGACTCTCCAATCCATTGTGGATTCATCTGTTTCCAGCTACAACATTACCTGCTTCCAGCTCAGCTTCCAGCAGAGTACAGCTTCCCTTAAAGGGCCGGTGTCCTTTCTACACTTTACCACTCTCCACCGGTATTATTATTTCTCCGCTCTCAAGTTCTACATTTCAGTTCATATTTCATCGCTCCCAAGTTCATTTATTATTTAACTGGTTCCAGCCAGTATCCACTCCGTGCTAACAACAGTCTGGTTCCAGCCAGTATCCACAGCAGCTGTTTTATCTTCAGCAACCCAGCTTTTCCTGGAACACCAGCTGGCACAATCCTGGGTTATCTCCATTGCTACAGTCGGGCCTGGTAAGGACTTTCCATCTAGAAGATCATAAGAACTATCTCACACTACCAGTGCCCTGTGGCTCCTGCCATCCTGTAGTACCCAGGAACTGTATTTATTCTTTGCTGACTTTTACGTTTTCTTTTACTGCTGATGTGTTACGGAGTTGTCATAATAAACATCATTGACTTTTATCCAAGTTGTCGTGGTCACGCCTTCGGGCAGTTATTATTCATGTTACTTACATGTCCAGGGGTCTGATACAACCTCCCAGGTTCCGGTACATCTCAGCCCCTACAACTGAGGCTGCCTCCCGTCAGCTCAGGCCCTCAGTTGTGACAGTAAGCACTGACCTAATGAATCCAGCCGGAGACCAGGATCAAGCGGCCAGGCCGATGCAAGAACTGGCAGCCCGACTAGAACATCAGGAGGCTGCACAGGGCCACATCATCCGCTGTCTCCAGGATCTCTCTACTCGGCTGGATGGGATTCAGACAACTCTCCGTGGATCAGGCGCGTCTGGTGCGTCAACCACAGTGACTCCAGCTATAACCCCACCCACCTTACCCATTTCTGCTCCACGTCTTCATCTTCCAACGCCAGCAAAATTTGACGGATCTCCAAGATTCTGCAGGGGATTTCTCAACCAGTGTGAGATTCAGTTTGAGCTACAACCTGGCAATTTTCCCAGTGACCGTACAAAAATTGCCTACATTATTTCTCTTCTCAGTGGCTCAGCCCTTGATTGGGCATCACCGTTATGGGAGAGGTCCGACACCCTGCTATCTTCCTACACTGCCTTCGTGTCAACATTCAGGCGCATCTTCGACGAGCCAGGCCGGGTAACCTCAGCTTCATCCGAGATTCTCCGTTTACACCAGGGGTCACGTACTGTAGGACAATATCTGATACAGTTCCAGATCCTGGCATCCGAACTGGCATGGAACGACGAGGCCCTGTATGCTGTATTCTGGCATGGCTTATCTGAGCGTATTAAAGATGAGTTAGCTACCAGAGACTTACCTTCTAAGTTAGATGAGCTAATCTCACTCTGCACGAAAGTTGATTTACGTTTCAGAGAGAGAGCAACTGAGCGTGGAAGATCATTTGCTCCAAAATCTTCTGCTCCTCCTCCTCGTCAACTGTCACCATCTAAAGATGAGCCCATGCAACTTGGCCGTTCCCGTTTAACTCCTGCTGAGCGCCGAAGACGTCTCTCCGAGTCTCTCTGTCTCTATTGTGCAGCTCCGTCTCACACCATTAATGCCTGTCCCAAACGTCCGGGAAACTCCAAATCCTAGCTCGCCAAGGAGAGGGCCGGCTAGGAGTAATGATCTCCTCTCCATCTCCTCAAGATTGTAATCTCCCAGTCTCGCTTCAAGTTGCTCAACATTATCGAAACGTCATTGCCCTCCTTGATTCCGGAGCGGCTGGGAACTTTATTACCGAAGCCTATGTTAAACGGTGGTCCCTACCCACCGAGAGACTTCCTTCGTCCATTTCTTTAACTGCCGTGGATGGCAGCAAAATTTTTGATGCAGTTATTTCTTTAAGGACTCTACCAATTCGTCTGAGAGTGGGAGTTCTTCATTCCGAACTTATTTCTTTTTTAGTGATTCCAAGAGCCACACATCCTGTGGTCCTGGGCCTTCCATGGCTCCGTCTTCACAATCCTACAATTGATTGGACGACTACGCAAATCCTGGCATGGGGTTCCTCCTGTGCTGAGACATGTTTGTTTAAAGTATTGCCTGTCTGTTCTTCCTCCCCCAGGTCGTCTGATGTTCCACCTCCTCCATATCAAGATTTCGCGGATGTGTTCAGTAAAGCTTCTGCTGATATCCTTCCTCCTCATAGAGAATGGGACTGCCCGATTGATCTCGTTTCAGGGAAGGTTCCACCTCGAGGCCGAACTTATCCGTTGTCTCTGCCTGAGACGCATTCTATGGAGGAATATATTAAAGAGAACCTAGCAAAGGGGTTCATTCGACCTTCTTCTTCTCCAGCCGGCGCAGGCTTCTTTTTTGTAAAAAAGAAAGATGGTGGTCTGCGGCCGTGCATCGACTACAGAGGTTTGAACGACATTACCATCAAGAACCGTTATCCTTTACCCCTGATTACTGAGCTCTTTGACAGAGTTAGCGGAGCTACCATCTTTACAAAGCTGGACTTGAGAGGTGCATACAATCTCATCCGGATCCGTGAGGGTGACGAGTGGAAGACCGCCTTTAACACCCGTGACGGACATTATGAGTACCTCGTCATGCCCTTCGGATTGAGCAATGCTCCAGCTGTCTTCCAGCATTTTGTCAATGAGATCTTCAGAGACATTCTATACCGTCATGTCGTGGTCTATCTAGACGATATCCTCATTTTTGCCAACGATTTAGAGGAACATCGTTTTTGGGTTAAAGAGGTTCTGTCCCGTCTCCGTGTCAATCATCTCTATTGCAAATTAGAGAAATGCGTCTTTGAAGTCAAGTCCATTCCGTTTCTAGGGTACATTGTGTCCGGTTCCGGACTAGAGATGGATCCTGAGAAACTACAAGCAATCCAAAATTGGCCGGTACCCTTAACCCTCAAAGGGGTCCAGAGGTTCTTAGGGTTCGCCAACTATTACCGAAAGTTTATACGAGACTTTTCCACCATTGTGGCGCCTATTACTGCTTTCACTAAGAAGGGTGCTAACCCGTCCAAGTGGTCCGAAGAAGCCATGCAAGCATTTCATCTTTTAAAACAAAGGTTCATCTCTGCGCCTGTTCTGAAACAGCCTGACATCGACTCTCCTTTCATCTTAGAGGTGGATGCCTCCTCCGTTGGAGTAGGAGCGGTGTTATCTCAGAGGGCTAAAGATGGCCATTTACACCCTTGCAGTTTCTTCTCCCGGAAGTTCTCCCCAGCTGAGCGCAACTATGCCATTGGCGACCAGGAGTTGCTAGCCATCAAGCTCGCTCTAGAAGAGTGGAGGTATCTGTTGGAGGGAGCTTCTCATTCAATCACCATACTTACAGACCACAAGAACCTTTTATATCTGAAAGGCGCACAATGTCTCAACCCTCGTCAGGCCAGATGGGCACTTTTCTTTTCCAGGTTCGACTTTAAACTCCAGTTCTGTCCGGGCTCTCAGAATCGCAAGGCCGATGCCCTTTCCCGCTCATGGGAGCAAGAAAATGAGTCAGAGTCTTCAGACAAGCATCCTATTATAAATCCGTTGGCATTCTCCACGGTAGGGATGGACTCTACGCCCCCATCAGGGAAAAGTTTTGTGAAACCGATGCTAAGGAAGAAGCTCATGCATTGGGCCCATGCTTCCCGTTTTGCCGGACATACAGGTATCCAAAAAACCCTGGAGTTTATCTCTAGGTCCTATTGGTGGCCAACTCTGAAAAAGGACGTCTTGGAGTTTATTGCATCTTGCCCAAAGTGTGCCCAACATAAAGTATCCCGCCAGTCGCCTGCGGGGCAACTGGTTCCACTATCCGTTCCCCGTCGACCATGGACCCACTTGTCGATGGATTTCATTACAGACTTACCCATGTGCAACAAGTTCAATACCATCTGGGTGGTAGTTGACCGGTTCACCAAGATGGTACACTTCATTCCTCTCACCGGTCTTCCGTCAGCTTCCAAGTTGGCTCAAGTATTCATACAAGAGATCTTCCGACTCCACGGTCTTCCTGAAGAAATTATCTCAGATCGAGGAGTTCAATTCACAGCCAAATTCTGGCGAAGTTTATGTCAAGTCCTCCAAGTCAAGCTAAAGTTTTCCACGGCTTACCATCCTCAGACCAATGGTCAAACCGAGAGGGTGAATCAGGACTTGGAGGCCTTCCTCCGCATCTATGTGTCCTCCTCTCAAGATGACTGGGTTCAATTACTTCCCTGGGCCGAGTTCTGTCATAACAACCAGTATCATTCTTCATCTGCTTCAACACCATTCTTCACTAACTTTGGATTCCACCCTAAAGTCCCTGAGTTCCAACCGCTTCCAGCAACTTCTGTTCCCGCAGTGGATATCACCTTGCATCAGTTTGCCAATATCTGGAAGAGCGTACGATCAGCTCTGCTCAAGGCATCGTTCAGGTACAAGAAGTTTGCGGATAAGAAGCGTCGAGCAGTTCCTGCTCTCAAGGTGGGTGATCGGGTATGGTTATCCACGAAGAATTTGAGGTTAAGAGTTCCCAGTATGAAGTTTGCACCTCGCTATATCGGTCCTTTCAAGATTGAACAAGTCATCAATCCTGTTGCTTACAGACTCCAGTTGCCTCCCTTCTTAAAAATACCCAGGACATTCCATGTTTCCCTGTTGAAACCGCTGATCTTGAATCGGTTTCATTCCTCACTTCCTCCAACTCCGAAAGTCCAAACTCAACGAGGCGTTGAGTATGAAGTGGCCAAGATCCTGGACTCACGTCACCGTTACGGTCAACTACAATATCTTATTGACTGGAAGGGTTATGGTCCTGAGGAACGTTCATGGACCAATGCTTCTGATGTCCATGCTCCTGCCTTGGTCCGGAGATTCCATTCCAAGTTTCCTCAAAAGCCAAAGAAGTGTCCTGGGGCCACTCCTAAAGGGGGGGGTGCTGTCACGATCCGGGTATCTGGACGCCATTTCTTACCCATCAGATGCCTCCTAAGGCTGGCTCAGCGCTCCAGGACCGGATCACATCTGTTATCCTGATGTGTACATTCCTGTATCCTCTCCTGTCACTCTGGGACGCTGTCACAGTAAACGCCATATTACACCTGGCATGGCGTCTCCCGCGGCCTCCGCCGCCGTCCCTGAACTTCTGCATGCAGAGTGTCTGAGTGGCGATTACGTCAGCCGCGGCCTCCGCTGTGTCCGCGTGGTTGGATGTGCATCTGTCAGCCTGGCGCCTCCTGTCTCCGGTGGCCGGCGCCGCCATTACTGTTTTCATTACCACATGGATTACAAACCAAACTTCCCTCCAAGTGTCTGCATGGGCGCAGCCATCTTGGATTCTGTCAGCTGATCATTTCCACCAATCTGTTCTCAGTATTGATAATCTGCATAATTGCCTAGCCAATCCCTTCCTTGCTGCAGGTATAAATACACTGTGCCTGAGCAAGGAAGGCGTCAGTGCTTTGGTTGTCAAACCTAGTTCCTGTTTGTCTCTCTCCTGTGATTGTCTTCCAGGTTCCAGCTCCTGTCTCAAGACTTCCACCATAGAGACCCGCACCAGCATTCCACCTGCGGTGTAGCCTGACTCTCCAATCCATTGTGGATTCATCTGTTTCCAGCTACAACATTACCTGCTTCCAGCTCAGCTTCCAGCAGAGTACAGCTTCCCTTAAAGGGCCGGTGTCCTTTCTACACTTTACCACTCTCCACCGGTATTATTATTTCTCCGCTCTCAAGTTCTACATTTCAGTTCATATTTCATCGCTCCCAAGTTCATTTATTATTTAACTGGTTCCAGCCAGTATCCACTCCGTGCTAACAGTCTGGTTCCAGCCAGTATCCACAGCAGCTGTTTTATCTTCAGCAACCCAGCTTTTCCTGGAACACCAGCTGGCACAATCCTGGGTTATCTCCATTGCTACAGTCGGGCCTGGTAAGGACTTTCCATCTAGAAGATCATAAGAACTATCTCACACTACCAGTGCCCTGTGGCTCCTGCCATCCTGTAGTACCCAGGAACTGTATTTATTCTTTGCTGACTTTTACGTTTTCTTTTACTGCTGCTGTGTTACGGAGTTGTCATAATAAACATCATTGACTTTTATCCAAGTTGTCGTGGTCACGCCTTCGGGCAGTTATTATTCATGTTACTTACATGTCCAGGGGTCTGATACAACCTCCCAGGTTCCGGTACATCTCAGCCCCTACAACTGAGGCTGCCACCCGGCAGCTCAGGCCCTCAGTTGTGACATCAAGGCACTTTACAGACATCAAAAACAATGCACATAGGGGGTAATTCTGAGTTGATCGCAGCAGGAATTTTGTTAGCAGTTGGGCAAAGCCACATGTACTGCAGATGGGGCAGATATAACATGTGCAGAGAGAGTTGGATTTGGGTGGGTTATATTGTTTCTGTGCAGGGTAAATAATGGCTGCTTTATTTTTACACTACCATTGAGATTTCAGTTTGAACACACCACACCCAAATCTAACTCTCTCTGCACATGTTACATCTGCCCCCCCTTGCAGTGCACATGTTATTTCTGCCCCCCCCCCTGCAGTGCACATGGTTTTGCCCAACTGCTAACAAATTTGCTGCTGCGATCAACTCTGAATTAGGCCCATAATACAGAGAATCTAAGTAATACAGCAATAGATAAGCCACGCAGACATAAAAGAAAACCTTAAGCACACAGAAAGCATAATGCATGATTGGTGTAGGCATTTTGGGTAATAACTACCAAGGGTTGTGTATTCCAATTTCCACCCTCACAAGGGGGGTAATTCCGACCTGATCGCACGCTACCTATTTTTTGCAGCGCTGTGATCAGGTCAAAGCTCGGCAAAACTGCGCATGCACCGCAATGCACATGTGCGTCGTACGGGTACAAAGCGGATCATTGCTGGGTGATGGATTTAATGAAGAATCCATTCGCACAGCCGATCGCAAGAACATTGACAGGAAGAAGGCGTTTATGGGTATCAACTGACCATTTTCAGGGAGTGGTTGGAAAAACGCAGGCGTGTCCAAGCGTTTGCAGGACAGGTGTCTGACGTCCGGGACCAGACAGGCTGAAGTGATCACAGCCAGGGGCAAACGCAGGATTTGTAAAGGGGGGTTTCCATCAGACAAATTTCCCCACTTTCTATGGGAAACGTTTAATTTGCCGGCTGTTGAGATCCCGGCGGTCAGGATACCGACTCCGGAATCCTAACAACCAACAATGCCACCAGCCGGAATCCCGGCGCAACAGGGCTATTCCACTCATGGATGCCCACAGAGGGGCGAGCGCAGCAATCCCGCAAGGGGACTCATCGCTCGCCCCGCTACCGGCATTCTGGAGGATGGAGGAAGCCGCTGTCAGTAATAAATATCGAACTCCTATCTACACCTCACTTCACTATGATTTTAGACTTCAGGTGCTATTAATATATTTATATCTCAGGGAGAACTTCAGACCTGATTACTAGGCTGCGTTTTCTCATAGCCTGCGATCAGGTCTAAACTGCGCATGCATATGCACCACAATGCGCAGGCTCGTCGGATGACTGCACCAGGCATTGGTGCATAGCGACGGGATGGTGCAAAAAAAGCGATTGCATAGGCGATCGCAAGGAGATTGACAGGAAGTGGGCGTTTGTGGGTGGCAATTGACCATTTTCTGGGAGTGTCAGGGAAAACGAAGGCGTGTCTGAGCATTTGCAGGGTGGGTGTCTGACGTCCATTCCGAACCCGGACAGGCTGAAGTGATCGCAGCGGCTGAGTACACCAATCTTGGTGTTCTCTGGCAAATGCCAAACGTCCTGCACGGTGTTGGGCTGTAAGCACAATCCCCACCTGTGGGCGTCGGGCCCTCATACCACCTTCATGGAGTCTGTTTCTGATCGTTTGAGTAGACACATGCACATTTGTGGCTTGCTGGAGGTCATTTTGCAGGGCTCTGGCAGTGCTCCTCCTGTTCCTCCTTGCACAAAGGCGGAGGTAGCGGTCCTGCTGCTGGGTTGTTGCCCTCCTACGGCCTCCTCCACGTCTCCTGATGTACTGGCCTGTCTCCCGGTAGCGCCTCCATGCTCTGGACACTACGCTGACAGACACAGCAAACCTTCTTGCCACAGCTCACATTGATGTGCCATCCTGGATGAGCTGCACTACCTGAGCCACTTGTGTGGGTTGTAGGGAGGTCATACAGGCACGTGGAGGCCACACACACTACTGAGACTCATTTTAACTTGTTTTAAGGACATTACATCAAAGTTGGATCAGCCTGTAGTGTGTTTTTCCACTTAAATTTTGAGGGTGACTCCAAATCCAGACCTCCATGGGTTAATAAATTTGATTTCCATTGATAATTTTTGTGTGATTTTGTTGTCAGCACATTCAACTATGTAAAGAACAAAGTATTTAATAAGAATATTTCATTCATTCAGATCTAGGATGTGTTATTTTAGTGTTCCCTTAATTTTTTTGAGCAGTGTGTGTGTGTGTGTGTGTGTGTGTGTGTGTGTGTATGTATGTATGTATGTATGTATGTATGTATATATATATATATATAATATATAATGCATTAAGCTAAAAAAACAGTGCACATGTACAGAAATGTTGGTACTGTATACTGGGAGAGGTTCCTTACCGAGGTCAGCTAGGAAGGGATCAGTCTGTGTGGTAGTCACATTCAGCGTAGGCAGCCTCAATACTTGTGACCATTAGCTCTGGTTCACCTGCAGCTGGCTGAGAGAGGTCAGTGTGTGTAGCTCTACCCGGAGGGTGCGCCACTGACAGCGTACAGACCTACTCAGAAACTGCACAAATATATTTTTTATACCGCTCGGCTGCACGTATTTTCCTTGCATCCGGGCAACTGGGTCAAACTTACGCCACTGGTGGGTAGGCGGTGGGTAGCATGTTTTGCGGCCTAGCCCTGTGATGGGCAGCCCCCAGCATGTGATTGGAAGGATTGCAGATTCTGATTCAAAGCAAAATCTGCAATCCTTACTGAATGAGGACCGGTGACGCAAACCAGGCCCACAGCGTATAATAATGTTACTGATATCCTTCGCACTAAGACGTGGCTGACGTTAGCTTCTTATTGGGCTAGCTTCTTATTCACAGCATGTGATATTACAACAATGAGCGAAGTTAGGTCACTAGGCTGACATATTTATAGACAGTAGGTGTGCAAGGGTTAAATAGCCTTGACCATCAAATATGTCGCTTGGATCCCACAGATGGTAACCATCAGTGACGTGTGGTGGGGTGAGACGGGTGAGGCAGAGCCTTTCCTGTCATATTAACATTTGTTCCAGAGTCTTGACTGTATAAAGTATATGAAAAATACAAAGAATATGTTTGAAATATCTTCTTTGCATTGTTCTAATGATTTTTATAGTCAAATCTATGGAGTAAGAAGTCTATGGCAGGTGAGGCAGTGCCTCACCTGGGTAACTTCTCCGCACATTTTCTTGAGTTTATACTGCTGCACCTGTGTATAATGCCCAGATGTACCCTTGGCTCATATATTGCATGTAAATCTGGCTATGGTGCTAGCCAGTGCCTCCTGAGGTATTTAGCTCACCACACGTCTCTGGTAACCATAGCGATATGGCATGCCAAGCAGCCTTTACCTGTATTTTCATATTAGTGTTCTCTCAGCGCTGTAGACCATGGGGTTTATATAATAGCTTCCGCTGTCACAGAAGCTGCAGGATGTCAGTGAGATTGCAGCTAAATTTAAAGCGGCAACCAGTTATAAGGCTGATTCAGAAATCGAGAAGCTATTACGTAACCCCCCGTATGGGCTTATACACACTGCAAACTGCTGCTAATAATGCATCATTTATAGTGTATGGCCACCTTTATGCAGATGTAATGCAATAGATACTGGGGGCTATGAGCCTAATTCAGACCTGCTGGTAGCGGCGTACGCAGGCTGAAGCCCAGAGAAGTGTGCGCACGTGCAGCAGCTGCACTGCACGTGTGCACACAGTGAGATGCAAAGGCATTTTACTTGTGCGATCGCCTCTGTCTGATTGACAGGCAGAGGAGGTCGCGGGGATTGTTGGCGGCGTTACGGCGGCGTTTGGAGGGTGCAGTCCAGACAACGCAGGCATGTTCGGACCACTTGCGGGGCGGGCCGCGGTGGCTTTGTGACATCACACGCAGCCGCTGCGACTCTGGGGTAGCTAGGCTGCGCAGTCAGACCCCCTACCCTATTAAACATCGGTCAACCATCGACCAGCATGAGCTATGCACATTAGCAGAAATGCAATACATTGACATACAATAAACATCGGTTAAACATAAAACGTAGGACTAGCTAACATGCATTCACAGTACCTTGGGCAATATAAATGCACCATTGTTAGCAATAAACATCGGCAAAACATCGATGGCATGGAATATCATCTGACCCGCTAGTATGCATTAAACACATTAATAATCACCCCTCTGCATTATACAGTTAACCCTTTCATCTCCCCGTTGGCTGGTGGGCATAACATTTACATACACAACTCATGGTTGTCTCAGTATTTGGCACATTTATTTCCCCTTTAACTGGCATGCAGGATTTGCCTATCTGTATTTGAAAACCGGCATTGCGGCACTGAAGACATCATAATAATAATTATTATTATTTTTATTTATATAGCGCTCTCTCTCCAACAGGACTCAAGGCGCTTTGCAGACATCATAAACAATTAAACAATGCACATAGGGGGTAATCCAGAGTTGATCGCAGCAGCAAACTTGTTAGCAGTTGGGCAAAACCATGTGCACTGTGTGTGTGTTAGGGGGGGGGGGGGGGGGGCAGATATAACATGTGTAGAGAGATATGGGAGGGTTACTTTTGTTTCTGTACAGGGTAAATAATGGCTGCTTTATTTTTACACTGCAATTGAGATTTCAGTTTGTACACACCACACCCAAATCTAACTCTCTCCGCACATGTTATATCTGCCCCCCCCCCTGCAGTGCACATGGTTTTGCCCAACTGCTAACAAATTTGCTGCTGCGATCAACTGTGAATTAGGCCCATAATACAGAGGATCTAAGTAATACAGCAATAGATAAGCCACGCACACATAAAGAAAACCTAAAGCACACAAAAAGCATAATGCATGATTGGTGTAGGCATTTTGGGTAATAACTTCCAAGGGTTGTGTATTCCACCCTCACAAGGGGGTCATTCCGACCTGATCGCACGCTAGCTATTTTTTGCAGTGATGCTATGAGGTAAAAACTCAGCAAAACTGCATATGCGTATGCACCGCATTGCGCAGGCGCGTCGTACGGGTACAAAGCGGATCATTGCTGGGTGATGGATTTAATGAACAATCCATTCGCACAGCTAATCGCTAGAAGATTGACAGGAAGAAGGCGTTTATGGGTGTCAACTGACCATATTCAGGGAGTGGTTGGAAAACGCAGGCGTGTCCAAGCGTTTGCAGGGTGGGTGTCTGACGTAAATTCCGGGACCGGACAGGCTGAAGTGATCGCAGCGTACAGACCTACTCAGAAACTGCACAAATATTTTTTATACCGCTCGGCTGCACATGCTATCGCACACTTGCAAAGCTAAAATACACTCCCTCTTAGGTGGCGACTATCTGATCGCAGCACTGCAAAAAAAAAGCTAAAGTGCGATCAGGTCGGAATGACCCCCTTGGTACTAGGTGCGGCAGCCATCTTGGGCACAGAGCGTAGGATTACCCAGGGTGGAAAAGTCTATCTCTAGACAGGGCCGAAACTAGGATTTCTGACACCCGATTTCTGATAAACACAAAATAAATAAATAAATTTAAGAAAAAATATGTATATATACTCGTGTGTGTGTGTATATATGTGTGTATATATATATATATATATATATATGTATATGTGTGTGTGTATGTATATATATATATATATATATATATATATATATATATATATATATATATATATATAGGAAGGCGTTCAGCACTCCAGGTTTAACACAGTATAAAGGTGCCCGGTGCCTTTCAAAGCGTTGTAATGCTGGATATAGATAGAGGGACAGACTGCACTCTTAGGACTTTACCATATAATCATATATAATAAGCCTCTTTAACAAAAATATATATATATATATAAAAAATAAATATATATAATATATATATACACTGTTTCCAAAATTGTGAGTCCACATTTTTTGGCCAAAAGGCAGAGCAGCATTCACTCCCCCTCCTCCTTCTATTAGTGCAGTGTGCAGGCTTAGTCTAGTGTTGCCCCACTGTTATTGTTGGGTGCGCTGGGGTTCCCCTTCTGGTCGCCGGACTCCCGCCTCCGTCCTCTCTCCAAGACTCTCAATGGCTGCGTGTGACGTCACACGAGTAGATAAAGTCAACCTTTCTGTCAAACTTGACAGTTGTTAACGCCCCCTTGCCCTAGGACCCGCCCCCTTTTAATATTAAATGATAGTGTTTTATATCGCTTAATATAAAATTAATATAAATTTATAGTGTTCGATATTAAAACGTATTAAAAATTGTCGCGTAACACCAGTCGCAGAGTGTCGCGCAACACCCCGTCGCAGTATGTCACGCAACGCGGCGCGTCAAATCAGGCGGATGAAAGATGCATATTACACAGTGTTAAAACCAGGTAGTTTTAGCGGTATTGATAAATATTATGAGTCGGTTAAAAATAAATTTAAAAGATCCGACGTAAGAAAGTGGTTACAAGAACAAGACGCCTACACGCTGCACAAGCCAGCAAGAAAAAACTATAAAAGGAACATGATTTGTGTATCGGGTATAAACCAACAGTGGCAATGCGATTTGGTCTCGCTGATAGATTTGTCAAAATACAACGATGGCGTTAAATACATATTAACAATCATCGATATATTCAGTAAGAGGGTGTGGGGTGAAAGTCTGACCGCTAAGAATGCAGCAACAGTCGCTAATGCTTTTGAAAAAATATTCCAGCGCGGTGATGTGCCGATGAAGCTACAAACCGATAATGGTAAAGAGTTTCTAAACAGAAGCCTAAAAAAGGTGTTAGAAAAATACGGTATAAAACATTTCACGACCAATAACGATGTGAAAGCGGCTGTTATAGAGCGCTTCAATAGGACTTTAAAAACACGCATGTGGCGCTATTTCACGGCAAAGAATACCTACAGATATATAGACGTTTTACAAGACTTCATACGCAGCTATAATAACACATACCATAGAACGATTAAGTGCGCTCCAAACGATGTGAATGACTCTAACGCGTTGAGTGTCTTCAAAACGACCTACGGTGATTACTTTAGAAGTAAGAAAGCCCCAGTTTGTTTAGGAATCGGTGACCACGTCCGTATTTCTAAATATAAGGACATATTTCAGAAAGGTTACAAACTGTATCATGCGTAAGTAATGATGTTGCTGTAACATCAAAACACACAGCGTTTAACACTGCAGACCGGGATGTCGCTGGTAATACAAAGACTGTAAAGGTTAAGAGGGCATCGCGTCTCTCAAGAAGTAATGTTAAGCAATTGTCGCAATCCGCTGTAATCACAATTCCAGATACACAGGTTTGTTCTGAAACAGAAACAAGGCACATAGCAGGCATTGGTTTGTTATCAAATATTGACTCAAGAAGTAATGTTAAGCAATTGTCGCAATCCGATGTCATCACTATTACCGATACACAGGATTGCTCTGAAACAGAAACAAGACACATAGCCGGTAATCCTGTGATATCAGATATTGATGACATAAATGGGCAAGAGCTTATTACAAATTGTGTAGAGTCAACGACACAAGATCCGCAGAATAGCTCTGATGAAGTATTATCAGCCGTTGCAGGAATACCTGGTAATACTACAACGGTTGATTGTGTAACATCAATGCCCAATATTTTTACAACGACAGCCCTGGTACACGCATCGGCTGATGCTTGTGTACCGGCGCGAGGGCTAGCGCCCGACATAGTTGATGAATGTCAAAATTCAGAACAATTAGGCCAAGACGCTGAAATACAATTTTACGCGTTGTTGGGTAAGATACGGGAAGATGTTGAGAACATGGGCGTAAAAGCCGGATATTTGTTAAAACACATTAAAGGTGTGTGCCACGGTAGTAAATGTAAACAAGACATTGTTAAAGAAGTTGTTGAGACGTATATGAATGTCATGTCAAAATACATAGATCGGTCGGTTAAGACAACTGAATTTATTAAAGCCAACATACATCATTTTGCAGAAATAAATGAAACTGATCCGTGACTAGGCATGCTAGGCAATGGTTTGAAACGTGTTTTAAATTTAAATGACTGTAAAAAAAACCCACGAATTAAACCTTGTTTAACATACAAGATCTCACAGTTATTCCGACGCGCAAAGGTGAAACAGGCTGTAACAACATTAATCAGATCGAGAAAGCGCAAGCGGCACAGGGAACATGCGGTAGGTGGTCAATTGAGAAAACGCAAGCGTCACAGGGTACATGTGGTAGGAGGTCAGCACAGTGCGAGGCATGTAGATTTAGATCAATCTCCACCCCATGCATTACCGAATGACGAATCACAGGCTGACAATATTGAGCGCGATGCAAGCCCCATATATGATGATGCAGGCCGTGTTGAGTCACCCGGTAATGACGAAGGTCGGCAACATGTATACTTAGAAGCAATTAACCGCTATGAACGACAACGACCGAATTTCAGAGCCGTTGAGTACCACAATCACTATCGGTTTGTTAATTTGGATAGGGTTACATCATTTGTAGAGGGAGTTCGAGCCATTCATACGGCTATACAGGCCATGCTCGATGATGTCCTTGCGGGCGTGGATCCTGCCGACCGCGTTCAGCTTAGATTGGAGGGGGGTGGGTTACACAATGCCATCTATTCGCATCGTAAGCCGCAAGAAACATTAGACGCTGCCAGTTTTTTGAATCAGATTACAAACACGCTTCAAAGTAACGCTGAATTCTTATTATCCACAGGCTTAAGATTTGTGATCAGTATTTTTATGAACAGATCAGGGTCTGGTTTGACTGGGCGTAGTTTACAACGCCTGCCCCAAAGTTTAATAATAGATAAAAGAAAGAGATATCTCTATGACTTCAGACGCGTAGGTAATAACCTGTGTTTGGCCGCTAGCGTCTGTAAACTTCTGGATAAAGGTAACAATGCCAATGATCATGTAATACAGGAGAGAGCGATACAACTACATAAAGCTTTGAATCTGCCGCTTGATAAAGCGGTCAGCTTTAGCGATGTTGCAATTTTTGAAAATTATTTAAAAGTATCCATCAATCTCCTCTATTACAGTCAAGGGTCTTGGAAATACTACAGTGCAGACAGTCGTTACAAAGACACGATCTTTGTGCTATATCACGATTGTCACTTTTATGGGATACTCGATATCAAAGCGTTTCTTGGTGCCCGATATTACTGCGTCCGTTGTCATAGCGCTTACCATCATAGAAATAATCACGATTGTCTTTTCTTTTGTAAGGCTTGTCACAGGCCGGCTTGTATTGACGACGGTGTGACGGCTTTAAGGTGTTCGGTGTGTAGGGTATTTTGTCGATCAAACGAGTGTTTAGAGCTACACAAAGCTTTAGCTCTTGATCACAAAATATCCTGTCTTGAACATGTATATTGTGACAAGTGTTGTCTCTACAGGCGAACAGATCATAACTGCAGAGGCCTAAAGTGCCCCATTTGTAAGGTGTTCGTTGATGGGTTTTCGAACCATTTGTGCTATATACAAACCATCAAGCCGGAAGAGCCCACAAAGAAATACATCTTTTATGATTTTGAGTGTATGCAGGAGACGGGTGTGCACATACCAAACTACTGTTACGCTTTAACATTAACGGGTGAGAAAGACTGGGAGTTTAAGGGTGTTGCGTGTATCGAAGACTTTGTAAAGACGTTCATGAAACCAAAATTTGAGCATTACACATTCATAGCCCATAATGCAGGTCGCTATGATGCATATTTTGTGCTGCGCCAGCTGATTAAGGAGAAATTAAAGATTGAATTATTATCTAGAGGCGGCAACATAATGTGCATCACGGTAAAAGATTTGAAGATAAGATTTATCGACTCTTTAAATTTTTTACCCATGCGGCTTAGCAAGTTACCAAAGGCGATGGGGTTTGACGGTACCAAAGGTTATTTCCCACATTTTTTTAACACAGCTGATAACCAAAATTACATAGGAACTATGCCGTCAATAGAGTATTTTGGTCCACAATACATGATGCCTGATGAATTATCTGAGTTTACAGCTTGGTATAAACAGTGTGTACACAAACCGTTTAACTTTCAAAAAGAGCTCGTGCGATATTGTAAAGACGATGTGAAAATATTACAAAAAGCTTGTGATGCTTTCAGATCTGCTGTTATAGCCATGACAGAACAGGAGTTTCTAATAACAAAGAAAAAAAAAAAGGTTGTGGTTAAACGTCACATCGAGGCTTTTCAATTAGTCACGTTGGCGAGCGTATGCATGGCCATGTACCGGTGTAAATTTTTACAGGAAAAGACACTGGCGCTTGTACCGGGTGATAACTATCACAAGACGCAGAAGCGTTACTCAACGCCCGCCATACAGTGGTTAATGTACATAGAACACAAAGAAGGGGTGAGTATAAGACACGCTTTACAAGGGGGTGAGAAGAAAGTTGGTAAATACAGCCTGGATGGTTATGCCGTGATTAACGGCACACCAACTGCATTTGAATTCCAAGGTTGTTTTTACCACGGCTGTGGTGCTTGTTACAACGCCGATGATAAAAACAAACTGACTAAAACGACCTACGGTCAATTACACCACAAGACGCAGGTAAAGTTGCACTACCTTAAACGTTGTGGATTTCAGATACGTGAAATCTGGGGTTGTGAATGGAAGTCTATGCTAGATTCTGATGCGGATCTACAGGCTTTTCTGAAGGGTAAAGATTTACCCGAACCCTTGGAGCCACGTGATGCTCTTTATGGCGGGCGCACAAACGCCATAAAGCTGTATCACAAAACAGGCTGTGATGAAAAAATACACTATTTTGATTTCACCAGTCTCTATCCGTATGTTAATAAAACCAAAACGTATCCTATACAGCACCCACGCATTATTTATAAGGACTTTGGTGATGTCACAAAGTATTTCGGTTTTGCCAGGGTTAAAGTTTATCCACCTCGTGGCCTATTCTTTCCGGTTCTGCCAGTTAAAATGGGCGGCAAGTTAATGTTTCCATTATGTCGCACATGCGCTGAGTCTGGACAGACTGAGCCGTGCGTTCATGATTCAGAAAAACGTGCGCTCATCGGTACATGGTGTACCGTGGAACTAAACTTGGCTGTAGAAATGGGGTACAAGGTATGTAAAATCTATGAGGTGTGGCATTTTGATGAGAGATCTGACAAATTGTTTTCAGGCTACATTAAAACGCACCTCAGGGATAAACAAGAGGCCTCTGGTTATCCCGAATGGTGTACAGACGCCGAGAAACGCCAAGAGTATATAGACGCCTATCAAAAGAATGAAGGCTTGTCTTTACGACCCGAACACATAGAAATCAACCCCGCTAAAAGACAAATTTCAAAATTGTTTTTAAATTCCTTATGGGGTAAATTTGGTCAACGTAGCAACATGCCCAATACGTGTCTAGTGACCGACCCCGACAAACTTTTTGAATACGCGTTCTTACCGTACTATGACGTGTCCGCTTTGGATTTTATTGACGATGATACAGTTATGGTAAATTGGAAGTATGCCAAAGACCATTACACCAGGGGTGCAATTTCAAATGTAACTATAGCCATCTTTACAACGGCTTATGCCCGTGTTGAACTGTACAAACTACTGTATAGATTACAAGATAGATGTCTTTATCACGACACCGATTCTGTAATTTTTGTCAGTAGACCCGGTGACTGGAGCCCGCCATTGGGTGATTATTTAGGTGAGTTGACCAGCGAACTGCCCACAGGCACCCATATAACAGAATTTGTCTCAGCCGGTCCCAAGTCATACGGCTATCGACTAAACAACGGAAAGACCTGTTTAAAAGTTAAAGGTATAACGCTCAATGTTGATAATGCGCAGCACGTTAACTTTGACAGCCTGAAAGAACTGGTCTTAGATTATCCTTTAAACCCCGAAGGCGATGACCAGAAAAAGGTTGTGATCCGTCAACCCGGTATAGTACGTGTGAAAAAGTGCTGGCAGATAGAGACGCGTACTTTGCAGAAGACGCAAAGGTGTGTTTATACTAAACGGTCTCTTACGGACAACTTCACAACACTGCCGTTCGGCTATTAAGATGGACACCAGATTTCAACACCCTTTCTCATGTATTTTAGCGGGGCCGTCCAATTCGGGTAAAAGTTATTTTGTCAAAACGCTGTTGCAACACGCTGCAACACATATGACTCATGTACCTGATAATGTTGTTTGGTTTTACACCTGTTGGCAACCTATATACGACCAACTTCTGCGTGATTACCCCTGTACGCGCTTTATAGAGGGGTTACCAGAGTCTTTTAGCGATGATCAACTTTTTCCCCCTGATAAGGTTAATTTAACAGTGATTGATGATTTGATGGACGCGGCAAGTAATAATTCTGAGGTTGAGAAGGCTTTCACAAAGTATGTACATCATCGTAATCTCAGTATCCTGTACCTTGTCCAAAACATATTTTGTCAAGGTAAAAAGAGCAGAACTATACATTTAAACACAAAATATATGGTCCTGTTCAAAAACCCCAGGGATAAAATGCAGGTGGGCATTCTGGCTAGACAAATGTACCCATCGAAACATCGTTTTTTTCTCGAATCCTATGAATCCGCGACGGCTGCCCCTTATGGGTATTTGCTGGTTGATTTAAGAAACAACGCTCTTGACGATTATCGTTTACGAAGCGGCTTATTCCCACCAGACAAGCCTGTCGCTTTTGTCATTAAGAAGCGTGGTTCTATAAAGCTATAACAGTACAACCTTTAGTCATTTGTTGCCATTCTAACAACGGTGAACATGTCGGGGCGGATAAGACGTAATTGGGTGCTTTTAAAAACGTTAATTAAAGCCACACCAATCCAAAGAAATGCTATTTTATCCAACGCTTCAAACGATTTAGTCACGGCCATTTGTGAGATAGCGCTCAACACGCTTAAAGGCAAAATACCGCTGTCTCAACGGCAGCTGAACTACCTTAAAAAGAAGCGTGCGCTTATAAAATCACTTTGTAATAAGAAATGTGCCATTGGAAAAAAGAAGATTCTGGTTAAACAGTCGGGTGGTTTTATCGGCTCGCTGCTTGGTTTTGCTATACCGCTAATTACAGGACTATTGTCTAATCGCTGATGGAGTACGCTGAGAAAATGTATCTGGTGCCTCAGAATCAGATAGAACGTTTACATAATAAAACGAACAGCGACGACATACGTAAAACAGCAACGCACGGTCTAGATGTAGAGATCGTGAAAATACTACAGAATAATGATTTATCAGAATATGAAAAAGCAAAGCGATATACAATGTTGTTGCAGAGATACCTGGTGTTGAGTAAGCAGGCTGATAGTGAAATGTCAACTTTAGCTCTTTTATCACCCGTTGCAAAATCTGTTGATGAATCAAATAATACGACACAGCCTATTGCCCCCGATGCTGTTTATCATGAGCTTTTGAGCGGTGTTAATGACCGGTATAAGAAAAACTGTGAAATACTATTGAGTAAAATGACACGCTCTAAACACATCACAGACTGGAACAGTAAAGGGGAGTTTCTGTACAAAGGCGTCACTGTGCCTGGTTCCAACATGTTAGATTTAATAAGAAGCATCACGCAAAGTAACGGTGTGTCGATCCGTAATATACCGAATGGTTGGCCTGAATTTATGCGGGCTATGTCTGAATTGAATATTCCCTCAACCGTCATAGCCAATGCGGGGAATAGAATGTGTTTAGAACGATTAAAAGCTGAGATGCAGGATGACTCTGATGGCGCTGTGACATCGCCCATGTCGTTACAAACCCTTAACAAAGGGTGAATAAATGTTTTAAGTCCCCCAGGTTTAACAACACCGCATGGTTACTTACTGCCTAGGAAAAGATCCGTAAATCTATTTCAGGATTCACAGTGGCTGAAACTATAACATATAACTAATTTATATTATTTTTATACACTGTATTTTGTGTTGGTATTTTGCGCCACAATGTTTAACTTATGTCAATAATATTTTATGTAATGTTTTAAACTCATCTTTACCGTGTTATATATATATATATATATATATATACATATATCAATAAAATATGCTTATGCTTTATAAAACAACGTTTTGTTCTTTGTTTCTATTGCTGTAAACGGAAGAAATTTCAAGCACACGATATAAAGTTTAATAAACAACGTTGTTTATTAGAAAAACATCATAGGTATGATGCGTTGTACATAAAACGTATCAAACAGAATGTTGATTACAAGTTACACAAACAATACAACGTTGTGCGTAACACGCTTCACACACAGCGTTGTGCGTGAAACGTTTTATGTACAACGTGTCATTGACACGTTGTACATAAAACGTTTCACGCACAACGCTGTGTGTGAAGCGTGTTTCACGCACAACGCTGGTTACAAGTTACGCAATTCTGTATATATCTATATGCATAATGATTCAGACAATGGCTTCTTGGTAGTCGTCTTACAAAATTTGAAACAAAACAATCATTACGTTTTGTGTCATCACTAAAACGGGCCAGTACATCCACATATTTGTATTTTTTACACATGTAAAATATAAAGTATATGCAATATTGACCGCAAACGGTACTGTTAAAATTTTGCAACTGCATATTTTGGTGATAAACACTTTTTGAATTCAAGTTTAAAAAATTTATTATTGCCTTTGGGAATAGGGGGCTGTCAGGGGCTAACCCGTAAGAATCAAAAAAGTAACATTCACGTTGTTCGTTAAAATAAGCGGCCAACCAGTGCTCACCCGGCTGCCCGCTGCTATGCGTATTGATTACAAACGCGCAGGGATATTGCAACAGTTTACTGACCGGTAACATATCGCACGGATACGTTCCTTTAAAAACATGCCTTGTGCTTTGCACGGCGTACAGAATACAGTTTATCTGTAATGTGTTCATTTTTTCAGCAGCGTAGTGTTAGTTTATTTCATTTATAGATAATCGTACAGCACATCGCGCCTTTGATTAATCTCGATGATGTTATCAAATAGTGCGTATATTATCACATTGACTGTCCGGTCCAACGCTTCTGCAAAGCGGAATTCGGCACGTAGATTGCCTGTTCTTATCAGGGAAAGGTGTTCTCCACACTCCTGTTCTGGTGAAAGGTCAAAAGCGAATAGCGTGTAGCCCCTGAGGTACTCTTCGCGGTCAATCAGTATACCATTGTCAGATTTCTGCTTATTTGTGATTTGTATGAGTGACATATACTCTCTTACAGCATTACCGCTTTCAAAGTCGGGTTGAAATGGCTTGGCGGGGTGCGGCGTTCCATCCAGATAAAGGGACGCAAAACTTACATTTTTATGTTCAAAGCACAGGGGGTTCCGGTTATGGATTCCTGAAAATGATTCGTTATCCACGAAACCTGCTATAACTGTTTTCGGTACTTGTCCTAAAAATAAATTTTCTAGATTAAATACTCTACTGCCTGTTGGTACGCTGTAGATTTTCATCCCAACGCGGTCAATCGCGTATTTCGCGTTACCGTTTAACAGAGCCTGCGCGTGCCCAATCCGCACGGCCGGTGAGACCTGAACTCTTTTCACGAACAGGGATGCAGCTGTGATCTGTATTTTAAAGGCATCCGCCTCAGACGACATTAAGCAGAATGCATCTTTGTTTCTGGTTAGTTTAATCTTCAGATCAACGGCGTTTAAAATTAGTTTATGTTGATGGAAGAGGTCGCAGTGAAGCGGGCCTAGCAGTTCAACAGTGCGACTCTGCGCTGTTGCGCCTGCTCGTTTTTTGAATCCCGTATTCGGGCCGTCCAGCGCCGTGTTGTTAAATTCACCATCCACATCTTTGTAAAATAGTCCTGTTGTGTGTTTTGTTGACAATGCGTCCGAGCTGTAATTTAATATAGTCTCAATGTACGCGCGGTATGCGTAAAGATTGTTGGATTGTGATATGAGCCTGTCGCCCAGAGTTACATCCACTTGGTTGAATAAGGTCGCTATTGGGTAATTAATAAGCGCGACCCGCGCACCTTGCGGTATCGGCGTGTTATCGGTTCGTACGATCTTGCATGTCACGTACAACAGCGTATTGTTCAGATCGTAGTAGTGTTCACCGCTGGCTGCTATATAAAATTCAAGCGGAGCTGTGTCGGATAACGCCGCTAAAGGTTGAACTTCGACGTATAGACTTTTCTCTATGCTAGTTTGTGTCGGGGGCACGTCAAAAAGATCCAGCTCTGTTTTTGCACATTCAACGGATTCGTGGTGTATGAAAGACATGTTTAAAAAATATCACCAACGGCACTCTTCGGCTTTCTCTTCTTCTTTGAGTTGCGTCGTCTCTGTTTTTTATTTAAAAAGGGTATGTCCCAAGGCGGAAGCGCTATCATACGCTTCCGTTTTCTTTTAGACACGCCTTTTCTTGTATATATTAGTCCTGAACCGTCTTGCTTTGCTTGGTTCGCCTCGTGTATCTTATTCACAACGGCCGTTGTGGCTTGCCCGATAACATCTTTCGCTATATTACGAACCGCTGTCTTCATATGCGGTTTAGCCAACTCTAAACCTCTCCGGAAAAGAGGAACAGCTTTTCTGAAAAGACTTCGAAAAATACCGCCTAAACCGCAGCCGTACATGTATGCGCTGCCGTGAAAACCTGGTAATCCATTACCGGCTTGAGATTTATAATATTGCGCATAGAGCCCCGGATCGCCATAATTTTTAACAGCGACCATTCTGCTTAGTTAATAAAATTCAGTTTTGCGGCGTCTGAAGTGTAGCTTCACGATCGCTTTCCCAAACTTAAATGCCATGTTCTCGTTTTGGTCGTTCTTTATCTCTATGGCTATCGTGTCAAAATGTGTTTTGCACAATGGTACGTAATCGGGTTTCTCGTATCGTATTGTGACAACCTCATTGTTATAACCCTTCATTTCAACAGTGCGAAGTAGCGGTACATAACTATCCCCGACCCGTTGGTGTTCGATAATGTCTGTGTACACGTACATCGTATATTGGCCGCCTTTGATGTCGGCGCATGGTTTAGAAATATTAGTTTTAGGCTGTAAACCCAGTATCCATGTCAGCTTAGAACCGGCGTGGATTTGATACAACAGTTTGCTGTCACATGTTACAACGCGTGCAAATGGATCATACGTTAGTCTTAATCCAACGTCCAGTTTCAGTTGTACAATTTCAGCGTTGATTACGTTCAGTAACGCCTCGATTGTTTCATAAAAACCGGGTTTAATGCACAAACTCGCGACTCTCGCCACCGGCTGGTCCGCCGTTCCATCCCATGATAATTGCAGTCTACAATCTTGTAAATCCAATGTATTCCACGTATGCGGGTATTGTATCTCAGTAAGTGCCACTTCCCATTCGCCATTTAAGTCTATCGGTTTAGCCAACTTTGTCGTATAGTTAGAAATCTTATTTTGCGGGAAGGTAACAGCCGATGCGTTGCTGGGTAAGGTTATGTAGAACGATTTGTCATCCATCGCTCGTCTTGTTAGATACTGATGATCTTTATATGTCTTTTATCACCGATGCTGCGACCCAACTGTTAAATTTTGCGGGGTAACCGCGCCACTTGACTAACGCGTATTTACGGCCTCTGACCGTCTTATTTTTTAAAATCTTTTCCACTTTGTAAACTCTGTTATAGTTTTTTGGTATGCTTTGAAGCTCTTCGGGGTAAAAACTACCTGTTATAACTTCACCGTACAGATCTGCCAACTTATAAAGCGGTTTAATCCCTTTAGTGTTCACACTATGTACAACAAAAATCTCCTCAGAAAAGCTCTGTTCGTAACCTTTCTGAAATATGTCCTTATATTTAGAAATACGGACGTGGTCACCGATTCCTAAACAAACTGGGGCTTTCTTACTTCTAAAGTAATCACCGTAGGTCGTTTTGAAGACACTCAACGCGTTAGAGTCATTCACATCGTTTGGAGCGCACTTAATCGTTCTATGGTATGTGTTATTATAGCTGCGTATGAAGTCTTGTAAAACGTCTATATATCTGTAGGTATTCTTTGCCGTGAAATAGCGCCACATGCGTGTTTTTAAAGTCCTATTGAAGCGCTCTATAACAGCCGCTTTCACATCGTTATTGGTCGTGAAATGTTTTATACCGTATTTTTCTAACACCTTTTTTAGGCTTCTGTTTAGAAACTCTTTACCATTATCGGTTTGTAGCTTCATCGGCACATCACCGCGCTGGAATATTTTTTCAAAAGCATTAGCGACTGTTGCTGCATTCTTAGCGGTCAGACTTTCACCCCACACCCTCTTACTGAATATATCGATGATTGTTAATATGTATTTAACGCCATCGTTGTATTTTGACAAATCTATCAGCGAGACCAAATCGCATTGCCACTGTTGGTTTATACCCGATACACAAATCATGTTCCTTTTATAGTTTTTTCTTGCTGGCTTGTGCAGCGTGTAGGCGTCTTGTTCTTGTAACCACTTTCTTACGTCGGATCTTTTAAATTTATTTTTAACCGACTCATAATATTTATCAATACCGCTAAAACTACCTGGTTTTAACACTGTGTAATATGCATCTTTCATCCGCCTGATTTGACGCGCCGCGTTGCGTGACATACTGCGACGGGGTGTTGCGCGACACTCTGCGACTGGTGTTACGCGACAATTTTTAATACGTTTTAATATCGAACACTATAAATTTATATTAATTTTATATTAAGCGATATAAAACACTATCATTTAATATTAAAAGGGGGCGGGTCCTAGGGCAAGGGGGCGTTAACAACTGTCAAGTTTGACAGAAAGGTTGACTTTATCTACTCACACGCACAATGCTCCAGCCGCAACCCGGAAAAGCTGAGATCTTCTGCTGCCGGCACCACGCCTTGCAGCCGGCTCTCCCTTTTAAGGGCCCTGGCAGCCCTCAGGACCTTCTTTCTGCCCGGCCCATTTACAGGTCACTGGGTCCCAGCAACAACCCGTCCCCAGGTCCCTCTGCACTGCAACCCAGGGGATCCAATCAGCTAGGGGCCATACTTTCCCAGACTTTTTCTGTTGCTGGGTAAGAGGTGACACACCAGAGAATTGGCAGCAAAATCCCTGTCAGACAAGCTGACAGGGTCACATAAAGTTCAGGCAGGGCTTCCATTTTGTCCCTATAGGTGTGTATAGGAGGGGTGCTGCATAGGGATTTTTGAGAAATGGGAGCAGTTTAAGGGAAAAAAATTGGGCTCTGCGTTCTACTGTTACAGGGCATTACAAGTTGTTTCTTTATCATCACTGGCGGAAAACCATGTGGTTCTCCCATATCCAGTGGTGCAAGTATGTGGGTACGCTTGGGTATGGAGTACCCTTAAGAATTTGGCAGCGGGTACTCAGTACCACCTGTCACACACTTTGCCAATGCCACAATTATAATGTGCCACAAAGCAACAAGACCATGGTACTTGGCAGCATGACGACTCCTCCCACTTTGTCAGGGTTACTGGGAGTGCGACAGTGCCTGTATTTTCCTGTCATAATGGAGGCATTACTATATATTGTTATTAAATTGGAGGCATTACTATATATTTCTATTATACTGGAGGTTTCACTATATATTTCTATTATACTGGTGGTATCACTATATATTTCTATTATACTGGAGGCATTACTATATATTGTTATTAAATCGGGGGCATTACTATATATTTCTATTATACTGGAGGTTTCACTATATATTTCTATTATACTGGAGGCATTACTATATATTTTTAGCCTTGCCTCCAGAATCCCCCCAGAACGGGGCTGTGTCATGTGCCCCATCACAACACATGACATACCCATTTTTTGTCAATCAGTACCCATAAGAAAATATTTCTACTTCCACCACTGGCTGAATCTAGGAACAGACAGGTCTGTAATCCGCTGCTGATGTTACAGGTGCCCCGTCTCTAGGCACAGACATGGCCGTAATCCGCTGCTGATGTTACAGATGCCCCGTATCTAGGCACAGACAGGGCCGCAACCCGCTGCTGATGTTACAGATGCCCCGTATCTAGACACAGACATGGCCGTAATCCGCTGCTGATGTTACAGATGCCCCGTATCTAGGAACAGACAGGGCTGTAATCCGCTGCTGATGCTACAGCTGCCCCGTATCTAGGCACAGACAGGGCTGTAATCCACTGCTGATGCTACAGCTGCTCCATATCTAGGCACAGACAGGGCCATAATCCACTGCTGATGCTACAATTGCCCCGTATCTAGGAACAGACAGGGCCGTAATCCGCTGCTGATGTTACAGATGCCCCGTATCTAGGCACAGACATGGCCGTAATCTGCTGCTGATGTTACAGATGCCCCGTATCTACTAGGCACAGACAGGGCCGCAATCCACTGCTGATGTTACAGATGCCCCGTATCTATGCACAGACAGGACCGTAATCCGCTGCTGATGCTACAGCTGCCCCGTATCTAGGCACAGACAGGGCCGTAATCCGCTGCTGATGTTCCAGATGCCCTGTATCTAGGCAAAGACAGGGCTGTAGTCTACTGCTGATGTTACAGCTGCCCCGTATCTAGGCACAGACAGGTCCGTAATCCGCTGCTGATGTTACAGATGCCCCGTATCTAGGCACAGACAGGACCGTAATCCGCTGCTGATGTTACAGCTGCCCCGTATCTATGCACAGACAGGGCCGTAATCCGCTGCTGATGTTACATATGCCCTGTATCTAGGCACAGACATGGCCGTAATCTGCTGCTGATGTTACAGATGCCCCGTATCTATGCACAGCCAGGGCCGTAATCCGCTGATGTTGCTACATCTGCTCCATATCTAGGCACAGACAGGGCCATAATCCACTGCTGATGCTACAATTGCCCCGTATCTAGGAACAGACAGGGCCGTAATCCGCTGCTGATGTTACAGATGCCCCGTATCTAGGCACAGACATGACCGTAATCTGCTGCTGATGTTACAGATGCCCCGTATCTAGGCACAGACAGGGCTGTAATCCACTGCTGATGCTACAGCTGCCCCGTATCTAGGAACATACAGGGCCATAATCCGCTGATGTTACAGATGCCCCGTATCTAGGCACAGACAGGGCCGCAATCCGCTGCTGATGTTACAGCTGCCCCGTATCTAGGCACAGACATGGCCGTAATCTGCTGCTGATGTTACAGATGCCCCGTATCTATGCACAGACAGGGCCGTAATCCGCTGATGTTGCTACATCTGCTCCATATCTAGGCACAGACATGGCCGTAATCCGCTGCTGATGTTACAGATGCCCTGTATCTAGGCAAAGACAGGGCTGTAGTCTACTGCTGATGTTACAGCTGCCCCGTATCTAGGCACAGACAGGTCCGTAATCCACTGCTGATGTTACAGCTGCCCCTTATCTATGCACAGACAGGGCCGTAATCCGCTGCTGATGTTACATATGCCCTGTATCTAGGCACAGACATGGCCGTAATCTGCTGCTGATGTTACAGATGCCCTGTATCTATGCACAGACAGGGCCGTAATCCGCTGCTGATGTTACATATGCCCTGTATCTAGGCACAGACATGGTCGTAATCTGCTGCTGATGTAACAGATGCCCCGTATCTAGACACAGACAGGGCCGTAATCCACTGCTGATGTTACAGCTGCCCCTTATCTATGCACAGACAGGGCCGTAATCCGCTGCTGATGTTACATATGCCCTGTATCTAGGCACAGACATGGCCGTAATCTGCTGCTGATGTTACAGATGCCCTGTATCTATGCACAGACAGGGCCGTAATCCGCTGCTGATGTTACATATGCCCTGTATCTAGGCACAGACATGGCCGTAATCTGATGCTGATGTTACAGATGCCCCGTATCTAGGCACAGACATGGCCGTAATCTGCTGCTGATGTTACAGATGCCCCCGTATCTATGCACAGACAGGGCCGTAATCCGCTGATGTTGCTACATCTGCTCCATATCTAGGCACAGACAGGGCCATAATCCACTGCTGATGCTACAATTGCCCCGTATCTAGGAACAGACAGGGCCGTAATCCGCTGCTGATGTTACAGATGCCCCGTATCTAGGCACAGACAGGGCTGTAATCCACTGCTGATGTTACAGATGCCCCGTATCTAGGCACAGACAGGACCGCAATTCGCTGCTGATGTTACAGCTGCCCCGTATCTAGGCACAGAAAGGTCCGTAATCCGCTGCTGATGTTACAGATGCCCCATATCTAGGCACAGACATGGCCATAATCTGCTGCTGATGTTACAGATGCCCCGTATCTAGGCACAGACAGGGCCGTAATCTGCTGCTTATGTTACAGATGCCCCGTATCTAGGAACAGACAGGGCTGTAATCCGCTGCTGATGCTACAGTTGCCCTGTATCTATGCACAGACAGGGCCGTAATCCGCTGTTAATGCTACAGCTGCCCCGTATCTAGGCACAGACAGGGCCATAATCCGCTGATGATGTTACAGATGCCCCGAATCTAGGCACAGACATGGCCGTAATCCGCTGCTGATGTTACAGATGCCCCGTATCTAGGCACAGACATGGCCGTAATCCGCTGCTGATGTTACAGATGCCCCGTTTCTAGACACAGACAGGGCCGTAATCCACTGCTGATGTTACAGCTGCCCCGTATCTATGCACAGACAGGGCCGTAATCCGCTGCTGATGTTACATATGCCCTGTATCTAGGCACAGACATGGCCGTAATCTGCTGCTGATGTTACAGATGCCCCGTATCTATGCACAGACAGGGCCGTAATCCGCTGATGTTGCTACATCTGCTCCATATCTAGGCACAGACAGGGCCATAATCCACTGCTGATGCTACAATTGCCCCGTATCTAGGAACAGACAGGGCCGTAATCCGCTGCTGATGTTACAGATGCCCCGTATCTAGGCACAGACATGGCCGTAATCTGCTGCTGATGTTACAGATGCCCTGTATCTAGGCACAGACAGGGCTGTAATCCGCTGCTGATGTTACAGATGCCCCGTATCTAGGAATAGACAGGTCCGTAATCCGCTGTTGATGCTACAGCTGCCCCGTATCTAGGCACAGACATGGCCGTAATCTGCTGCTGATGTTACAGATGCCCCGTATCTAGGCACAGACAGGGCCGTAATCCGCTGATGTTGCTACATCTGCTCCATATCTAGGCACAGACAGGGCCATAATCCACTGCTGATGCTACAATTGCCCCGTATCTAGGAACAGACAGGGCCGTAATCCGCTGCTGATGTTACAGATGCCCCGTATCTAGGCACAGACATGGCCGTAATCTGCTGCTGATGTTACAGATGCCCCGTATCTAGGCACATACAGAGCTGTATCCCACTGCTGATGCTACAACTACCCCGCATCCAGTGGTGCAAGTATGTGGGTACGCTTGGGTACGGAGTACCCTTAAGAATTTGGCAGCGGGTACTCAGTACCACCTGTCACACACTTTGCCAATGCCACAATTATAATGTGTCACAAAGCAACAAGACCATGGTGCTTGGCAGCATGACGGCTCCTCCCACTTTGTCAGGGTTTCTGGGAGTGCGACAGTGGCTGTATTTTCCTGTTATAATGGAGGCATTACTATATATTGTTATTAAATTGGGGGCATTACTATATTTCTCTGACATCCTAGTGGATGCTGGGGACTCCGTAAGGACCATGGGGAATAGCGGCTCCGCAGGAGACTGGGCACATCTAAGAAAGATTTAGGACTATTTGGTGTGCACTGGCTCCTCCCACTATGACCCTCCTCCAGACCTCAGTTAGAATCCTGTGCCCGGCTCGAGCTGGATGCATACTAGGGGCTCTCCTGAGCTCCTAGAAAGAAAGTATATTTTAGGTTTTTTATTTTACAGTGAGACTTGCTGGCAACAGGCTCACTGCAACGAGGGGCTAAGGGGAGAAGAAGCGAACCTACCTGACTGGTGGTAGTTTGGGCTTCTTAGGCTACTGGACACCATTAGCTCCAGAGGGATCGACCGCATGGAACCGGCCATTGATGTTCGGAACCGAAGCCGCGCCGCCGCCCCCCTTACAGAGCCAGCAGCAAGAAGAGTCCGGAAAATCGGCGGCTGAAGACATCAGTCTTCTCCAAGGTAGCGCACAGCACTGCAGCTGTGCGCCATTGCTACTCATACACACTTCACACTTCGGTCACTGAGGGTGCAGGGCGCTAGGTGGGGGCGCCCTGAGCAGCAATAAATACACCTTGGCTGGCAAATATATCACAATATATAGCCCCAGAGGCTATATATGTGATAATTACCCCTGCCAGAATACAGAAAACAGCGGGAGAAAAGTCAGCCGAAAAAGGGGCGGAGCTATCTCCCTCAGCACACTGGCGCCATTTCTCCCTCACAGCTCCGCTGGAAGGAAGCTCCCTGGCTCTCCCCTGCAGTCTACACTACAGAAAGGGTAAAAAAGAGAGGGGGGGCACTAAATTTAGGCGCAATATACATATATAGCAGCTATAAGGGGATATAATTTAGTTAATCCCTGTATTATATAGCGCTCTGGTGTGTGCTGGCATACTCTCACTCTGTCTCCACAAAGGGCTTTGTGGGGTCCTGTCTTCTATCAGAGCATTCCCTGTGTGTGTGCGGTGTGTCAGTACGGCTGTGTCGACATGTTTGATGAGGAGGCTTATGTGGAGGAGGAGCAGGTGCCTATAAATGTGTTGTCACCCCCTGCAGGGCAGACACCTGAGTGGATGGACTTGTGGAAGGAATTACGCGAAAGAGTCGACTCCTTACATAAAAAATTTGACGACATGCCAAATGCGGGACAGCCGGCTTCTCAGCTCGTGCCTGCCCAGGCGTCTCAAAGACCATCAGGGGCTCTAAAGCGCCCGCTACCTCAGATGGCAGACACGGATGTCGACACGGATACTGATACCAGTGTCGACGACGATGACGCAAATGTAATGTCCACTAGGGCCACTCGTTATATGATTGAGGCAATGAAAAATGTTTTACACATTGCTGATGTAACCCCAGGTACCAGGGTATTATGTTTGGGGAGAAAAAACTACCAGTAGTCTTTCCCCCTTCTGAAGAATTAAATGAAGTGTGTGAGGTAGCGTGGGCTTTCCCCGATAGAAAATTGGTGATTTCAAAAAAATTACTAATGGCGTACCCTTTCCCGCCAGAGGATAGGTCACGTTGGGAAACACCACCTAGGGTGGATAAAGCGCTTACACGTCTATCAAAAAAGGTGGCACTACCGTCTCCGGATACGGTCGCCCTAAAGCAGGGGTGTCAAACTCAAATTCATCGGGGGCCGCATCAGCAGTTTGGTCCCCATCAAAGGGCCGGTTGTATCTGTAGGTCTATCCAAAATTTACCGCTCCACCTGCCTTATATGTGCCCAGCCATCTGCCCCCTTTTAAAGTGCCCAGCCATGTGCCCCCTTTTATAGTGCCCAGCCATGTGCCCCCTTTTATAGTGCACAGGTCCCCATTTTACACATTGCGGCAGGCACAGGTCCCCATTTTACACATTGCGGCAGGCACAGGTCCCCATTTTACACATTGCGGCAGGCACAGGTCCCCATTTTACACATAGCGGCAGGTACAGGTCCCCATTTTACACATTGTGGCAGGCACAGGTCCCCATTTTACACATTGTGGCAGGCACAGGTCCCCATTTTACACATTGTGGCAGGCACAGGTCCCCATTTTACACATTGTGGCAGGCACAGGTCCCCATTTTACACATAGCGGCAGGTACAGGTCCCCATTTTACACATTGTGGCAGGCACAGGTCCCCATTTTACACATTGTGGCAGGCACAGGTCCCCATTTTACACATTGTGGCAGGCACAGGTCCCCATTTTACACATTGCGGCAGGCACAGGTCCCCATTTTACACATTGCGGCAGGCACAGGTCCCCATTTTACACATAGCGGCAGGTACAGGTCCCCATTTTACACATTGTGGCAGGTGGTGGAAGGAGGGAGAGAGAGAGAAAGAGAGGAAGGGAGAGGGGCTGACTTACATTTGAAGCGGTTCTCGCCGCTCTTCAGCCGCCTCTCCCTCCTCGTCTGCGCGGCTCCCTTCTCCCTCCTCCGACGGGGTTTCGTTGAATGACGCGTTTGCGCCGTGACGTCACGACGCAATCGCGTCATTCCGCGAAACCCCGCCCCCCCCCCGAGCTGGGCACTCGGGAGAAGGGGGTTTCATGGCGGCGGCACCGCGGGCCATCAGACGAGGTCTGGCGGGCCGGATTTGGCCCGCGGGCCTTGTCTTTGACACCCCTGCCCTAAAGGAACCTGCTGATAGAAAGCAGGAGGCTCTCCTGAAGGCTATATATACACACACTGGTGTTATACTGAGACCAGCTATTGCTTCAGCCTGGATGTGCAGTGCTGCAGCTGCGTGGTCAGAATCCCTGTCAGAAAACATTGACACCCTAGACAGGGACACTATATTGCTTAACATAGAGCATATTAAAGACGCGGTCTTTTACATAAGAGATGCACAGAGGGATATTTGCCGGCTGGCATCTAAAATCAGGGCACTGTCCATTTCTGCCAGGAGAGGGTTATGGACCCGGCAGTGGACAGGGGATGCAGATTCTAAAAGGCACATGGAAGTTTTGCCTTACAAGGGTGAGGAGTTGTTCGGGGATGGTCTTTCGGACCTGGTGTCCACAGCAACGGCTGGGAAGTCAGCTTTTTTACCACATGTCCCCTCACAACCAAAGAAAGCACCGTATTATCAGGTGCAGTCCTTTCGTCCCCAAAAGAGCAGGCGAGGTAGAGGCGCGTCCTTTCTGTCCAGAGGCAGAGGTAGAGGGAAAAAGCTGCAGCATTCAGCCATTTCCCAGGAACAAAAGTCCTCCCCCGCTTCATCTGCTAAGTCCGCCACATGACGCTGGGGCTCAACAGGCGGTGCCAGGTACGGTGGGGGCCCGTCTCAAAAACTTCAGCAATCAGTGGGCTCGCTCACAAGTAGATCCCTGGATCCTTCAAGTGGTATCTCAGGGGTACATGCTGGAATTCGAGACATTACCCCCCCGCCGTTTCCTCAAATCTGCCTTACCAACGACTCCCTCAGACAGGGAGGCTGTGTTAGAGGCAATTCACAAGCTGTATTCCCAGCAGGTGATAGTCAAAGTGCCCCTACTTCAACAAGGACGGGGTTACTATTCCACAATGTTTGTGGTACCGAAACCGGACGGTTCGGTGAGACCCATTTTAAATTTAAAATCCTTGAACACATATATAAAAAAATTCAGGTTCAAGATGGAATCGCTCAGGGCGGTTATTGCAAGCCTGGAAGAGGCGGATTACATGGTATCTCTGGACATCAAGGATGCTTACCTGCATGTCCCCATTTACCATCCTCACCAGGAGTACCTCAGATTTGTGGTACAGGATTGTCATTACCAATTCCAGACGTTGCCGTTTGGCCTGTCCACGGCACCGAGGGTATTTACCAAGGTAATGGCCGAAATGATGATACTCCTTCGAAAAAAGTGAGTTTTAATTATCCCATACTTGGACGATCTCCTGATAAAAGCGAGATCCAGAGAGCAGTTGTTAGTGGGCGTAGCACTATCTCAGGAGGTGCTACACCAGCATGGTTGGATTCTGAATATTCCAAAGTCACAGCTGGTTCCTGCGACACGTCTACTGTTCCTGGGAATGATTCTGGACACAGTCCAGAAAAAAGTGTTTCTCCCAGAGGAGAAAGCCAAGGAGCTGTCGTCTCTAGTCAGAGGCCTCCTAAAACCAAAACAGGTGTCGGTGCATCACTGCACGCGAGTCCTGGGAAAGATGGTAGCTTCCTACGAAGCAATCCCATTCGGCAGGTTTCATGCCAGAATATTTCAGTGGGACCTCTTGGACCAATGGTCCGGATCGCATCTTCAAATGCATCGGCTGATAACCCTGTCTCCAAGGACCAGGGTGTCTCTCTTGTGGTGGCTGCAGAGTGCTCATCTCGTGGAGGGCCGCAGATTCGGCATACAGGACTGGGTCCTGGTGACCACGGATGCCAGCCTTCGAGGCTGGGGGGCAGTCACGCTGGGAATGAACTTCCAAGGACTTTGGACAAGTCAGGAGACTTCCCTACACATAAATGTTCTGGAACTAAGGGCCATTTACAATGCTCTGAGTCAGGCAAAAGCCCTGCTTCAAAACCAACCGGTTCTGATCCAGTCAGACAACATCACGGCTGTCGCCCATGAAAACCGACAGGGCGGCAAAAGAAGCAGGGCGGCGATGGCAGAAGCCACAAGGATTCTCCGATAGGCGGAAAATCACGTGTTAGCACTGTCAGCAGTGTTCATTCCGGGAGTGGACAACTGGGAAGCGGACTTCCTCAGCAGACACGACCTCCACCCGGGAGAGTGGGGACTTCATCCAGAAGTCTTCCAACAGATAGTAAACCATTGGGAAAAGCCACAGGTGGACATGATGGCGTCCCGCCTAAACAAAAAACTAGAAAAATATTGCGCCAGGTCAAGGGACCCTCAGGCGATAGCTGTGGACGCTCTAGTGACACCGTGGGTGTACCGGTCGGTTTATGTGTTCCCTCCTCTTCCTCTCATACCCAAGGTACTGAGGATAATAAGGAAAAGAGGAGTAAGAACTATACTCATTGTTCCGGATTGGCCAAGAAGGTCTTGGTACTCGGAACTTCAAGAGTTAATCTTAGAGGACCCATGGCCTCTGCCACTCAGACAGGACCTGCTGCTGCAGGGGCCCTGTCTGTTTCAAGACTTACCGCGGCTGCGTTTGACGGCATGGCGGTTGAACACCGGATCCTAAAGGAAAAGGGTATTCCGGAGGAAGTCATTCCTACGCTCATTAAGGCTAGGAAAGAGGTAACCGCTAAGCATTATCACCGCATATGGCGTAAATATGTTGCGTGGTGTGAGGCCAAGAAGGCCCCAACAGAGGAATTTCCCCTGGGTCGATTTCTGCACTTCCTGCAGTCAGGGGTGACTATGGGCCTAAAACTGGCTTCCATTAAGGTCCAGATTTCGGCTTTGTCGATTTTCTTCCAAAAAGAACTGGCTTCACTGCCTGAAGTTGAGACATTTGTTAAGGGAGTGCTGCATATTCAGCCTCCTTTTGTGCCTCCAGTGGGACCTCAACGTGGTGTTGGGTTTCCTGAAGTCACATTGGTTTGAGCCACTAAAAAAACGTGGATTTAAAATATCTCACGTGGAAAGTGGCCATGCTTTTGGCATTGGCTTCGGCTAGGCGTGTGTCAGAATTGGCGGCTTTATCATATAAAAGCCCCTATTTAATTTTCCATATGGATAGGGCAGAATTGAGGACTCGTCCCCAGTTTCTTCCCAAGGTGGTATCAGCTTTTCACTTGAACCAACCTATCGTGGTGCCTGCGGCTACTAGGGACTTGGAGGATTCCAAGTTGCTGGACGTGGTCAGGGCCTTGAAAATTTATGTTTCCAGGACGGCTGGAGTCAGAAAGACTGACTCGCTGTTTATCCTGTATGCACCCAACAAGCTGGGAGCTCCTGCTTCAAAGCAGACTATTGCTCGCTGGATTTGTAGCACAATTCAGCTTGCGCATTCTGCGGCTGGGTTGCCGCAGCCTAAATCGGTAAAAGCCCATTCCACAAGGAAGGTGGGCTCTTCTTGGGCGGCTGCCCGAGGGGTCTCGGCTTTACAACTTTGCCGAGCTGCTACTTGGTCAGGGGCAAACACGTTTGCAAAATTCTACAAATTTGATACCCTGGCTGAGGAGGACCTTGAGTTCTCTCATTCGGTGCTGCAGAGTCATCCGCACTCTCCCGCCCGTTTGGGAGCTTTGGTATAATCCCCATGGTCCTTACGGAGTCCCCAGCATCCACTAGGACGTCAGAGAAAATAAGATTTTACTCACCGGTAAATCTATTTCTCGTAGTCCGTAGTGGATGCTGGGCGCCCGTCCCAAGTGCGGACTGTCTGCATTACTTGTATATAGTTATTGTTAACTAAAAGGGTTATTGTTGAGCCATCTGTTGAGAGGCTCTGTTATGTTCATACTGTTAACTGGGTATAATATCACGAGTTATACGGTGTGATTGGTGTGGCTGGTATGAGTCTTACCCGGGATTCAAAATCCTTCCCTATTGTGTCAGCTCTTCCGGGCACAGTATCCTAGCTGAGGTCTGGAGGAGGGTCATAGTGGGAGGAGCCAGTGCACACCAGGTAGTCCTAAATCTTTCTTAGATGTGCCCAGTCTCCTGCGGAGCCGCTATTCCCCATGGTCCTTACGGAGTCCCCAGCATCCACTACGGACTACGAGAAATAGATTTACCGGTGAGTAAAATCTTATTATTTCTATTATACTGGAGGTTTCACTATATATTTCTATTATACTGGAGGTTTCACTATATTTCTCTGACGTCCTAGTGGATGCTGGGAACTCCGTAAGGACCATGGGGAATAGCGGCTCCGCAGGAGACTGGGCACAACTAAAGAAAGCTTTAGGACTACCTGGTGTGCACTGGCTCCTCCCACTATGACCCTCCTCCAGACCTCAGTTAGATTTTTGTGCCCGGCCGAGCTGGATGCACACTAGGGGCTCTTCTGAGCTCCTAGAAAGAAAGTATATTTTAGGTTTTTTATTTTACAGTGAGACCTGATGGCAACAGGCTCACTGCAACGAGGGACTAAGGGGAGAAGAAGCGAACCTACCTGCTTGCAGCTAGCTTGGGCTTCTTAGGCTACTGGACACCATTAGCTCCAGAGGGATCGACCGCAGGACCCGTCCTTGATGTTCGGTCCCGGAGCCGCGCCGCCGTCCCCCTTACAGAGCCAGAAGCAAGAAGAGGTCCAGAAAATCGGCGGCAGAAGACTTCAGTCTTCACCAAGGTAGCGCACAGCACTGCCGCTGTGCGCCATTGCTCCTCATGTACACCTCACACTCCGGTCACTGATGGGTGCAGGGCGCTGGGGGGGGGCGCCCTGAGCAGCAATATTACACACCTTGGCTGGCAAATAATCACAATATATAGCCCCAGAGGCTATATATGTGATAAATACCCCTGCCAGAATCCATAAAAAAGTGGAAGAAAAGTCCGCGAAAAAGGGGCGGAGCTATCTCCCTCAGCACACTGGCGCCATTTTCTCTTCACAGTGCAGCTGGAAGAAAGCTCCCCAGGCTCTCCCCTGTAGTTTTCAGGCTCAAAGGGTTAAAAAGAGAGGGGGGGGGGGGGGGCACTTAATTTAGGCGCAATTTGTGTATACAAGCAGCTATTAGGGAAAAAAATCACTCAGTTATAGTGTTAATCCCTGCATTATATAGCGCTCTGGTGTGTGCTGGCATACTCTCTCTCTGTCTTCCCAAAGGACTTTGTGGGGTCCTGTCCTCAGTCAGAGCATTCCCTGTGTGTGTGCGGTGTGTCGGTACGGCTGTGTCGACATGTTGGATGAGGAAGGTTACGTTGAGGCGGAGCAGATGCCGATAAATGTGATATTGCCCCCTGTGGGGCCGACACCAGATTGGATGGATAGGTGGAAGGTATTAACCGACAATGTCAACTCCTTACATAAAAGGCTGGATGACCTAACAGCTGTAGGACAGCCGGCTTCTCAGCCCGCGCCTGCCCAGGCGTCTCAAAGGCCATCAGGGGCTCAAAAAACGCCCGTTACCTCAGATGGCAGACACGGATGTCGACACGGAGTCTGACTCCAGGGTCGACGAGGTTGAGACATATACAAAAGCCACTAGGAACATCCGTTGCATGATCTCGGCAATGAAAAATGTGTTACACATTTCTGACATTAACCCAAGTACCACATAAAAGGGGTTTTATGTTAGGGGAGAAAAGGCAGCCAGTGTTTTGTTCCCCCATCAGATGAGTGAATGAAGTGTGTGAAGAGCGTGGGTTCCCCCGATAAGAAACTGGTAATTTCTAAAAAGTTACTGCTGGCGTGCCCTTTCCCGCCAGAGGATAGGTCACGTTGGGAGATATCTCCTAGGGTGGATAAGGCGCTCACACGTTTGTCATAAAAGGTGGCACTACCGTTTTAGGATACGGCCACTTTGAAGGAGCCTGCTGATAAAAAGCAGGAGGCTATCCTGAAGTCTGTATATACACACTCGGGTATTATACTGAGACCTGCAATGGCCTCAGCATGAATAGTGCTGCTGCAGCAGGGTCTGATACCCTGTCAGATAATATTAATACCCTAGACAGGGATAATATTTGGCAAACATAGAGCATATTAAAGACGTAGTCTTATATATGAAGGATGCACAGAGGGATATTTGCCGGCTGGTATCCAGAATTAATGCAAGGTCCATTCTGCCAGGAGGGTATTAGAGACCCGGCAGTGGACAGGTGATGCTGATTTTAAAAGGCACATGGAGATTCTGCCTTATAAGGGTGAGGAATTGTTTGGGGATGGTCTCTGGGACCTCGTATCCACAGCAACAGCTGGGAAGAGAAATTTTTACCTCAGGTTTCCTCACAGCCTAAGAAAGCACTGGATTATCAGGTACAGTCCTTTCGGATTCAGAAAAGCAAGGGGGCCAAAGGCGCTTCCTTTTCTGCACAAGGGAAGAAGGAAAAAGCTGCACAGACAACCAGTTCCAGTGGCGCACCCAGGGGGGGTTTCCGAGTACCCAGAAACCCCCCTCCACTAAAAAAAAAAAAAAAAAAAATTTTTTCCCAGCTGCATGAGTATTATTAATGACTGTCTAGCGTCCTCTGCAGCCTGCTGTTTTCCTGGTGGCACTTGCAAGTGCAATAAAAGTTTACTTTATTTTAATTATAGTACATATATATCCATGTGCCTACATATATACACATGTATACACATACATACATACATATAAACACACACACACATATGATAGATAGATAGATATATATATATATATACATGTGTATATATATGTGTACTGTATGTGTGTGTGTGTATATATATATATATATATATATGCATGTTTAATATGCTATGTATATGTGTATATGGGTTCACTACGATCTCCCGGCGACCAGCATACCGGCGCCGGGAGGCCGGCCGCCGGCTTACCAACAGTGTGGCGAGCGCAAATGAGCCCCTTGCGGGCTCGCTGCGCTCGCCACGCTACGCGCGCCACACTATTCTATTCTCCCTCCAGGGGGGTCGTGGACCCCCACGAGGGAGAATAAGTGTCGGTATGCCGGCGGTCAGGCTCCCGGCGCCGGTATGCTGGTCGCCGGGAGCCCGACCGCCGGCATACTGAAGACCACCCGTGTATATGTATGTATGTATGTATGTATGTATATATATATATATATATATATATATATATATGTGTGTGTGTGTGTGTGTGTGTGTGTGTGTGTGTGTGTGGATATATGTATATATATATATATTAGAGATGAGCGCCGGAAATTTTTCGGGTTTTGGGTTTTGGTTTTGGGTTCGGTTCCGCGGCCGTGTTTTGGGTTCGACCGCGTTTTGGCAAAACCTAACCGAATTTTTTTTGTCGGATTCGGGTGTGTTTTGGATTCGGGTGTTTTTTTCCAAAAAACCTAAAAAACAGCTTAAATCATAGAATTTGGGGGTCATTTTGATCCCAAAGTATTATTAACCTCAAAACCCATCATTTCCACTCATTTTCAGTCTATTCTGAATACCTCACACCTCACAATATTATTTTTAGTCCTAAAATTTGCACCGAGGTCGCTGGATGACTAAGCTAAGCGACCCTAGTGGCCGACACAAACACCTGGCCCATCTAGGAGTGGCACTGCAGTGTCACGCAGGATGTCCCTTCCAAAAAACCCTCCCCAAACAGCACATGACGCAAAGAAAAAAAGAGGCGCAATGAGGTAGCTGTGTGAGTAAGATAAGCGACCCTAGTGGCCGACACAAACACCGGGCCCATCTAGGAGTGTCACTGCAGTGTCACGCAGGATGTCCCTTCCAAAAAACCCTCCCCAAACAGCACATGACGCAAAGAAAAAAAGAGGCGCAATGAGGTAGCTGTGTGAGTAAGATAAGCGACCCTAGTGGCCGACACAAACACCGGGCCCATCTAGGAGTGTCACTGCAGTGTCACGCAGGATGTCCCTTCCAAAAAACCCTCCCCAAACAGCACATGACGCAAAGAAAAAAAGAGGCGCAATGAGGTAGCTGTGTGAGTAAGATAAGCGACCCTAGTGGCCGACACAAACACCGGGCCCATCTAGGAGTGTCACTGCAGTGTCACGCAGGATGTCCCTTCCAAAAAACCCTCCCCAAACAGCACATGACGCAAAGAAAAAAAGAGGCGCAATGAGGTAGCTGTGTGAGTAAGATAAGCGACCCTAGTGGCCGACACAAACACCGGGCCCATCTAGGAGTGTCACTGCAGTGTCACGCAGGATGTCCCTTCCAAAAAACCCTCCCCAAACAGCACATGACGCAAAGAAAAATTAAAGAAAAAAGAGGTGCAAGATGGAATTGTCCTTGGGCCCTCCCACCCACCCTTATGTTGTATAAACAGGACATGCACACTTTAACCAACCCATCATTTCAGTGACAGGGTCTGCCACACGACTGTGACTGATATGACGGGTTGGTTTGGACCCCCACCAAAAAAGAAGCAATTAATCTCTCCTTGCACAAACTGGCTCTACAGAGGCAAGATGTCCACCTCATCATCATCCTCCGATATATCACCGTGTACATCCCCCTCCTCACAGATTATCAATTCGTCCCCACTGGAATCCACCATCTCAGCTCCCTGTGTACTTTGTGGAGGCAATTGCTGCTGGTCAATGTCTCCGCGGAGGAATTGATTATAATTCATTTTAATGAACATCATCTTCTCCACATTTTCTGGATGTAACCTCGTACGCCGATTGCTGACAAGGTGAGCGGCGGCACTAAACACTCTTTCGGAGTACACACTTGTGGGAGGGCAACTTAGGTAGAATAAAGCCAGTTTGTGCAAGGGCCTCCAAATTGCCTCTTTTTCCTGCCAGTATAAGTACGGACTGTCTGACGTGCCTACTTGGATGCGGTCACTCATATAATCCTCCACCATTCTTTCAATGGGGAGAGAATCATATGCAGTGCCAGTAGACGACATGTCCGTATCCGTAATCGTTGTCAGGTCCTTCAGTCCGGACCAGATGTCAGCATCAGCAGTCGCTCCAGACTGCCCTGCATCACCGCCAGCGGGTGGGCTCGGAATTCTGAGCCTTTTCCTCGCACCCCCAGTTGCGGGAGAATGTGAAGGAGGAGATGTTGACAGGTCGCGTTCCGCTTGACTTGACAATTTTCTCACCAGCAGGTCTTTCAACCCCAGCAGACTTGTGTCTGCCGGAAAGAGAGATCCAAGGTAGGCTTTAAATCTAGGATCGAGCACGGTGGCCAAAATGTAGTGCTCTGATTTCAACAGATTGACCACCCGTGAATCCTTGTTAAGCGAATTAAGGGCTCCATCCACAAGTCCCACATGCCTAGCGGAATCGCTCCGTGTTAGCTCCTCCTTCAATGTCTCCAGCTTCTTCTGCAAAAGCCTGATGAGGGGAATGACCTGACTCAGGCTGGCAGTGTCTGAACTGACTTCACGTGTGGCAAGTTCAAAGGGCATCAGAACCTTGCACAACGTTGAAATCATTCTCCACTGCGCTTGAGACAGGTGCATTCCACCTCCTATATCGTGCTCAATTGTATAGGCTTGAATGGACTTTTGCTGCTCCTCCAACCTCTGAAGCATATAGAGGGTTGAATTCCACCTCGTTACCACTTCTTGCTTCAGATGATGGCAGGGCAGGTTCAGTAGTTTTTGGTGGTGCTCCAGTCTTCTGTACGTGGTGCCTGTACGCCGAAAGTGTCCCGCAATTCTTCTGGCCACCGACAGCATCTCTTGCACGCCCCTGTCGTTTTTTAAAAAATTCTGCACCACCAAATTCAAGGTATGTGCAAAACATGGGACGTGCTGGAATTTGCCCATATTTAATGCACACACAATATTGCTGGCGTTGTCCGATGCCACAAATCCACAGGAGAGTCCAATTGGGGTAAGCCATTCCGCGATGATCTTCCTCAGTTGCCGTAAGAGGTTTTCAGCTGTGTGCGTATTCTGGAAACCGGTGATACAAAGCGTAGCCTGCCTAGGAAAGAGTTGGCGTTTGCGAGATGCTGCTACTGGTGCCGCCGCTGCTGTTCTTGCGGCGGGAGTCCATACATCTACCCAGTGGGCTGTCACAGTCATATAGTCCTGACCCTGCCCTGCTCCACTTGTCCACATGTCCGTGGTTAAGTGGACATTGGGTACAACTGCATTTTTTAGGACACTGGTGAGTCTTTTTCTGACGTCCGTGTACATTCTCGGTATCGCCTGCCTAGAGAAGTGGAACCTAGATGGTATTTGGTAACGGGGGCACACTGCCTCAATAAATTGTCTAGTTCCCTGTGAACTAACGGCGGATACCGGACGCACGTCTAACACCAACATAGTTGTCAAGGCCTCAGTTATCCGCTTTGCAGCAGGATGACTGCTGTGATATTTCATCTTCCTCGCAAAGGACTGTTGAACAGTCAATTGCTTACTGGAAGTAGTACAAGTGGGCTTACGACTTCCCCTCTGGGATGACCATCGACTCCCAGCAGCAACAACAGCAGCGCCAGCAGCAGTAGGCGTTACACGCAAGGATGCATCGGAGGAATCCCAGGCAGGAGAGGACTCGTCAGAATTGCCAGTGACATGGCCTGCAGGACTATTGGCATTCCTGGGGAAGGAGGAAATTGACACTGAGGGAGTTGGTGGGGTGGTTTGCGTGAGCTTGGTTACAAGAGGAAGGGATTTACTGGTCAGTGGACTGCTTCCGCTGTCGCCCAAAGTTTTTGAACTTGTCACTGACTTATTATGAATGCGCTGCAGGTGACGTATAAGGGAGGATGTTCCGAGGTGGTTAACGTCCTTACCCCTACTTATTACAGCTTGACAAAGGCAACACACGGCTTGACACCTGTTGTCCGCTTTTCTGTTGAAATACCTCCACACTGAAGAGCTGATTTTTTTGGTATTTTCACCAGGCATGTCAACGGCCATATTCCTCCCACGGACAACAGGTGTCTCCCCGGGTGCCTGACTTAAACAAACCACCTCACCATCAGAATCCTCCTGGTCAATTTCCTCCCCAGCGCCAGCAACACCCATATCCTCCTCATCCTGGTGTACTTCAACACTGACATCTTCAATCTGACTATCAGGAACTGGACTGCGGGTGCTCCTTCCAGCACTTGCAGGGGGCGTGCAAATGGTGGAAGGCGCATGCTCTTCACGTCCAGTGTTGGGAAGGTCAGGCATCGCAACCGACACAATTGGACTCTCCTTGTGGATTTGGGATTTCGAAGAACGCACAGTTCTTTGCGGTGCTTTTGCCAGCTTGAGTCTTTTCAGTTTTCTAGCGAGAGGCTGAGTGCTTCCATCCTCATGTGAAGCTGAACCACTAGCCATGAACATAGGCCAGGGCCTCAGCCGTTCCTTGCCACTCCGTGTGGTAAATGGCATATTGGCAAGTTTACGCTTCTCCTCCGACAATTTTATTTTAGGTTTTGGAGTCCTTTTTTTTACTGATATTTGGTGTTTTGGATTTGACATGCTCTGTACTATGACATTGGGCATCGGCCTTGGCAGACGACGTTGCTGGCATTTCATCGTCTCGGCCATGACTAGTGGCAGCAGCTTCAGCACGAGGTGGAAGTGGATCTTGATCTTTCCCTAATTTTGGAACCTCAACATTTTTGTTCTCCATATTTTAATAGGCACAACTAAAAGGCACCTCAGGTAAACAATGGAGATGGATGGATACTAGTATACAATTATGGATGGACTGCCGAGTGCCGACACAGAGATAGCTACAGCCGTGGACTACCATACTGTACTGTGTCTGCTGCTAATATAGACTGGATGATAATGAGATGTAGTATGTATAAAGAAGAAAGAAAAAAAAAACCACGGGTAGGTGGTATACAATTATGGATGGACTGCCGAGTGCCGACACAGAGGTAGCTACAGCCGTGGACTACCGTACTGTACTGTGTCTGCTGCTAATATAGACTGGATGATAATGAGATGTAGTATGTATAAAGAAGAAAGAAAAAAAAAACCACGGGTAGGTGGTATACAATTATGGATGGACTGCCGAGTGCCGACACAGAGATAGCTACATCCGTGGACTACCGTACTGTACTGTGTCTGCTGCTAATATAGACTGGATGATAATGAGATGTAGTATGTATAAAGAAGAAAGAAAAAAAAAACCACGGGTAGGTGGTATACAATTATGGATGGACTGCCGAGTGCCGACACAGAGGTAGCTACAGCCGTGGACTACCGTACTGTACTGTGTCTGCTGCTAATATAGACTGGATGATAATGAGATGTAGTATGTATAAAGAAGAAAGAAAAAAAAAACCACGGGTAGGTGGTATACAATTTATGGATGGACTGCCGAGTGCCGACACAGAGGTAGCTACAGCCGTGGACTACCGTACTGTATTGTGTCTGCTGCTAATATAGACTGGTTGATAATGAGATGTAGTATGTATGTATAAAGAAGAAAGAAAAAAAAAACCACGGGTAGGTGGTATACAATTATGGATGGACTGCCGAGTGCCGACACAGAGGTAGCTACAGCCGTGGACTACCGTACTGTACTGTGTCTGCTGCTAATATAGACTGGATGATAATGAGATGTAGTATGTATAAAGAAGAAAGAAAAAAAAAACCACGGGTAGGTGGTATACAATTATGGATGGACTGCCGAGTGCCGACACAGAGGTAGCTACAGCCGTGGACTACCGTACTGTACTGTGTCTGCTGCTAATATAGACTGGATGATAATGAGATGTAGTATGTATAAAGAAGAAAGAAAAAAAAAAACACGGGTAGGTGGTATACAATTATGGATGGACTGCCGAGTGCCGACACAGAGGTAGCTACAGCCGTGGACTACCGTACTGTACTGTGTCTGCTGCTAATATAGACTGGATGATAATGAGATGTAGTATGTATAAAGAAGAAAGAAAAAAAAAACCACGGGTAGGTGGTATACAATTATGGATGGACTGCCGAGTGCCGACACAGAGGTAGCTACAGCCGTGGACTACCGTACTGTACTGTGTCTGCTGCTAATATAGACTGGATGATAATGAGATGTAGTATGTATAAAGAAGAAAGAAAAAAAAAACCACGGGTATGTGGTATACAATTATGGATGGACTGCCGAGTGCCGACACAGAGGTAGCTACAGCCGTGAACTACCGTACTGTGTCTGCTGCTAGTATAGACTGGATGATAAATAATGATATAAAAAATATATATATATCACTACTGCAGCCGGACAGGTATATATTATATAATGACGGACCTGCTGGACACTGTCTGTCAGCAGAATGAGTTTTTTAATTTTTATAGAATAAAAAAACACCACACAAGTCACACGACGAGTGTACTTTTTCAGGCAGACATTCAATCACAATATACTATACTGGTGGTCAGTGTGGTCAGGTCACTGGTCACAGTGGTCAGTGGTCAGTCACACTGGCAGTGGCACTCTGGCAGCAAAAGTGTGCACTGTGTTTAATATGTACTCCTGGCTCCTGCTATAACCTATAACTGCTCCCCAGTCTCCCCCACAATTAAGCTGTGTGAGCACAGTCAGATATTATACATAGATGATGCAGCACACTGGGCTGAGCACAGATATGGTATGTGAGTGTGACTGAGTCACTGTGTATCGTTTTTTTCAGGCAGAGAACAAGAACAGAACGGATTATTAAATAATAATAAATTATAAAACTGCACTGGTGGTCAGGTCACTGGTCAGTGGTCATCAGTCACTAGTATAACTCCTCCTAAGCTCCAGTAAGTAAATGAAGTGTCTCACTCTCACTCTCCTATCTATTTTAATTTCTAAACGGAGAGGACGCCAGCCACGTCCTCTCCCTATCAATCTCAATGCACGTGTGAAAATGGCCGCGACGCGCGGCTCCTTATATAGAATCCGAGTCTCGCGATAGAATCCGAGCCTCGCGAGAATCCGACAGCGTGATGATGACGTTCGGGCGCGCTCGGGTTAACCGAGCAAGGCGGGAAGATCCGAGTCGCTCGGACCCGTGTAAAAAAACATGAAGTTCGGGCGGGTCCGGATTCAGAGAAACCGAACCCGCTCATCTCTAATATATATACACACACACACACTAGTTTTACGGACCCAGCATATACTGGGTCACCTCAGTCCCCACCCCCGTGATTGGCTCCGCCCAGTTCTGGAAACCCCCCCATGCAAATCCTGCGTTTGCCACTGAGTTCCCAGGATCAAAAATCTTCCCCCGCTTCCTCTGAGTCCACAGCATGACGCTGGGGCTCCACAGGTGGAGACAGGTGCGGTGGGGGCGCGTCTCGGGTACTTCAGGGACCAGTGGGCTTGCCCACAGGTGGATTCCTGGGTTCTGCAAGTAGTATCACAGGAATACAAGCTGGAGTTCGAGACGACTCCCCCTAGCCGTTACCTCACATCAGCCTTGCCTGCTGCCCTCGGAGATAGGGAGTTAGTACTGGCGGCAATTCACAAGCTGTACTTCCAGCAGGTGAAATCAAGGTACCCCTCCTTCAACAAGGCCGGGGTTACTATTCCAAAATGTTTGTGGTACCGAAACCAGACGGTTCGGTGAGACCCATTCTAAAATTGAAATCCTTGAACACTTATGTACGAAGGTTCAAATTCAAAATGGAATCGCTCAGGGCGATTATTGCAAGCCTGGAGAATTTTCAGGGTATCACTGGACATCAAGGATGCTTACCTGCATGTCCCTATTTGCCCTCCTCACCAGGAGTACCTCAAAATTGTGGTAAAGGATTGTCATTACCAATTCCAGACGTTGCCGTTGGTCTGTCCCCGGCACCGAGGGTATTTACCAAGGTAATGGCCGAAATAATTATCCCGTACTTGGACAATCTCTTTATAAAGGCGAGGTCCAGGGAGCAGTTGTTTGTCAGAGTAGCACTATCTCGGGAAGTGCTACAACAGCACGGCTGGATTCTGAATATTCCAAAGTCGCAGCTGGTTCCTACGCGTCTACTGTTCCTGGGTATGGTTCTGGACACAGACCAGAAAAAAGTGTTTCTCTTGGAGGAGAAAGCCAAGGAGCTGTCATCTTTAGTCAGAGGCCTCCTGAAACCAAAACAGGTGTCGGTGCATCACTGCACGCGAGTCCTGGAAAAAATGGTAGATTCCTACGAAGCAATTCCATTCTGCAGGTTCCATGCAAGAACTTTTCAGTGGGACCTGTTGGACAAGTGGTCCGGATCACATCTTCAGATGCATCGGCTGATAACCCTGTCTCCAAGGACCAGGGTATCTCTGCTGTGGTGGCTGCAGAGTGCTCATCTTCAAGAGGGCCGCAGATTCGCCATACAGGACTGGGTCCTGGTGACCACGGATGCCAGCCTTCGAGGCTGGGGGGCAGTCACTCAGGGAAGAAACGTCCAGGGACTATGGTCAAATCTGGAGATTTCCCTACACATAAATATTCTGGAACTAAGGACCATTTACAAAGCCCTAAGTCAGGCAAGACCCCTGCTTCAAAACCAGCCGGTACTGATCCAATCAGACATTACGGCAGTCGCCCATGTAAACCGACAGGGCGGCACAAGAAGCAGGATGGCGTGGCAGAAGCCACAAGGATTCTCCGATGGGCGGAAAATCATGTGTTAGCACTGTCAGCAGTGTTCATTCCGGGAGTGGACAACTGGGAAGCAGACTTCCTCAGCAGACACGACCTACACCCGGGAGAGTGGGGACTTCATACAGAAGTCTTCCAACTGATTGTAAACCGTTGGGAAAGGCCACAGGTGGACATGATGGCGTCCCGCCTAAACAAAAAGCTAGAAAGATATTGCGCCAGGTCGAGAGACCCTCAGGCAATAGCTGTGGACGCTCTAGGGACACCGTGGGTGTACCAGTCGGTTTATGTGTTCCTTCCTCTTCCTCTCATACCCAAGGTACTGAGGATAATAAGGAAAAGAGGAGTAAGTACTATACTCATTGTTCCGGATTGGCCAAGAAGAACTTGGTACCCGGAACTTAAAGAAATAATCTTAGAGGACTCATGACCTCTACCGCTCAGACAGGACCTGCTGCAGCAGGGTCCGTGTCTGTTCCAAGACTTACCGCGGCTGCGTTGACGGCATGGCGGTTAAACGCCAGATCCTGAAGGAAAAGGACATTCCGGAGGAAGTCATTCCTACGCTGATTAAAGCTAGGAAAGAAGTAACCGCAAACCATTATCACCGCATTTGGCGAAAATATGTTGCGTGGTGTAAGGCCAGGAAGGCCCCAACAGAGGAATTTCAGCTGGGTCGATTTCTGCACTTCCTACAGTCAGGAGTGACTATGGGCCTAAAATTGGGTTCCATTAAGGTCCAGATTTCGGCTCTGTCGGTTTTCTTCCAGAAAGAACTGACTTCACTACCTGAAGTTCAGACATTTGTAAAGGCAGTGATGCATATTCAGCCCCCTTTTGTGCCTCCAGTGGCACCTTGGGATCTCAACGTGGTGTTGAGTTTCCTAAAATCACATTGGTTTGAGCCACTTAAAACCGTGGATCTGAAATATCTCACGTGGAAAGTGGTCATGTTATTGGCCTTGGCTTCGACCAGGCGTGTATCAGAATTGGCGGCTTTGTCATGTAAAAGCCCTTATCTGATTTTCCATATGGATAGGGCAGAATTGAGTACTCGTCCCCAGTTTCTCCCTAAGGTGGTATCAGCCTTTCACTTGAACCAACCTATTGTAGTGCCTGCGGCTACTAGGGACTTGGAGGATGCCAAGTTACTGGACGTAGTCAGGGCCTTCAAAATTTATGTTTCCAGGACGGCTGGAGTCAGGAAAACTGACTCACTATTTATCCTGTATGCACCCAACAAACTGGGTGCTCCTGCTTCTAAGCAGACTATTGCTCGCTGGATTTGTAGCACAATTCAGCTGGCGCATTTTGCGGCTGGACTGCCGCATCCTAAATCAGTAAAAGCCCATTCCACGGGGAAAGTGGGCTCATCTTGGGCGGCTGCCCAAGGGGTCTCGGCTTTACAACTTTGCCGAGCTGCTACTTGGTCAGGGGCAAACACGTTTGCTAAATTCTACAAATTTTATACCCTGGCTGAGGAGGACCTTGAGTTCTCTCATTCGGTGCTGCAGAGTCATCCGCACTCTCCCGCCCGTTTGGGAGCTTTGGTATAATCCCCATGGTCCTTACGGAGTCCCCAGCATCCACTAGGACGTCAGAGAAAATAAGATTTTACTCACCGGTAAATCTATTTCTCGTAGTCCGTAGTGGATGCTGGGCGCCCATCCCAAGTGCGGATTGTCTGCAATACTTGTATATAGTTATTGCCTAACTAAAGGGTTATTGTTGAGCCATCTGTTGAGAGGCTCAGTTATATTTCATACTGTTAACTGGGTATAGTATCACGAATTATACGGTGTGATTGGTGTGGCTGGTATGAGTCTTACCCGGGATTCAAAATCCTTCCTTATTGTGTCAGCTCTTCCGGGCACAGTATCCTAACTGAGGTCTGGAGGAGGGTCATAGTGGGAGGAGCCAGTGCACACCAGGTAGTCCTAAAGCTTTCTTTAGTTGTGCCCAGTCTCCTGCGGAGCCGCTATTCCCCATGGTCAGTGGTGCAAGTATGTGGGTACGCTTGGGTACGAAGTACCCTTAAGAATTTGGCAGCGGGTACTCAGTACCACCTGTCACACACTTTGCCAATGCCACACTTATAATGTGTCACAAAGCAAAAAGACCATGGTGCTTGGCAGCATGACTGCTCCTCCCACTTTGTCAGGGTTACTGGGAGTGCGACAGTGCCTGTATTTTCCTGTCATAATGGAGGCATTACTATATATTGTTATTAAATTGGAGGCATTACCATATATTTCTATTATACTGGAGGTTTCACTATATATTTCTATTATACTGGAAGCATTACTATATATTGTTATTAAATTGGAGGCATTACTATACATTTCTATTATACTGGAGGTATCACTATATATTTCTATTATACTGGAGGTTTCACTATATATTTCTAATATACTGGATGCACTACTATATATTGTTATTAAATTGGGGGCATTACTATATATTTCTATTATACTGGAGGTTTCACTATATATTTCTATTATACTGGAGGCATTACTATATATTGTTATTAAATTGGGGGCATTACTATATATTTCTATTATACTGGCGGTATCACTATATATTTCTATTATACTGGATACATTACTATATATTTTTAGCCTTGCCTCCAGAATACCCCAAAAAAGGGTCTGTGTCATGTGCCCCATCACAATACATGACATAGCCATTTTTCGTCACTCAGTACCCATAAGAAAATATTTCTACTTGCACCACTGCCTGAATCTAGGAACAGACAGGTCTGTAATCCGCTGCTGATGTTACAGATGCCCCGTATCTAGGCACAGACAGGGCCGTAATCCGCTGCTGATGTTACAGATGCCCCGTATCTAGGCACAGACAGGGCTGCAATCCGCTGCTGATGCTGCAGCTGCCCCGTATCTATGCACATACAGGGCCGTAATCTGCAGTAGATTTTACAGATGCCCCGTATCTAGGCACAGACAGGGCCGTAATCCGATGCTGATGTTACAGCTGCCCCGTATCTAGGCACAGACAGGGCTGTAATCCACTGCTGATGTTACAGCTGCCCCGTATCTGGGCACAGACAGGGCCGTAATCCGATGCCGATGCTACAGCTGCCCCGTATCTAGGCACAGACAGGGCCGTAATCCGCTGCTGTTACAGATGCCCTGTATCCATGCACAGACATGGCCGTAATCCTCTGATGATGCTACAGATGCCCTGTATCTATGCACAGACATGGACGTAATCCGCTGCTTATGTTACAGATGCCCCGTATCTAGGCACAGACAGGTCCGTAATCCGCTGCTGATTCTACAGCTGCCCCGTATCTATGCACAGACAAGGACGTAATCCGCTGCTTATGTTACAGATGCCCCGTATCTAGGGACAGGGCTGTAATCCGCTGCTGATGCTACAGCTGCCCCGTATCTATGCACAGACAGGGCCGTAATCCGCTGCTGATGTTACAGATGCCCTTTATCTAGGCACAGACATGGCCGTAATCTGCTGCTGATGTTACAGATGCCCCGTATCTAGGCACAGACAGGGCTGTAATCCACTGCTGATGCTACAGCTGCCCCGTATCTATGCACAGACAGGGCCGTAATCCGCTGCTGATGCTACAGCTGACCCGTATCTAGGAACATACAGGGCCATAATCTGCTGCTGATGTTACAGATGCCCCGTATCTAGGAACAGACAGGTCCGTAACTTGCTGCTGATGTTACAGATGCCTCGTATCTAGGCACAGACAGGGCAGTAATCCACTGCTGATGCTACAGCTGCCCTGTATCTATGCACAGACAGGGCCGTAATCCGCTGCTGATGCAACAGATGCCCCGTATCTAGGAACATACAGGGCCGTAATCCGCTGCTGATGTTACAGATGCCCTGTATCTAGGAACAGACAGGTCCGTAATCCGCTGCTGATGTTACAGATGCCCCGTATCTATGCACAGACAGGGCCGTAATCTGCTGCTGATGCTACAGCTGCCCCGTATCTATGCACAGACAGGGCCGTAATCCGCTGCTGATGTTACAGATGCCCCGTATCTAGGAACAGACAGGTCCGTAATCCGCTGTTGATGCTACAGCTGCCCCGTATCTAGGCACAGACAGGGCTGTAATCCACTGCTGATGTTACAGATGCCCCGTATCTATGCACAGACAGGACCATAATCCACTGCTGATTCTACAACTGCCCCGCATCCAGTGGTGCAAGTATGTGGGTACGCTTGGGTACGAAGTACCCTTAAGAATTTGGCAGCGGGTACTCAGTACCACCTGTCATACACTTTGCCAATGCCACAATTATAATGTGCCACAAAGCAATAAGACCATGGTGCTTGGCAGAATGACGGCTCCTCCCACTTTGTCAGGGTTACTGGGAGTGCGACAGTGCCTGTATTTTCCTGTCATAATGGAGGCATTACTATATATTGTTATTAAATTGGGGGCATTACTATATATTTCTATTATACTGGAGGTATCACTATATATTTCTATTATTCTGGAGGTATTACTATATATTTCTATTATACTGGAGGCATTACTATACATTTTTAGCCTTGCCCCATCACAACACATGACCATATCCATTTTTCGTCACTCAGTACCCATAAGAAAATATATCTACTTGCACCACTGCCCCCATCGATGGTAAAAGTATTCAAATCAGTCATAAACTATTGATTATATTAAATCATCGACAGTCGTTGGCCATCCCTAATTCTACAAAATGAGGCGTGTCTCCCAGGGTCTTCATCGTTGCACGCAGACTTCCTGGACCTGGTTAACCGGACCCGATGGTCAGTCTAAGTCATACTTGCCTACTCTACTGGACTGTCCTGGAGGCTTCTGAATATCGGGTGGCCCTCCCGGGAAGAATGGGCAAGTCTACCGACTTCAGCTGCACCCCGGCCCTTGTTACCCACTTAGCGAGTAAAATGGGTGGTCCTGGTGACAGTGGGGCTGATTCAGCAATTTTTGAGACTGCCCCGCTGTGCGCATGCGCAGGTCCCGTTCTGGCGTGCAGTTAATGCGATTCAATTGCATTAACTGTGAATGCCTCTGCCTCATTGATAGACAGACGTGTTCGCGGTGGGTGGCCATGGGCATTTGAGGGGCGGTGCTGGGGAAACAGGGGTGTGTCGGTGCGGTTTGCAGTGTCATCATACGCATCGGCTCCAATCAAAAAAATGGCTGCGGGACTCCTGCCATCGCAGCTAGGCTGTGCTGGCAGGAGGCATCCACAGTTTCTGCGACCACATTATTATTGCGGTGCGATTGCAATTACAGCGTGATTGCAGTGGGTGGGCGGTGGGTAGCATGTTTTGCGGCCTAGCCCTGTGATGGGCGGCCCCCAGCATGCGATTGGAAGGATTGCAGATTCTGCTAAAAAGCTAAATCTGCAATCCTTACTGAATGAGGTCCAGTGACGCAAACCAGGCCCATAGTGTATAATAATGTTACTCATATCCTTCACACTAAGACTGACATGGCTGACGTTAGCTTCTTATTGGGCTAGCTTCTTATTCAAAGCATGTAATATTACAACAATGGCCCTCATTCCGAGTTGTTCGCTCGCAAGCTGCTTTTAGCAGCTTTGCACACGCTAAGCCGCCGCCTACTGGGAGTGAATCTTAGCTTATCAAAATTGCGAACGAAAGATTAGCAAAATTGCGAATAGACACTTCTTAGCAGTTTCTGAGTAGCTCCACACTTACTCGGCATCTGTCATCAGTTCAGTGCTTGTCGTTCCTGGTTTGACGTCACAAACACACCCATCGTTCGCCCAGATACTCCTCCGTTTCTCCGGCCACTCCCGCGTTTTTCCCAGAAACGGTAGCGTTTTTTCGCACACGCCCTTAAAACAACCAGTTTCCGCCCAGAAACACCCACTTCCTGTCAATCACATTCTGATCACCAGAACAAAGAAAAAACCTCCTAATGCGTGAGTAAAATACCTAACTGCATAGCAAATTTACTTGGTGCAGTCGCACTGCGGACATTGTGCATGCGCATTAGCGACTAATCGCTCCGTTGCGACAAAAAAATAACGAGCGAAAAACTCTGAATGAGAGCCAATGAGTGAAGCTAAGTCACTAGGCTGATATATTTATAGACAGTAGGTGTGCAAGGGTTAAATAGCCTTGACCATCAAATATGTCGCTTGGAACCCACAGATGGTAACCATCAGTGACGTGCGGTGGGGTGAGGCGGGTGAGGCAGAGCCTTTCCTGTCATATTAACATTTGTTCCAGAGTCTTGACTGTATAAGTATATGAAAAATACAAAGAATATGTTTGAAATATCTTCTTTGCATTATTATAATGATTTTTATAGTCAAATCTATGGAGTAAAAAGTCAATGGCAGGTGAGGCAGTGCCTCACCTGGGTAACTTTTCCGCACATTTTCTTGAGTTTATACTGCTGCACCTGTGTATAATGCCCAGATGTACCCTTTGGCTCATATATTGCATGTAAATCTGGCTCTGGTGCTAGCCAGTGCCTCCTGAGGTATTAAGCTCACCGCACGTCCCTGGTAACCATAGTGATATGACATGCCAAGCAGCCTTTACCTGTATTTTCATATTAGTGTTCTCTCAGCGCAGTAGACCATGGGGTTTATGTAATAGCTTCCGCTGTCACAGAAGCTGCAGGATGTCGGTGAGATTGCAGCTAAATTTAAAGCGGCAACGAGTTATAAGGCTGATTCCGAAATCGAGAAGCTAATATGTAAACCCCCGTATGGGCTTATACACACTGCAAACTGCTGCTAACAATGCATCATTTATAGTGTATGACCACCTTTATGCAGATGTAATGCAATAGATACTGGGGGCTATGAGCCTTATTCAGACCTGCTGGAAGCGGCATACACAGGCTGAAGCCCAGAGAAGTGTGCGCACCTGCAGCAGCTGCACTGCACGTGTGCACATAGTGAGATGCAAAGGCATTTTACTTGTGCGATCGCCTCTGTCTGATTGACAGGTAGAGGTGGTGGTGGGGAGTACTGGCGGTGTTGCGGCGGCGTTTGGAGGGTACGGTCCAGGCGTGTTCGGATGATTTGCAGGGGCGGGCCACGGTGGCTTTGTGACATCACACGCAGCGGCTGCGACTCTGGGTAGGCTGAGTAGTCAGACGACTACTCGGCAGGTGCGAAAGCATCAATCAGCATCACCGCTGTACGATGCTTTCGCATGTCTGCCAGGGGAAGAGGACCGGGCATGCGGGGCAGACTTGCCCTGTGCTGGGCGTCCCCCTGCATGCCAAAGATTTTGATCGTAGATGTGCGTTTTTTTAGCACATCTACAATCAGGTCTGAATTCAGCCCTATGGTGGGTTAGGGGGGGTCATTTTGCAATGACGCCAAGGGGGGAACAGTATAAACACTGGGTGTAGACCTATATGATGGAATTGGTTGCTCCATCTTACTTTCCAAGCATAGGTCCCGATTCAGGTTTAATCGCAATAGGCGATCCAACCGCAAAACTTACTAGAGCGTCCTGCACATGCGCCCGCATTTTCTATGGATGCCCAGAAATTGGGCGGCAACACTGAGGGGGCGGAGGCGGGGAAACGAGGATGATGTAATTCAAATGGGGGCGTGGTGTGGGCGTGATCACGGTGGCTACATCAGAAAGATGGTGGTGGGCCTCCTGCGGGCGCAGCTAAGCTGCACCACCAGGAGGCAACCCTACTTTCTGTGACCAAGCAGAAATTGCGATCGTATCGTCAAGGTAGGGCGGCGGTCAGCATGCTGGTCGGCCTTGCCCAGCGATGGGTGTCCCCCAGCATGAGATCACAAGGATTGCACATTCTGCCACTTGGCAGAATTTGCAATCCTTACTAAATGAATCCCATAGTATACTAACAAATATTATTTCCTAATCGCACGCGTCTTTGTAAATGTGCCCTGTGTCTGCGCCCACTCCCGCGTTCATGACAAATGATTAGAGAAAAAGTACATCCTGAGCCGCCTCCTGGGGTCTGGCCTATGACCCCATACCAGACAGGTTGGAATGCTATTTAACATTTTTGTTCTAGTAATATTATTTATTGTGCAAATAATTACTATTTAAATGTTTTGGTCTTTTTTGTATTTGTAGCAGTCAGTGTGTTATTGATTGATATTAGGAAGCTCTCTAAGGGGGGCAATTCAATTGTTTTGTGGTCACCCAAATATAATGGTCGCCTATTGGTACAATTGAATCGCCCCCTGAGAATGTGCATGGTTAGTAAGGTAAAATATATTCTCCAAATCAGGTTGTCACTTGTCAAAATACTCTTTCGGTCAGGATTAGGGAACTGGGCATTTGCAGGGCCGTAACTACGTGTGTGCCTGGCACACAGCGCAGTTACCCTGAGGGCGCAACGGCAGCGGCTTGTAATGAGTCAAATTGACTCATTACATGCCGCCTCTGTTGTGTGTGCCACGCTGGGGAGGAGAGCAGCAGCGTTGCAGGCAGCGGAGAAGGAGGAGGGAGGGGGACTGGATCCGCAGCAGCTGTCCCTTCTCCTTCCGTATTGGCTGCCCGGCGCTGCTGTGAATGCTGGAATGCGGTTCCTTCATCCCAGCATTCACAGCGGCGGCGGGCAGCCAATACGGAAGGAGAGGGGGCTGCTGTAGCGGCACTACCACCAATGACATAGCGCTGCTGCGGCTCCAGTCCCCCTCCCTACTCCTTCTTCTCCGCTACCTGCACCGTGGGAGCTGGCAGCACGAGGAGCCTGACAGCCAGCGGGGAGAAATGGTAAGTATCTCTCTGTCTCTCCCCTTCTCTCTTTCTCTATCTATTCTGTCAGTCGCTTTGTGTAAAAAGGGGGACTGCTGCCGTGATGTGTAAAAAGGGGGACGCTGTCTGCCGTAATGTGTAAAAAGGGGGACGCTGTCTGCCGTAATGTGTAAAAAGGCAACGATGTCTGCCGTAATGTGTAAAACGGGTACGCTGTCTGCAGTAATGTGTAAAAAAGGGGACGATGTCTGCCGTAATGTGTAAAAAGGGGGACGCTGTCTGCCGCATTGTGTAAAAAAGGGGATGCTGTCTGCCGTAATGTGTAAAAAGAGGGATGCTGTCTGCCGTAATGTGTAAAAAGGGGGACTGTCTGCAATAATGTGTAAAAAAAGGGGACTCTGCCGTAATGTGTAAAAAAGGGATGCTGTCTGCCGTAATGTGTAAAAAAGGGGACGCTGTCTGCCGTAATGTGTAAAAAAGGAGATGCTGTCTGCCGTAATGTGTAAAAAAGGAGATGCTGTCTGCCGTAATGTGTAAAAAGGGGATGATGTCTGCTGTAATGTGTAAAAAGGGGACGATGTCTGCTGTAATGTGTAAAAAGGGGACGATGTCTGCTGTAATGTGTAAAAAGGGGGGGCGCTCTCTGCCGTAATGTGTAAAAAAGGGACGCTGTCTGCTGTAATGTGTAAAAAGGGGGATGCTGTCTGCCGTAATGTGTAAAAAAGGGATGCTGTCTGCCGTAATGTGTAAAAAAGGGGACGCTGTCTGCCGTAATGTGTAAAAAAGGGGACGCTGTCTGCCGTAATGTGTAAAAAGGGGGGCGCTCTCTGCCGTAATGTGTAAAAAAGGGAACGCTGTCTGCCGTAATGTGTAAAAAAGGGAACGCTGTCTGCCGTAATGTGTAAAAAAGGGGACGCTGTCTGCCGTAATGTGTAAAAAGGGGGACGCTGTTTGCCGTAATGTGTAAATAGAGGACGCTGTCTGCAGTAATGTGTAAAAGGGGCTCTACCTGGTGTAGTGGCGCTACTGTGCAGTATAATTTTAATAATGGAGACTACTGTGCACCGTTGTATGAATTGGTATTATTTTGTGGCCACGCCCCTTCCCCATAAAGCCTCACCCTTATATATTTTTTGCGGCGCCTACGCCGCGCACTGCCCCTATCTTGCATGGGGGGGCGCCAATGCCGTTTCTTGCACAGAGCGCTAAAATGCCTAGTTATGGCACTGGGCATTTGTAACATGCTTCATTTCCCAATTCCCAGACGGACCACAGATCATCCCTGGGCTGGCTGAGAATTGGCGCATCCGGTCGCAATGTTATACATTTGGCATCAATTAAACATCAGTCAACCATCGACCAGCATGAGCTATGCACATTAGCAGAAATGCAATACATTGACATACAATAAACATCGGTTAACCATAAAACGTAGGACTAGCTGGCATGCATTCACAGTACCTTGGTCAATATAAATGCACCATTGTTAGCAATAAACATCGGCAAAACATCGATGGCATAGAATATCATCTGACGAGCTAGTATGCATTAAACACATTAATAATCACCCCTCGGCATTATACAGTTAACCCTTTCCTCTCCCTGTTGGCTGGTGGGCATAACATTTACATACACAACTCATGGTTATCTCAGCATTTGGCACATTTATTTCCCCTTTAACTGGCATGCAGGATTTGCCTATCTGTAGTTGAAAACCGGCATTGCGGCACTGAAGACATAATAATAATAATTTTATTTATATAGCGCTCTTTCTTCAACAGGGATCAAGGCACTTTACAGACATCAAAAACAATGCACATAGGGGGTAATTCCGAGTTGATCGCAGCAGCAAATTTGTTAGCAGTTGGGCAAAACCATGTGCACTGCAGGGGGGGCAGATATAATGTGTAGACCAGGCATGTCCAAACTGCGGCCCTCCAGCTGTTGTGAAACTACATATCCCAGCATGCCCTGACACAGTTTTGCTGTCAGAGAATGCTAAAGCTGTGTCAGGGCATGCTGGGATGTGTAGTTTCACAACAGCTGGAGGGCCGCAGTTTGGACATGCCTGGTGTAGACAGAGTTAGATTTGGGAGGGTAACTTTGTTTCTGTGCAGGGTAAATAATGGCTGCCTTATTTGTACACTGCAATTGAGATTTCAGTTTGCACACACCCCACCCAAATCTAACTCTCTCTGCACATGTTATATCCCCCCCCCCGGGCCGGTTCAACCCCATGTGGCGCCCAGGGCGAGAGTTTCCACTGGCGCCCCCTTCCCCCCCTGTGGCAAAACAGTTAGTGTGCGGAGGGGGTGCATCATAGGGGAAGGGCGTGGCCAGTTATGCTTCCAGTAGCTGTGCCCCCCAGTTGATTTGCCCCCAGTAGCTGTGCCCCATCTTTATTTGCCCCCAGTAGCTGTGCCCCCTTTATTTGCCCCCAGTAGCTGTGCCCCATCTTTATTTGCCCCCAGTAGCTGTGCCCCTCTATTTTTGCCCCCAGTAGCTGTGCCCCTCTATTTTTGCCCCCAGTAGCTGTGCCCCCTCTTTATTTGCCCCCCGTCGCTGTGCCCCCCGCTTACAAACACACACACAAAATAATAAAAACAATACTTACCACTGTCCCGCTCCTGCTTCTTCTGCTGCTGCTCTGTCATTCTGGCCGCCCGCTCGCTCCTCTCTATGGGAGAGACGTCAATGACGTCTCTCCCATAGCTTTATAAAAGAAGAAGAAAAGCAAATCAACTTTTGATAGCAGCACTCATTCCCTAAATTCTTTTTTTCATAACACATATCATTTATTCAGATATTTTATTAGAAATAATATAAGCTTGGAAAAAGATTCTCAATACCCACATGTGATATAAGTGCCTTTATTATTACCACATATGATGTATTATATGTCCCCTTGTAATAGAGGGGACAAATGAAGTGAAATATTAAAACAATAGAGACAGAATAACGTGTAAGAAAAAATAAATTACATTTATGTGTATACAGATGTATTTAAAAGAAAATGCTGATACGCTGTCTTGATTTATAGATCAATAAATGCCTGTGATTCAAGAAATTATTAAATAATTTGTTTAATTTATTGAAACAACCACTGACTCCTTTTAGCCAGTGATGTTTATACAGGGTTACAGAATGTGTCAGTGTTGTGACATTTCTAGTGATTTCTCAATTTTGTAGATCACAATGCAACATTTGTTGCTATATAGTGATACAATAAGAATGTTAGGAACAACACTGCAAATATCCAGATGATAGTTTATCTGTCTGTTTATTTATAAGCATAAGGCTGTTATTGCCTTCAGTAATGCCGGTATATGATTACACGCTGACAAATATTTATTTGATATTGGGTATTATGAATTACCCCTGTTGGAATGTATGCTCACTAGCCACTACTCCTTAATTGATATCCTGCTATTACAGTAATACCTTTGATGAAGATTGCAATTTCGCACAGTGCTATCTCAAAAATAAGCCTGCTTCAGCACCTCTTTATGAGATTATATAAGAGGGAGATATAGAATCTATGTATGCATATTAATACTGCTGCCAATATTGCTGTCTTAAATATGCAGCTAATCCAGACACATATGAGTCTCGAGTTGGTAATTCCATCCTTTCATGACCACTGTTTAGTATGGTCCCGGTGATATATGTTCACAATAAATAGAGCATGCCAAATTTTTGAGAGATATAAATGGCTTGTTTTGATCTCTCATATATTAATGTGACAATTACAGGACCTGTTGTTACCTCAGTATCTAGCTGGTATTGCAATGCGGCTCAGGCACGCACTCATAATTAACACTTTGGTGTATATTGTAAAGCTTTTGACAAGCGATCTTGATTTATTAACAATCTTCTTAATTGATATCCTGCAATCACAGCAATATTCTTAGAAAAAAATGCAAATTCGCACAATACGCGCTCAAAAGTGAATCTGATTTAGCACCTCTTCATTGAATTATATAGGAAGGGGACATAGGATTTGTGTATGCATTTTAATACTACTACAAATAATGCTGTCTTAAATAAACAGCTAATCCAAACATATGTAATTCCCAGATAGGTAATTATATCCTTACACAATCACTGTTTGTTCTTATCCCAGTGATGTGTGCTCACAGTAAATCGAGCATGCCAGAATTGTCAGAGATGTAAATGGCTTGTTAAATTTCTCATATACAGACGTAACAATTCAAGCCCCTGTTGCTGCCTAAAAGTCTGGCTGGTATTGCCATGCAGCACAGGTACACATTAACAGTTACCCCTTTAGTATGTGTTGTAAAATTTATTACAAGCAAGTGGGTAGCACTTGGAGGAAACCCTCCTATCTTCTATATATACTTTGCCAGCATGTATTTTATAATCCAAGTAGTAACCCTTACTAGTAATTCTGATGTACACAGGATGTTAATACATAATAATATTAGTACTGACAGCGCACAGCAAAGCCGATGCGCATTTCACTTTATTAAGCTTCGTCAGGGCTTATAGTATTGAGCGCCCGCCTCAGGAAGCATATTTATTGTTGATCATAGCCAATCCGAGGAGAGCAACATTGGATGGACCAATCCTTTAATCCAGACAGGGAATTCAAATCCCTGTCCGTTATGTTCACAGACTCTGTAAGCGGCGACTGCAGCGCATCTAACCTTCTCACTGGTTAGCGCTTACTGAGCGGCTCAGCAATAGCCGCTAATTGCAGCCACCCGCGGCACTGATCCTTTCCCCACCTCTAAGTGAATGGGCTGATTTATTCCTGGGCAAGTGAGAGCGCCCTGGAATCTAATAAATAACAAATTTGTCAAATCTCATCACCCTGGGAAACGACAGGCAATCCCACAATCACAACAAATTCAGTTTATAAATACTAGACTGGACATTCTATATGGGATTACCACTTCTAAACATGCATTAATTTGTAATAATGAAAAAATTCCCAAATATATGCAGATGGTATGCCTATATACATTTAATTAATTCTAACATTACATTTGTACCTATTTGTAAGAAAATCAGAGGGGTAAAACATGTTCTATTGCTTATAATTATATATTATAAAAGTTATTATACTGAATAATCAAACAGTGATCAAAGGTGAATAATTAAATAAGCTGTAAAGAGTAAAAAATAACCAAAATTCGCTTAAAAATAGTGACCGTGTGTACAAATAAATTATTACAAATAAACTAAGTGAAAAACCAAACTGTGTTGTGCTTATGTTGTCTACATAAATTGAAAAGTGAATAATAATAAATGTGACGAGATAAATTCTATGATCATACTAGATCATGTGTAGTGTCTGCGTAATAAAATATAGTGTAATCGTGATTTTGTTATATTGAGTGAATTACTACTATCGGCTATATGACCACATACATTCTATTGTTATATGGTCATGTGCAAATAAGTGTTTCCAATTATTCAATATTTTATTTGTAAAAGCCCGTTACAGGTGTGACGATGTTTATATTATACAGTAATATAAGAACTAATGTGTTCTATTAATTTGATAATAATCAATTAAAAACATGATAACAATGTATTTGATATCTATAATAAAGTGCCCCTATAGTGATCCTAATGCCCATATAATGTAATTATTCCTTAAAAATTGTGTTCCTTATAAATAAGTGTTCTGTAATATATACACACATTTATTAAATATGTCTTATGTTTTTCACCCTGTAAATAAGAAAATAATATTTAGTTTTATTACTATTTCCAGTGGTACCAATTTTTTGGAGACCTCGGATACCTTCATATGGGATCGGTATGAAATACCTCCAATCAAAATCCCGACGTTCAAAATCCCGACACCAATTGACCGATGGTCAAAATCCCGACAAGGTCAAAACCCCGACATGGACAAAATACCGACATTTAAAATACAGACAAGGTCAAAATACCGACATGTAAAATGCCGACAGGTCAAAATACCGACATGTGTTTTTTTGGGGAGTTTTGTGTGTATGTCGACATAAGTCAACATTGACACCATATAAAGTGTACCGCGTCCCCTTGCATGGCTCGCTGCGCTCGCCATGCTTCGGGCACGGTGCCTCGCTGCGCTCGGCACACTATTATATTCCCCCTCCATGTCCACTGGAATGGTAAAGTATGAACAAGTCGGTTTCAATGAAAAAAATCATGAAAAACTCATGTCGGTATTTTGACCTGTCGGCATTTTACTTGTCGGTATTTTGACCTTGTCGGTATTTTAAATGTCGGTATTTTGTCCATGTCGGGATTTTGACCTTGTCGGGATTTTGACCATCGTCAATTGGTGTCTGGATTTTGAACGTCGGGATTTTGATTGGCGGTAAACTGACTGCATCCCCTTCATACCATTTGAGTGTTACCATTCTGGATCCTTCTATTGGCAGATATAATTTCCGTTAGCTATTTTATTATTGTGGATAGGTAATTATATGGCCACCATTTATTTAGCCCCTTAGTGTCTCATTTTTCTCATATTTATAGCTAATATCACTCAGAGCCATCCATCAATTGAAACTGGACTATCAATTTTTTTGGATTTATAGTAATTTACCTCTCCTTATATCCATCAATTGAAACTGGACTATCAATTTTTGGATTTATAGTAATTTACCTCTCCTTGTGTGGATTCAAGTAAATATATATAAACTGTAAATAAATGAATGAACTTCTGATGAATATATGTTAAATATACCGATACATTTACACCAGTTTGCTTCTCCTTGTGTGGACTCCAGGTAAGTACATATGAACTACAGATAGGTAGGTGACATTCAAATAAGTATGTATTGAGGCAATGTAAACCACAGGTAAGTGCATAGATTTCAGGTACATATACATCAAGTGTACAAACACTATTGTTCATATAGAAACCCTTTTTTTAAGTGAGTATGTATGAGTTGTATAGAGGCCATTTTTATTTTTCATTTCCCTATTCTTTTAAAAAGGAACAAAATAACAGTTATTGCCTATTTTTAGAGTGGAATTCAATTGGCAATACCTATATATACACATGTTGGCAATTGTCCAGATGTTTGTCTATTCAATTAGACCCGTCTGGCTGAATTGATGACACTAACATTTACAGGAAAGCTGAATAGTGTATTTCCTCGTTCAGTCCTGATGGCGTAAGACTATTGAGTAGGAAAATCTGTCTAGACTCTCTCTTCAGGAGCTCTTTATTGATGTTTCCACCTCTTATCCCCATTTCCACTTTCTCAAGTCCGAAAACTTTCATCTTAGTGGGGTCACTTCCATGTTCTCTCCTGAAGTACCTAGCGACACTTGTAAGTTGTTTCATGTTTTCATGATCTCGCTGGGCATTCTTAATGTGGCTTGCATGTTCAAATATGCGTTTTTTGAACTGCATTTTGGTCATGCCCATGTATCTTAGCCCACAAGGGCAAGTCAGGCAGTAGATGACACCTTGCGTGGCACAATTGATGAAACCACGAATTTTGACCGCATCATTATATTTGTTAGAATAAGTTTTAGTTGGTTGTATAAAGCCACAGGCTTTGCATTTTCCGCATTGATAACAACCTTCCACTGGAGGATCTTGTTTCTTTGCTCTAATAAAATGACTACGCACTAATTTGTCTCGTAAATTTGGAGATTTTCTCCAACTAATTTGAATCCTACTGCCAATTTCTTTCTTGAGGTCTTCATCTGTCATAAGAACATGACAGTGCTTCTGCAAGGCTTGATTGATACTTTTCCATTCCTTGCAGCAGGTGCCTATAAACCTGGTCTGGGTTTGTCCTTTGATCTTCTTCTTTGGTGTTAACAGATCGGTTCTTGGCATCTTTTTGGTATTATTATATGCCAATTCCAAGGTTTTTCTTTTATATCCTCTTTTTTCCAACCGATTTTTGAGTTCTTTTGCTCTTTCTTCAAAGGTGATATCTTCAGAGCAGTTTCTTCTCAGGCTGATATATTCTCCCTTCGGTATGCCCCTCAGAGTAGCTGGGAAATGTGAGCTACTATGATGTAGAATACTATTCGTAGCTGTAGCTTTACGGAAGGTGTCTGTGACCAGTTTGTCGTCCTCTGTTTTCCTGATGGTAAGATCCAGGAACGTGACACTTCGAAAATTAATGTCAAATGTCAGCTTCAAATTAAATTAATTGTTGTTTAGGGCTGACATAAACTCTTCAAATAGCTCCTGCTCCCCTTCCCAGATGATAAGGACATCATCAATGAATCTATACCATCCAATAATGTGATCTGTATATTTTTCATTGGTATGGTTAAAGACCCACTCCTTCTCCCACCATCCTAGATATAAATTGGCATACGTCGGGGCACACGTTTTACAAATAAAATATTGAATAATTGGAAACACTTATTTGCACATGACCATATAACAATAGAATTTATGTGGTCATATAGCCGATATTAGTAATTCACTCAATATAACAAAATCACGATTACACTATATTTTATTACGCAGACACTACACATGATCATATAGTATGATCATAGAATTCATCTCGTCACATTTATTATTATTCACTTTTCAATTTATGTAGACAACATAAGCACAACACAGTTTGGTTTTTCACTTAGTTTATTTGTAATAATTTATTTGTACACACGGTCACTATTTTTAAGCGAATTTTGTTTATTTTTTACTCTTTACAGCTTATTTAATTATTCACCTTTGATCACCGTTTGATTATTCAGTATAATAACTTTTATAATATATAATTATAAGCAATAGAACATGTTTTACCCCTCTGATTTTCTTACAAAAAGGTACAAATGTAATGTTAGAATTAATTAAATGTATATAGGCATACCATCTGCATATATTTGGGAATTTTTTCATTATTACAAATTAATGCATGTTTAGAAGTGGTAATTCCATATAGAATGTCCAGTCTAGTATTTAGAAACTGAATTTGTTGTGATTGTGGGATTGCCTGTCGTTTCCCAGGGTGATGAGATTTGACAAATTTGTTATTTATTAGATTCCAGGGCGCTCTCACTTGCCCAGGAATAAATCAGCCCATTCACTTAGAGGTGGGGAAAGGATCAGTGCCGCGGGTGGCTGCAATTAGCGGCTATTGCTGAGCCGCTCAGTAAGCGCTAACCAGTGAGAAGGTTAGATGCGCTGCAGTCGCCGCTTACAGAGTCTGTGAACATAACGGACAGGGATTTGAATTCCCTGTCTGGATTAAAGGATTGGTCCATCCAATGTTGCTCTCCTCGGATTGGCTATGATCAACAATAAATATGCTTCCTGAGGTGGGCGCTCAATACTATAAGCCCTGACGAAGCTTAATAAAGTGAAATGCGCATCGGCTTTGCTGTGCGCTGTCAGTACTAATATTATTATGTATTAACATCCTGTGTACATCAGAATTACTAGTAAGGGTTACTACTTGGATTATAAAATACATGCTGGCAAAGTATATATAGAAGATAGGAGGGTTTCCTCCAAGTGCTACCCACTTGCTTGTAATAAATTTTACAACACATACTAAAGGGGTAACTGTTAATGTGTACCTGTGCTGCATGGCAATACCAGCCAGACTTTTAGGCAGCAACAGGGGCTTGAATTGTTACGTCTGTATATGAGAAATTTAACAAGCCATTTACATCTCTGACAATTCTGGCATGCTCGATTTACTGTGAGCACACATCACTGGGATAAGAACAAACAGTGATTGTGTAAGGATATAATTACCTATCTGGGAATTACATATGTTTGGATTAGCTGTTTATTTAAGACAGCATTATTTGTAGTAGTATTAAAATGCATACACAAATCCTATGTCCCCTTCCTATATAATTCAATGAAGAGGTGCTAAATCAGATTCACTTTTGAGCGCGTATTGTGCGAATTTGCATTTTTTTCTAAGAATATTGCTGTGATTGCAGGATATCAATTAAGAAGATTGTTAATAAATCAAGATCGCTTGTCAAAAGCTTTACAATATACACCAAAGTGTTAATTATGAGTGCGTGCCTGAGCCGCATTGCAATACCAGCTAGATACTGAGGTAACAACAGGTCCTGTAATTGTCACATTAATATATGAGAGATCAAAACAAGCCATTTATATCTCTCAAAAATTTGGCATGCTCTATTTATTGTGAACATATATCACCGGGACCATACTAAACAGTGGTCATGAAAGGATGGAATTACCAACTCGAGACTCATATGTGTCTGGATTAGCTGCATATTTAAGACAGCAATATTGGCAGCAGTATTAATATGCATACATAGATTCTATATCTCCCTCTTATATAATCTCATAAAGAGGTGCTTAAGCAGGCTTATTTTTGAGATAGCACTGTGCGAAATTGCAATCTTCATCAAAGGTATTGCTGTAATAGCAGGATATCAATTAAGGAGTAGTGGCTAGTGAGCATACATTCCAACAGGGGTAATTTATAATACCCAATATCAAATAAATATTTGTCAGCGTGTAATCATATACCGGCATTACTGAAGGCAATAACAGCCTTATGCTTATAAATAAACAGACAGATAAACTATCATCTGGATATTTGCAGTGTTGTTCCTAACATTCTTATTGTATCACTATATAGCAACAAATGTTGCATTATGATCTACAAAATTGAAAATTCACTAGAATTGTCACAACACTGATACATTCTGTAACCCTGTATAAACATCACTGGCTAAAAGGAGTCAGTGGTTGTTTCAATAAATTAAACAAATTATTTAATAATTTCTTGAATCACAGGCATTTATTGATCTATAAATCAAGACAGCGTATCAGCATTTTCTTTTAAATACATCTGTATACACATAAATGTAATTTATTTTTTCTTACACGTTATTCTGTCTCTATTGTTTTAATATTTCACTTCATTTGTCCCCTCTATTACAAGGGGACATATAATACATCATATGTGGTAATAATAAAGGCACTTATATCACATGTGGGTATTGAGAATCTTTTTCCAAGCTTATATTATTTCTAATAAAATATCTGAATAAATGATGTGTTATGAAAAAAAGAATTTAGGGAATGAGTGCTGCTATCAAAAGTTGATTTGCTTTTCTTCTTCTTTTATAAATCTATACATTTAGATCAACAAGCAGCACCACTTTAATACAATTGTGTTGAAATATTTGGTTAGTCAGCACAATATGTTATATTACAAATATTCCCTATAAAGGATCATTTATTTATAATCTGGTGCGGGAGTCTCTCTAACCTGTCTCTCCCATAGCGCCGCACAGACACTAGAGGTCATTATTGATCTCTAGTGTCTGTGCCTGTAGCCGGCTGCAGCGGACGCCCACACAGTCCACGGCGTCTGCTGCTGCAGCCGTGGAGCGGGGTGCGGGCAAGCGGCGGTGCCTGCGAGGTGACTGCGGCCGCGCCCCCAGGCCGCAGCGCCTCGGGCAAAGGCACTGCTTGCCCGCACCAAGAACCGCTCCTGCCCCCCCCCCCCCCTGCAGTGTACATGGGGGGTAATTCCAATTTGATCGCAGCAGAAAATTTTTTAGCAGTTGGGCAAAACCATGTGCACTGCAGGGGGGCAGATATAGCATTTTCAGAGAGAGTTAGATTTGGGTGGGTTATTTTGTTTCTGTGCAGGGTAAATACTGGCTGCTTTACTTTTACACTGCAATTTAGATTGCAGATTTAACTCACCACACCCAAATCTATCTCTCTCTGCACGTTATATCTGCCTCCCCTGCAGTGCTCATGTGCCCTCATTCCGAGTTGTTCGCTCGCTAGCTGCTTTTAGCAGCATTGCACACGCTAAGCCGCCGCCCTCTGGGAGTGAATCTTAGCTTAGCAGAATTGCAAACGAAAGATTCGCAAAATTGCGAATAGAAATTTCTTAGCAGTTTCTGAGTAGCTCCAGACTTACTCAGCCATTGCAATCAGTTCAGTCAGTCTCGTTCCTGGTTTGACGTCACAAACACACCCAGCGTTCGCCCAGACACTCACCCGTTTCTTCATAAACGCCCGCGTTTTTCCCAGAAACGCCAGCGTTTTTTCGCACACTCCCATAAAATGGCCAGTTTCCGCCCAGAAACACCCACTTCCTGTCAATTACATTACGATCACCAGAACGATGAAAAATCCTCGTTATGCCGTGAGTAAAATACCTAACTTTTGAGTAAAATAACTAACCGCATGTGCTCTGCGAACCTTGCACATGCGCAGTAAGCGACTAATCGCAATATAGCGAAAATCGGCAACGAGCGAACAACTCGGAATGACCCCCATGGTTTTGCCCAACTGCCAACAAATTTGCTGCTGCGATCAACTGTGAATTAGGCCCATAATACAGAGGATCTAAGTAATACAGCAATAGATAAGCCACGCACACATAAAAGAAAACCTAAAGCACACAGAAAGCATAATGCATGATTGGTGAAGGCATTTTGGGTAATAACTTCCAAGGGTTGTGTATTCCACCCTCACAAGGGGGTCATTCCGACCTGATCGCACGCTAGCTATTTTTTGCAGTGATGCGATCAGATCAAAACTCGGCAAAACTGCGCATGCGTATGCACCGCAATGCGCAGGCGCGTCATACGGGTACAAAGCGGATCATTGCTGGGTGATGGATTTAACGAAGAATCCATTCGCACAGCCGATCGCAAGAAGATTGACAGGAAGAAGGCGTTTATGGGTGTCAACTGACCATTTTCAGGGAGTGGTTGGAAAAACGCAGGCGTGTCCAAGTGTTTGCAGGGCGGGTGTCTGACGTCAATTCCGGGACCGGACAGGCTGAAGTGATCGCAGCGTACAGACCTACTCAGAAACTGCACAAATATGTTTTATACCGCTCGGCTGCACATGCGATCGCACACTTGCAAAGCTAAAATACACTCCCCCATAGGCGGCGACTATCTGATCGCAGCACTGCAAAAAAAAGCTAAAGTGCGTTCAGGTTGCAATGACCCCATTGGTACTAGGTGCGGCAGCCATCTTGGGCACACAGCGTAAGATTACCCAGGGTGGAAAAGTCTACCCCTAGAAGAGATGATACAAAATAGGGTCCTACAGTTCAGAGTAGGGTTCCAACAAAACCACCAGGCCCAGGTATTTTTCATCACATCCACAAGTGTACTGCATGGTTACTCTCATGTACAATACTTTGGCATAGCGGGCATTCACATCTGCATTCCACATACTGGCACAGCGGCACCGAATACCATGGACAACCACAATAGTCTCACTTCATCAGAGCAGACTAGCAGACATTTCTCCTCTGCATTCACAGAATCCACAATGGGGGAGCTCAGCCCCTGATCATACATCACACTGGGGTAAATTGAAGCTAGGGGTGCCTACCCCCTCTTTTTCATTAACATGGGAGCAGCAGCCAAAGGGGAACCTAACCCCCTTACCATGGTACAAAGGGGTGTCTACCCTCTAACATTTACTGTGCCCCGTCTAGGCAGTGGGCAGCAACACCCAAGGAGAGCGCACCCCCTAGAAACTTTTCCACAGTGGGGAGAGACGGGGAAAAGGGCAGATGGGTATCGGGGAGCCCAATCCCTAGTTACTATTTTGTCCCCAATATGCAGAGTGTTTGCAGCAGAAGGGCGATAGGAGGGGGTTTCGGGCACCAATATCTCACCCCTTTCTGCAGTTTCTCCTTGGACTCTGACACGCCAGCTCCTTGGTGGTGAATGCTCCTCCACAGCAGCAGAGGCAGCAGCCATGTAGCACTTCTCCTCCCCAGGGGTCTGATCCAAGCTTGGACTGGCCCACAGGGGTACAGGGGACACCACCGATGGGCCCTACTGCCCGGGGGGACCACCTCCTACTCTAAGGATCAGGTTCTAGACTGTGCACTTGAATTATACATATGTTACCTTATACTGGACTATGGTGTATTTTCTACAGTGCATTGCTGTTATTAATCTGTTATTAATCTGGTACATTGTCGTGCATGCAGCAGCTGAATTTACTGTATATATTTATGGAGGGGCCCAGATGTTGCACTCTCTAATGGTTAGTCAAACCAATGAGGTGGCAGGCCACGCCCCCTCAGCAGACTGGCCACACCCCTAAACATGGGATCCTACCACTGCATTCCCCCGGTGGGCCCTACATGCCCCAGTCCGACACTGGTCTGATCCACCATCCAGCAACAACCTTCTCCCCACAGGGAGGGGGAGAGAGAGCGCCCACTCCTGGCAGCACAGCAACACTTCTCCTCCCCAGAGGGGAGAGAGAGCCACGCCTTGCAGCCGGCTCTCCCTTTTAAGGGCCCTGGCAGCCCTCAGGACCTTCTTTAAGCCTGGCCCATTTACAGGTCACTGGGTCCCAGCAACAACCCGTCCCCAGGTCCCTCTGCACTGCAACCCAGGGGATCCAATCAGCTAGGGGCCATACTTTCCCAGACTTTTTATGTTGCTGGGTAAGAGGTAACACACCAGAGAATTGGCAGCAAAATCCCTGTCAGACAAGCTGACAGGGTCACATAAAGTTCAGGCAGGGCTTCCATTTTGTCCCTATAGGAGTGTATAGGAGGGGTGCTGCATAGGGATTTTTGAGGAATGGGAGCCGTTTAAGAAAAAAAAATTGGGGTCTGCATTCTTTTTTTGTATAATCTGTTTTTATTGAAAAGAATACAGACTTGTACCAGCATATAAACACGTATGAACATCAGTCAGTGGCATAATAAAGCGTCATATTTAAACATAAACAAAATAGTAGCCGAGTGTTCAATATATCCAAAGTCTGCACTAACATTTTTGAGCTAAGAAACATTATAGAACATAGATACATAACGAGAAAAAGAAAATAACAGGGAAGAAAGGTGACTGAGCCGAGAATGCAGAGAAGAGGAGGGAATAATATGTGAAATGAACCGATAGATTCAAACACGTTGGTCCGGGACCTATGCCAAATAGCAAACAACCAATATGCTCCCACCTCCAATCTCATTTCACAGAAGAAATATAAATCTTGTATGACTCAGAGGTCTTATATTCTATCCAAGGCAACCACATAGCAATAAACTCAGAGCGTCTATCCCCAGCACTCAATAATATGTCTTCCATATGCATGTACCATGTAGTAGTCTAGTCTGGAGAACCAGGTATACCGTGTAGGAGGACTAGAGGACCTCCACAGAGTGGGAATTACCGCTCGTGCGGCATTGCCAAGGTGTCGTAGTAGAGATGACTTGTAGGCAGGGCCGGTGCAAGGTCTCTCGGCACCCTAGGCAAAACTTTTGCCTACTGCCCCTTCCCCCTACCTGCCCTTCAGGAGAAAAGCATGCTGTTGCTCTCCCCCACCCCGTCTGTTGTATGGCTGCTCCCTTCTCCCCATCTCCCAGCCTGTGTGTGCTCCAGCTTCCCCCCCCCACCACCACTTTTTTACATGTCTTCTGCTCTATCCCCTCCACCATCTGTGTGCATGCCAGCTACTCCCCCCCCCCAGACTGCTGCTCTCGCTCTCATTTCTTATTAAATGCAGAGAGTGCAGTGTGCAGTCACCTTACCTGCAGGCTGCGATGCAGAGTTGGGACTGAGTAGTCTGTGAAAGAGCCTGGAATGAAGAGCAGCACCGCATGTCACCCCCAGCCAGGACTCCAGGAGTTGTCAAAGTTACTGCCTGTGCAAGGTGGAGCTGGATGCTGCAATACAGGAGTTTAGCAGTCACGGCTATTGTAGATACGAGTGCCAGGGGGAGTGCGGCTGCTATGAGATGTAGGACCACACTACCTTTTTCATGCAGCTGTAACAGGCCGCCCCTTCAGGTCCCGGCGCCCCTAGGCAGCTGCCTAAAGCTGCCTAGTGGAAGCTCCGGCCCTGCTTGTATGTAGAGAGTGGGGTAGTGGAATGGTTCAATAACCAAAAAGCCGGGTCAGATGGGACAGGAGCATGAAGGATATCACCGGAAATAGAAATTACATAATCCCAGAAAGTTTTAATAAGGGGACAGGTCCACCAGATGTGCAACAAAGAGCCCAGGTCCCTGTGGCACCTCCAGCAGGCAGGAGAAATAGATGGGGAAATGGTGTGGAGGAGGGAAGGGTGCCTGTACCATCTCATCAGAATCTTATATTGTGTTTCTCTGACCTGTATGCATATGGAACTCTTATGGGCTTTAATAAAAATAGAGTCCCAATCCCTATCTGAGAGTGAGATGTTCAGATCTCTCTCCCATTTCTGGGTGAAAAGAGGATGGGTCGAGGAGCCAGACGCACATAGGAGCCTATACATGGTGGACACAGTATGTAGAGGGTTTAGGGGCGCAACACACATTTTTTCAAATGCGGTCAGCTCCCGGGACGCCCGACGGTACATATTATCCGTGTATAGAAAGTGTCGAACCTGCAAGAACTTCCAGAAGTCTGCCTGTGGGATCTCCCATTTCTCTCGAATCTCCGAGAATTGCTTAATCCCGGACGGGTGAACTAGCTGACCCACTCTAAAAAGTCCCTCCAGCGCCCAGTTTTGGTAATACCCCAGAGAGAGGCCAGGTGGGAAAGTCGGGTTGCTCAAAAAGGAGGTAAGGGGGCCAAAAACAGAGGAGATGTACGATCGTCGTCTTATCCCTTTCCAAATGGAGAGCGTAGGAGAAACAATCGGGTGAGGGTGTGGAAGTTTGGGCAAGGTCGGGAGCCAAGGGAAAATTTCAGGGTATAGCTGTACGCATAGACCTTCCAAGACCACCCATTGTTTAACCTCCCGGCTCCTGGTCCAATCCAAGACTCTGTTTAAGAGGATTGCATGGTAATAGGTTTTAATATCTGGGAGTTGGAACCCACCTTTTTTAGGCGGGCGAGTCAGAATGGATCTACTAATTCTGGGCCTCTTACGGCGCCAAATAAATTGTTGGATCAAGGATCTTACAGTCTGGAACCAGGAGTCCGGGATACGAATTGGTAAGGTCTGGAGGAGATATAGCAATTTGGGTAATGTGTTCATCTTTACAACATTGATTCTGCCTAGCCATGAGAGATTATGATATAGCCATCTGCAATAATCATTTCTAATGGCCTGGAGAATAGGGTGGAAATTCAGGGACAGCAGACGTGATGAATCGCTGGAAAGCTGGACTCCCAGGTATGTAATGTGGGTGTCTCTCCATATAAATGGGAAAGTGGATTTCAAGCCAGTTAAGATCGGGGTCTGCATTCTACTGTTACAGGGCATTACAAGTTGTTTCTTTATCATCACTGGCAGGAAACCATGTGGTTCTCCCCTATCCAGTGGGGCAAGTATGTGGGTACGCTTGGGTATGGAGTACCCTTAAGAATTTGGCAGCGGGTACTCAGTACCACCTGTCACACACTTTGCCAATGCCACAATTATAATGTGCCACAAAGCAACAAGACCATGGTGCTTGGCAGCATGACGACTCCTCCCACTTTGTCAGGGTTACTGGGAGTGCGACAGTGCCTGTATTTTCCTGTTATAATGGAGGCATTACTATATATTGTTATTAAATTGGGGCATTACTATATATTTCTATTATACTGGAGGTTTCACTATATATTTCTCTGACGTCCTAGTGGATGCTGGGAACTCCGTAAGGACCATGGGGAATAGCGGCTCCGCAGGAGACTGGGCACAAAAAGAAAGCTTTAGGACTACCTGGTGTGCACTGGCTCCTCCCCCTATGACCCTCCTCCAAGCCTCAGTTAGATTTTTGTGCCCGACCGAGCAGGGTGCAATCTAGGGGGCTCTCCTGAGCTTCTTAGATAAAAGTTAGTTTTAGGTTTTTTATTTTCAGTGAGACCTGCTGGCAACAGGCTCACTGCATCGAGGGACTAAGGGGAGAAGAAGCGAACCTGCCTGCTTGAAAGGGTTAAAAAGAGAGGGGGGGTACAATTTAGGCGCAGTATACATATATATATGCAGCTATAAGGGAAAACACTTTTTATAGGTGCTATCCCTGTGATATATAGCGCCCTGGTGTGTGCTGGCATACTCTCCCTCTGTCTCCCCAAAGGGCTTTGTGGGGTCCTGTTCCTCTATCAGAGCATTCCCTGTGTGTGTGCTGTGTGTCGGTACGGCTGTGTCGACAGGTATGTGGAGGATAATGAGGTGGAGGTGGAGCGAATGCCTGTAAATATGTTGTCACCCCCTGCGGGGTCGACACCGGTGTGGTTGAACTTATGGAAAGATTACGTGAAAGTGTCAACTCCTTACATAAAAGGTCGACGACACAGAACAGCCGGCTACTCAGCTTGTGCCTGTTCCAGCGTCTCAAATGTCATGGGGGGCTCTAAAATCGCCCGCTACCTCAGATAACAGACACAGATGTCGACACGGATACTGACTCCAGTGTCGACGTCGATGAGACTGGTGTACCCTCCAAATAGGTCCACCCGTTACAGGATTGAGGCAATGAAAAATGTATTACACATTTATGATTATACCCCAGGTACCACATAAAAGGGTATTGTGTTTGGTGAGAGAAAACTATTAGTAGTTTTTCCTGCATCTGAGAAATTAAATGAGGTGTGTGAGGAAGAGTGGTCTTCCCCCGGTAAGAAATTGATAATTTCTAAAACGGTTAATGGCAGCGTACCCTTTCCCGCCAGAGGATAGGTCACGCGGGGAAACACCCCATAGGGTAGATACAGCGCTTACACGCTTATCAGAAAAGGTGGCACTACCGTCTCCGGATACGGCCGCCCTGAAGGGACCTGCTGATAGAAAGCAGGAGGTTACCCTATAAGATAAAGTCACTCACTAGGGCATTATATTGCGACCAGCCGTTGCTTCGGCATGGATGTGCAGTGCTCCCGCTGCGTGGTCAGATTCCCTGTCGGAAAATAACTATGGATAGGGACAATATTTTGCTGAAAATAGAGCATATAAAAGACGTGGTCTTATACATACGTGATGCACAGAGGGATATTTGCCGGCTGGCATAAAAAATAAGCGCTAGGTCCATTGCCGCCAGACGGGGGTTATGGACTTGGCAATGGTCAGGCGATGCCAACTCGAATCGGCACATGGAAGTTGCCCTATAAGGGGGTAAAACTGTTTGGGGTTGGTTTTTCAGACCTCGTTTCCACAGCTACTGTTGGGAAATCGATTTTTTTGCCACAGGCTACCCCACAACAAAAGAAAGCACCGTATCATCAAGTACAGTCCTTTCGGCCCCAGAAAAGCAAGAGGGCTAGAGGCTCATCCTTTCTGCCGAGAGGCAAAGGTAGAGGAAAAAGCTGCAACACACAGCTAGTTCCCAAGAGCAGAAATCCTCCCTGCGTCCGGTAGGTCCACAGCATGGTGCGGGGGCTGCTCAGGCGGACCCGGGTACGGTGGGGGCCCGTCTCAGAAATTTCAGCGGACAGTGGGCTCTCTCACATGGATCCCTGGGTCCTTCAAGTAGTATCTCAGGGGTACAGGCTGGAGTTCAAGACGTTCTTCCCCCCGCCGTTTCCTAAAATCTGCCTTATCGGCACCTCCCTCTGCCAGGGAGACGGTGTTGGTGGATATTCAACACTATAATCACAACAAGTGATTGTCAAGGTGCCCCTCCTTCAGCAAGGAAGGGGTTACTATTCCACAGTGGTTGTGGTACCGAAACGTTTCGGTGAGACCCATCTTGAAATTAAAATACTTGAACTTTTATATCAGAAGATTCAAGTTCAAGATGGAATCGCTCAGGGCGGATATTACGAGCCTGGACGAGGGGGATTACAGGGTCTCCCTGGACATCAAGGATGCGTACCTGCATGTCCCCATTTACCCTCCTCACCAGGAGTACCTCAGATATGTGGTACAGGACTGTCACTATCAGTTCCAGACGCGGCCGGTGGAGTTGTCCACGGCACCGAAGGTCTTTACCTAGGTAATGGCAGAAGTGATGATACTCCTTCGCAAGAAGGAAGTTTTTATTATCCCGTACTTGGACGATCTCCTGATAAAGGCGAGGTCCAAAGAACAGTTGGTAGTGGGGGTAGCACTCTCTCGGGAAGTGCTACAACAGCACGACTGGATTCTCAATATTCCAAAGTCACAGCTGGTCCCGACGACACGTATTCTGTTCCTGGAAATGTTTCTGAACGCAGACCAGAAAAGAGTGTTTCTTCCAGTGGAAAAAGCCGAGGAGTTGTCATCTCTAGTCAGAGACATCCTATAACCAGGACAGGTGTCGGTACATCAATGCACACGAGTCCTGGGAAAAATGGTAGCTTCGTACGAAGCATAATTCCATTCGGAAGACTCCACGCAAGGACGTTCCAGTGGGACCTGTGGGACTAATGGTCCGGGTCCCATCTACAGATACAACAGCGGATAACCCTGTCAGCAAGAAACAGGGTGTCGCTGCTGTGGTGGCTGCAGAGGGCTCATCTACTAGAGGGCCGCAGATTCGGAATACAGGACTGGGTCCTGGTGACCACGGATGCCAGCCTTCGGGGCTGGGGTGCAGTCACACAGGGAAGAAATTTCCAAGGAGATTTCGCTTCACATAAATATTCTGCAGCGAAGGGCCATTTACAATGCACTAAGCCAATCAAGGCCCCTGCTTCAGAACCAGCCGGTACTGATCCAATCAGACGACATCACGGCGGTCGCCCATGTAAACAGACAGGGCGGCACAAGAAGCAGGATGGCGATGGCAGAAGCCACAAGGATTCTCCGATGGGCGACCTACACCCAGGAGAATGGGGACTTCATTCAGAAGTTTTCCAAATGCGGGTAAACCGTTGGGAATGACCACGGGTGGACATGATGGCGTCCCGCCTCAACAAGAAGTTGAAAAGATATTGTGCCAGGTCAAGGGACCCTCAGGCGATCGCTGGGGATGCTCTAGTGACACCGTGGGTGTACCAGTCGGTTTATGTGTCTCCTCCTCTACCTCTCATACCCAAGGTACTGAGAATAATAAGAAGGCGAGGAGTGAAAACCATACTCGGGGTTCCGGATTGGCCATGAAGAGCTTGGTACCCGGAACTTCAAGAGATGCTGGCAGAGGACCCTTGGCCTCTGCCGCTTAGACAAGACCTGCTGCAGCAGGGACCCTGTCTGTTCCAAGACTTACCGTGGCTGCGTTTGACGGCATGGCAGTAGAACACCGGATCCTACAGGAAAAGGGTATTCCGAAGGAAGTCATCCCTACCCTGATCATAGCCAGGAAGGATGTCACCGCAAGACATTATCGCCGCGTTTGGCGAAAATTTATTGCTTGGTGGGAGGCCATGAAGGCCCCGACGGAGGAATTTCAACTATGTCGATTCCTGCACTTCCTGCAAGCAGGGGTGACGTTTGGGCCTCAAATTGGGGTCCATCAAGGTCCAGATTTCGGCTCTGTCGATTTTCTTCCAGAAAGAACTGGCTTCACTGCCTGAAGTTCAGACTTTGGTTAAAGGAGTACTACATATTCAGCCTCCTTTTGTGCCTCCTGTGGCACTTTTTGGATCTCAACGTGGTGTTGGATTTCCTAAAGTCGCATTGGTTGAGCCACTTAAAACCATGGAGCTCAAGTATCTCGCGTCAAAAGTGGTCATGCTGTTGGCCTTGGCCTTGGCCAGGCGTGTGTCAGAATTGGCGGCTTTGTCATGTAAAAGCCTTATCTGATTTTCTATATGGATAGGGCAGAGTTGAGGACTCGTCCTCAGTTTCTCCCAAAGGTGGTCTCAGGTTTTCACTTGAACCAACCTATTGTGGTGCCTGCGGCTACTAGGGACTTGGAGGATTCCAAGTTGCTGGACGTAGCCAGGGCCCTGAAAATTTTATTTTTCCAGGACGGCTGGAGTCAGGAAAACTGACTCGCTGTTTATCCTGATGGCACCCAACAAGCTGGGTGCTCCTGCTTCTAAGCAGTCTATTGCGCGCTGGATTTGTAGCACTATTCAGCTGGCGCATTCTGCGGTAGGATGACCGCAGCCTAAATCAATAAAAGCCCATTCCACAAGGAAGGTGGGCTCATCTTGGGCGGCTGCCCGAGGGGTCTCGGCTTTACAACTTTACCGAGCAGCTACTTGGTCAGGGGCAAACACGTTTGCAAAATTCTATGAATTTGATACCCTGGCTGAGGAGGACCTGGAGTTCTCTCATTCGGTGCTGCAGAGTCATCCGCACTCTCCCGCCCGTTTGGGAGCTTTGGTATAATCCCCATGGTCCTTACGGAGTTCCCAGCATCCACTAGGACGTCAGAGAAAATAAGAATTTACTTACCGATAATTCTATTTCTCGTAGTCCGTAGTGGATGCTGGGCGCCCATCCCAAGTGCGGATTGTCTGCAATACTTGTACATAGTTATTGTTAACTAATCGGGTTCTTGTTGTGAGCCATCTATTCAGAGGCTCCTCTGTTATCATGCTGTTAACTGGGTTTCATATCACAAGTTGTACGGTGTGATTGGTGTGGCTGGTATGAGTCTTACCCGGGATTCAAAATCCTTCCTTATTGTGTACGCTCGTCCGGGCACAGTTTCCTAACTGAGGCTTGGAGGAGGGTCATAGGGGGAGGAGCCAGTGCACACCAGGTAGTCCTAAAGCTTTCTTTTTGTGCCCAGTCTCCTGCGGAGCCGCTATTCCCCATGGTCCTTACGGAGTTCCCAGCATCCACTACGGACTACGAGAAATAGAATTATCGGTAAGTAAATTCTTATTTTCTATTATACTGGAGGTATCACTATATATTTCTATTATACTGGATGCATTACTATATATTGTTATTAAATTGGGGGCATTACTATATATTTCTATTATACTGGAGGTATCACTATATATTTCTATTATACTGGAGGCATTACTATATATTTTTAGCCTTGCCTCCAGAATCCCCCCAAAAAGGGGCTGTGTCATGTGCCCCATCACAACACATGACCATACCCATTTTTCGTCACTCAGTACCCATAAGAAAATATTTCTACTTGCACCACTGCTTGAATCTAGGAACAGACAGGTCCGTAATCCGCTGCTGATGCTAAAGCTGCCCCGTATCTAGGCACAGACAGGGCCGTAATCCACTGCTGATGCTACAGCTGCCCCGTATCTAGGCACAGACAGGGCCGTAATCCGCTGCTGATGTTACAGCTGCCCCGTATCTAGGCACAGACAGGGCCGTAATCCGCTGCTGATGTTACAGATGCCCCGTAGCTAGGCACAGACCTGCCCGTAATCCGCTGCTGATGCTACATATGCCCCGTATCTAGGCACAGACAGGGCCATAATCCACTGCTGATGCTACAGCTGCCCCATATCTAGAAACAGACAGGGGCGTAATCCACTGCTGATGTTACAGATGCCCCGAATTTATACACAGACATGGCCGTAATCCGCTTCTGATGTTACAGATGCCCCGTATCTAGGCACAGACAGGGCCGTAATCCGCTGCTAATGTAACAGATGCCCCGTATCTAGGCACAGACAGGTCCGTAATCCACTGCTGATGCTACAGCTGCCCCGTATCTAGGCACACACAGGGTTGTAATCCGCTGCTGATGCTACAACTGCCCCGTATCTAGGCACACACAGGGCCGTAATCCGCTGCTGATGTTACAGATGCCCCGTAGCTAGGCACAGACATGGCCGTAATGCACTGCTGATGTTACAGATGCCCCGTAGAAAGGCACAGACCTGCCCGTAATCCGCTGCTGATGTTAAATATGCCCCGTATCTAGGCACAGACAGGGCCGCAATCCACTGCTGATGCTACAGCTGCCCCGTATCTAGGCACAGACAGGGCCGTAATCCGCTGCTGATGTTACAGCTGCCCCGTATCTAGGCACAGACAGGGCCGTAATCCGCTGCTGATGTTACAGATGCCCCGTAGCTAGGCACAGACCTGCCCGTAATCCGCTGCTGATGCTACATATGCCCCGTATCTAGGCACAGACAGGGCCATAATCCACTGCTGATGCTACAGCTGCCCCATATCTAGAAACAGACAGGGGCGTAATCCACTGCTGATGTTACAGATGCCCCGAATTTATACACAGACATGGCCGTAATCCGCTTCTGATGTTACAGATGCCCCGTATCTAGGCACAGACAGGGCCGTAATCCGCTGCTAATGTAACAGATGCCCCGTATCTAGGCACAGACAGGTCCGTAATCCACTGCTGATGCTACAGCTGCCCCGTATCTAGGCACACACAGGGTTGTAATCCGCTGCTGATGCTACAACTGCCCCGTATCTAGGCACACACAGGGCCGTAATCCGCTGCTGATGTTACAGATGCCCCGTAGCTAGGCACAGACATGGCCGTAATGCACTGCTGATGTTACAGATGCCCCGTAGAAAGGCACAGACCTGCCCGTAATCCGCTGCTGATGTTAAATATGCCCCGTATCTAGGCACAGACAGGGCCGCAATCCGGTGCTGATGTTACAGCTGCCCCGTATCTAGGCACAGACATGGCCGTAATCCGCTGCTGATGTTACAGCTGCCCCGTATCTAGGCACAGACATGGCCGGAATGCACTGCTGAAGTTACAGCTGCCCCGTATCTAGGCACAGACATGGCCGTAATCCACTGCTGATGCTACAGCTGCCCCGTATCTAGGCACAGACAGGTCTGTAATCCGCTGCTGATGTTACAGCTGCCCCGTATCTAGGCACAGACATGGCCGTAATCCGCTGCTGATGTTACAAACTGCCCCGTATCTAGGCACAGACAGGGCCGTAATCCACTGCTGATGCTACAGCTGCCCCGTATCTATGCACAGACATGGCCGTAATCCGCTGCTGATGTTATAGATGCCCTGTATCTATGCACAGACAGGGCCATAATCCGCTGCTGTTACAGATGCCCCGTATCTAGGAACAGACAGGTCCGTAATCCGCTACTGATGTTACAGATGCCCCGTATCTAGGCACAGACATGGCCGTAATCTGCTGCTGATGTTACAGATGCCCCGTATCTATGCACAGACAGGGCCATAATCCGCTGCTGATGTTACAGATGCCCTGTATCTAGGCACAGACCTGGCCGTAATCCGCTGCTGATGCTAAAGCTGACCCGTATCTAGGCACAGACAGGGACATAATCCACTGCTGATGTTACAGATGCCCCGTAGCTAGGCACAGACATGGCCGTAATCCGCTGCTGATGTTACATATGCCCCGTAGCTAGGAAGAGACCTGGCCGTAATCCGCTGCTGATGCTAAAGCTGCCCCGTATCTAGGCACAGACAGGGCCATAATCCGCTGCTGATGCTACAGCTGCCCCATATCTAGGAACAGACAGGGCTGTAATCCACTGCTGATGCTACAGCTGCCCCGTATCTATGCACAGACAGGGCTGTAATCCACTGCTGATGCTACAGCTGCCCCGTATCTATGCACAGACAGGGCTGTAATTCGCTGCTGATGCTACAGCTGCCCCGTATCTAGGCACAGACAGGGCCGTAATCCGCTGCTGTAACAGATGCCCCGTATCTAGGAACAGACAGGGCCATAATCCACTGCTGATGCTACAGCTGCCCCGTATCTAGGCACAGACAGGGCCGTAATCCACTGCTGATGTTACAGATGCCCCGTATCTATGCACAGACAGGGCCATAATCCACTGCTGATGCTACAGCTGCCCCGTATCTAGGCACAGACAGGGCCGTAATCCGCTGCTGATGTTACAGCTGCCCCGTATCTAGGCAAAGACAGGGCTGTAATCTGCTGCTGATGTTACAGATGCCCTGTATCTAGGAACAGACAGGTCCGTAATCCGCTGCTGATGCTACAGCTGCCCCGTATCTATGCACAGACAGGGCCGTAATCCGCTGCTGTAACAGAAGCCCCGTATCTATGCACAGACAGGGCCATAATCCACTGCTGATGTTACAATTGCCCCGTATCTAGGCACAGACAAGGCCGTAATCCGCTGCTGTTACAGATGCCCCATATCTATGCACAGTCAGGGCCGTAATCCGCTGCTGATGTTACAGATGCCCCGTATCTATGCACAGACTAGGCCGTAATCCGCTGCTGATGCTACAGCTGCCCCGTATCTAGGCAAACACAGGGCCGTAATCCCCTGTTTATGTTACAGATGCCCCGAATCTAGGAAAAGACAGGGCCGTAATCCGCTGCTGATGTTACAGCTGCCCCGTATCTAGGCACAGATAGTGCCGTAATCCACTGCTGATGCTACAGCTGCCCCGTATCTAGGCACAGACAGGTCTGTAATCCGCTGCTGTTGTTACAGCTGCCCCGTATCTAGGCACAGACATGGCCGTAATCCGCTGCTGATGCTAAAGCTGCCCCGTATCTAGGCACAGACAGGGCCGTAATCCGCTGCTGATGCTACAGCTGCCCCGTATCTAGGCACAGACAGGGCCGTAATCCACTGCTGATGCTACAGCTGCCCCGTATCTATGCACAGACAGGGCCGTAATCCACTGCCGATGTTACAGATGCCCCGTATCTAGGCACAGACATGGCCGTAATCCGCTACTGATGTTACAGATGCCCTGTATCTATGCACAGACAGGGCCGTAATCCGCTGCTGATGTTACAGCTGCCCCGTATCTATGCACAGACAGGGCCGTAATCCGCTGCTGATGTTACAGATGCCCTGTATCTAGGCACAGACCTGTCCGTAATCCGCTGCTGATGCTAAAACTGACCCGTATCTAGGCACAGACAGGGACATAATCCACTGCTGATGTTACAGATGCCCCGTAGCTAGGCACAGACGTGGCCGTAATCCGCTGCTGATGTTACAGATGCCCCGTAGCTAGGAAGAGACCTGGCCGTAATCCGCTGCTGATGCTAAAGCTGCCCCGTATCTAGGCATAGACAGGGCCATAATCCACTGCTGATGCTACAGCTGCCCCGTATCTAGGCATAGACAGGGCTATACTCCACTGCTGATGCTACAGCCGCCCCATATCTAGGAACAGACAGGGCCGTAATCCACTGCTGATGCTACAGCTGCCCCGTATCTAGACACAGACAGGGCTGTAATTCGCTGCTGATGCTACAGCTGCCCCGTATCTAGACACAGACAAGGCTGTAATCCGCTGCTGATGTTACAGCTGCCCTGTATCTAGGCACAGACAGGGCTGTAATCCACTGCTGATGTTACAGCTGCCCCGTATCTATGCACAGACAGGGCCGTAATCCACTGCTGATGCTACAGCTGCCCCGTATCTAGGCACAGACAGGGCCGTAATCCGCTGCTGATGTTACAGCTGCCCCGTATCTAGGCACAGACAGGGCTGTAATCCGCTGCTGATGTTACAGATGCCCTGTATCTAGGAACAGACAGGCCCGTAATCCGCTGCTGATGCTACAGCTGCCCCGTATCTAGGCACAGACAGGGTCGTAATCCGCTGCTGTAACAGATGTCCCCGTATCTATGCACAGACAGGGCCATAATCCACTGCTGATGTTACAATTGCCCCGTATCTAGGCACAGACATGGCCGTAATCCGCTGCTGTTACAGATGCCCCCATATCTATGCACAGTCAGGGCCGTAATCCGCTGCTGATGTTACAGATGCCCCGTATCTATGTACAGACTAGGCCGTAATCCGCAGTTGATGCTACAGCTGCCCCGTATCTAGGCAAACACAGGGCCGTAATCCCCTGTTTATGTTACAGATGCCCCGTATCTAGGAACAGAAAGGGCTGTAATCCGCTGCTGATGCTACAACTACCCTGTATCTATGCACAGACAGGGCCGTAATCTGCTGCTGATGTTACAGCTGCCCCGTATCTAGGCACAGACATGGCCGTAATCTGCTGCTGATGTTATAGATGCCCCGTATCTATGCACAGACAGGACCATAATCCACTGCTGATGTTACAATTGCCCCGTATCTAGGCACAGACATGGCCGTAATCCGCTGCTGATGTTACAGATGCCCCGTATCTATGCACAGACAGGGCCGTAATCCGCTGCTGATGCTACAGCTGCCCCGTATCTAGGCACAGCCAGGGCCGTAATCCGCTGGTTATGTTACAGATGCCCCGTATCTAGGAACAGACAGGTCCGTAATCCGCTACTGATGTTACAGATGCCCCGTATCTAGGCACAGACATGGCCGTAATCTGCTGCTGATGTTACAGATGCCCCGTATCTATGCACAGACAGGGCCGTAATCCGCTGCTGATGTTACAGATGCCCTGTATCTAGGCACAGACCTGGCCGTAATCCGCTGCTGATGCTAAAGCTGACCCGTATTTAGGCAGACAGGGCCATAATCCACTGCTGATGTTACAGATGCCCCGTAGCTAGGCACAGACATGGCCGTAATCCGCTGCTGATGTTACATATGCCCCGTAGCTAGGAAGAGACCTGGCCGTAATCCGCTGCTGATGCTAAAGCTGCCCCGTATCTATGCACAGACAGGACCATAATCCACTGCTGATGCTACAGCTGCCCCGTATCTAGGCATAGACAGGGCTATACTCCACTGCTGATGCTACAGCCGCCCCGTATCTAGACACAGACAGGGCTGTAATTCGCTGCTGATGCTACAGCTGCCCCGTATCTAGGCACAGACAGGGCCGTAATCCGCTGCTGTAACAGATGCCCCGTATCTATGCACAGACAGGGCCATAATCCACTGCTGATGCTACAGCTGCCCCGTATCTAGGCACAGACAGGGCCGTAATCCGCTGCTGATGCTACAGCTGCCCCGTATCTAGGCAAAGACAGGGCTGTAATCCGCTGCTGATGTTACAGATGCCCTGTATCTAGGAACAGACAGGTCCGTAATCCGCTGCTGATGCTACAGCTGCCCCGTATCTAGGCACAGACAGGGCCGTAATCCGCTGCTGTAACAGATGCCCCGTATCTATGCACAGACAGGGCCATAATCCACTGCTGATGTTACAATTGCCCCGTATCTAGGCACAGACATGGCCGTAATCCGCTGCTGTTACAGATGCCCCATATCTATGCACAGTCAGGGCCGTAATCCGCTGCTGATGTTACAGATGCCCCGTATCTATGCACAGACTAGGCCGTAATCCGCTGCTGATGCTACAGCTGCCCCGTATCTAGGCAAACACAGGGCCGTAATCCCCTGTTTATGTTACAGATGCCCCGTATCTAGGAAAAGACAGGGCTGTAATCCGCTGCTGATGCTACAACTACCCTGTACAGACAGGGCCGTAATCCGCTGCTGATGTTACAGCTGCCCCGTATCTAGGCACAGACAGGGCCGTAATCCACTGCTGATGCTACAGCTGCCCCGTATCTAGGCACAGACAGGTCTGTAATCCGCTGCTGATGTTACAGCTGCCCCGTATCTAGGCACAGACATGGCCGTAATCCGCTGCTGATGCTAAAGTTGCCCCGTATCTAGGCACAGACAGGGCCGTAATCCGCTGCTAATGCTACAGCTGCCCCGTATCTAGGCACAGACAGGGCCGTAATCCACTGCTGATGCTACAGCTGCCCCGTATCTATGCACAGACAGGGCCGTAATCCACTGCCGATGTTACAGATGCCCCGTATCTAGGCACAGACATGGCCGTAATCCGCTGCTGATGTTACAGATGCCCTGTATCTATGCACAGACAGGGCCGTAATCCGCTGCTGATGCTAAAACTGACCCGTATCTAGGCACAGACAGGGACATAATCCACTGCTGATGTTACAGATGCCCCGTATCTAGGCACAGACATGGCCGTAATCTGCTGCTGATGTTACAGATGCCCCGTATCTATGCACAGACAGGGCCGTAATCCGCTGCTGATGTTACAGATGCCCTGTATCTAGGCACAGACCTGGCCGTAATCCGCTGCTGATGCTAAAGCTGACCCGTATCTAGGCAGATAGGGCCATAATCCACTGCTGATGTTACAGATGCCCCGTAGCTAGGCACAGACATGGCCGTAATCCGCTGCTGATGTTACATATGCCCCGTAGCTAGGAAGAGACCTGGCCGTAATCCGCTGCTGATGCTAAAGCTGCCCCGTATCTAGGCACAGACAGGACCATAATCCACTGCTGATGCTACAGCTGCCCCGTATCTAGGCATAGACAGGGCTATACTCCACTGCTGATGCTACAGCCGCCCCATATCTAGGAACAGACAGGGCCGTAATCCACTGCTGATGCTACAGCTGCCCCGTATCTAGACACAGACAGGGCTGTAATTCGCTGCTGATGCTACAGCTGCCCCGTATCTAGGCACAGACAGGGCCGTAATCCGCTGCTGTAACAGATGCCCCGTATCTATGCACAGACAGGGCCATAATCCACTGCTGATGCTACAGCTGCCCCGTATCTAGGCACAGACAGGGCCGTAATCCGCTGCTGATGTTACAGCTGCCCCGTATCTAGGCAAAGACAGGGCTGTAATCCGCTGCTGATGTTACAGATGCCCTGTATCTAGGAACAGACAGGTCCGTAATCCGCTGCTGATGCTACAGCTGCCCCGTATCTAGGCACAGACAGGGCCGTAATCCGCTGCTGTAACAGATGCCCCGTATCTATGCACAGACAGGGACATAATCCACTGCTGATGTTACAATTGCCCCGTATCTAGGCACAGACATGGCCGTAATCCGCTGCTGTTACAGATGCCCCATATCTATGCACAGTCAGGGCCGTAATCCGCTGCTGATGTGACAGATGCCCTGTATCTATGCACAGACTAGGCCGTAATCCGCTGCTGATGCTACAGCTGCCCCGTATCTAGGCAAACACAGGGCCGTAATCCCCTGTTTATGTTACAGATGCCCCGTATCTAGGAAAAGACAGGGCTGTAATCCGCTGCTGATGCTACAACTACCCTGTACAGACAGGGCCGTAATCCGCTGCTGATGTTACAGCTGCCCCGTATCTAGGCACAGACAGGGCCGTAATCCACTGCTGATGCTACAGCTGCCCCGTATCTAGGCACAGACAGGTCTGTAATCCGCTGCTGATGTTACAGCTGCCCCGTATCTAGGCACAGACATGGCCGTAATCCGCTGCTGATGCTAAAGCTGCCCCGTATCTAGGCACAGACAGGGCCGTAATCCGCTGCTGATGCTACAGCTGCCCCGTATCTAGGCACAGACAGGGCCGTAATCCACTGCTGATGCTACAGCTGCCCCGTATCTATGCACAGACAGGGCCGTAATCCACTGCCGATGTTACAGATGCCCCGTATCTAGGCACAGACAGGGCCATAATCCGCTGCTGTTACAGATGCCCCGAATCTAGGAACAGACAGGTCCGTAATCCGCTACTGATGTTACAGATGCCCCGTATCTAGGCACAGACATGGCCGTAATCTGCTGCTGATGTTACAGATGCCGCGTATCTATGCACAGACAGGGCCGTAATCCGCTGCTGATGTTACAGATGCCCTGTATCTAGGCACAGACCTGTCCGTAATCCGCTGCTGATGCTAAAACTGACCCGTATCTAGGCACAGACAGGGACATAATCCACTGCTGATGTTACAGATGCCCCGTAGCTAGGCACAGACATGGCCGTAATCCGCTGCTGATGTTACAGATGCCCCGTAGCTAGGAAGAGACCTGGCCGTAATCCGCTGCTGATGCTAAAGCTGCCCCGTATCTAGGCACAGACAGGGCCATAATCCACTGCTGATGCTACAGCTGCCCCGTATCTAGGCATAGACAGGGCTATACTCCACTGCTGATGCTACAGCCGCCCCATATCTAGGAACAGACAGGGCCGTAATCCACTGCTGATGCTACAGCTGCCCCGTATCTAGACACAGACAGGGCTGTAATTCGCTGCTGATGCTACAGCTGCCCCGTATCTAGACACAGACAGGGCTGTAATCCGCTGCTGATGTTAAAGCTGCCCTGTATCTAGGCACAGACAGGGCTGTAATCCACTGCTGATGTTACAGCTGCCCCGTATCTAGGCACAGACAGGGCCGTAATTCGCTGCTGATGTTACAGCTGCCCCGTATCTAGGCACAGACAGGGCTGTAATCCGCTGCTGATGTTACAGATGCCCTGTATCTAGGAACAGACAGGCCCGTAATCCGCTGCTGATGCTACAGCTGCCCCGTATCTAGGCACAGACAGGGCTGTAATCCGCTGCTGTAACAGATGCCCCCATATCTATGCACAGTCAGGGCCGTAATCATCTGCTGATGTTACAGATGCCCCGTATCTATGCACAGACTATGCCGTAATCCGCAGATGATGCTACAGCTGCCCCGTATCTAGGCAAACACAGGGCCGTAATCCCCTGTTTATGTTACAGATGCCCCGTATCTAGGAACAGACAGGGCTGTAATCCGCTGCTGATGTTACAACTACCCTGTATCTAGGCACAGACAGGGCCGTAATCTGCTGCTGATGTTATAGATGCCCCGTATCTATGCACAGACAGGACCATAATCCACTGCTGATGTTACAATTGCCCCGTATCTAGGCACAGACATGGCCGTAATCCGCTGCTGATGTTACAGATGCCCCGTATCTATGCACAGACAGGGCCGTAATCCGCTGCTGATGCTACAGCTGCCCCGTATCTAGGCACAGCCAGGGCCGTAATCCGCTGGTTATGTTACAGATGCCCCGTATCTAGGAACAGACAGGTCCGTAATCCGCTGCTGATGCTACAGCTGCCCCGTATCTAGGCACAGACAGGGCCGTAATCCGCTGCTTATGTTACAGATGCCCCGTATCTATGCACAGACAGGTCTGTAATCCGCTGCTGATGCTACAGCTGCCCCGTATCTAGGCACAGACAGGGACGTAATCCACTGCTTATGTTACAGATGCCCCGTATCTAGGAACAGACAGGGCTGTAATCCGCTGCTGATGCTACAGCTACCCTGTATCTATGCACAGACAGGGCTGTAATCCGCTGCTGATGTTACAGCTGCACCGTAACTAGGCATAGACAGGGCTGTAATCCGCTGCTGATGTTACAGATGCCCCGTATCTAGGCACAAACAGGTCCGTAATCCGCTGCTGATGTTACAGATGCCCTGTATCTATGCACAGACAGGGCCGTAATCCACTGCTGATGCTACAGCTGCCCCGTATCTAGGCACAGACAGGGCTATAATCCGCTGCTGATGATACAGCTGCCCCGTATCTAGGCACAGACAGGGCCGTAATCCGCTGCTGATGTTACAGATGCCCTGTATCTATGCACAGACAGGGCCGTAATGCACTGCTGATGCTACAGCTGCCCCGTATCTAGGCACAGACAGGGCTATAATCCGCTGCTGATGTTACAGATGCCCTGTATCTAGGAACAGACCGGTCCGTAATCCGCTGCTGATGCTACAGCTGTCCAATATCTAGGCACAGACAGGGCTGTAATCCACTGCTGATGCTACAACTGCCCCGCATCCAGCGGTGCGAGTATGTGGGTACGCTTGGGTACGGAGTACCCTTAAGAATTTGGCAGCAGGTACTCATACCACCTATCACACACTTTGCCAATGCCACAATTATAATAGGCAACAAGACCATGGTGCTTGGCAGCATGACGGCTCCTCCCACTTTGTCAGGGTTACTGGGAGTGCGACAGTGCTTGTATTTTCCTGTTATAATGGAGGCATTACTATATATTGTTATTAAATTGGGGGCATTACTATATATTTCTATTATACTGGATGCATTACTATATATTGTTATTAAATTGGGGGCATTACTATATATTTCTATTATACTGGAGGCATTACTATATATTGTTATTAAATTGGAGGCATTACTATATATTTCTATTATACTGGGGGTTTCACTATATATTTCTATTATACTGGAGGTATCGCTATATATTTCTATTATACTGGAGGTATCACTATATATTTCTATTATAATGGAGGCATTACTATATATTGTTATTAAATTGGGGGCATTACTATATATTTCTATTATACTAGAGGTATCACTATATATTTTTATTATACTGCAGGTTTCACTATATATTTCTATTATACTGGAGGTTTCACTATATATTTCTATTATACTGGATGCATTACTTTATATTGTTATTAAATTGGGGGCATTACTATATATTTCTATTATACTGGAGGTATCACTATATATTTCTATTATACTGGAGGCATTACTATATATTTTTAGCCTTGCCTCCAGAATCCCCCCAAAAAGGGGCTGTGTCATGTGCCCCATCACAACACATGACATACCCATTTTTCGTCACTCAGTACCCATAAGAAAATATTTCTACTTGCACCACTGCTTGAATCTAGGAACAGACAGGTCTGTAATCCGCTGCTGATGCTAAAGCTGCCCCGTATCTAGGCACAGACAGGGCCGTAATCCACTGCTGATGCTACAGCTGCCCCGTATCTAGGCACAGACAGGGCCGTAATCCGCTGCTGATGTTACAGATGCCCCGTAGCTAGGCACAGACCTGCCCGTAATCCGCTGCTGATGCTAAATATGCCCCGTATCTAGGCACAGACAGGGCCATAATCCACTGCTGATGCTACAGCTGCCCCATATCTAGAAACAGACAGGGGCGTAATCCACTGCTGATGTTACAGATGCCCCGAATTTATACACAGACATGGCCGTAATCCGCTTCTGATGTTACAGATGCCCCGTATCTAGGCACAGACAGGGCCGTAATCCGCTGCTAATGTAACAGATGCCCCGTATCTAGGCACAGACAGGTCCGTAATCCACTGCTGATGCTACAGCTGCCCCGTATCTAGGCACACACAGGGCTGTAATCCGTTGCTGATGCTACAACTGCCCCGTATCTAGGCACAGACAGGGCCGTAATCCGCTGCTGATGTTACAGATGCCCCGTAGCTAGGCACAGACATGGCCGTAATGCACTGCTGATGTTACAGATGCCCCGTAGCTAGGCACAGACCTGCCCGTAATCCGCTGCTGATGCTAAATATGCCCCGTATCTAGGCACAGACAGGGCCGCAATCCGCTGCTGATGTTACAGCTGCCCCGTATCTAGGCACCGACATGGCCGTAATCCGCTGCTGATGTTACAGCTGCCCCGTATCTAGGCACAGACATGGCCGTAATGCACTGCTGATGTTACAGATGCCCCGTAGCTAGGCACAGACCTGCCCGTAATCCGCTGCTGATGCTAAAGCTGCCCCGTATCTAGGCACAGACAGGGCCATAATCCACTGCTGATGCTACAACTGCCCAGTATCTAGGCACAGCATACTTACCTACATTTTAATTCTCCTCTCCGGGAGAAGCCTGGAGAGGAGACGCAGCTGGTGTCTTCGGGGGCGGGGCTGGACTGTGACATCACTAAGCCCCACCCCCGCATCGGGAAATGCCGCGATTCGCGGGTCCGCGGGAAGGGGGCGATTTGCGTCATTTTGACCCCTTCTCCACCCGACGGACCCGCGAATGCGGGAGGTTATCTCTCATCCTGCTCGCATCACTAGGGTGCGAGCAGGATGCGGGAGACCTGCCCACTCTTCCGCTGGTGCGGGGTGCTACCCCAAAAAACGGGACCCTCCCGCAGCTTCCGGGAGAGAAGGTAAGTATGAGGCACAGATAGGGCTGTAACCCACTGCTGATGCTACAGGCTACCTTGTATCTAGGCACATACAGAGCTGTATCCCACTGCTGATGCTACAACTGCCCCGCATCCAGTGGTGCAAGTATGTGGGTACGCTTGGGTACGGAGTACCCTTAAGAATTTGGCAGCGGGTACTCAGTACCACCTGTCACACACTTTGCCAATGCCACAATTATAATGTGCCACAAAGCAACAAGACCATGGTGCTTGGCAGCATGACTGCTCCTCCCACTTTGTCAGGGTTTCTGGGAGTGCGACAGTGCCTGTATTTTCCTGTCATAATGGAGGCATTACTATATATTGTTATTAAATTGGAGGCATTACTATATATTTCTATTATACTGGAGGTATCACTATATATTTCTATTATACTGGAGGTTTCACTATATATTTCTATTATACTGGAGGCATTACTATATATTTTTAGCCTTGCCTCCAGAATTCCCCAAAAAAGGGGCTGTGTCATGTGCCCCATCACAACACATGACATAACCATTTTTCGTCACTCAGTACCCATAAGAAAATATTTCTACTTGCACCACTGCCTGAATCTAGGAGCAGACATGGCCGTAATCCGCTGCTGATGCTAAAGCTGCCCCGTACCTAGGCACAGACAGGGCCGTAATCCACTGCTGATGCTACAGCTGCCCCGTATCTAGGCACAGACAGGTCTGTAATCCGCTGCTGATGTTACAGCTGCCCCGTATCTAGGCGCAGACAGGGCCGTAATCCACTGCTGATGCTACAGCTGCCCCGTATCTAGGCACAGACAGGTCTGTAATCCGCTGCTGATGTTACCGCTGCCCCGTATCTAGGCACAGACATGGCCGTAATCCGCTGCTGATGTTACAAGCTGCCCCGTATCTAGGCACAGACAGGGCCGTAATCCACTGCTGATGCTACAGCTGCCCCGTATCTATGCACAGACATGGCCGTAATCCGCTGCTGATGTTACAGCTGCCCCGTATCTAGGCACTATCAGGGCCATAATCCGCTGCTGTTACAGATGCCCCGTATCTAGGAACAGACAGGTCCGTAATCCGTTACTGATGTTACAGATGCCCCGTATCTAGGCACAGACATGGCCGTAATCTGCTGCTGATGTTACAGATGCCCCGTATCTATGCACAGACAGGGCCGTAATCCGCTGCTGATGTTACAGATGCCCTGTATCTAGGCACAGACCTGGCCGTAATCCGCTGCTGATGCTAAAACTGACCCGTATCTAGGCACAGACAGGGCCATAATCCACTGCTGATGTTACAGCTGCCCCGTATCTAGGCACAGACAGGGCCGTAATCCACTGCTGATGCTACAGCTGCCCCGTATCTATGCACAGACATGGCCGTAATCCGCTGCTGATGTTACAGCTGCACCGTATCTAGGCACTATCAGGGCCATAATCCGCTGCTGTTACAGATGCCCCGTATCTAGGAACAGACAGGTCCGTAATCCGTTACTGATGTTACAGATGCCCCGTATCTAGGCACAGACATGGCCGTAATCTGCTGCTGATGTTACAGATGCCCCGTATCTATGCACAGACAGGGCCGTAATCCGCTGCTGATGTTACAGATGCCCTGTATCTAGGCACAGACCTGGCCGTAATCCGCTGCTGATGCTAAAACTGACCCGTATCTAGGCACAGACAGGGCCATAATCCACTGCTGATGTTACAGATGCCCCGTAGCTAGGAAGAGACCTGGCCGTAATCCGCTGCTGATGCTAAAGCTGCCCCGTATCTAGGCACAGACAGGGCCATAATCCACTGCTGATGCTACAGCTGCCCCGTATCTAGGCATAGACAGGGCTATACTCCACTGCTGATGCTACAGCCGCCCTATATCTAGGAAAAGACAGGGCCGTAATCCACTGCTGATGTTACAGCTGCCCCATATCTAGACACAGACAGGGCTGTAATTCGCTGCTGATGCTACAGCTGCCCCGTATCTAGGCACAGACAGGGCCGTAATCCGCTGCTGATGTTACAGCTGCCCCGTATCTAGGCAAAGACAGGGCTGTAATCCGCTGCTGATGTTACAGATGCCCTGTATCTAGGAACAGACAGTTCCGTAATCCGCTGCTGATGCTACAGCTGCCCCGTATCTAGGCACAGACAGGGCCGTAATCCGCTGCTGTAACAGATGCCCCGTATCTATGCACAGACAGGGCCATAATCCACTGCTGATGTTACAATTGCCCCGTATCTAGGCACAGACATGGCCGTAATCCGCTGCTGTTACAGATGCCCCATATCTATGCACAGTCAGGGCCGTAATCCGCTGCTGATGTTACAGATGCCCCGTATCTATGCACAGACTAGGCCGTAATCCGCTGCTGATGCTACAGCTGCCCCGTATCTAGGCAAACACAGGGCCGTAATCCCCTGTTTATGTTACAGATGCCCCATATCTAGGAAAAGACAGGGCTGTAATCCGCTGCTGATGCTACAACTACCCTGTACAGACAGGGCCGTAATCCGCTGCTGATGTTACAGCTGCCCCGTATCTAGGCACAGACAGGGCCGTAATCCACTGCTGACGCTACAGCTGCCCCGTATCTAGGCACAGACAGGGCCGTAATCCACTGCTGATGCTACAGCTGCCCCGTATCTATGCACAGACAGGGCCGTAATCCGCTGCTGATGTTACAGATGCCCCGTATCTAGGCACAGACATGGCCGTAATCCGCTGCTGATGTTACAGATGCCCTGTATCTATGCACAGACAGGGCCGTAATCCGCTGCTGATGTTACAGCTGCCCCGTATCTAGGCACAGACAGGGCCATAATCCGCTGCTGTTACAGATGCCCCGAATCTAGGAACAGACAGGTCCGTAATCCGCTACTGATGTTACAGATGCCCCGTATCTAGGCACAGACATGGCCGTAATCTGCTGCTGATGTTACAGATGCCCCGTATCTATGCACAGACAGGGCCGTAATCCGCTGCTGATGTTACAGATGCCCCGTATCTAGGCACAGACATGGCCGTAATCTGCTGCTGATGTTACAGATGTCCCGTATCTATGCACAGACAGGGCCGTAATCCGCTGCTGATGTTACAGATGCCCTGTATCTAGGCACAGACCTGTCCGTAATCCGCTGCTGATGCTAAAACTGACCCGTATCTAGGCACAGACAGGGACATAATCCACTGCTGATGTTACAGATGCCCCGTAGCTAGGCACAGACATGGCCGTAATCCGCTGCTGATGTTACAGATGCCCCGTAGCTAGGAAGAGACCTGGCCGTAATCCGCTGCTGATGCTAAAGCTGCCCCGTATCTAGGCACAGACAGGGCCATAATCCACTGCTGATGCTACAGCTGCCCCGTATCTAGGCATAGACAGGGCTATACTCCACTGCTGATGCTACAGCCGCCCCATATCTAGGAACAGACAGGGCCGTAATCCACTGCTGATGCTACAGCTGCCCCGTATCTAGGAACAGACAGGGCCGTAATCCACTGCTGATGCTACAGCTGCCCCGTATCTAGACACAGACAGGGCTGTAATTCGCTACTGATGCTACAGCTGCCCCGTATCTAGACACAGACAGGGCTGTAATCCGCTGCTGATGTTACAGCTGCCCTGTATCTAGGCACAGACAGGGCTGTAATCCACTGCTGATGTTACAGCTGCCCCGTATCTATGCACAGACAGGGCCGTAATCCACTGCTGATGCTACAGCTGCCCCGTATCTAGGCACTGACAGGGCCGTAATCCGCTGCTGATGTTACAGCTGCCCCGTATCTAGGCACAGACAGGGCTGTAATCCGCTGCTGATGTTACAGATGCCCTGTATCTAGGAACAGACAGGCCCGTAATCCGCTGCTGATGCTACAGCTGCCCCGTATCTAGGCACAGACAGGGCCGTAATCCGCTGCTGTAACAGATGCCCCGTATCTATGCACAGACAGGGCCATAATCCACTGCTGATGTTACAATTGCCCCGTATCTAGGCACAGACATGGCCGTAATCCGCTGCTGTTACAGATGCCCCATATTTATGCACAGTCAGGGCCGTAATCCGCTGCTGATGTTACAGATGCCCCGTATCTATGCACAGACTAGGCCGTAATCCGCTGCTGATGCTACAGCTGCCCCGTATCTAGGCAAACACAGGGCCGTAATCCCCTGTTTATGTTACAGATGCCCCGTATCTAGGAACAGACAGGGCTGTAATCCGCTGCTGATGCTACAACTACCCTGTATCTATGCACAGACAGGGCCGTAATCCGCTGCTGATGTTACAGCTGCCCCGTATCTAGGCACAGACATGGCCGTAATCTGCTGATGATGTTATAGATGCCCCGTATCTATGCACAGACAGGACCATAATCCACTGCTGATGTTACAATTGCCCCGTATCTAGGCACAGACATGGCCGTAATCCGCTGCTGATGTTACAGATGCCCCGTATCTATGCACAGACAGGGCCGTAATCCGCTGCTGATGCTACAGCTGCCCCGTATCTAGGCACAGACAGGGCCGTAATCCGCTGGTTATGTTACAGATGCCCCGTATCTAGGAACAGACAGGTCCGTAATCCGCTGCTGATGCTACAGCTGCCCCGTATCTAGGCACAGACAGGGCCGTAATCCGCTGCTGATGCTACAGCTGCCCCGTATCTAGGCACAGACAGGGCTGTAATCCGCTGCTGATGTTACAGATGCCCTGTATCTAGGAACAGACAGGTCTGTAATCCGCTGCTGATGCTACAGCTGCCCCGTATCTAGGCACAGACAGGGCCGTAACCCGCTGCTGTAACAGATGCCCCGTATCTATGCACAGACAGGGCCATAATCCACTGCTGATGTTACAATTGCCCCGTATCTACTATCTAGGCACAGACATGGGCGTAATCCGCTGCTGATGTTACAGATGCCCCGTATCTATGCACAGTCAGGGCCGTAATCCGCTGCTGATGTTACAGATGCCCCGTATCTATGCACAGACAGGACTGTAATCCGCTGCTGATGCTACAGCTGCCCCGTATCTAGGCACAGACAGGGACGTAATCCGCTGCTTATGTTGCAGATGCCCCGTATCTAGGAACAGACAGGGCTGTAATCCGCTGCTGATGCTACAGCTACCCTGTATCTATGCACAGACAGGGCTGTAATCCGCTGCTGATGTTACAGCTGCACCGTAACTAGGCACAGACATGGCCGTAATCTGCTGCTGATGTTACAGATGCCCCGTATCTAGGCACAGACAGGTCCGTAATCCGCTGCTGATGCTACAGCTGCCCCGTATCTAGGCACAGACAGGGCTGTAATCCGCTGCTGATGTTACAGATGCCCTGTATCTAGGAACAGACAGGTCCGTAATCCGCTGCTGATGCTACAGCTGCCCCGTATCTATGCACAGACAGGGCTGTAATCCGCTGCTGATGTTACAGCTGCACCGTAACTAGGCACAGACATGGCCGTAATCTGCTGCTGATGTTACAGATGCCCCGTATCTAGGCACAGACAGGTCCGTAATCCGCTGCTGATGCTACAGCTGCCCCGTATCTAGGCACAGACAGGGCTGTAATCCGCTGCTGATGTTACAGATGCCCTGTATCTAGGAACAGACAGGGCCATAATCCACTGCTGATGCTACAGCTGCCCCATATCTAGGAACAGACAGGGGCGTAATCCGCTGCTGATGTTACAGATGCCCGTATCTAGGCACAGACAGGGCCGTGACCCGCTGCTGTAACAGATGCCCCGTATCTATGCACAGACAGGGCCATAATCCACTGCTGATGTTACAATTGCCCCGTATCTAGGCACAGACATGGGCGTAATCCGCTGCTGATGTTACAGATGCCCCATATCTATGCACAGACAGGTCTGTAATTCGCTGCTGATGTTACAGATGCCCCGTATCTATGCACAGACAGGTCTGTAATTCGCTGCTGATGCTACAGCTGCCCCGTATCTAGGCACAGACAGGGACGTAATCCGCTGCTTATGTTACAGATGCCCCGTATCTAGGAACAGACAGGGCTGTAATCCGCTGCTGATGCTACAGCTACCCTGTATCTATGCACAGACAGGGCTGTAATCCGCTGCTGATGTTACAGCTGCACCGTAACTAGGCACAGACATGGCCGTAATCTGCTGCTGATGTTACAGATGCCCCGTATCTAGGCACAGACAGGTCCGTAATCCGCTGCTGATGTTACAGATGCCCTGTATCTATGCACAGACAGGGCCGTAATCCACTGCTGATGCTACAGCTGCCCCGTATCTATGCACAGACAGGGCCGTAATCCGCTGCTGATGTTACAGATGCCCCGTCTCTAGGAACAGACCGGTCCATAATCCGCTGCTGATGCTACAGCTGTCCAATATCTAGGCACAGACAGGGCTGTAATCCACTGCTGATGCTACAACTGCCCCGCATCCAGCGGTGCGAGTATGTGGGTTCGCTTGGGTACGGAGTACCCTTAAGAATTTGGCAGCAGGTACTCATACCACCTATCACACACTTTGCCAATGCCACAATTATAATGTGCCACAAGGCAACAAGACCATGGTACTTGACAGCATGACTGCTCCTCCCACTTTGTCAGGGTTACTGGGAGTGCGACAGTGCCTGTACTTTCTGTCATAATGGAGGCATTACTATATATTGTTATTAAATGGAGGCATTACTATATATTGTTATTAAATTGGAGCCATTACTATATATTTCTATTATACTGGAGGTTTCACTATATATTTCTATTATACTGGAGGTTTCACTATATATTTCTATTATACTGGAGGTATCACTATATATTTCTATTATACTGGCGGTATCACTATATATTTCTATTATACTGGAGGTTTCACTATATATTTCTATTATACTGGAGGTATCACTATATATTTCTATTATACTGGATGCATAACTATATATTGTTATTAAATTGGAGGCATTACTATATATTTCTATTATACTGGAGGTTTCACTATATATTTCTATTATACTGGAGGTTTCACTACATATTTCTATTATACTGGTGGCATTACTATATATTTATATTATACTGGAGGTATCACTATATATTTCTATTATACTGGAGGTATCACTATATATTTCTATTATACTGGAGGTATCACTATATATTTCTATTATACTGGAGGTTTCACTATATATTTCTATTATACTGGAGGTTTCACTATATATTTCTATTATACTGGAGGTTTCACTATATATTTCTATTATACTGGATGCATTACTATATATTGTTATTAAATTGGGGGCATTACTATATATTTCTATTATACTGGATGCATTACTATATATTGTTATTAAATTGGGGGTATTACTATATATTTCTATTATACTGGAGGCATTACTATATATTGTTATTAAATTGGAGGCATTACTATACATTTCTATTATACTGGGGGTTTTAACTATATATTTCTATTATACTGGAGGTATCACTATATATTTCTATTATACTGGAGGTATCACTATATATTTCTATTATAATGGAGGCATTACTATATATTGTTATTAAATTGGGGGCATTACTATATATTTCTATTATACTAGAGGTATCACTATATATTTCTATTATACTGGAGGTTTCACTATATATTTCTATTATACTGGAGGTTTCACTATATATTTCTATTATACTGGATGCATTACTTTATATTGTTATTAAATTGGGGGCATTACTATATATTTCTATTATACTGGAGGTATCACTATATATTTCTATTATACTGGAGGTTTCACTATATATTTCTATTATACTGGATGCATTACTATATATTGTTATTAAATTGGGGGCATTACTATATATTTCTATTATACTGGAGGTATCACTATATATTTCTATTATACTGGAGGTATCACTATATATTTCTATTATACTGGATGCATTACTATATATTGTTATTAAATCGGGGGCATTACTATATATTTCTATTATACTGGCGGTATCACTATATATTTCTATTATACTGGAGGTATCACTATATATTTTTAGCCTTGCCTCCAGAATTCCCCAAAAAAGGTGCTGTGTCATGTGCCCCATCACAACACATGACCATACTCATTTTTTGTCACTCAGTACCCATAAGAAAATATTTCTACTTGCACCACTGCCCCCATCGATGGTAAAAGTATTCAATCAGTCATAAACTATTGATTATATTAAATCATCGATAGTCGTTGGCCATCCCTAATTCTACAAAATGAGGCGTGTCTCCCAGGGTCTTCATCGTTGCACGCAGACTTCCTGGACCCGGTTAACCAGACCCGATGTTTAGTCTAAGTCATACTTGCCTACTCTCCTGGACTGTCCAGGAGGATTCTGAATATCGGGTGGCCCTCCCAGGAAGAATGGGCAAGTCTACCGACTTCAGCTGCACCCCGGCTCTTGTTACCCACTTAGCGAGTAAAATGGGTGGTCCTGGTGACAGTGGGGATGATTCAGCAATTTTTGAGACGGCCCCGCTGTGCGCATGTCCCGTCCTGCGCGAGCAGTTAATGCGATTCAATTGCATTAACTGTGAATGCCTCTACCTCATTGATAGACAGACGTGTTCGCGGTGGGCGGCCATGGGCATTTGAGGGGTGATGCCGGGGAAACGGGGGGGGGGGTGTCGGTGTCGTTTGCAGTGTCATCATACGCATCGGCTCCAATCAAAAAAATGGCTGCGGGACTCCTGCCATCGCAGCTAAGCTGCACCAGCAGGAGGCATCCACAGTTTCTGTGACCACATTATTATTGCGGTGTGATCGCAATTACAGCGTGATTGCGGTGGGTAGGCGGTGGGTAGCATGTTTTGCAGGCCTAGCCCTGTGATGGGCGGCCCCCAGCATGCGATTGGAAGGATTGCAGATTCTGGTAAAAAGCAACATCTGCAATCCCTACTGAATGAGGTCCAGTGACGCAAACCAGGCCCATAGCGTATAATAATGTTACTCATATCCTTCACACTAAGACGTGGCTGACGTTAGCTTCTTATTGGGCTAGCTTCTTATTCAGAGCATGTGATATTACAACAATGAGTGAGGTTAAGTCACTAGGCTGATATATTTATAGACAGTAGGTGTGCAAGGGTTAAATAGCCTTGACCATCAAATATGTTGCTTGGAACCCACAGATGGTAACCATCAGTGACATGCGGTGGGGTGAGGCAGAGCCTTTCCTGTCATATTAACATTCGTTCCAGAGTCTTGACTGTATAAAGTATATGAAAAATACAAAGAATATGTTTGAAATATCTTCTTTGCATTATTCTAATGATTTTTATAGTCAAATCTATGGAGTAAGAAGTCTTTGGCAGGTGAGGCAGTGCCTCACCTGGGTAACTTCTCCGCACATTTTCTTGAGTTTATACTGCTGCACCTGTGTATAATGCCCAGATGTGTCCTTTGGCTCATATATTGCATGTAAATCTGGCTATGGTGCTAGCCAGTGCCTCCTGAGGTATTTAGCTCACCACACGTCTCTGGTAACCATAGCGATATGGCATGCCAAGCAGCCTTTACCTGTATTTTCATATTAGTGTTCTCTCAGCGCAATAGACCATGGGGTTTATATAATAGCTTCCGCTGTCACAGAAGCTGCAGGATGTCGGTGAGATTGCAGCTAAATTTAAAGCGGCAACCAGTTATAAAGCGGATTCCGAAATCGAGAAGCTATTACGTAACCCCCCGTATGGGCTTATACACACTGCAAACTGCTGCTAATAATGCATCATTTATAGTGTATGGCCACCTTTATGCAGATGTAATGCAATAGATACTGGGGGCTATGAGCCTAATTCAGACCTGCTGGAAGCGGCGTACGCAGGCTGAAGCCCAGGCAAGTGTGCGCACCTGCAGCAGCTGCACTGCACGTGTGCACACAGTGAGATGCAAAGGCATTTTACTTGTGCGATCGCCTCTGTCTGATTGACAGGCAGAGTTGGTCACGGGGAGTGTTGGTGGCGTTGCGGCAGCGTTTGGAGGGTGTGGTCCAGACAATGCAGGCGTGTTCGGACCATTTGCGGGGCGGGCCGCGGTGGCTTTGTGACATCACACGTAGCCGCTGCGACTCTGCGGTAGCTAGGCTGCGCAGTCAGACCCCCTACTCTATTAAACATCGGTCAACCATCGACCAGCATGAGCTATGCACATTAGCAGAAATGCAATACATTGACATACATTACACATCGGTTAACCATAAAATGTAGGACTAGGTGGCATGCATTCACAGTACCTTGGTCAATATAAATGCACCATTGTTAGCAATAAACATTGGCAAAACATCGATGGCATGAAATATCATCTGACCACCTAGTATGCATTAAACACATTAATAATCACCCCTCGGCATTATTCAGTTAACCCTTTCCTCTCCCCGTTGGCTGGTGGGCATTATATTTACATACACAACTCATGGTTATCTCAGCATTTGGCACATTTATTTCCCCTTTAACTGGCATGCAGGATTTGCCTATCTGTATTTGAAAACCGGCATTGCGGCACTGAAGACATAATAATAATAATAATAATAATAATAATAATTATTATTATTATTATTATTATTATTATTATTATTTTATTTATATAGCGCTCTTTCTCCAACAGGACTCAAGGCGCTTTACAGACATCAAAAACAATGCACATAGGGGGTAATCCAGAGTTGATCGCAGCAGCAAACTTGTTAGCAGTTGGGCAAAACCATGTGCACTGCAGGGGGGGGGGGGATATAACGTGTAGAGAGAGATAGATTTGGGTGGGTTATTTTGGTCCTTTACAGGTTAAATAATGGCTGCTTTATTTTTACACTGCAATTTCGATTTCAGTTTGACACCCCACCCAAATCTAACTCTCTCTGCACATGTTATATCTGCCCCCCCCCCCTCCCGCAGTGCACATGGTTTTGCCCAACTGCCAACAAATTTGCTGCTGCGATCAACTGTGAATTAGGCCCATAATACAGAGGATCTAAGTAATACAGCAATAGATAAGCCACGCACACATAAAAGAAAACCTTAAGCACACAGAAAGCATAATACATGATTGGTGAAAGCATTTTGGGTAATAACTTCCAAGGGTTGTGTATTCCACCCTCACAAGGGGGGTCATTACAACCTGATCGCACGCTAGTTTTTTTTTGCAGCGCTGTGATCAGGTAAAAGGTTGGCAAAACTGCGCATGCGTATGCACCGCAATGCGCAGGCGCGTCGTACGGGTACAAAGCGGATCATTGCTGGGTGATGGATTTAATGAAGAATCCATTCGCACAGCCGATCGCAAGAAGATGACAGGAAGAAGGCGTTTATGGGTGTCAGCTGACCATTTTCAGGGAGTGGTTGGAAAAACGCAGGCGTGTCCAGGCGTTTGCAGGGCGGGTGTCTGACGTCAATTCCGGGACCGGACAGGCTGAAGTGATCGCAGCGTACAGACCTACTCAGAAACTGCACAAATATGCTTTATACCGCTCGGCTGCACATGCGATCGCACACTTGCACAGCTAAAATACTCTCCCCCATAGGCGGCGACTATCTGATCGCAGCACTGCAAAAAAAAGCTAAAGTGCGATCAGATTGCAATGACCCCCTTGGTACTAGGTGCAGCAGCCATCTTGGGCACATAGCGTAAGATTACCCAGGGTGGAAAAGTCTATCTCTAGACAGGACCGAAACTAGGATTTCTGACACCCGATTTCTGATAAACACAAAATAAATAAATAAATTTAAGAAAAAAAAAATATATATATATACGTGTGTGTGTGTGTGTGTGTGTGTGTGTGTGTATATATATATATATATATATTTATTTATTTATATGTATATATGTGTGTGTGTGTGTGTATATATATATATATATATATATATATATATATGAAAACAGCATGACCCGGCACTCACAGTTCCGTATTAGAATTTCCTTAGCTCGTGTTGCCCTCCCACGGGCAAAGACCCGATAGCACACAGGAACAGATGGGCGGCACTCAGAGCATGTTTAAAGGTTAAAGTGCAGTGACTTTATTGCCAGTGAGACATCTACGTTTCGGGGACGCAGCCCCGTCGTCAGGATAAGTGCAAATAGACATAATAAATGTATAAATACCTTTAGTGTCGGAGGGACTCCTCCCGCCCGTGCAGGCCACGCCGCCCGGATCCCGGTCGTGACGTGCCTCCTACCCGGAAGTGACGCAACGCCGGTCCGTCCAGCTGACGCGCTGACACTGTGGGGGAGATCACCATGGTTACAGTACAAACAGTAAGATCAATGCGGAAGAGGAGAAATATGACTTCCATTACTGAAAACAGACATAAATAAACCTTGCAATGGTTAATAATATTCAAAGTGCAATGTGCAAAATGTAAACACGCAAAACATGGTGCCAAACTAACAAATGTGAAATCACAAAATTATTAAACTAAAGCAATATATTAAGATCAGTGTATTGTGTTATATGATCTGAATCTCTCCTTTCCGGTACACTGTTAATGCGACAAACCCGGAGAAACTGAGAAAAAGGGAGACTTCTAGTAGTCGATCTAGGGTGGAAACTGTCATGTTTAAGGAGATTATTTCTATCAGTGGGTTTGACATAAAGTGATGTATTAATTATGCCATTCTGTACCGAGATTTGTACATCTAAGAAGCTAATTGTACTGGGATCAGACACCATGGTAAATTTTACCGGACTGGATGTCTGATTGTGTGATTGAATCAGATTGTGCAGTTGTTCTTGTGGCCCTGTCCACAAAGCCATTAAATCAGGCGATAGTGAACAACCTGTGGCTAGGCATTTCGCTAATGCAAAACATGGCATGGCCACATTGAGGTATAAAATAATCGACCAGGTCCCCAAATCACTACGGGGAGGTGATCGATCTAGGAAACTCCTGCAACTGGAATCTAGATGGATACATAGATTAAACACCATCTATCCGAAGGGTCTAAATGAATCCATAAATCTGAGATGCTTCTTATAATTGATTAATAGCAGAGGTTTACTCTTTATTATTCAGTATTTTCTATTCTTGATTTTCAAGCCTTCATATGTATGGCTTAGAATTATTAATCCTCCTAGATGAGAACCATATGCTTATGATGTAACTATTGTATTCAAGTAGAATTTATACTTTCCATTTTAGGAATAAATTGTCTTGTGATGCTCTAAGGGGCGCGATACAATAGGGCAGACATATAACACAATACACTGATCTTAATATATTGCTTTAGTTTAATAATTTTGTGATTTCACATTTGTTAGTTTGGCACCATGTTTTGCGTGTTTACATTTTGCACATTGCACTTTGAATATTATTAACCATTGCAAGGTTTATTTATGTCTGTTTTCAGTAATGGAAGTCATATTTCTCCTCTTCCGCATTGATCTTACTGTTTGTACTGTAACCATGGTGATCTCCCCCACAGTGTCAGCGGACCGGCGTTGCGTCACTTCCGGGTAGGAGGCACGTCACGACCGGGATCCGGGCGGCGTGGCCTGCACGGGCGGGAGGAGTCCCTCCGGCACTAAAGGTATTTATACATTTATTATGTCTATTTGCACTTATCCTGACGACGGGGCTGCGTCCCCGAAACGTAGATGTCTCACTGGCAATAAAGTCACTGCACTTTAACCTTTAAACATGCTCTGAGTGCCGCCCATCTGTTCCTGTATATATATATATATATATATATATATATATATTTAGGAAGGCGTTCAGCACTCCAGGTTTAACACATGCAGTATAAAGGTGCCCGGTGCCTTTCAAAGCATTGTAATGCTGGATATAGATAGAGGGACAGACTGCACTCTTAGGACTTTACCATATAATCATATATAATCAGCCTCTTTGACAATTATATATTATAAAAAAAAAAAAATAATATATATATATATATATATATATATATATATAAGGATACTGTTTCCAAAATTGTGAGTCCACATTTTTTGGCCAAAAGGCAGAGCAGCATTCACTCCCCCCTCCTCCTTCTATTAGTGCAGTGTGCAGGCTTAGTCTAGTGTTGCCCCAGTGCTGCCCAAGCACTAACCTTCTGTTATTGTTGAGTGCGCTGGGGTTCCCCTTCTGGTCGCCGGACTCCCGCCTCCGTCCTCTCTCCAAGACTCTCAATGGCTGCGTGTGACGTCACACGCACAATGCTCCAGCCGCAACCCGGAAAAGCTGAGTTCTTCTGCTGCCGGCACCATGCCTTGCAGCCGGCTCTCCCTTTTAAGGGCCCTGGCAGCCCTCAGGACCTTCTTTCTGCCCGGCCCATTTACAGGTCACTGGGTCCCAGCAACAACCCGTCCCCAGGTCCCTCTGCACTGCAACCCAGGGGATACAGTCAGCAAGGGGCCATACTTTCCCAGACTTTTTCTGTTGCTGGGTAAGAGGTGACACACCAGAGAATTGGCAGCAAAATCCCTGTCAGACAAGCTGACAGGGTCACATAAAGTTCAGGCAGGGCTTCCATTTTGTCCCTATAGGAGTGTATAGGAGGGGTGCTGCATAGGGATTTTTGAGAAATGGGAGTAGTTTAAGGAAAAAAATTTGGGCTCTGCGTTCTACTGTTAAAGGGCATTACAAGTTGTTTCTTTATCATCACTGGCGGGAAACCATGTGGTTCTCCCCCATCCAGTGGTGCAAGTATGTGGGTACGCTTGGGTACGGAGTACCCTTAAGAATTTGGCAGCGGGTACTCAGTACCACCTGTCACACACTTTGCCAATGCCACAATTATAATGTGCCACAAGGCAACAAGACCATGGTGCTTGGCAGCATGACGGCTCCTCCCACTTTGTCAGGGTTACTGGGAGTGCGACATTGGCTGTATTTTCCTGTTATAATGGAGGCATTACTATATATTGTTATTAAATTGGAGGCATTACCATATATTTCTATTATACTGGAGGTATCACTATATATTTCTATTATACTGGAGGCATTACTATATATTGTTATTAAATTGGGGGCATTACTATATATTTCTATTATACTGGCGGTATCACTATATATTTCTATTATACTGGAGGCATTACTATATATTTTTAGCCTTGCCTCCAGAATCCCCCCAGAAAGGGGCTGTGTCATGTGCCCCATCACAACACATGACCATACCCGTTTTTCGTCACTCAGTACCCATAAGAAAATATTTCTACTTGCACCACTGCTTGAATCTAGGAACAGACAGGTCTGTAATCCGCTGCTGATGCTAAAGCTGCCCCGTATCTAGGCACAGACAGGGCCGTAATCCGCTGCTGGTGCTACAGCTGCCCCGTATCTAGGCACAGACAGGGCCGTAATCCGTTGCTGATGCTACAACTGCCCCGTATCTAGGCACGCACAGGGCCATAATCCGCTGCTGATGCTACAGCTGCCCCGTATCTAGGCACAGACAGGGCTATAATCCGTTGCTGATGTTACAGCTGCCCCGTATCTAAGCACAGACAGGTCTATAATCCGCTGCTGATGCTACAGCCGCCCCATATCTAGGCACAGACATGGCCGTAATCCGCTGCTGATGCTACAGCTGCCCCGTATCTAGGCACGCACAGGGCCATAATCCGCTGCTGATGCTACAGCTGCCCCGTATCTAGGCACAGACAGGGCTATAATCCGTTGCTGATGTTACAGCTGCCCCGTATCTAAGCACAGACAGGTCTGTAATCCGCTGCTGATGCTACAGCCGCCCCATATCTAGGCACAGACATGGCCGTAATCCGCTGCTGATGCTACAGCTGCCCCGTATCTAGGCACAGACAGGGCCGTAATCCGTTGCTGATGCTACAACTGCCCCGTATCTAGGCACAGACAGGGCCATAATCCGCTGCTGATGCTACAGCTGCCCCGTATCTAGGCACAGACATGGCCGTAATCCGCTGCTGATGTTACAGATGCCCCGTATCTAGGCACAGACAGGTCTGTAATCCGCTGCTGATGCTACAGCCGCCCCATATCTAGGCACAGACATGGCCGTAATCCGCTGCTGATGCTACAGCTGCCCCGTATCTAGGCACAGACAGGGCCGTAATCCGTTGCTGATGCTACAACTGCCCTGTATCTAGGCACAGACAGGGCCATAATCCGCTGCTGATGCTACAGCTGCCCCGTATCTAGGCACAGACATGGCCGTAATCCGCTGCTGATGTTACAGATGCCCCGTATCTAGGCACAGACATGGCCGTAATCCGCTGCTGATGCTACAGCTGCCCCGTATTCTAGGCACAGACATGGCCGTAATCCGCTGCTGATGCTACAGCTGCCCCGTATCTAGGCACAGACAGGGCCGTAATCCGTTGCTGATGCTACAACTGCCCCGTATCTAGGCACAGACAGGGCTGTAATCCACTGCTGATGCTACAACTGCCCCGCCACATTGATGGTAAAAGTATTCAGTCAGTCATAAACTATTGATTATATTAAATCATCGATAGTCGTTGGCCATCCCTAATTCTACAAAATGAGGCGTGTCTCCCAGGGTCTTCATCGTTGCACGCAGACTTCCTGGACACGCAGGACTTCCTGGATGGTCAGTCTAAGTCATACTTGCCTACTCTCCTGGACTGTCCAGGAGGATTCTGAATATCGGGTGGCCCTCCAGGAAGAATGGGCAAGTCTACAGACTTCAGCTGCACCCCGGCCCTTGTTACCCACTTAGCGAGTAAAATGGGTGGTCCTGGTGACAGTGGGGCTGATTCAGCAATTTTTGAGACGGCCCCGCTGTGCGCATGCGCAGGTCCCATCCTGCGCGAGCAGTTAATGCGATTCGATCGCATTAACTGTGAATGCCTCTGCCTCATTGATAGACAGACGTGTTCGCGGTGGGTGGCCATGGGCATTTGAGGGGCGGTGCCGGGGAAACAGGGGTGTGTCGGTGTCGTTTGCAGTGTCATCATACGCCTCGGCTCCAATAAAAAAAATGGCTGCGGGACTCCTGCCGTCGCAGCTAGGCTGCGCTGGCAGGAAGCATCCACAGTTTCTGCGACCACATTATTATTGCGGTGCGATAGCAATTACAGCGTGATTGCAGTGGGTGGACAGTGGGTAGCATGTTTTGCAGCCTAGCCCTGTGATGGGCGGCCCCCAGCATGCGATTGGAAGGATTGCAGATTCTGCTAAAAAGTTAAATCTGCAATCCTTACTGAATGAGGTCCAGTGATGCAAACCAGGCCCATAGCGTATAATAATGTTACTCATATCCTTCACACTAAAACGTGGCTGACGTTAGCTTCTTATTGGGCTAGCTTCTTATTCAGAGCATGTAATATTACAACAATGAGTGAAGTTAAGTCACTAGGCTGATATATTTATAGACAGTAGGTGTGCAAGGGTTAAATAGCCTTGACCATCAAATATGTCGCTTGGAACCCATCGATGGTAACCATCAGTGACATGCGGTGGGGTGAGGCGGGTGAGGCAGAGCCTTTCCTGTCATATTAACATTCGTTCCAGAGTCTTGACTGTATAAAGTATATGAAAAATACAAAGAATATGTTTGAAATATCTTCTTTGCATTATTCGAATGATTTTTATAGTCAAATCTATGGAGTAAAAGGTCTATGGCAGGTGAGGCAGTGCCTCACCTGGGTAACTTCTCCGCACATTTTCTTGAGTTTATACTGCTGCACCTGTGTATAATGCCCAGATGTACCCTTTGGCTCATATATTGCATGTAAATCTGGCTCTGGTGCTAGCCAGTGCCTCCTGAGGTATTAAGCTCACTGCACGTCCCTGGTAACCATAGCGATATGGCATGCCAAGCAGCCTTTACCTGTATTTTCATATTAGTGTTCTCTCAGCGCTGTAGACCATGGGGTTTATATAATAGCTTCCGCTGTCACAGAAGCTGCAGGATTTCGGTGAGATTGCAGCTAAATTTAAAGCGGCAACCAGTTATAAGGCTGATTCAGAAATCGAGAAGCTAATATGTAAACCCCCGTATGGGCTTATACACACTGCAAACTGCTGCTAATAGTGCCTCATTTATAGTGTATGGCCACCTTTATGCAGATGTAATGCAATAGATACTGGGGGCTATGAGCCTTATTCAGACCTGCTGGAAGCGGCGTACGCAGGCTGAAGCCCAGAGAAGTGTGCGCACGTGCAGCAGCTGCACTGCACGTGTGCACATAGTGAGATGCAAAGGCATTTTACTTGTGCGATCGCCTCTGTCTGATTGACAGGCAGAGGTGGTCGTGGGGAGTGTTGGCGGCGTTGCGGCGGCGTTTGGAGGGTGCGGTCCAGGCGTGTTCAGACGATTTGCAGGGGTGGGCCGTGGTGGCTTTGTGACATCACACGCAGCCGCTGCGACTCTGGTGTAGCTAGGCTGCGCAGTCAGACGACTACTCGTCAGGTGCGAAAGCATCAATCAGCATCACCGCCGGACGATGCTTTCGCATGTCTGCGGGGGGGAGAGGACCGGGCATGCGGGGCAGACTTGCCCTGTGCTGGGCGTCGCCCTGCATGCCAAAGATTTTGATCGTAGATGTGCGGTTTATTTAGCACATCTACAATCAGGTCTGAATTCAGCCCTATGGTGGGTTAGGGGGGGTCATTTTGCAATGACGCCAAGGGGGAATAGTATAAACACTGGGTGTAGACCTATATGATGGAATTGGTCGCTCCATCTTACTTTCCAAGCATAGGTCCCGGTTCAGGTATAATCGCAATAGGCGATCCAACCGCAAAACTTACTAGAGCGTCCTGCACATGCGCCCGCATTTTCTATGGATGCCCAGAAATTGGGCGGCAACACTGAGGGGGCGGAGGCGGGGAAACGAGGATGATGTAATTCAAATGGGGGCGTGGTGTGGGCGTGATCACGGTGGCTACATCAGAAAGATGGTGGTGGGCCTCCTGCGGGCGCAGCTAAGCTGCACCACCAGGAGGCAACCCTACTTTCTGTGACCAAGCAGAAATTGCGATCGTATCCTCAAGGTAGGGCGGCGGTCAGCATGCTGGTCGGCCTTGCCCTGCGATGGGCGTTCCCCAGCATGCGATCACAAGGATTGCACATTCTGCCACTTCGCAGAATTTGCAATCCTTACTAAATGAATCCCATAGTATACTAACAAATATTATTTCCTAATTGCATGCGTCTTTGTAAATGTGCCCTGTGTCTGCGCCCACTCCCGCGTTCATGACAAATGATTAGAGAAAAAGTACATCCTGAGCCGCCTCCTGGGGTCTGGCCTATGACCCCATACCAGACAGGTTGGAATGCTATTTAACATTTTTGTTCTAGTAATATTATTTATTGTGCAAATAATTACTATTTAAATGTTTTGGTCTTTTTTGTATTTGTAGCAGTCCGTGTGTTATTGATTGATATTAGGAAGCTCTCTAAGGGGGGCGATTCAATTGTTTTGTGGTCGCCCAAATATAATGGTCGCCCACTGGTACAATTGAATCACCCCCTGAGAATGTGCGTGGTTTCAATTAGGTAAAATATATTCTCCGAATCAGGTTGCCACTTGTCAAAATACTCTTTCGGTCAGGATTAGGGAATTGGGCATTTGTAACATGCTTCATTTCCCAATTCCCAGGCGGACCACAGATCATCGCTGGGCTGGCTGCGAATTGGCGCATCCGGTCGCAATGTTATACATTTGGCATCAATTAAACATCGGTCAACCATCGACCAGTATGAGCTATGCACATAAGCAGAAATGCAATACATTGACATACAATAAACATCGGTTAACCATAAAACGTAGGACTAGCTAGCATGCATTCACAGTACCTTGGTCAATATAAATGCACCATTGTTAGCAATAAACATCGGCAAAACATCGATGGCATGGAATATCATCTGACTAGCTAGTATGCATTAAACACATTAATAATCACCCCTCGGCATTATACAGTTAACCCTTTCCTCTCCCCATTGGCTGGTAGGCATAACATTTACATACACAACTCATGGTTATCTCAGCATTTGGCACATTTATTTCCCCTTTAACTGGCATGCAGGATTTGCTTATCTGTAGTTGAAAACCAGCATTGCGGCACTGAAGACATAGTAATAATAATAATAATAATAATAATAATAATAATAATAATAATAATTTTATTTATATAGCGCTCTCTTTCTCCAACAGGACTCAAGGTACTTTACAGACATCAAAAACAATGCACATAGGGGGGTAATTCCGAGTTGTTCGCTCGCTGCTATTTTTAGCAGAATGGCTAATAGGCTAAAATCCGGCAGTTCTGCGCATGCGTATGCACAGCAGGGCGCACGCGCTAAGCAATTTTACACAAAACTATGCTATTTTACTCACGGGCAAACAAAGCTTTTCAATCGCTTTGCTGATCGTAGTGCGATTGACAGGAAGTGGGTGTTTCTGGGCGGAAACTGGCCGTTTTCAGGGAGTGTGTTAAAAAACGCAGGCGTGCCAGGTAAAAACGCAGGAGTGGCTGGAGAAACGGAGGAGTGGCTGGCCGAACGCTGGGCGTGTTTGTGACGTCAAACCAGGAACTAAACGGAAGGAGGTGATCGCAACCTAGGAGTAGGTCTAGAGCTACTCAGAAACTGCAAGGAAATGCTTAATAGCAGAATTGCTAATCTTTCGTTAGCAATTCTGCTATGTTAAGATACACTCCCAGAGGGCGGCGGCTTTGTGTTTGCATTTCTGCTAAAAGTAGCTAACGAGCGAACAACTCAGAATGAGGGCCATAGGGGCTAATCCAGAGTTGATCGCAACAGCAAATTTGTTAGCAGTTGGGCAAAACCATGGCCCTCATTCCGAGTTGTTCGCTCGCAAGCTGCTTTTAGCAGCATTGCACACGCTAAGCCACCGCCCTCTGGGAGTAAATCTTAGCTTCTTAAAATTGCGAACGAAAGATTCTCAAAATTGCGATTACACACCTCTTAGCAGTTTCTGAGTAGCTCCAGACTTACTCGGCATCTGCGATCAGTTCAGTGCTTGTCGTTCCTGGTTTGACTTCACAAACACACCCAGCGTTCGCCCAGACACTCCCCCGTTTCTCCAGCCACTCCCGCGTTTTTCCCAGAAACGGTAGCGTTTTTCCGCACACACCCATAAAACGGCCAGTTTCCGCCCAGTAACACCCACTTCCTGTCAATCACATTACGATCACCAGAACGATGAAAAAGCCGTGAGTAAAAGTCCTAACTGCATAGCAAATTTACTTGGCGCAGTCGCACTGCGGACATTGAGCATGCGCGTTAGCGATTGATCGCTCCGTTGCGAAAAAAACAACAACGAGCGATCAACTCGGAATGACCACCCATGTGCACCGCAGGTGGGGCAGATATAACACATGTGTAGACAGAGTTAGATTTGGGAGGGTTATTATGTTTCTGTGCAGGGTAAATAATGGCTGCCTTATTTTTACACTGCATTTGAGATTTCACTTTGAACATCCCCCACCCAAATCTAACTCTCTCTGCACATGTTATATCTGCCCCCCCCCCCCCCCGCAGTGCACATGGTTTTGCCCAACTGCCAACAAATTTGCTGCTGCGATCAACTGTGAATTAGGCCCATAATACAGAGGATCTAAGTAATACAGCAATAGATAAGCCACGCACACATAAAAGAAAACCTTAAGCACACAGAAAGCATAATACATGATTGGTGAAGGCATTTTGGGAAATAACTTCCAAGGGTTGTGTATTCCACCCTCACAAGGGGGTCATTCCAACCTGATCGCACGCTAGCTATTTTTTGCAGCGCTGTGATCTCAGGACCTTCTTTCTGCCCGGTCCATTTACAGATCACTGGGTCCCAGCCACAACCCGTCCCCAGGTCCCTCTGCACTGCAACCCAGGGGATCCAATCAGCTAGGGGCCATACTTTCCCAGACTTTTTATGTTGCTGGGTAAGAGGTGACACACCAGAGAATTGGCAGCAAAATCCCTGTCAGACAAGCTGACAGGGTCACATAAAGTTCAGGCAGGGCTTCCATTTTGTCCCTATAGGAGTGTATAGGAGGGGTGCTGCATAGGGATTTTTGAGAAATGGGAGCAGTTTAAGGAAAAAAATTTGGGCTCTGTGTTCTACTGTTACAGGGCATTACAAGTTGTTTCTTTATCATCACTGGTGGGGAACCATGTGGTTCTCCCCTATAATCTAGGAACAGACAGGGCCATAATCCGCTGCTGATGCTACAGATGCCCCGTATCTAGGCACATACAGAGCTGTATCCCACAGCTGATGCTACAACTGCCCCGCATCCAGTGGTGCGAGTATGTGGGTACGCTTGGGTACGGAGTACCCTTAAGAATTTGGCAGCGGGTACTCAGTACCACCTATCACACACTTTGCCAATGCCATAATTATAATGTGCCACAAGGCAACAAGACCATGGTGCTTGGCAGCATGACGGCTCCTCCCACTTTGTCAGGGTTACTGGGAGTGCGACAGTGCCTGTATTTTCCTGTCATAATGGAGGCATTACTATATATTGTTATTAAATTGGGGGCATAACTTTATATTTCTATTATACTGGATGCATTACTATATATTTCTATTATACTGGAGGTTTCACTATATATTTCTGTTATAATGGAGGCATTACTATATATTGTTATTAAATTGGGGGCATTACTATATATTTCTATTATACTGGAGGTATCACTATATATTTCTGTTATACTGGAGGTATCACTATATATTTCTATTATACTAGAGGTATCACTATATATTTCTATTATACTGGAGGTATCACTATATATTTCTATTATACTGAAGGTATCACTATATATTTCTATTATACTGGAGGTATCACTATATATTTCTATTATACTGGAGGTATCACTATATATTTCTATTATACTGGAGGTATCACTATATATTTCTATTATACTGGATGCATTACTATATATTGTTATTAAATTGGGGGCATTACTATATATTTCTATTATACTGGAGGTATCACTATATATTTCTATTATACTGGAGGTATCACTATTTCTCTGACGTCCTAGTGGATGCTGGGAACTCCGTAAGGACCATGGGGAATAGCGGCCCGCAGGAGACTGGGCACAAAGTAAAGCTTTAGGACTACCTGGTGTGCACTGGCTCCTCCCCCTATGACCCTCCTCCAAGCCTCAGTTAGATTTTTGTGCCCGGCCGAGAAGGGTGCACACTAGGGGCTCTCCTGAGCTTCTTAGTGAAAGTTTAGTTTTAGGTTTTTTATTTTCAGTGAGACCTGCTGGCAACAGGCTCACTGCATCGAGGGACTAAGGGGAGAAGAAGCGAACCTGCCTGCTTGCAGCCAGCTTGGGCTTCTTGGCTACTGGACACCATTAGCTCCAGAGGGACCGAACACAGGCCCAGCCTCGGAGTCCGGTCCCAGAGCCGCGCCGCCGGCCCCCTTACAGAGCCAGAAGCAAGAAGAGGTCCGGAAAATCGGCGGCAGAAGACATCAGTCTTCACCAAGGTAGCGCACAGCACTGCAGCTGTGCGCCATTGCTCCTCATACACACCTCACACTGCAGTCACTGAGGGTGCAGGGCGCTGGGGGGGGGGGGGCGCCCTGAGCAGCAATAAAAACACCTTGGCTGGCAAACATACATCACATATAACCCCCAGGGCTATATGGATGTATTTTAACCCCTGCCAGAATCCATAAAAATGCAGGAGAAAAGTCCGCGAAAAAGGGGCGGAACCTATCTCCTCAGCACACTGGCGCCATTTTCTCTCACAGCTCCGTTGGAGGGAAGCTCCCTGGCTCTCCCCTGCAGTTACTACACTACAGAAAGGGGTTAAAAAAGAGAGGGGGGCACTAATTAGGCGCAGTATTAATAAAACAGCAGCTATAAGGGGAAAAACACTTCTATAAGGTTATCCCTGTATATATATAGCGCTCTGGTGTGTGCTGGCATACTCTCCCTCTGTCTCCCCAAAGGGCTAGTGGGGTCCTGTCCTCTATCAGAGCATTCCCTGTGTGTGTGCTGTGTGTCGGTACGATTGTGTCGACATGTATGAGGAGGAAAATGGTGTGGAGGCGGAGCAATTGCCTGTAATGGAGATGTCACCCCCTAGGGAGTCGACACCTGAGTGGCTGAGCTTATGGAAGGAATTACGTGACAGTGTCAGCTCTTTACAAAAGATTGATGACATGAGACAGCCGGCTACTCAGCCTGTGCCTGTCCAGGTGTCTCAAAAGCCATCAGGGGCTCTAAAACGCCCGTTACCTCAGATGGCAGATACAGACGCCGACACGGATACTGACTCCAGTGTCGACGATTAAGAGACGAATGTGACTTCCAGTAGGGCCACACATTACATGATTGAGGCTATGGAAAATGTTTTACATATTTCTGATAATACCAGTACCACTAAAAAGGGTATTATGTTGGGTGAGAAAAAACTGCCGGTAGTTTTTCCTGCATCTGAGGAATTAAATGAAGTGTGTGATGATGCGTGGGTTTCCCCCGATAAAAACTGTTAATTCCTAAAAAGTTATTAGCATCATACCCCTTCCCGCCAGAGGATAGGGCACGTTGGGAAACACCCCCTAGGGTGGATAAAGCGCTCACACGCTTGTCTAAACAGGTGGCACTACCGTCCCTGGATACGGCCGCCCTTAAGGAACCTGCTGACAGAAAGCAGGAAAATATCCTAAAAATGTATATACACTCACACGGGTGTGATACTGCGACCAGCAATCGCCTCAGCCTGGATGTGCAGTGCTGGGGTGGCTTGGTCGGATTCCCTGACTGACAATATTGATACCCTAGATAGGGACAGTATATTACTGACTATAGAGCATTTAAAAGATGCATTTCTATATATGCGTGATGCACAGAGGGATATTTGCCGACTGGCATCAAGAGTAAGTGCGCTGTCCATTTCTGCCAGAAGAGGGTTATGGACAAGACAGTGGTCAGGTGATGCTGATTCCAAAAGGCATATGGAAGTATTGCCTTATAAAAGGGAGGAGTTATTTGGGGTAGGTCTAACAGACCTGGTGGCCACGGCAACGGCTGGGAAATCCACATTTTTACCCCAGGTAGCCTCTCAACATAAGAAGACGCCGTATTATCAGGCGCAGTCCTTTAGGCCCCATAAGGGCAAGCGGGCAAAAGACTCCTCATTTCTGCCCCGTGGCAGAGGGAGAGGAAAAAGGCTGCAGCAGAAGCCATTTACAAGCTGTATTCCCAGCAGGTGATAATCAAGGTACCCCTCCTACAACAGGGAAAGGAGTATTATTCCACGCTGTTTGTGGTACCGAAGCCGGACGGCTCGGTGAGACTTATTTTAAATCTGAAATCCTTGAACACTTACATACAAAGGTTCAAATTCAAGATGGAGTCACTCAGAGCGGTGATTGCGAACCTGGAAGAAGGGGATTATATGGTGTCTCTGGACATCAAGGATGCTTATCTCCATGTCCCAATTTACCCTTCTCACCAAGGGTACCTTAGGTTTGTGGTACAGAACTGTCACTATCAGTTTCAGACGCTGTCGTTTGGTTTGTCCACGGCACCCCGGGTCTTTACCAAAGTAATGGCCGAAATGATGATACTCCTTCGAAGGAAGGGAGTTTTAGTTATCCCGTACTTGGACGATCTCCTGATAAGGGTAAGATCCAGGGAACAGTTGGTAGTCGGGGTAGCACTATCTCAAGTAGTGTTGCGGCAGCACGGTTGGATTCTCAATATTCCAAGATCGCAGCTGATCCCGACGACACGTCTTCTATTCCTAGGGATGATCCTGGACACAGTCCAGAAAAAGGTGTTTCTCCCGGAGGAGAAAGCCAGGGAGTTATCCGAACTAGTCAGAAACCTCCTAAAACCAGGCCAAGTGTCAGTGCATCAGTGCACAAGGGTCCTGGGAAAAATGGTGGCTTCCTACGAAGCAATTCCATTCGGCAGATTCCACGCAAGAACTTTCCAGTGGGACCTGCTGGACAAATGGTCCGGATCGCATCTTCAGATGCATCAGCGGATAACCCTGTCACCAAAGACAAGGGTGTCTCTCCTGTGGTGGTTGCAGAGTGCTCATCTTCTAGAGGGCCGCAGATTCGGCATTCAGTACTGGGTCCTGGTGACCACGGATGCCAGCCTGCGAGGCTGGGGAGCAGTCACACAGGGAAGAAATTTCCAGGGCTTGTGGTCAAGCCTGGAGGCATCACTTCACATAAATATTTTGGAGCTAAGGGCCATTTACAATGCCCTAAGCCAAGCAAGAGCTCTGCTTCAAGGTCAGCCGGTGCTGATCCAGTCGGACAACATCACGGCAGTCGCCCACGTAAACAGACAGGGCGGCACAAGAAGCAGGAGGGCAATGGCAGAAGCTGCAAGGATTTTTCGCTGGGCGGAAAATCATGTGATAGCATTATCAGCAGTGTTCATTCCGGGAGTGGACAACTGGGAAGCAGACTTCCTCAGCAGGCACGACCTCCACCCGGGAGAGTGGGTACTTCACCCAGAAGTCTTCCACATGATTGTAAACCGTTGGGAAAAACCAAAGGTGGACATGATGGCATCCCGCCTAAACAAAAAATTTGACAGGTATTGCGCCAGGTCAAGGGACCCTCAGGCAATAGCTGTGAACGCCGGATCCTGAAGGAAAAAGGCATTCCGGATGAAGTCATCCCTACCCTGATCAAGCCAGGAAGGATGTAACCGCAAAGCATTATCACCGCATTTGGCGAAAATATGTTGCGTGGTGCGAGGCCAGTAAGGCCCCGATGGAGGAATTTCAACTAGGTCGATTCCTGCATTTCCTGTAAACAGGAGTGTCTATGGGCCTAAAATTGGGGTCCATTAAGGTTCAAATTTCGGCCCTGTCAATTTTCTTCCAGAAAGAACTAGCTTCAGTTCCTGAAGTTCAGACGTTTGTAAAAGGGGTACTGCATATACAGCCTCCTTTTGTGCCTCCAGTGGCACTTTGGGATCTCAATGTAGTTTTGGGGTTCCTAAAGTCACATTGGTTTGAACCACTTGAATCTGTGGAGTTAAAATATCTCACATGGAAAGTGGTCATGTTGTTGGCCCTGGCCTCGGCCAGGCGCGTGTCAGAATTGGCGGGCTTTATCCTGTAAAAGCCCTTATCTGATCTTCCATTCAGACAGGGCGGAATTGAGGACTCGTCCTCATTTTCTCCCTAAGGTGGTTTCAGTGTTTCATCTGAACCAACCTATTGTGGTACCTGCGGCTACTAGTGACTTGGAGGACTCCAAGTTGTTGGACGTAGTCAGGGCCTTGAAAATATATGTTTCCAGGACGGCTGGAGTCAGAAAATCTGACTCGCTGTTTATCCTGTATGCACCCAACAAGCTGGGTGCTCCTGCTTCTAAGCAGACTATTGCTCGTTGAATGTGTAATACAATTCAGCTTGCACATTCTATGGCAGGCCTGCCACAGCCAAAATCTGTAAAAGCCCATTCCACAAGGAAGGTTGGCTCATCTTGGGCGGCTGCCCGAGGGGTCTCGGCTTTACAACTTTGCCGAGCAGCTACTTGGTCAGGGGAAAACACGTTTGCTAAATTCTATGAATTTGATACCCTGGCTGAGGAGGACCTGGAGTTCTCTCATTCGGTGCTGCAGAGTCATCCGCACTCTCCCGCCCGTTTGGGAGCTTTGGTATAATCCCCATGGTCCTTACGGATTTCCCAGCATCCACTAGGACGTCAGAGAAAATAAGAATTTACTTACCGATAATTCTATTTCTCGTAGTCCGTAGTGGATGCTGGGCGCCCATCCCAAGTGCGGATTGTCTGCAATACTTGTACATAGTTATTGTTAACTAAATCGGGTTATTGTTGTGAGCCATCTATCCAGAGGCTCCTCTGTTATCATGCTGTTAACTGGGTTCAGATCACAAGTTGTACGGTGTGATCGGTGTGGCTGGTATGAGTCTTACCCGGGATTCATAAATCCTTCCTTATTGTGTACGCTCGTCCGGGCACAGTATCCTAACTGAGGCTTGGAGGAGGGTCATAGGGGGAGGAGCCAGTGCACACCAGGTAGTCCTAAAGCTTTACTTTTGTGCCCAGTCTCCTGCGGAGCCGCTATTCCCCATGGTCCTTACGGAGTGCCCAGCATCCACTACGGACTACGAGAAATAGAATTATCGGTAAGTAAATTCTTATTATATTTCTATTATACTGGAGGTATCACTATATATTTCTATTATACTGGAGGTATCACTATATATTTCTATTATACTGGAGGTATCACTATATATTTCTATTATACTGGAGGTATCACTATATATTTCTATTATACTAGAGGTATCACTATATATTTCTATTATACTGGAGGTATCACTATATATTTCTATTATACTGGAGGTATCACTATATATTTCTATTATACTGGAGGTATCACTATATACAGGCCCGGCGCTAGCCGCTCAGCAAGGGATGCAGTGTAGGTAGGCGCCGGGCAGGAGAGGCGCCTTCACTGCTCTGCATCCCAGCTGAAGCGCCGTCCTGTCCCCCCTGCTGCTGCTGCGCCTGCCCTGTCACACTGACAGGCAGCCGCAGCAGCGCCAGCAGCATGACTCCTTCTCCTCTGTCCCCTGTGACAGGGAGAGGAGTGTTTTCTGTCTGACGAAAGGGGGCGGAGCTACACGGACCAAGAGGCGGAGCTACACGGACAAAGGGGGCGGAGCTACATGGACCAGGCTAACAGACTGTGGAAGATCTGGCCAGCAAGATTGTGGTAAGGGTATGTAAAGAGTGTGAGAGAGAAAGTGTGTGTGTGTGTGTGTGTGTGTGTGTGTGTGTGTGTGTGTGTGTGTGTGTATATGTATGTGTGTTTGTTTGTATTTAAAAAGTGGACGCTGGCTGCCGTAATGTGTAAAAAGGGAGGCGCTGTCCGCCGTAATGTGCAAAAAGTGGACGCTGTCCGCCGTAATGTGTAAAAAGGGGTGCGCTGTCCGCCGTAATGTGTAAAAAGGGGACGCTGTCTGCCGTAATGTGTAAAAGGGGGACGCTGTCTGCCGTAATGTGTAAAAAGGGGGACGCTGTCTGCCGTAATGTGTAAAAAGCGGAATCTGTCGGCCGTAATGTGTAAAAGGGGCTCTACCTGGTGTAGTGGCGCTACTGTGCGGCATAGTTCGAATAATGGAGACTAATATAATATGTAATATGAATTGGTATTATTTTGTGGCCACACCCCTTCCCCGCGAAGCCACGCCCCTATATTTTTTGTGCGCCTATATTACATGCAGGTGTGTGTGGGGGGGGGTGCCGATTCCCTCTCTTGCACACAGCAGTAAAATGTCTAGTTACGGCACTGTCTGTGTGCAGGGCCGTAACTAGCGCTGCACAGAGTGAGTGTGGGCAGAGAGTTCACATCCATAGGCTTACACGGATCTCCTGCAGCTCAGGGGCCCAAGAGGCCATGGTAACCCCCCCGGCCCTACATGTAAAGTATGGGAGGGCGCAAATTTATATTTTGCAGGAGGGCGCCGAACACCCTAGCACCGGCCCTGACTATATATTTCTATTATACTGGAGGTATCACTATATATTTCTATTATACTGGAGGTATCACTATATATTTCTATTATACTGGAGGCATTACTATATATTGTTATTAAATTGGGGGCATTACTATATATTTCTATTATACTGGATGCATTACTATATATTGTTATTAAATTGGGGGCATTACTATATATTTCTATTATACTGGAGGTATCACTATATATTTCTATTATACTGGAGGCATTACTATATATTTTTTGCCTTGCCCCATCACAACACATGACCATCCCCTTTTTTCGTCACTCAGTACCCATAAGAAAATATTTCTACTTGCACTACTGCCCCCATTGATGGTAAAAGTATTCAGTCAGTCATAAACTATTGATTATATTAAATCATCGATAGTCGTTGGCCATCCCTAATTCTACAAAATGAGGCGTGTCTCCCAGGGTCTTCATCGTTGCACGCAGACTTCCTGGACCTGGTTAACCGGACCCGATGGTCAGTCTAAGTCATACTTGCCTACTCTCCTGGACTGTCCATGAGGATTCTGAATATCGGGTGGCCCTCCCAGGAAGAATGGGCAAGTCTACCGACTTCAGCTGCACCCCGGCCCTTGTTACCCACTTAGCGAGTAAAATGGGTGGTCCTGGTGACAGTGAGGCTGATTCAGCAATTTTTGAGACGGCCCCGCTGTGCGCATGCGCAGGTACCATCCTGCGCGAGCAGTTAATGCGATTCGATCGCATTAACTGTGAATGCCTCTGCCTCATTGATAGACAGAGGTGTTCGCGGTGGGTGGCCATGGGCATTTGAGGGGCGGTGCCGGGGAAACAGGGGTGTGTCGGTGTCGTTTGCAGTGTCATCATGCGCATCGGCTCCAATCAAAAAAATGGCTGCGGGACTCCTGCCATCGCAGCTAGTCTGCACCGGCAGGAGGCATCCACAGTTTCTGCGACCACATTATTATTGCGGTGCGATCGCAATTACAGCGTGATTGCAGTGGGTGTGCGGTGGGTAGCATGTTTTGCGGCCTAGCCCTGTGATGGGCGGCCCCCAGCATGCGATTGGAAGGATTGCAGATTCTGCTAAAAAGCTAAATCTGCAATCCTTACTGAATGAGGTCCAGTGACGCAAACCAGGCCCCTAGCGTATAATAATTTTACTCATATCCTTCGCACTAAGACATGGCTGACGTTAGCTTCTTATTGGGCTAGCTTCTTATTCAGAGCATGTGATATTACAACAATGAGCGAAGTTAAGTCACTAGGCTGATATATTTATAGACAGTAGGTGTGCAAGGGTTAAATAGCCTTGACCATCAAATATGTCGCTTGGAACCCACAGATGGTAACCATCAGTGACATGCGGTGGGGTGAGGCGGGTGAGGCAGAGCCTTTCCTGTCATATTAACATTTGTTCCAGAGTCTTGACTGTATAAAGTATATGAAAAATACAAAGAATATGTTTGAAATATCTTCTTTGCATTATTCTAATGATCTTTATAGTCAAATCTATGGAGTAAAAGGTCTATGGCAGGTGAGGCAGTGCCTCACCTGGGTAACTTCTCCGCACATTTTCTTGAGTTTATACTGCTGCACCTGTGTATAATGCCCAGATGTACCCTTGGCTCATATATTGCATGTAAATCTGGCTCTGGTGCTAGCCAGTGCCTCCTGAGGTATTTAGCTCACTGCACGTCCCTGGTAACCATAGCGATATGGCATGCCAAGCAGCCTTTACCTGTATTTTCATATTAGTGTTCTCTCAGCGCAGTAGACCATGGGGTTTATGTAATAGCTTCCGCTGTCACAGAAGCTGCAGGATGTCGGTGAGATTGCAGCTAAATTTAAAGCGGCAACCAGTTATAAGGCTGATTCAGAAATCGAGAAGCTAATATGTAAACCCCCATATGGGCTTATACTAGAGATGAGCGCCTGAAATTTTTCGGGTTTTGTGTTTTGGTTTTGGGTTCGGTTCCGCGGCCGTGTTTTGGGTTCGAACGCGTTTTGGCAAAACCTCACCGAATTTTTTTTGTCGGATTCGGGTGTGTTTTGGATTCGGGTGTTTTTTTAAAAAAACACTAAAAAACAGCTTAAATCATAGAATTTGGGGGTCATTTTGATCCCAAAGTATTATTAACCTCAAAAACCATAATTTACACTCATTTTCAGTCTATTCTGAATACCTCACACCTCACAATATTATTTTTAGTCCTAAAATTTGCACCGAGGTCGCTGTGTGAGTAAGATAAGCGACCCTAGTGGCCGACACAAACACCGGGCCCATCTAGGAGTGGCACTGCAGTGTCACGCAGGATGTCCCTTCCAAAAAACCCTCCCCAAACAGCACATGACGCAAAGAAAAAAAGAGGCGCAATGAGGTAGCTGTGTGAGTAAGATTAGCGACCCTAGTGGCAGACACAAACACCGGGCCCATCTAGGAGTGGCACTGCAGTGTCACGCAGGATGTCCCTTCCAAAAAACCCTCCCCAAACAGCACATGACGCAAAGAAAAAAAGAGGCGCAATGAGGTAGCTGACTGTGTGAGTAAGATTAGCGACCCTAGTGGCCGACACAAACACCGGGCCCATCTAGGAGTGGCACTGCAGTGTCACGCAGGATGTCCCTTCCAAAAAACCCTCCCCAATCAGCACATGATGCAAAGAAAAAGAAAAGAAAAAAGAGGTGCAAGATGGAATTGTCCTTGGGCCCTCCCACCCACCCTTATGTTGTATAAACAAAACAGGACATGCACACTTTAACCAACCCATCATTTCAGTGACAGGGTCTGCCACACGACTGTGACTGATATGACGGGTTGGTTTGGACCCCCCCCAAAAAAGAAGCAATTAATCTCTCCTTGCACAAACTGGCTCTACAGAGGCAAGATGTCCACCTCATCTTCACCCTCCGATATATCACCGTGTACATCCCCCTCCTCACAGATTATCAATTCGTCCCCACTGGAATCCACCATCTCAGCTCCCTGTGTACTTTGTGGAGGCAATTGCTGCTGGTCAATGTCTCCGCGGAGGAATTGATTATAATTCATTTTAATGAACATCATCTTCTCCACATTTTCTGGATGTAACCTCGTACGCCGATTGCTGACAAGGTGAGCGGCGGCACTAAACACTCTTTCGGAGTACACACTTGTGGGAGGGCAACTTAGGTAGAATAAAGCCAGTTTGTGCAAGGGCCTCCAAATTGCCTCTTTTTCCTGCCAGTATAAGTACGGACTGTGTGACGTGCCTACTTGGATGCGGTCACTCATATAATCCTCCACCATTCTATCAATGTTGAGAGAATCATATGCAGTGACAGTAGACGACATGTCCGTAATCGTTGTCAGGTCCTTCAGTCCGGACCAGATGTCAGCATCAGCAGTCGCTCCAGACTGCCCTGCATCACCGCCAGCGGGTGGGCTCGGAATTCTGAGCCTTTTCCTCGCACCCCCAGTTGCGGGAGAATGTGAAGGAGGAGATGTTGACAGGTCGCGTTCCGCTTGACTTGACAATTTTGTCACCAGCAGGTCTTTCAACCCCAGCAGACCTGTGTCTGCCGGAAAGAGAGATCCAAGGTAGGCTTTAAATCTAGGATCGAGCACGGTGGCCAAAATGTAGTGCTCTGATTTCAACAGATTGACCACCCGTGAATCCTTGTTAAGCGAATTAAGGGCTGCATCCACAAGTCCCACATGCCTAGCGGAATCGCTCCCTTTTAGCTCCTTCTTCAATGCCTCCAGCTTCTTCTGCAAAAGCCTGATGAGGGGAATGACCTGACTCAGGCTGGCAGTGTCTGAACTGACTTCACGTGTGGCAAGTTCAAAGGGCATCAGAACCTTGCACAACGTTGAAATCATTCTCCACTGCGCCTGAGACAGGTGCATTCCACCTACTATATCGTGCTCAATTGTATAGGCTTGAATGGCCTTTTGCTGCTCCTCCAACCTCTGAAGCATATAGAGGGTTGAATTCCACCTCGTTACCACTTCTTGCTTCAGATGATGGCAGGGCAGGTTCAGTAGTTTTTGGTGGTGCTCCAGTCTTCTGTACGTGGTGCCTGTACGCCGAAAGTGTCCCGCAATTCTTCTGGCCACCGACAGCATCTCTTGCACGCCCCTGTCGTTTTTTAAAAAATTCTGCACCACCAAATTCAAGGTATGTGCAAAACATGGGACGTGCTGGAATTTGCCCATATTTAATGCACACACAATATTGCTGGCGTTGTCCGATGCCACAAATCCACAGGAGAGTCCAATTGGGGTAAGCCATTCCGCGATGATCTTCCTCAGTTGCCGTAAGAGGTTTTCAGCTGTGTGCGTATTCTGGAAACCGGTGATACAAAGCGTAGCCTGCCTAGGAAAGAGTTGGCGTTTGCGAGATGCTGCTACTGGTGCCGCCGCTGCTGTTCTTGCGGCGGGAGTCCATACATCTACCCAGTGGGCTGTCACAGTCATATAGTCCTGACCCTGCCCTGCTCCACTTGTCCACATGTCCGTGGTTAAGTGGACATTGGGTACAGCTGCATTTTTTAGGACACTGGTGACTCTTTTTCTGAGGTCTGTGTACATTTTCGGTATCGCCTGCCTAGAGAAATGGAACCTAGATGGTATTTGGTACCGGGGACACAGTACCTCCAACAAGTCTCTAGTTGGCTCTGCAGTAATGATGGATACCGGAACCACGTTTCTCACCACCCAGGATGCCAAGGCCTCAGTTATCCGCTTTGCAGTAGGATGACTGCTGTGATATTTCATCTTCCTCGCAAAGGACTGTTGAACAGTCAATTGCTTACTGGAAGTAGTACAAGTGGGCTTACGACTTCCCCTCTGGGATGACCATCGACTCCCAGCGGCAACAACAGCAGCGCCAGCAGCAGTAGGCGTTACACGCAAGGATGCATCGGAGGAATCCCAGGCAGGAGAGGACTCGTCAGAATTGCCAGTGACATGGCCTGCAGGACTATTGGCATTCCTGGGGAAGGAGGAAATTGACACTGAGGGAGTTGGTGGGGTGGTTTGCGTGAGCTTGGTTACAAGAGGAAGGGATTTACTGGTCAGTGGACTGCTTCCGCTGTCACCCAAAGTTTTTGAACTTGTCACTGACTTTTCTCTATCGTCCTTGTGGATGCTGGGGTTCCTGAAAGGACCATGGGGAATAGCGGCTCCGCAGGAGACAGGGCACAAAAAGTAAAGCTTTAGGATCAGGTGGTGTGCACTGGCTCCTCCCCCTATGACCCTCCTCCAAGCCAGTTAGATTTTTGTGCCCGGCCGAGAAGGGTGCAATTCTAGGTGGCTCTCATAAAGAGCTGCTTAGAGAAGTTTAGCTTAGGTTTTTTATTTTACAGTGATTCCTGCTGGCAACAGGATCACTGCAACGAGGGACAGAGGGGAGAAGAAGTGAACTCACCTGCGTGCAGGATGGATTGGCTTCTTGGCTACTGGACATGAAGCTCCAGAGGGACGATCACAGGTACAGCCTGGATGGTCACCGGAGCCTCGCCGCCGGCCCCCTCGCAGATGCTGAAGCAAGAAGAGGTCCAGAATCGGCGGCTGAAGACTCCTGCAGTCTTCTAAAGGTAGCGCACAGCACTGCAGCTGTGCGCCATTTTCCTCTCAGCACACTTCACACGGCAGTCACTGAGGGTGCAGGGCGCTGGGGGGGGGCGCCCTGGGAGGCAAATGTAAACCTATATAAGGCTAAAAATACCTCACATATAGCCCCCAGAGGCTATATGGAGATATTTAACCCCTGCCTAAATACAATAAATAGCGGGAGACGAGCCCGCCGAAAAAGGGGCGGGGCCTATCTCCTCAGCACACAGCGCCATTTTCTCTCACAGAAAGGCTGGAGAGAAGGCTCCCAGGCTCTCCCCTGCACTGCACTACAGAAACAGGGTTTAAACAGAGAGGGGGGGCACTAAATTGGCGACATAAATATATTAAAGATGCTATAAGGGAGAAACACTTATATAAGGTTGTCCCTATGTAATTATAGCGTTTTTTTGGTGTGTGCTGGCAAACTCTCCCTCTGTCTCTCCAAAGGGCTAGTGGGGTCCTGTCCTCTGTCAGAGCATTCCCGGTGTGTGTGCTGTGTGTCGGTACGTGTGTGTCGACATGTATGAGGACGATGTTGGAGGAGGCGGAGCAATTGCCTATGATGGTGATGTCACTCTCTAGGGAGTCGACACCGGTATGGATGGCTTATTTAGGGAATTACGTGAGAATGTCAACACGCTGCAAGGTCGGTTGACGACATGAGACGGCCGACAAACAATTAGTACCGGTCCAGGCGTCTCAGAAACACCGTCAGGGGTTTTTAATAACGCCCATTTACCTCAGTCGGTCGACACAGACACAGACACCGACACTGAATCCAGTGTCGACGGTGAATAAACAAACGTATTCCTTATTAGGGCCACACGTTAAGGGCAATGAAGGAGGTGTTACATATTTCTGATACTACAAGTACCACAAAAAAGGGTATTATGTGGGAGTGAAAAAACTACCTGTAGTTTTTCCTGAATCAGATAAAATAAAATAAAGTGTGTGATGATGCGTGGGTGTACCCCGATAGCAAATATTGGCGTTATACCCTTTCCCGCCAGAAGTTAGGGCGCGTTGGGAATGAATAAGGCGCTCACACGCTTATCAAGTGGCGTTACCGTCGCCAGATACGGCTGCCCTCAAGGAGCCAGCTGATAGGCAGCTGGAAAAATATCCTAAAAAGTATATACACACATAAGGTGGTTATACTGCGACCAGCGATCGCCATCAGCCTGGAGATGCAGTGCTGGGTTGGCTTGGTCGGTTTCCCTGACTGAAAATATTTGATTGATATAGAGCATTTAATAGGATGCATTATATATTTATGTATGCGAGATGCACAGAGGGATATGTGCACTCTGGCATCAAAATAAGTGCGTGATCCATATCTCCCAGAAGATGTCATGGACACGACAGTGGTCAGGTGATACATATCCCATACGACACATGGAAGTATGGCCGTATAAAGGGAAAGAGTTATTTGGGGTCGGTCCAACGGACCTGGGGGTCTCGGCAACAGCTGGAAATCCAACCTTTTTACCCCAAGTTACATCTCAGCAGAAACAGACACCGTCTTTTCAGCCTCAATCCTTCCGTTCCCATGAGGGCAAGCGGGCAAAAGGCCAGTCATATCTGCCCAGACATAGAGGAAAGGGAAGTAGACTGCAGCAGACAGCTCCTTCCCAGGAAAGGAAGCCTTCCACCGCGTCTGCCAAGTCCCCAGCATGACGCTGGGGCCGTGTAAGCGGACTCAGGTTAGGTGGGGGTGTAGTCTCAAGAGTCTCAACGCGCAGTGGGATCACTCGCAAGTTGACCCCTGGATCGTACTAGTATTATCCCAGGGGTACAGATTGGAGAGTCGAGACATCTTTTCCTCGCAGGTTCCTGAAGTCTGCGTTACCAACGGCTCCCTCCAACAGGGAGGCAGTATTGGGAAAAAATTCACAAGCTGTATTTCCAGCAGGTGATAATCAAAGTACCCCTCCTACAACAAGGAAAAGGGTATTAGTCTTCCACACTATATGGTGGTACTGAAGCCAGACGGCTTGGTGAGACATAGTCTAAATCTGAAATCTTTGAACACTTACATAAAGGTTCAAATCAAGATGGAGTCACTCAGAGCAGTGATAGCGAACCGGAAAGAAGGGGACTATATGGTGTCCCTGGACATCAAGGATTACCTCCATGTCCAAATTTGCCCTTCTCAACAAGGGTACATCGGGTTCGTGATACAGAACTGTCAATATCAGTTTCAAAAGTTGCCGTTGAATTATCCACGGCACCCCGGGCCTTTACCAAGGTAATGGCCGAAAAGATGACTCTCTTCAAAGAAAAGGGCATCTTAATTATCCCTTACTTGGACGATATCCTGAAAGGGGCAAGTTCCAGAGAACAGTTGGAGGTCGGAAAAGAACTATCTAAAGTAGTTCTACGATAGCACGAGTGGATTCTAAATATTCCAAAAATCGCAGCTGTGTTTTCCGATGATACGTCTGCTGTTCCCAGGAATGATTCTGGGCATAGTCCAGAAAAAGGTATTTCTCCTGGAGGGGAAAGCCAGGGAGTTATCCGACCTAGTCAGAAACCTCCTAAAACCAGGCCAAGTATCAGTGCATTAATGCACAGGAGGCCTGGGAAAAATGGTGGCTTCTTACGAAGCGATTCCATTCGGCAGATCTCACGCAAAACATTTTCAGGGAGATTTGCTGGACGAATGGTCCGGATCGCATCTTCAGATGCATCAGCGGATAACCCTGTCTCCAAGGACAAGGGTATCTCTTCTGTGGTGGTTACAGGAGGCTCATCTACTGGAGGGCCGCAGATTCGGCATACAGGATTGGATCCTGGTGACCACGGACGCCAGTCTGAGAGGCTGGGGAGCAGTCACACAGGGAAGAAACTTCCAGGGAGTGTGGACGAGCCTGGAAAAGTCTCTTCACATAAACATTCTGGAACTAAGAGCAATCTACAATGCTCTAAACCAGGCGGAACCTCTGCTTCAAGGAAGACCGGTGTTGATCCAGTCGGACAACATCACGGCAGTCGCCCATGTAAACAGACAGGGCGGCACAAGAAGCAGGAGTGCAATGGCAGAAGCTGCCAGGATCCTTCGCTGGGCGGAGAATCACGTGATAGCATTGTCAGCAGTATTCATCCCGGACGTGGACAACTGGGAAGCAGACTTCCTCAGCAGACACGATCTTCACCCGGGAGAGTGGGGACTTCATTCAGAAGTTTTCCTCATGATAATAAACCGTTGGGAAAAACCAATGGTGGACATGATGGCGTCTCGCCTCAACAAAAAACTGGACAGGTATTGCGCCAGGTCAAGAGATCCGCAGGCAATAGCTGTGGATGCGCTGGTAACACCTTGGGTGTACCAGTCGGTATATGTGTTTCCTCCTCTGCCTCTCATACCAAAGGTATTGAGGATTATACGGCAAAGAGGAGTAAGAACGATACTAGTGGCTCCGGATTGGCCAAGAAGGACTTGGTACCCGGAACTTCAAGAGATGGTCACGGACGATCCGTGGCCTCTACCTCTGAGAAGGGACCTGCCTCAGCAGGGTCCTTGTCTTTTTCAAGACTTACCGCGGCTGCGTTTGACGGCATGGCGGTTGAACGCCAGATTCTAAAAGAAAAAGGCATTCCTGAAGAAGTCATTCCTACCTTGATTAAGGCAAGGAAAGAAGTCACCGAAAAGCATTATCACCGCATTTGGCGGAAATATGTGGCATGGTGCGAGGGTCGGAATGCTCCGACGGAGGAATTTCAACTGGGTCGTTTCCTACATTTCCTGCAATCAGGATTGTCTATGGGTCTCAAATTGGGATCTATTAAGGTTCAAATTTCGGCCCTGTCTATATTCTTCCAAAAAGAATTGGCCTCAGTTCCTGAGGTCCAGACTTTTGTCAAAGGAGTACTGCATATACAGCCTCCTGTGGTGCCTCCGGTGGCACCGTGGGATCTAAATGTAGTTTTAGATTTCCTCAAATCCCATTGGTTTGAACCACTTAAGAAGGTGGATTTGAAATATCTCACATGGAAAGTGACTATGTTACTGGCCCTGGCTTCGGCCAGGAGAGTATCAGAACTGGCGGCTTTATCTTATAAAAGTCCTTATTTAATTTTCCATTCAGATAGGGCAGAGCTGCGGACGCGTCCGCATTTTCTCCCGAAGGTGGTGTCAGCGTTTCACCTGAACCAGCCTATTGTAGTGCCTGCGGCTACAAACGACTTGGAAGACTCCAAGTTGTTGGACGTTGTCAGAGCTTAAAGATATACATTTCAAGGACGGCTGGAGTCAGAAAATCTGACTCGCTGTTTATACTGTATGCACCCAACAAGTTGGGTGCACCTGCTTCTAAGCAGTCGATTGCTCGTTGGATTTGTAACACGATTCAACTTGCACATTCTGTGGCAGGCCTACCACAGCCTAATTCTGTTAAGGCCCATTCCACAAGGAAGGTGGGCTCATCCTGGGCGGCTGCCCGAGGGGTCTCGGCATTACAACTCTGCCGAGCAGCTACGTGGTCAGGGGAGAACACGTTTGTAAAATTTTACAAATTTGATACTCTGGTTAAAGAGGACCTGGAGTTCTCTCATTCGGTGCTGCAGAGTCATCCGCACTCTCCCGCCCGTTTGGGAGCTTTGGTATAATCCCCATGGTCCTTTCAGGAACCCCAGCATCCACAAGGACGATAGAGAAAATTTACTTACCGATAATTCTATTTCTCGGAGTCCGTAGTGGATGCTGGGCGCCCATCCCAAGTGCGGATTATCTGCAATACTTGTACATAGTTATTGCTAACTAAATCGGGTTATTGTTGTTGTGAGCCATCTTTTCAGAGGCTCCGCTGTTATCATACTGTTAACTGGGTTCAGATCACAGGTTGTACAGTGTGATTGGTGTGGCTGGTATGAGTCTTACCCGGGATTCAAAATTCCTCCCTTATTGTGTACGCTCGTCCGGGCACAGTACCTAACTGGCTTGGAGGAGGGTCATAGGGGGAGGAGCCAGTGCACACCACCTGATCCTAAAGCTTTACTTTTTGTGCCCTGTCTCCTGCGGAGCCGCTATTCCCCATGGTCCTTTCAGGAACCCCAGCATCCACTACGGACTCCGAGAAATAGAATTATCGGTAAGTAAATTCTTATTATTATGAATGCGCTGCAGGTGACGTATAAGGGAGGATGTTCCGAGGTGGTTAACGTCCTTACCCCTACTTATTACAGCTTGACAAAGGGAACACACGGCTTGACACCTGTTGTCCGCATTTCTGGTGAAATACCTCCACACCGAAGAGCTGATTTTTTTGGTATTTTCACCTGGCATGTCAACGGCCATATTCCTCCCACGGACAACAGGTGTCTCCCCGGGTGCCTGACTTAAACAAACCACCTCACCATCAGAATCCTCCTGGTCAATTTCCTCCCCAGCGCCAGCAACACCCATATCCTCCTCATCCTGGTGTACTTCAACACTGACATCTTCAATCTGACTATCAGGAACTGGACTGCGGGTGCTCCTTCCAGCACTTGCAGGGGGCGTGCAAATGGTGGAAGGCGCATGCTCTTCACGTCCAGTGTTGGGAAGGTCAGGCATCGCAACCGACACAATTGGACTCTCCTTGTGGATTTGGGATTTCGAAGAATGCACAGTTCTTTGCTGTGCTGCTTTTGCCAGCTTGAGTCTTTTCATTTTTCTAGCGAGAGGCTGAGTGCTTCCATCCTCATGTGAAGCTGAACCACTAGCCATGAACATAGGCCAGGGCCTCAGCCGTTCCTTGCCACTCCGTGTGGTAAATGGCATATTGGCAAGTTTACGCTTCTCCTCCGACAATTTTATTTTAGGTTTTGGAGTCCTTTTTTTACTGATATTTGGTGTTTTGGATTTGACATGCTCTGTACTATGACATTGGGCATCGGCCTTGGCAGACGACGTTGCTGGCATTTCATCGTCTCGGCCATGACTAGTGGCAGCAGCTTCAGCACGAGGTGGAAGTGGATCTTGATCTTTCCCTAATTTTGGAACCTCAACATTTTTGTTCTCCATATTTTAATAGGCACAACTAAAAGGCACCTCAGGTAAACAATGGAGATGGATGGATTGGATACTAGTATACAATTATGGACGGGCTGCCGAGTGCCGACACAGAGGTAGCCACAGCCGTGAACTACCGCACTGTACTGTGTCTGCTGCTAATATATAGACTGGTTGATAAAGAGATAGTATACTCGTAACTAGTATGTATGTATAAAGAAAGAAAAAAAAACCACGGTTAGGTGGTATATACAATTATGGACGGGCTGCCGAGTGCCGACACAGAGGTAGCCACAGCCGTGAACTACCGCACTGTACTGTGTCTGCTGCTAATATAGACTGGTTGATAAAGAGATAGTATACTCGTAACTAGTATGTATGTATAAAGAAAGAAAAAAAAACCACGGTTAGGTGGTATATACAATTATGGACGGGCTGCCGAGTGCCGACACAGAGGTAGCCACAGCCGTGAACTACCGCACTGTACTGTGTCTGCTGCTAATATATAGACTGGTTGATAAAGAGATAGTATACTCGTAACTAGTATGTATGTATAAAGAAAGAAAAAAAAACCACGGTTAGGTGGTATATACAATTATGGACGGGCTGCCGAGTGCCGACACAGAGGTAGCCACAGCCGTGAACTACAGCACTGTACTGTGTCTGCTGCTAATATATAGACTGGTTGATAAAGAGATAGTATACTCGTAACTAGTATGTATGTATAAAGAAAGAAAAAAAAAACCACGGTTAGGTGGTATATACAATTATGGACGGGCTGCCGAGTGCCGACACAGAGGTAGCCACAGCCGTGAACTACCGCACTGTACTGTGTCTGCTGCTAATATATAGACTGGTTGATAAAGAGATAGTATACTCGTAACTAGTATGTATGTATAAAGAAAGAAAAAAAAACCACGGTTAGGTGGTATATACAATTATGGACGGGCTGCCGAGTGCCGACACAGAGGTAGCCACAGCCGTGAACTACCGCACTGTACTGTGTCTGCTGCTAATATATAGACTGGTTGATAAAGAGATAGTATACTCATAACTAGTATGTATGTATAAAGAAAGAAAAAAAAACCACGGTTAGGTGGTATATACAATTATGGACGGGCTGCCGAGTGCCGACACAGAGGTAGCCACAGCCGTGAACTACCGCACTGTACTGTGTCTGCTGCTAATATAGACTGGTTGATAAAGAGATAGTATACTCGTAACTAGTATGTATGTATAAAGAAAGAAAAAAAAACCACGGTTAGGTGGTATATACAATTATGGACGGGCTGCCGAGTGCCGACACAGAGGTAGCCACAGCCGTGAACTACCGCACTGTACTGTGTCTGCTGCTAATATATAGACTGGTTGATAAAGAGATAGTATACTCGTAACTAGTATGTATGTATAAAGAAAGAAAAAAAAACCACGGTTAGGTGGTATATACAATTATGGACGGGCTGCCGAGTGCCGACACAGAGGTAGCCACAGCCGTGAACTACCGCACTGTACTGTGTCTGCTGCTAATATATAGACTGGTTGATAAAGAGATAGTATACTCGTAACTAGTATGTATGTATAAAGAAAGAAAAAAAAACCACGGTTAGGTGGTATATACAATTATGGACGGGCTGCCGAGTGCCGACACAGAGGTAGCCACAGCCGTGAACTACCGCACTGTACTGTGTCTGCTGCTAATATATAGACTGGTTGATAAAGAGATAGTATACTCGTAACTAGTATGTATGTATAAAGAAAGAAAAAAAAACCACGGTTAGGTGGTATATACAATTATGGACGGGCTGCCGAGTGCCGACACAGAGGTAGCCACAGCCGTGAACTACCGCACTGTACTGTGTCTGCTGCTAATATAGACTGGTTGATAAAGAGATAGTATACTCGTAACTAGTATGTATGTATAAAGAAAGAAAAAAAAACCACGGTTAGGTGGTATATACAATTATGGACGGGCTGCCGAGTGCCGACACAGAGGTAGCCACAGCCGTGAACTACCGCACTGTACTGTGTCTGCTGCTAATATATAGACTGGTTGATAAAGAGATAGTATACTCGTAACTAGTATGTATGTATAAAGAAAGAAAAAAAAAACCACGGTTAGGTGGTATATACAATTATGGACGGGCTGCCGAGTGCCGACACAGAGGTAGCCACAGCCGTGAACTACCGCACTGTACTGTGTCTGCTGCTAATATAGACTGGTTGATAAAGAGATAGTATACTCGTAACTAGTATGTATGTATAAAGAAAGAAAAAAAAACCACGGTTAGGTGGTATATACAATTATGGACGGGCTGCCGAGTGCCGACACAGAGGTAGCCACAGCCGTGAACTACCGCACTGTACTGTGTCTGCTGCTAATATAGACTGGTTGATAAAGAGATAGTATACTCGTAACTAGTATGTATGTATAAAGAAAGAAAAAAAAACCACGGTTAGGTGGTATATACAATTATGGACGGGCTGCCGAGTGCCGACACAGAGGTAGCCACAGCCGTGAACTACCGCACTGTACTGTGTCTGCTGCTAATATATAGACTGGTTGATAAAGAGATAGTATACTCGTAACTAGTATGTATGTATAAAGAAAGAAAAAAAAACCACGGTTAGGTGGTATATACAATTATGGACGGGCTGCCGAGTGCCGACACAGAGGTAGCCACAGCCGTGAACTACCGCACTGTACTGTGTCTGCTGCTAATATAGACTGGTTGATAAAGAGATAGTATACTCGTAACTAGTATGTATGTATAAAGAAAGAAAAAAAAACCACGGTTAGGTTGTATATACAATTATGGACGGGCTGCCGAGTGCCGACACAGAGGTAGCCACAGCCGTGAACTACCGCACTGTACTGTGTCTGCTGCTAATATATAGACTGGTTGATAAAGAGATAGTATACTACTAATATTATATATACTGGTGGTCAGGTCACTGGTCACTAGTCACACTGGCAGTGGCACTCCTGCAGCAAAAGTGTGCACTGTTTAATTTTAATATAATATTATGTACTCCTGGCTCCTGCTATAACCTATAACTGGCACTGCAGTAGTGCTCCCCAGTCTCCCCCACAATTATAAGCTGTGTGAGCTGAGCAGTCAGACAGATATATAATATATATAGATGATGCAGCACACTGGCCTGAGCCTGAGCAGTGCACACAGATATGGTATGTGACTGAGTCACTGTGTGCTGTGTATCGCTTTTTTCAGGCAGAGAACGGATTATAAATAAAACTGGTGGTCACTGGTCACTATCAGCAAAACTCTGCACTGTACTGAGTACTCCTAATGCTCCCCAAAATTAGTAAATCAAGTGTCTCTCTAATCTATTCTAAACGGAGAGGACGCCAGCCACGTCCTCTCCCTATCAATCTCAATGCACGTGTGAAAATGGCGGCGACGCGCGGCTCCTTATATAGAATCCGAGTCTCGCGATAGAATCCGAGCCTCGCGAGAATCCGACAGCGTCATGATGACGTTCGGGCGCGCTCGGGTTAACCGAGCAAGGCGGGAAGATCCGAGTCGCTCGGACCCGTGAAAAAAAACATGAAGTTCTGGCGGGTTAGGATTCAGAGAAACCGAACCCGCTCATCTCTAGCTTATACACACTGCAAACTGCTGCTAACAATGCATCATTTATAGTGTATGGCCACCTTTATGCAGATGTAATGCAATAGATACTGGGGGCTATGAGCCTAATTCAGACCTGCTGGAAGCGGCGTACACAGGCTGAAGCCCAGAGAAGTGTGCGCACCTGCAGCAGCTGCACTGCACGTGTGCACATAGTGAGATGCAAAGGCATTTTACTTGTGTGATCGCCTCTGTCTGATTGACAGGCAGAGGTGGTCGCGGGGAGTATTGGCGGCGTTGCGTCTGCGTTTGGAGGGTGCGGTCCAGACAACGTAGATGATTTGCAGGGGCGGCCGCGGTGGCTTTGTGACATCACACGCAGCCGCTGCGACTCTGGTGTAGCTAGGCTGCGCAGTCAGACAACTACTCGGCAGGTGCGAAAGCATCAATCAGCATCACCGCCGTACGATGCTTTCGCATGTCTGCGGGGGGGGAGAGGACCGGGCATGCGGGGCAGACTTGCCCTGTGCTGGGCGTCGCCCTGCATGCCAAAGATTTTGATCGTAGATGTGCGTTTTTTTAGCACATCTACAATCAGGTCTGAATTCAGCCCTATGGTGGGTTAGGGGGGGTCATTTTGCAATGACGCCAAGGGGGGAATAGTATAAACACTGGGTGTAGACCTATATGATGGAATTGGTCGCTCCATCTTACTTTCCAAGCATAGGTCCCGGTTCAGGTTTAATCGCAATAGGCGATCCAACCGCAAAACTTACAAGAGCGTCCTGCACATGCGCCCGCATTTTCTGTGGATGTCCAGAAATTGGGCGGCAATACTGAGGGGGAGGAGGCGGGGAAACGAGGACGGTGTCATTCAAATGGGGGCGTGACGTGGGCGTGATCGCGGTGGCTACATCAGAAAGATGGTGGTGGGCCTCCTGCGGGCGCAGCTAAGCTGCACCACCAGGAGGCAACCCTACTTTCTGTGACCAAGCAGAAATTGCGATCGTATCCTCAAGGTAGGGCGGCGGTCAACATGCCGGTCGGCCTTGCCCTGCGATGGGCGTTCCCCAGCATGCGATCACAAGGATTGCACATTCTGCCACTTCGCAGAATTTGCAATCCTTACTAAATGAATCCCATAGTATACTAACAAATATTATTTCCTAATTGCATGCGTCTTTGTAAATGTGCCCTGTGTCTGCGCCCACTCCCGCGTTCATGACAAATGATTAGAGAAAAAGTACATCCTGAGCCGCCTCCTGGGGTCTGGCCTATGACCCCATACCAGACAGGTTGGAATGCTATTTAACATTTTTGCTCTAGTAATATTATTTATTGTGCAAATAATTACTATTTAAATGTTTTGGTCTTTTTTGTATGTGTAGCAGTCCGTGTGTTATTGATTGATATTAGGAAGCTCTCTAAGGGGGGCAATTCAATTGTTTTGTGGTCGTCCAAATATAATGGTCGCCCACTATTACAATTGAATCACCCCCTGAGAATGTGTGTGGTTTCAATTAGGTAAAATATAAAACGTAGGACTAGCTGGCATGCATTCACAGTACCTTGGTCAATATAAATGCACCATTGTTAGCAATAAACATCGGCAAAACATCGATGGCATGGAATATCATCTGACGAGCTAGTATGCATTAAACACATTAATAATCACCCCTCGGCATTATACAGTTAACCCTTTCCTCTCCCCGTTGGCTGGTGGGCATAACATTTACATACACAACTCATGGTTATCTCAGTATTTGGCACATTTATTTCCCCTTTAACTGGCATGCAGGATTTGCCTATCTGTATTTGAAAACCAGCATTGCGGCACTGAAGACATAATAATAATAATAATAATAATTTTATTTATATAGCGCTCTCTTTCTCCAACAGGTACTTTACAGACATCAAAAACAATGCACATAGGGGGGTCATTCCGAGTTGTTCGCTCGCTGCTATTTTTAGCAGAATGGCTAATAGGCTAAAATCCGGCAGTTCTGCGCATGCGTATGCACAGCAGGGCGCACGCGCTAAGCAATTTTACACAAAACTATGCAGGAAGTGGGTGTTTCTGGGCGGAAACTGGCCGTTTTCAGGGAGTGTGCTAAAAAACGCAGGCGTGCCAGGTAAAAATGCAGGAGTGGCTGGAGAAACGGAGGAGTGGCTGGCCGAACGCTGGGCGTGTTTGTGACGTCAAACCAGGAACTAAACGGAAGGAGGTGATCGCAACCTAGGAGTAGGTCTAGAGCTACTCAGAAACTGCAAGGAAATGCTTAATAGCAGAATTGCTAATCTTTCGTTAGCAATTCTGCTATGTTAAGATACACTCCCAGAGGGCGGCGGCTTTGTGTTTGCATTTCTGCTAAAAGTAGCCAACGAGCGAACAACTCAGAATGAGGGCCATAGGGGCTAATCCAGAGTTGATCGCAACAGCAAATTTGTTAGCAGTTGGGCAAAACCATGGACCTCATTCCGAGTTGTTCGCTCTGTATTTTTCTTCGCATCGCAGCGATTTTCCGCTTATTGCGCATGCGCAATGTTCGCACTGCGACTGCGCCAAGTAAATTTGCTATGCAGTTAGGTATTTTACTCACGGCTTTTTCATCGTTCTGGTGATCGTAATGTGATTGACAGGAAGTGGGTGTTTCTGGGCGGAAACTGGCCGTTTTATGGGTGTGCGTGAAAAAACGCTACCGTTTCTGGGAAAAACGCGGGAGTGGCTGGAGAAACGGAGGAGTGTCTGGGCGAACGCTGGGTGTGTTTGTGACGTCAAACCAGGAACGACAAGCACTGAACTGATCGCAGATGCCGAGTAAGTCTGGAGCTACTCAGAAACTGCTAAGAGAGATCTAATAATCGCAATATTGCGAATCCGTCGGTCGCAATTTTAAGAAGCTAAGATTCACTCCCAGTAGGATCAACTGTGAATTAGGCCCATAATACAGAGGATCTAAGTAATACAGCAATAGATAAGCCACGCACACATAAAAGAAAACCTAAAGCACACAGAAAGCATAATACATGATTGGTGAAGGCATTATGGGTAATAACTTCCAAGGGTTGTGTATTCCACCCTCACAAGGGGGGTCATTTCGACCTGATCGCACGCTAGATATTTTTTGCAGCGCTGTGATCAGGTCAAAGCTTGGCAAAACTGCGCATGCGTATGCACCGCAATGCGCAGGCGCGTCGTACGGGTACAAAGCGGATCATTGCTGGGTGATGGATTTAACGAAGAATCCATTCGCACTGTCGATCGCAAGAAGATTGACAGGAAGAAGGCGTTTATGGGTGTCAACTGACCATTTTCAGGGAGTGGTTGGAAAAACGCAGGCGTGTCCAGGCGTTTGCAGGGCGGGTGTCTGACATCAATTCCGGGACCGGACAGGCTGAAGTGATCGCAGCGTACAGACCTACTCAGAAACTGCACAAATATGTTTTATACCGCTCGGCTGCACATGCGATCGCACACTTGCACAGCTAAAATACACTCCCCCATAGGCGGCGACTATCTGATCACAGCACTGCAAAAAAAAGCTAAAGTGCGATCAGGTTGGAATGACCCCATTGGTACTAGGTGCGGCAGCCATCTTGGGCCCACAGCGTAAGATTACCCAGGGTGGAAAAGTCTACCCCTAGCAGAGAGGATACAAAATGGGGGAGTCCTACAATTCAGAGTAGGGTCCAACAAAACCACCAGGCCCAAGTATTTTTCATCACATCCACAAGTGTACTGCATGGTTACTCTCATGTACAATACTTTGGCATAGCGGGCATTGACATCTGCATTCCACATACTGGCACAGCGGCACGAATACCATGGACAACCACAATAGTCTCACTTCAGCATAGCAGACTAGCAGACATTTCTCCTCTGCATCATACTTGCCTACTTTTGAAATCTAGTTTCAGGGAGATTCCAAGGGGCAGCAAAATGCGCCACACATTCTGTTGAGGGTGTGTGTCATGCTCCACCCAAAGGGCGTGTTTAGGTCCACCTAAGGGCATATTTATTGCCACTTAGGGGTGTGTCCTGCAATGGCAGGTGAAAACTATAGTACTAATAGCAGCACTTACACAATGGTAGACTTTAGCGCTTCAGCATGACCCGCAGCTCCACGTATCACCCTCTTCTGTGAGCTGCTCCGGGACCCACCGCTCCACGTCTTCAGCAGCACTGCTGCCTGCTGTAAATACACCTCAGACAGCGCTGCAGCTGACAACAACTATGCATACGGACAATAGGGGTAGTTACGGCCCTGCACACAGCACCATAATATATTACATTATGCACAGCCCACATCCCTCATATTGCTCCCAGTATACACAGCACCATATCACATGACATTATACACAGCCTTCCCCATATTACACCCAGTACTACATTACATTACATTACCTTTTACACAGCCCCCCTCCTCTCGTTTTCCACCCAGTACCTATTACATTGCATTATGCACAGCATATACCCTCCCATATTACACCCAATAGCACATTGCATTACACTTTACATAGACACCCCCATATTATACCCAGTTGCACTTTACACTACATTATACACAGCCCCCTCCCCATATTACACCCAGTACCATATTATATTGCATTATGCACAGCATACACAGCTCCCCCATATTACACCCAATAGCACATTACATTTTACACAGCCCCCCCATTTCTCATATGTCCTAGAGGATGCTGGGGACTCCAAAAGGACCATGGGGTATAGACGGATCCGCAGGAGCTTGGGCACACTATAAAGACTTAAACTGGGTGTGAACTGGCTCCTCCCTCTATGCCCCTCCTCCAGACCTCAGTTAGACTTTGTGCCCAGGAGTGATGGGTCACACACTAGGGGAGCTCTCCTGAGTTTCTCTAAAAGACCTTATGTTAGGTTTTTTATTTTCAGGAAGACCTGGTGGCTACAGGCTCCCTGCATCGTGGTACTGAGGGGAGAGAAGTCAGATCTACTTCTTCTGAGTTAAAGGCTCTGCTTCTTAGGCTACTGGACACCATTAGCTCCAGAGGGTTCGATCACTTGGTTCGCCTAGCTGCTTGTTCCCGGAGCCGCGCCGTCAACCCCCTCACAGAAGCCAGAAGAAAAAAGTCGGGTGAGTATTAGAAGAACAGAAGACATCAGTAACGGAGGTAACAGCAGCGGTAGCGCTGCGCTCCATGCTCCCACACACCAACGTCTCTGGCAGGGTGCAGGGCGCTGGGGGGGAGCGCCCTGGGGGCATGTTGCTGAGGGTCTAGGAGCTGGCGGGGGGACATATTTAGGTGCCCGGGCACCGGGTATGTTCACCTCGCCAGTGTGCTGCAGGGGGGAGCAACAGCGGTAGCGCTGCGCTCCCTGCTCCCACACACACCATCGGCCTGCAGGGTGAGGGGGGGGGGAGCGCCCTGGGCAGTATATATATATTTGTTTATAATCTGTTGTTAACTGGCGGGGGGAAATACTTTGGTGCCCGCCCCACCAGTACGCCGCGGACGGGCGGGAGCCGCAGCGGTAGCGCTGCGCTCCCTGCTCCCGCACGCCATCGGCCTGCAGGGTGCAGGGCGCTGGGGGGGAGCGCCCTGGGCAGCATCTAGTAAATTATCCCGGGCGGGGGAACGTACCCGGATGCCGGGTGTCTTCGGCCGCCGGGGTACCGCAGCGTGCGCGCTGCGCTCCGTGGCTCCCACACACCAACGGCTTCCGTAAGTGCGGGGCGCCCTGGGCTGCGTATTAGACAAACAGGGGCTTACTCCCTATATGTATATAGGTTCCCCAGCTCATTTATATTTCTCTGACGTCCTAAGTGGATGCTGGGGACTCCGTCAGGACCATGGGGAATAGCGGCTCCGCAGGAGACAGGGCACAAAATTAAAAGTTTGACCACTAGGTGGTGTGCACTGGCTCCTCCCCCTATGACCCTCCTCCAAGCCTCAGTTAGGTTTTTGTGCCCGGCCGAGAAGGGTGCAATCTAGGTGGCTCTCCTAAAGAGCTGCTTAGAATAAAAGTTTGTTAGGTTTTTTATTTTCAGTGAGTCCTGCTGGCAACAGGCTCACTGCAACGCGGGACTAAGGGGAGAAGAAGCGAACTCACCTGCGTGCAGGATGGATTGGCTTCTTAGGCTACTGGACACTAGCTCCAGAGGGACGATCACTGGTACAGCCTGGATGGGTCACCGGAGCCGCGCCGCCGGCCCCCTTACAGATGCTGAAGAGAGAAGAGGTCCAGAAATCGGCGGCTGAAGACGTCCCAGTCTTCTTAAGGTAGCGCACAGCACTGCAGCTGTGCGCCATTGCTCTCAGCACACTTCACACCGCGGTCACTGAGGGTGCAGGGCGCTGGGGGGGGGGGCGCCCTGGGCAGCAATGTAATTACCTTTACTGGCTAAAAATACATCACATATAGCCCCTGGGCTATATGGATGTATTTAACCCCCGCCACGATTACAGAAAAAACCGGGAGAAGAGCCCGCCGTGAAGGGGGCGGGGCCTATCTCCTCAGCACACAGCGCCATTTTTCCCACACAGATCCGCTGGTGGGAAGGCTCCCAGGCTCTCCCCTGCACTGCACTACAGAAACAGGGTTAAAACAGAGAGGGGGGGGGCATATTTTGGCGATATTAATATATATTAAGCTGCTATAAGGGAAAACACTTACTATAAGGTTGTCCCTGTATAATTATAGCGCCTTGGTGTGTGCTGGCAAACTCTCCCTCTGTCTCCCCAAAGGGCTAGTGGGGTCCTGTCCTCTATCAGAGCATTCCCTGTGTGTGTGCTGTGTGTCGGTACGTGTGTGTCGACAGGTATGAGGACGATGTTAGTGGAGGCGGAGCAATTGCCTGTAATGGGATGTCACCCCCTAGGGAGTCGACACCGGAATGGATGGCTTTATTTATGGAATTACGTGATAGTGTCAACACGCTACAAGGTCGGTTGACGATATGAGACGGCCGGCAAACCAATTAGTACCTGTCCAGGCGTCTCAAACACCGTCAGGGGCTTTAAAACGCCCATTACCTCAGTCGGTCGACATAGACACAGACACGGACACTGACTCCAGTGTCGACGGTGAAGAAACAAACGTATTTTCCAGTAGGGCCACACGTTACATAATCAAGGCAATGAAGGAGGCGTTACATATTTCTGATACTACAAGTACCACAAAAATGGGTATTATGTGGGGTGTGAAAAAAAAAAAAAACTACCTGTAGTTTTTCCTGAATCAGATAAATTGATTGAAGTGTGTGATGAAGCATGGGTTACCCCCGATAGGAAGTTGCTAATTTCAAAGAAGTTATTGGCATTATACCCTTTCCCGCCAGAGGTTAGGGCGCGCTGAGAAACACCCCCTAGGGTAGATAAGGCGCTCACACGCTTATCAAAACAAGTGGCGTTACCGTCTCCTGATACGGCCGCCCTCAAAGATCCAGCTGATAGGAGGCTGGAAAATACTCTAAAAAGTATATACACACATACTGATGTTATACTGCGACCAGCAATCGCCCCAGCATGGATGTGCAGTGCTGGGGGGGTTTGGTCGGAATCTCTGACTGGAAATATTGATACCCTGAATAGCGACAATATTTTATTGACTATAGAGCATTTAAAGGATGCATTTTCTTTATATGCGAGATGCACAGAGGGATATTGGCACTCTGGCATCAAGGGTAAGTGCGCTGTCCATTTCTGCCAGAAGAAGTTTATGGACGCGACAGTGGTCAGGTGATGCGGATTCCAAGCGGCATATTGAAGTTTGCCGTATAAAGGGGAGGAATTATTTGGGGTCGGTCTATCGGACTTGGTGGCCACGGCAACAGCCGGAAAATCCACCTTTTTTACCTCAGGTCACCTCCCAACAGAAAAAGACACCGTCTTTTCAGCCTCAGTCCTTTCGTTCTCATAAGAACAAGCGGGCAAAAGGCCATTCATATCTGCCCGAGGCAAAGAAAAGGGTAAGAGACTGCAGCAAGCAGCTCCTTCCCAGGAGCAGAAGCCTTCCCCCGCTTCTGGAAAGTCCTCAGCATGTCGCTGGGGCCCTACAAGCGGACTCAGGTCCGGTGGGGGGGTCGTCTCAAGAATTTCAGCGCGCAGTGGGCTCACTCGCAAGTCGACCCCTGGATCCTGCAGGTAGTATCACAGGGGTACAGATTGGAATTCGAGACGTCTCTTCCTCACAGATTCCTGAAGTCTGCTTTACCAACATCTCCCTCCGACAGGGAGATGGTGTTGGAAGCTATTCACAAGCTGTATTCCCAGCAAGTAATAGTCAAGGTACCCCTACTACAACAAGGAAAGGGGTATTATTCCACGCTGTTTGTGGTACCGAAGCCGGACGGCTCGGTGAGACCTATTCTAAGTCTGAAATCTTTTGAACACTTACATACAAAGGTTCAAGTTCAAGATGAAATCACTCAGAGCAGTGATAGCGAATCTGGAAGAAGGGGACTTTATGGTGTCCTGGGACATCAAGGATGCTTACCTCCATGTCCCAATTTGCCCTTCACACCAAGGGTACCTCAGGTTCGTGGTACAAAACTGTCACTATCAGTTTCAGACGTTGCCGTTTGGATTGTCCACGGCACCCCGGGTCTTTACCAAGGTAAAGGCTGAAATGATGATTCTACTTCAAAGGAAAGGCGTATTAATTATCCCTTACTTGAACGTTCTCCTGATCCAGAGAACAGTTAGAGGTCGCAGTAGCGCTATACCAAGTAGTGCTACAACAGCACGGGTGGATTCTAAATATTCCAAAATCCCAGCTGATCCCGACAACACGTCTGCTGTTCCTAGGGATGATTCTGGACACAGTTCAGAAAAAGGTTTTTCTCCCGGAGGAGAAAGCCAGGGAGTTATCCGAGCTAGTCAGGAACCTCCTAAAACCAAGAAAAGTGTCAGTGCATCAATGCACAAGAGTCCTGGGTAAATGATGGCTTCTTACGAAGCGATTCCATTCGGCAGATTCCACGCAAGAACTTTTCAGTGGGATCTGCTGGACAAATCGTCCGGATCGCATCTTCAGATGCATCAGCGGATAGCCCCGTCTCCAAGGACAAGGGGGTCTCTTCTGTGGTGGTTGCAGAGTGCTCACCTTTTTGGAGGGCCGCAGATTCGGCATTCAGGACTGGGTCCTGGTGACCACGAATGCCAGCCTGAGAGGCTGGGGAGCAGTCACACAGGGAAGAAATTTCCAGGGAGTGTGGTCAAGCCTGGAGACTTCACTTCACATAAATATACTGGAGCTAAGGGCAATTTACAATGCTCTAAGCCTGGCAAGACCTCTGCTTCAGGGTCAGCCGGTGTTGATCCAGTAGGACAACACCACGGCAGTCGCCCACGTAAACAGACAGGGCGACACAAGAAGCAGGAGGGCAATGGCAGAAGCTGCAAGGATTTTTCGCTGGGCAGAAAATCATGTGATAGCACTGTCAGCAGTGTTCATTCCGGGAGTGGACAACTGGGAAGCAGACTTCCTCAGCAGACACGATCACCACCCGGGAGAGTGGGGACTTCACCCAGAAGTCTTCCACATGATTGTGAACCGTTGGGAAAAACCAAAGGTGGACATGATGGCGTCCCGCCTAAACAAAAAACTGGACAGGTATTGCGCCGGGTCAAGAGACCCTCAGGCAATAGCTGGGGACGCATTGGTAACACCATGGGTGTACCAGTCAATGTATGTGTTCCCCCCTCTGCCTCTCATACCCAAGGTACTGAGAATTATAAGGCGAAGGGGAGTAAGAACGATACTCGTGGCTCCGGATTGGCCAAGAAGGACTTGGTACCCGGAACTTCAAGAGATGCGCACGGAGGATCCGTGCACTCTACCTCTAGACTTACCGCGGCTGCGTTTGACGGCATGGCGGTTGAACGCCGGATCCTGAAGGAGAGGGCTCCGACGGAGGAATTTCAACTGGGTCGATTCCTACATTTCCTGCAAACAGGATTGTCTATGGGCCTCAAATTGGGGTCCATTAAGGTTCAAATTTCGGCCCTGTCGATTTTCTTCCAGAAAAAATTGGCTTCAGTTCCTGAAGTCCAAGCTTTTGTCAAAGGAGTACTACATATACAGCCCGGTTGTGCCTCCAGTGGCACCGTGGGATCTCAATGTAGTTTTGGGATTTCTCAAATCCCATTGGTTTGAGCCACTCAAATCGGTGGATTTGAAATATCTTACATGGAAAGTGACCATGCTACTGGCCCTGGCTTCGGCCAGGAGAGTGTAAGAATTGGCGGCTTTATCGTACAAAAGCCCATATCTGATTTTCCATTGGGACAGGGCAGAACTGCGGACGCGTCCTCAGTTTCTCCCTAAGGTGGTATCAGCGTTTCACCTGAACCAACCTATTGTGGTACCTGCGGCTACTAGGGACTTGGAGGACTCCAAGTTGCTAGATGTTGTCAGGGCCCTGAAAATATAGGTTTCCAGGACGGCTGGAGTCAGGAAAACTGACTTGCTGTTATCCTGTATGCACCCAACAAACTGGGTGCTCTTGCTTCTAAGCAGACGATTGCTCGTTGGATTTGTAGCACATTTCAACTTGCACATTCTGTGGCAGGCCTGCCACAGCCTAAATCTGTCAAGGCCCATTCCACAAGGAAGGTGGGCTCATCCTGGGCGGCTGCCCGAGGGGTCTCGGCATTACAACTCTGCCGAGCAGCTACGTGGTCGGGGGAGAACACGTTTGTAAAATTCTACAAATTTGATACCCTGGCTAAAGAGGACCTGGAGTTCTCTCATTCGGTGCTGCAGAGTCATCCGCACTCTCCCGCCCGTTTGGGAGCTTTGGTATAATCCCCATGGTCCTGACGGAGTCCCCAGCATCCACTAGGACGTCAGAGAAAATAAGATTTTACTTACCGATAAATCTATTTCTCGTAGTCCGTAGTGGATGCTGGGTGCCCATCCCAAGTGCGGATTGTCTGCAATACTTGTACATAGTTATTGTTACAAAAACATCGGGTTGTTATTGTTGTGAGCCGTCTGTTCAGAGGCTCCTACGTTTGTCATACTGTTAACTGGGTTCAGATCACAAGTTGTACGGTGTGATTGGTGTGGCTGGTATGATTCTTACCCGGGATTCAAAATCCTTCCTTATTGTGTACGCTCGTCCGGGCACAGTATCCTAACTGAGGCTTGGAGGAGGGTCATAGGGGGAGGAGCCAGTGCACACCACCTAGTGGTCAAACTTTTAATTTTGTGCCCTGTCTCCTGCGGAGCCGCTATTCCCCATGGTCCTGACGGAGTCCCCAGCATCCACTACGGACTACGAGAAATAGAATTATCGGTAAGTAAATTCTTATTATATATTTATTTATGGGAGGGGGCGGAGCTTAGCCCTCATACAGGAGTCAGCGCCATTTTTCTTCAGATCCCCACCAGGACTTGCTGGACAGTAAGAAGGAGGGGGGGCACAGTGTTTTAAAGCTATGTGGGGGTCATATAGCTTTATGGTTGATGATAATGGACGCGTAATCACTCTTATCTTACATAAATTCAATGTTTCCCTGTTTGTACCCACTATTGGTTAGTCGACATATGTCGGCAGGTGTGAGGGCTTTGTCACAAGCTGCTGTGGGGATAACTGTCGGCTTCGCTGACGCATGGTGGTGCTTGATTAAGTACTAGAAAATTGGTGTTTGTGTGCTTAAAACAGAAAACACGATATGGGAGATACAGTTGTTTGCGGATTCCCTGTCGGCATCGACGGTATTTCCTGGTTAACACAATTATCAGACTCTCGTTGCCTTGTACCTGTATTATATATATATATATATATATATATATATATATATATGTGTGTAATAGGATTATAGCACCATTTGTGAGGGAAAAAATCACCTAAAGAGTTTTTTAAGAAACACTTATATGTAAAAAACACTCCCTTATAAATAATAGGGTGACCCCTTGATGAAGTCAGACTGACGAAACGCGTTGGAATATCCTGTATGACCCTCCATCTTAAGTTAAGCTATTTTTAATAGTAACAATTACCTTTATTCCTTTTATGTCTTAAGTTTTTTATATACTTTTTTACATACCCAATTTTTTTAGTATATATACTGTTTTACCACATTTTATCATATATGTAGTTATATGTAAAAAAACAGTTTCTGCTCAAAACTAGTGTATTTATGTATTTTGTAAAATAAATTGTTTTAACTTTTTTACAAAAAAATACTTTTTTACCATGTCCTTTATAAATTGCATTTTAGTCCTCTAAATATTTTTTTATATAAACACCAGTCGGTCGCCAGAACCCCTACCTATCCATATTCATATGTTTATTTATATATATATATATATTGGTATATGTGGGGGCAGTGTTATCAGAATTGTATTTGTATCCTTCCCTCAGACCGATAGGGGTTCCGTGATTATTTTTTGCCCACTTCCTATTCATTGCTGTCGACATTTACTAAGTTTCTGTCGACCATAACGTTCCTGGTAGATCCACATCGGGGGCATGTCAGTACATGGTCATACACATTCACAACACAACACTAGGGACTTGACAGGTCTGGACAGTCCACTTGCGTATAGGTTATATCTATATGTGTATATATGTAGATATAGGTTAGATATGCATGGTTAGGATATATGTGTTTTATTGTGTATTACATGATGTATATCCATGAATGCTGAAATAATGGTATTCTTATCATGTGCTGGTCGCTCTGTTGAGTAAGCTCTAGATTGGCCGTGACGAGTTGGTTTCGATCCTCTCAAGGAGTCCGAATATTATTCTCTTCACAGCGCGGAGAGAAGATTATGACAGTCAACTCCTGGTCGACGCAGAGCTCAGTCGCAAAGGATCATACACCGGCAGCTAAGTGAAATTTTATTTCTATACTTTGACCTTATTTGCGCTGTATGCACTTGAGGGAGTGTTGTATTCGGGTAGGCATCTGTTAGAATTACCCTACCCAGAGTGGGTAGGCTTGCCTATGTCTACTCTACCTTATAACATTACAGCAGGTTGCCACGTGACAGCGGGAGAGGTGATCAGTAGAATGCGGAGGATGACTCCGGGAGATGCTGGAGGGAGGTAAACAACTGTTTGGTGTGGCCTCTGTTCAGTCAATCTCGGCGGATTCCACTGGTACGTCTAACTTCGTGAGTTAGCCTCCTTCACAACGGTTGGTGACGCATTCTTTTGTGGGATGCAGTCGTTTTAGCCGGTTCGATACCGTTCCTTTTTCCTTTTCGGTGCAGACAGTGGAAGGTGAGAAGGTAAGAGTTCTGCAGCCTTGTTAGGTTCGCAGTAGTGGATGTCGTTTTCTGTTTTCTCCATATCCACCACTTGTCGCTGAGTCTATCGGGCTGGTCCCCACACCGGGGGGCACTCGTCTACTATTTTTCAGTTGGTCCAGGAATAGACTAGGACCTGTGGGTTATTTATAGAATCCAAAGGGGAACATTCTGAGTTACGGTTGTTTCCCCTTACTGTTTTCTAATAGTTCTTGCCGTTCCACTCTGCAAGGGAAGATAGTACGCGATGCCATACAGAGGTGCGTCAGGATCAGGACATTGTCCGGTGGTCCCTGTATAAAGGTGCAAATCGTTGGTTCTCTCTGACTGATCTTCGACACAGGGATTGGCTGTTGTTTCCAACGACACTGATGTTGAAGGTGGTTCAGAGTAGATAATAACCGGTAAAAGTTTGGTGCTTTTCCATGTGAAAAGAGTTTTTTGGGGGGATTGTTAGTGTAGGCCACTAGTGGACCTGCCACTAAGAGAGCTTAGTGTGTGGCGCACTCTTTTGAAATGATTATTTTGTATTAAAAATATTTCAAACTTTTATTTCCATATGTAAAAGAATATTACAGGAAGGACAAGCATCCTATCCTATTTGATAGCCTGAAAAAAATGCAGAAAAATAAGTTTTTTTATATTTTGCTTTATTTTATATATCTAAAATATGAATATAAAATTCATATATTTTTTTGCCTATAAGGTAGGATCATCACACTGATGTTAATTATCTTTAGATTTTTTATTTTAGGCAAAAAAAGGGAAAGAAAAAAGGAATGTGATTAAATAAGCAATATGAAATATTAGTTAATTTATTCAGTGCTAATTAGGCTACTGGTAGGCTCTCTTGAGAGACTATATCATGTAAGTAATACCATACACTGAATGAACGATAGCCTATAATATTTTTGCAAGAAAAATGTCACTAGTACATGTACCAAGGAGTAAGGTTTTGGGAATAGATATAAGTAACATGAAAAGAGAGTACTATGAATTATATGGAAATTTTGTAACATATATGCACTCTTTACGTCAGTCTACTGTTCAAGACTGCAGTAATAGTGTTAATGTAATTTAATACAATTTTGTATCCACTATTCTGCAACAGTGTATATATGATAAACAATCCATACTGGAGACCAGATAATAGATACACTGTCTCAAGTATACTTGTCAGAAGAGACAGACATACCAAAAAACAAAGATTACTTATTGCTGACTGATATAGGTGTAAATGAATTAAAAATAATCTGATTTCAATAATGTATGAGTAAGATATGCATGTTCATGTCGCATTCTATTCTAATAATACATTTTTAATCTCTTTTCTTCAAAAGGAAAAAAGGAAAAAGGTTACCATTACCATTCTTCAATTAACTATGAACAATATATCCCTGGTATAAGAACTTAAACAAGATTGTGATTTAAGTGAAGTCTTTTTCTGGATCACAATTAGGCTAGTCGTCGGCACATGGACCAATTAATTCCCACTCAAAGTGGTAAAATACTTCATGTTGAATAGGCACTGTCAATTATAAGCAGTAAACTCATTATAGTTACGCTCTTAGGAAATCAATGTATTCCCCAGACACACCACAATTTGATGTCATTTGCTGAATATTCACATGTGAAAAGAGGTCTGAGGATCCAGGGTTGGATCGGTTTTACTGTGACACTTCTTCAAGGTGTTCCGTTACTTAACCGGTTGGCTGCGGCCGGAGAGGCCTTTTTTGGTGAGAGGCTTTATTGCCAGAGTGGTTTTCAAGAGACCAGTTGGGAATGTGGTCCGGGTCTCACCGGCACATGCACAGGAATATGATCCTAACGGCCAGGACATCGCTCCTGTGGGGTCTACTCGGTTCTCTCCTTCTAGAGGGATGAAGGTTCGGGTTCCGGGTGTAGATCCTGGTGTCCGTGCATACAGATCTCCGAGACGGGGGAGAAGTACTTGCAAGGGACGTGTTTCCAGGGGATAGGGTCGTGTTGGAAAGCTTGTCTGCTATAAACTTTCTTGAATTAAGACTTAGTTTCGACAAACGTATTCTTCGTGTTCTGCCCGAGTTAGTTCTGTTAGACGTCTTGTCAGCAGTGGCATAAGTGAACCACTATGGTGGAACAAGGAGCAATGCGGCAATGGCAGTAGAGGCACAGCTTTGCCGTTGGGTGGAGAATCTGGTAACCGCTATATTAATAGGCTTCGTTCCAGAGGTGAACGACGGAGAGATAGATTTCCTCTGCTGACGTGATCTCCATCCGGGGAAAATGCGGTCGTCATCGAGAAGTTTTCACAGACGTGACAAGTCTTTGAGGATGGTCGCAGTTGGATAGGTTGGCGTCTCGCCTCAAGGAGAGGCCTCAGGGATATTGTTCCAGGTCAGGGGACGCTTAAGCTATAGCAGGGGTCAACCTCGTGACAACGTGATTTTTAGTCGCGGTCCTCTTGGATCCATTCTAGCCAAAGAGGGTTTGCTATTCAGATTTTCATGATTTACTCATAAAAGCTTCCTGACTTTTTTTTCTCTACGTGAGGATCTGTGACAACAAGATCAGGGCATGTTTCAAGACTTACAGCGGTTGCAACTGACGTCGTGGCGGTGGAAGGCCATATCCTAAGCCAAAACGGGTGTTCCCAGTGAAGTCCTTTCCTCAATTCTTCAAGCTAAGAAAGAAGTAACGGCTAACCTTACCACTGTAGTGGGCGTACCTATGTGTTTTGGGTGTATACAGGAAGGCTTCTACGGACGTTTTTCAGCTAGGTCGTTCTTATCCTGACTTTACAAACCGGTGTGGATACAAGTTTAGAGTTGGGAGTGTGGCCTAATAATTTCTTTACGAAACTTTCTCTCTTAGAACGTGGTCATGCTCTAGGCTTTGACATCTGCAAAGTGGGTGTCAGAAGTGGTGGTTTTGTCTCACAAGGCCTTTGTTTGATCTTTCGTGTGGATAGAAAGGAATTGAGAATTCGGTTGGTAGTTCTGCCAAGAGTGGTTTCGGTGTTTCGCCGAATTTGACCTATTTTAATGCCGGTGGTTACTTAGGCATTAGCTGATTCAAATTCCCTAGATGTAGCCAGGGATTTGAATATTTAGGTCGCCATTTTGGTTCGGATTGAAGAATCAGGGGCTCTGTTGTCTGATAGGTTCCCAGTATGGTTTGGGTGACTGTGTTATACAGTCGTTTACACGTTGGTTCTGTGATGCTAGTTGGCATGTTCGGTCTACGGCTGGATTACCGTCACCGAGGTCAGTGGAGGCCCATTTTACTGGGAGGATGGGCTCCTCCTGGGCGGATGCCCGAGGAGTCTCGGCGGTTCAACTCTGCTGAGTGGATACTTGGTCGGGTTCAAATGCATTTGCTATGCTCTACAGGTTTGATACCCTGGTTGAGGGGGACCTTATGTTTGCTCAATCGGTGCTGCAGAGTCGTTCGCACTCTCACGCCCGTTCTGGAGATTTGGTATTAACCCCATGGTCCTTTTGGAGTCCCCAGCATCCTCTGGGACGTATGAGAAAATATGATTTTGTTACTTACCGTTAAATCCTTTTCTCTTAGTCCGTAGAGGATGCTGGGCACCCGTCCCAGTGCGTACTGTGTCTGCAGTTACTGTTTTCGGGTTACACCTTGGTGGTGTTTCTTCTCTGTCAGGCTGTTGCTGACGGGGTTCAGGCCATGGCATTTGGTGTCTTATTTTTGGTTGTGTTGACACACAGGTTGTGTTACATATTCTCTCAGCATGTGGTGGTGTCTTTTTCATGCCGTAGGCTGGTTTTCTCTTGAATGCCATGTTCTGCGGTATGTTCGTGGTGTGAGCTGGTATGACACTCACTGGGTTTATAAATTCTTTCCTCGAAATGTCTATCTCTCCTGGGCACAGTTTCTGAGGTCTGGAGGAGGGGCAAAGAGGGAGGAGCCAGTTCACACTCAGTTTAAGTCTTTATAGTGTGCCCAACCTCCTGCGGATCCGTCTATACCCCATGGTCCTTTTGGAGTTTCCAGCATCCTCTACGGACTAAGAAAAAAGGATTTACCGGTAAGTACCAAAATCCTATTATTATACTGCCTCCTCCATATTACACCCAGTAGCATATTACACAGACCCCCATATTACACTGCCTCCTCCATATTACACCCAGTAGCATATTACACAGCCCCCCCATATTACACTGCCTCCTCCATATTACACCCAGTAGCATATTACACAGCCCCCCCATATTACACTGCCTCCTCCATATTACACCCAGTAGCATATTACACAGACTACCATATTACACTGCCTCCTCCATATTACACCCAGTAGCATATTACACAGCCCCCCATATTACACTGCCTCCTCCATATTACACCCAGTAGCATATTACACAGCCCCCCATATTACACTGCCTCCTCCATATTACACCCAGTAGCATATTACACAGCCCCCCCATATTACACTGCCTCCTCCATATTACACCCAGTAGCATATTACACAGACTACCATATTACACTGCCTCCTCCATATTACACCCAGTAGCATATTACACAGCCCCCCATATTACACTGCCTCCTCCATATTACACCCAGTAGCACATTACACAGCCCCACCCCATATTACACTGCCTCCTCCATATTACACCCAGTAGCATATTACATAGCCCCCCATATTACACTGCCTTCTCCATATTACACCCAGTAGCATATTACACAGCCCCACCCCATATTACACTGCCTCCTCCATATTACACCCAGTAGCACATTACACAGAACCCCATATTACACCAAATAGCATATTACACAGCCTCACCCATATTACACCCAGTGCACATTACACTGCATATTACACAGCCCCCCATATTACACCCAGTGCACATTACACTTAGAGATGAGCGCCTGAAATTTTTCGGGTTTTGTGTTTTGGTTTTGGGTTCGGTTCCGCGGCCGTGTTTTGGGTTCGAACGCGTTTTGGCAAAACCTCACCGAATTTTTTTTGTCGGATTCGGGTGTGTTTTGGATTCGGGTGTTTTTTTCAAAAAACACTAAAAAACAGCTTAAATCATAGAATTTGGGGGTCATTTTGATCCCAAAGTATTATTAACCTCAAAAACCATAATTTACACTCATTTTCAGTCTATTCTGAATACCTCACACCTCACAATATTATTTTTAGTCCTAAAATTTGCACCGAGGTCGCTGTGTGAGTAAGATAAGCGACCCTAGTGGCCGACACAAACACCGGGCCCATCTAGGAGTGGCACTGCAGTGTCACGCAGGATGTCCCTTCCAAAAAACCCTCCCCAAACAGCACATGACGCAAAGAAAAAAAGAGGCGCAATGAGGTAGCTGTGTGAGTAAGATTAGCGACCCTAGTGGCCGACACAAACACCGGGCCCATCTAGGAGTGGCACTGCAGTGTCACGCAGGATGGCCCTTCCAAAAAACCCTCCCCAAACAGCACATGACGCAAAGAAAAAAAGAGGCGCAATGAGGTAGCTGTGTGAGTAAGATTAGCGACCCTAGTGGCCGACACAAACACCGGGCCCATCTAGGAGTGGCACTGCAGTGTCACGCAGGATGTCCCTTCCAAAAAACCCTCCCCAAACAGCACATGACGCAAAGAAAAAAAGAGGCGCAATGAGGTAGCTGTGTGAGTAAGATTAGCGACCCTAGTGGCCGACACAAACACCGGGCCCATCTAGGAGTGGCACTGCAGTGTCACGCAGGATGTCCCTTCCAAAAAACCCTCCCCAAACAGCACATGACGCAAAGAAAAAAAGAGGCGCAATGAGGTAGCTGACTGTGTGAGTAAGATTAGCGACCCTAGTGGCCGACACAAACACCGGGCCCATCTAGGAGTGGCACTGCAGTGTCACGCAGGATGTCCCTTCCAAAAAACCCTCCCCAATCAGCACATGATGCAAAGAAAAAGAAAAGAAAAAAGAGGTGCAAGATGGAATTGTCCTTGGGCCCTCCCACCCACCCTTATGTTGTATAAACAAAACAGGACATGCACACTTTAACCAACCCATCATTTCAGTGACAGGGTCTGCCACACGACTGTGACTGATATGACGGGTTGGTTTGGACCCCCCCCAAAAAAGAAGCAATTAATCTCTCCTTGCACAAACTGGCTCTACAGAGGCAAGATGTCCACCTCATCTTCACCCTCCGATATATCACCGTGTACATCCCCCTCCTCACAGATTATCAATTCGTCCCCAGTCCCCACTGGAATCCACCATCTCAGCTCCCTGTGTACTTTGTGGAGGCAATTGCTGCTGGTCAATGTCTCCGCGGAGGAATTGATTATAATTCATTTTAATGAACATCATCTTCTCCACATTTTCTGGATGTAACCTCGTACGCCGATTGCTGACAAGGTGAGCGGCGGCACTAAACACTCTTTCGGAGTACACACTTGTGGGAGGGCAACTTAGGTAGAATAAAGCCAGTTTGTGCAAGGGCCTCCAAATTGCCTCTTTTTCCTGCCAGTATAAGTACGGACTGTGTGACGTGCCTACTTGGATGCGGTCACTCATATAATCCTCCACCATTCTATCAATGTTGAGAGAATCATATGCAGTGACAGTAGACGACATGTCCGTAATCGTTGTCAGGTCCTTCAGTCCGGACCAGATGTCAGCATCAGCAGTCGCTCCAGACTGCCCTGCATCACCGCCAGCGGGTGGGCTCGGAATTCTGAGCCTTTTCCTCGCACCCCCAGTTGCGGGAGAATGTGAAGGAGGAGATGTTGACAGGTCGCGTTCCGCTTGACTTGACAATTTTGTCACCAGCAGGTCTTTCAACCCCAGCAGACTTGTGTCTGCCGGAAAGAGAGATCCAAGGTAGGCTTTAAATCTAGGATCGAGCACGGTGGCCAAAATGTAGTGCTCTGATTTCAACAGATTGACCACCCGTGAATCCTTGTTAAGCGAATTAAGGGCTCCATCCACAAGTCCCACATGCCTAGCGGAATCGCTCCGTGTTAGCTCCTCCTTCAATGTCTCCAGCTTCTTCTGCAAAAGCCTGATGAGGGGAATGACCTGACTCAGGCTGGCAGTGTCTGAACTGACTTCACGTGTGGCAAGTTCAAAGGGCATCAGAACCTTGCACAACGTTGAAATCATTCTCCACTGCGCTTGAGACAGGTGCATTCCACCTACTATATCGTGCTCAATTGTATAGGCTTGAATGGCCTTTTGCTGCTCCTCCAACCTCTGAAGCATATAGAGGGTTGAATTCCACCTCGTTACCACTTCTTGCTTCAGATGATGGCAGGGCAGGTTCAGTAGTTTTTGGTGGTGCTCCAGTCTTCTGTACGTGGTGCCTGTACGCCGAAAGTGTCCCGCAATTCTTCTGGCCACCGACAGCATCTCTTGCACGCCCCTGTCGTTTTTAAAAAAATTCTGCACCACCAAATTCAAGGTATGTGCAAAACATGGGACGTGCTGGAATTTGCCCATATTTAATGCACACACAATATTGCTGGCGTTGTCCGATGCCACAAATCCACAGGAGAGTCCAATTGGGGTAAGCCATTCCGCGATGATCTTCCTCAGTTGCCGTAAGAGGTTTTCAGCTGTGTGCGTATTCTGGAAAGCGGTGATACAAAGCGTAGCCTGCCTAGGAAAGAGTTGGCGTTTGCGAGATGCTGCTACTCGTGCCGCCGCTGCTGTTCTTGCGGCGGGAGTCCATACATCTACCCAGTGGGCTGTCACAGTCATATAGTCCTGACCCTGCCCTGCTCCACTTGTCCACATGTCCGTGGTTAAGTGGACATTGGGTACAACTGCATTTTTTAGGACACTGGTGAGTCTTTTTCTGACGTCCGTGTACATTCTCGGTATCGCCTGCCTAGAGAAGTGGAACCTAGATGGTATTTGGTAACGGGGGCACACTGCCTCAATAAATTGTCTAGTTCCCTGTGAACTAACGGCGGATACCGGACGCACGTCTAACACCAACATAGTTGTCAAGGCCTCAGTTATCCGCTTTGCAGTAGGATGACTGCTGTGATATTTCATCTTCCTCGCAAAGGACTGTTGAACAGTCAATTGCTTACTGGAAGTAGTACAAGTGGGCTTACGACTTCCCCTCTGGGATGACCATCGACTCCCAGCGGCAACAACAGCAGCGCCAGCAGCAGTAGGCGTTACACGCAAGGATGCATCGGAGGAATCCCAGGCAGGAGAGGACTCGTCAGAATTGCCAGTGACATGGCCTGCAGGACTATTGGCATTCCTGGGGAAGGAGGAAATTGACACTGAGGGAGTTGGTGGGGTGGTTTGCGTGAGCTTGGTTACAAGAGGAAGGGATTTACTGGTCAGTGGACTGCTTCCGCTGTCACCCAAAGTTTTTGAACTTGTCACTGACTTATTATGAATGCGCTGCAGGTGACGTATAAGGGAGGATGTTCCGAGGTGGTTAACGTCCTTACCCCTACTTATTACAGCTTGACAAAGGGAACACACGGCTTGACACCTGTTGTCCGCATTTCTGGTGAAATACCTCCACACCGAAGAGCTGATTTTTTTGGTATTTTCACCTGGCATGTCAACGGCCATATTCCTCCCACGGACAACAGGTGTCTCCCCGGGTGCCTGACTTAAACAAACCACCTCACCATCAGAATCCTCCTGGTCAATTTCCTCCCCAGCGCCAGCAACACCCATATCCTCCTCATCCTGGTGTACTTCAACACTGACATCTTCAATCTGACTATCAGGAACTGGACTGCGGGTGCTCCTTCCAGCACTTGCAGGGGGCGTGCAAATGGTGGAAGGCGCATGCTCTTCACGTCCAGTGTTGGGAAGGTCAGGCATCGCAACCGACACAATTGGACTCTCCTTGTGGATTTGGGATTTCGAAGAATGCACAGTTCTTTGCTGTGCTGCTTTTGCCAGCTTGAGTCTTTTCATTTTTCTAGCGAGAGGCTGAGTGCTTCCATCCTCATGTGAAGCTGAACCACTAGCCATGAACATAGGCCAGGGCCTCAGCCGTTCCTTGCCACTCCGTGTGGTAAATGGCATATTGGCAAGTTTACGCTTCTCCTCCGACAATTTTATTTTAGGTTTTGGAGTCCTTTTTTTTCTGATATTTGGTGTTTTGGATTTGACATGCTCTGTACTATGACATTGGGCATCGGCCTTGGCAGACGACGTTGCTGGCATTTCATCGTCTCGGCCATGACTAGTGGCAGCAGCTTCAGCACGAGGTGGAAGTGGATCTTGATCTTTCCCTAATTTTGGAACCTCAACATTTTTGTTCTCCATATTTTAATAGGCACAACTAAAAGGCACCTCAGGTAAACAATGGAGATGGATACTAGTATACAATTATGGACTGCCTGCCGACTGCAGACACAGAGGTAGCCACAGCCGTGAACTACCGTACTGTACTGTGTCTGCAGCTAATATAGACTGGTTGATAAAGAGAAGATGTCTATGTAACTATGTATGTATAAAGAAGACTGAAAAAAATCCACGGTTAGGTGGTATACAATTATGGACGGACTGCCTGCCGAGTGCAGACACAGAGGTAGCCACAGCCGTGAACTACCGTACTGTACTGTGTCTGCAGCTAATATAGACTGGTTGATAAAGAGAAGATGTCTATGTAACTATGTATGTATAAAGAAGAATGAAAAAAATCCACGGTTAGGTGGTATACAATTATGGACGGACTGCCTGCCGAGTGCAGACACAGAGGTAGCCACAGCCGTGAACTACCGTACTGTACTGTGTCTGCAGCTAATATAGACTGGTTGATAAAGAGAAGATGTCTATGTAACTATGTATGTATAAAGAAGAATGAAAAAAAACCACGGTTAGGTGGTATACAATTATGGACGGACTGCCTGCCGAGTGCAGACACAGAGGTAGCCACAGCCGTGAACTACCGTACTGTACTGTGTCTGCAGCTAATATAGACTGGTTGATAAAGAGAAGATGTCTATGTAACTATGTATGTATAAAGAAGAATGAAAAAAATCCACGGTTAGGTGGTATTACAATTATGGACGGACTGCCTGCCGAGTGCAGAGACACAGAGGTAGCCACAGCCGTGAACTACCGTACTGTGTCTGCTGCGACTGGATGATAAATGATATAAAAAATATATATATATCACTACTGCAGCCGGACAGTTATATATTATATATTATATAATGACGGACCTGCTGGACACTGTCTGTCAGCAGAATGAGTTTTATTTTTATTGAATAAAAAAAAAAAAAACACACAAGTGAAGTCACACGACGAGTGTTTAACTTTTTCAGGCAATCACAATATAAGTATACTACTAACTATACTGGTGGTCAGTGTGGTCAGGTCACTGGTCAGTCACACTGGCAGTGGCACTCCTGCAGCAAAAGTGTGCACTGTTTAATTTTAATATAATATGTACTCCTGGCTCCTGCTATAACCTATAACTGGCACTGCAGTAGTGCTCCCCAGTCTCCCCCACAATTATAAGCTGTGTGAGCTGAGCAGTCAGACAGATATATAATATATATAGATGATGCAGCACACTGGCCTGAGCCTGAGCAGTGCACACAGATATGGTATGTGACTGACTGAGTCACTGTGTGTATCGCTTTTTTCAGGCAGAGAACGGATATATTAAATAAACTGCACTGTGTGTCTGGTGGTCACTCACTATATAATATATTATGTACTCCTGGCTCCTGCTATAACCTATAACTGGCACTGCAGTAGTGCTCCCCAGTCTCCCCCACAATTATAAGCTGTGTGAGCTGAGCAGTCAGACAGATATATATAATATTATATATAGATAATAGATGATGCAGCACACTGGCCTGAGCCTGAGCAGTGCACACAGATATGGTATGTGACTGACTGAGTCACTGTGTGTATCGCTTTTTTCAGGCAGAGAACGGATATATTAAATAAACTGCACTGTGTGTCTGGTGGTCACTCACTATATAATATATTATGTACTCCTGGCTCCTGCTATAACCTATAACTGGCACTGCAGTAGTGCTCCCCAGTCTCCCCCACAATTATAAGCTGTGTGAGCTGAGCAGTCAGACAGATATATATAATATTATATATATAGATAATAGATGATGCAGCACACTGGCCTGAGCCTGAGCAGTGCACACAGATATGGTATGTGACTGACTGAGTCACTGTGTGTATCGCTTTTTTCAGGCAGAGAACGGATATATTAAATAAACTGCACTGTGTGTCTGGTGGTCACTCACTATATAATATATTATGTACTCCTGGCTCCTGCTATAACCTATAACTGGCACTGCAGTAGTGCTCCCCAGTCTCCCCCACAATTATAAGCTGTGTGAGCTGAGCAGTCAGACAGATATATATAATATTATATATAGATAATAGATGATGCAGCACACTGGCCTGAGCCTGAGCAGTGCACACAGATATGGTATGTGACTGAGTCACTGTGTGCTGTGTATCGCTTTTTTCAGGCAGAGAACGGATTATAAAGTAAACTGCACTGTCCTCACTAGTAAACTCTCTCCACTCAGTCTCTACACTTCTACAGTAACAGTACTCCTCCTAGTCAGCTCCAGTAAATCTCTCTCAGTCTCTTATAATCTAAATGGAGAGGACGCCAGCCACGTCCTCTCCCTATCAATCTCAATGCACGTGTGAAAATGGCGGCGACGCGCGGCTCCTTATATAGAATCCGAGTCTCGCGATAGAATCCGAGCCTCGCGAGAATCCGACAGCGTCATGATGACGTTCGGGCGCGCTCGGGTTAACCGAGCAAGGCGGGAAGATCCGAGTCTGCTCGGACCCGTGAAAAAAACCATGAAGTTCTGGCGGGTTCGGATTCAGAGAAACCGAACCCGCTCATCTCTAATTACACTGCATATTACACAGCCCCCCATATTACACCCAACAGTACACTGCATATTACACAGCCCCCCATATTACACCCAGCAGTACACTGCATATTACACAGCCCCCCTCCCCATATTACACCCAGTAGCACAGCACACTACATATTACACCTCCCCTTACCCCATATAACCCCCCCAGTATATACAGCACCCACCTGGTTTGTTGCTCCCTCCTGTAAAGAGCAGGGAGCCGGCCCTGCGACAGTATGCAGCCCAGGGAAGCCACTTCCAGGAGCAGCAGGAGCAGGAAGACGAGCTGATACACACAGCCCACTGTGAGTGTGGTGGGCGGGGCCAGCCAGAGTGAAGAAGCATAGCCCTGGCTGCCAGGTGATGGGCTTCACTGTACGGGTGGCTGCTCTGCACATTATTCCCACGCCTCCCAGGTCTCAGAAAGTCTGAAGCCACCTCTACTCTCAACCCAGCTGTGGCCCACTGTAAGTGACTGTTCCAGTGTAAGTCCCGCCCCCCACATTTCCGGACTCGCGCATGCGCAGTCCGGATTTGCAAGGAGAAACTGTTAAAACCCGGGAGGGCTGGCAATGTTTGCGGGGCAGCGGGAGGGTCAGTTCAAAATCGTGAGCCTCCCGCTGAATGCGGGAGGGTAGGCAAGCCTGCTCTGCACTCACATATCAGAATACACATAGGGGGAGCTCAGCCCCTGATCATACATCACACTGGGGTAAATTGAAGTTAGGGGTGTCTATCCCCTCTTTTTCGTTAACATGGGACCAGCAGCCAAAGGGGAACCTAACCCCCACACTTAGATAATACATAACTTAGATAACTTAGATAATACAAAGGGGTGCCTACCCTCTAACATTTACTGTGCCCCGTCTAGGCAGTGGGCAGCAACACCCAAGGAGAGCGCACCCCCTAGAAACTTTTCCACAGTGGGGAGAGACGGGGAAAAGGGCAGATGGGTATCGGGGAGCCCAATCCCTAGTTACTATTTTGTCCCCAATATGCAGAGTGTTTGCAGCAGAAGGACGATAGGAGGGGGTTTGGGGCACCAATATCTCACCCCTTTCTGCAGTTTCTCCTGGGACTCTGACACGCCAGCTCCTTGGTGGTGAGTGCTCCTCCACAGCAGCAGAGGCAGCAGCCATGTAGCACTTCTCCTCCCTAGGGGTCTGATCCAAGCTTGGACTGGCCCACAGGGGTACAGGGGACACCACCGATGGGCCCCACTGCCCGGGGGACCACCTCCTACTCTAAGGATCAGGTTCTAGACTGTGCACTTGAATTGTACATTATACATATGTTACCTTATACTGGACTATGGTGTATTTTCTACAGTGCATTGCTGTTATTAATCTGTTATTAATCTGGTACATTGTCGTGCATGCAGCAGCTGAATTTACTGTATATATTTATGAAGGGGCCCAGATGTTGCACTCTCTAATGGTTAGTCAAACCAATGAGGTGGCAGGCCACACCCCCTCAGCAGACTGGCCACACCCCTAAACATGGGATCCTACCACTGCATTCCCCCGGTGGGCCCTACATGCCCCAGTCCAACACTGGTCTGAACCACCATCCAGCAACAACCTCCTCCCCACAGGCATACCCTCCAACTGTACCTTTTTAATAGGTACAGTACCTTTTTTTTATGGTCTGTACCTATTTTTGGCTCTCCAAACTTCCATTGAAAGTATAGGAAAAGGGATGTGACCACGCCCCTTTTACCCGTGGTCACGCCCCCTTTTCTAATTTGTACCGATTTTTGTGTGTAAAATGTTGGAGGGTATGCACAGGGAAGGGGAGGGAGAGTGCCCACTCCTGGCAGCACAGCAACACTTCTCCCCAGAGGGGAGAGAGAGCCACGCCTTGCAGCCGGATCTCCATTTTAAGGGCCCTGGCAGCCCTCAGGACCTTCTTTCTGCCTGGCCCATTTACAGGTCACTGGGTCCCAGCAACAACCCGTCCCCAGGTCCCTCTGCACTGCAACCCAGGGGATCCAATCAGCTAGGGGCCATACTTTCCCAGACTTTTTATGTTGCTGGGTAAGAGGTGACACCCCAGAGAATTGGCAGCAAAATCCCTGTCAGACAAGCTGACAGGGTCACATAAAGTTCAGGCAGGGCTTCCATTTTGTCCCTATAGGAGTGTATAGGAGGGGTGCTGCATAGGGATTTTTGAGGAATGGGAGCAGTTTACAAAAAAAAAAATTGGGATCTGCGTTCTACTGTTACAGGGCATTACAAGTTGTTTCTTTATCATCACTGGCGGGAAACCATGTGGTTCTCCCCCATCGATGGTAAAAGTATTCAATCAGTCATAAACTATTGAGTATATTAAATCATCGATAGTCAATGGCCATCCCTAGTTCTACAAAATGAGGCATGTCTCCCAGGGTCTTCATCGTTGCACGCAGACTTCCTGGACCCGGTTAACCGGACCCGATGTTCAGTCTAAGTCATACTTGCCTACTCTCCTGGACTGTCCGGGAGGCTTCTGAATATCGGGTGGCCCTCCCAGGAAGAATGGGCAAGTCTACCGACTTCAGCTGCACCCCGGCTCTTGTTACCCACTTAGCGAGTAAAATGGGTGGTCCTGGTGACAGTAGGGCTGATTCAGCAATTTTTGAGATGGCCTCGCTGTGCGCACACGCAGGTCCCGTCCTGCGCGAGCAGTTAATGCGATTCGATCGCATTAACTGTGAATGCCTCTGCCTCATTGATAGACAGAGGTGTTCGCGGTGGGCGGCCATGGGCATTTGAGGGGCGGTGCCGGGGAAACAGGGGTGTGTCGGTGTTGTTTGCAGTGTCGTCACACGCATCGGCTCCAATCAAAAAAATGGCTGCGGGACTCCTGCCATCGCAGCTAGGCTGTGCTGACAGGAGGCATCCACAGTTTCTGCAAACACATTATTATTGCGGTGCGATTGCAATTACAGCGTGATTGCAGTGGTGGGCGGTGGGTAGCATGTTTTGCGGCCTAGCCCTGAGATGGGCGGCCCCCAGCATGCGATTAAAAGGATTGCAAATTCTGCTAAAAAGCAACATCTGCAATCCTTACTGAATGACGGTGACGCAAACCAGGCCCACAGCGTATAATAATTTTACTCATATCCTTCACACTAAGACGTGGCTGACGTTAACTTCTTATTGGGCTAGCTTCTTATTCAGAGCATGTGATATTACAACAATGAGCGAAGTTAGGTCACAAGGCTGACATATATATAGACAGTAGGTAGGCAAGGGTTAAATAGCCTTGACCATCAAATATGTCGCTTGGAACCCACAGATGGTAACCATCAGTGACATGCGGTGGGGTGAGGCGGGTGAGGCAGAGCCTTTCCTGTCATATTAACATTTGTTCCAGAGTCTTGACTGTATAAAGTATATGAACAATACAAAGAATATGTTTGAAATATCTTCTTTGCATTATTCTAATGATCTTTATAGTCAAATCTATGGAGTAAAAGGTCTATGGCAGGTGAGGCAGTGCCTCACCTGGGTAACTTCTCCGCACATTTTCTTGAGTTTATACTGCTGCACCTGTGTATAATGCCCAGATGTACCCTTGGCTCATATATTGCATGTAAATCTGGCTCTGGTGCTAGCCAGTGCCTCCTGAGGTATTAAGCTCACTGCACGTCCCTGGTAACCATAGCGATACGACATGCCAAGCAGCCTTTACCTGTATTTTCATATTAGTGTTCTCTCAGCGCAGTAGACCATGGGGTTTATATAATAGCTTCCGCTGTCACAGAAGCTGCAGGATGTCGGTGAGATTGCAGCTAAATTTAAAGCGGCAACCAGTTATAAGGCTGATTCAGAAATCGAGAAGCTATTACGTAACCCCCCGTATGGGCTTATACACACTGCAAACTGCTGCTAATAATGCATCATTTATAGTGTATGGCCACCTTTATGCAGATGTAATGCAATAGATACTGGGGGCTATGAGCCTAATTCAGACCTGCTGGTAGCGGCGTACGCAGGCTGAAGCCCAGAGAAGTGTGCGCACGTGCAGCAGCTGCACTGCACGTGCGCACACAGTGAGATGCAAAGGCATTTTACTTGTGCGATCGCCTCTGTCTGATTGACAGGCAGAGTTGGTCGCAGGGAGTGTTGGCGGCGTTGCGGCAGCGTTTAGAGGGTGCGGTCCAGACAACGCAGGCGTGTTCGGATGATTTGCGGGGCGGGCCGCGGTGGCTTTGTGACATCACACGCAGCCGCTGCGACTCTGGTGTAGCTAGGCTGCGCAGTCAGACAACTACTCGGCAGGTGCGAAAGCATCAATCAGCATCACCGCCGTATGATGCTTTCGCATGTCTGCGGGGGTAAGAGGACCGGGCATGCGGGGCAGACTTGCCCTGTGCTGGGCGTCCCCCTGCATGCCAAAGATTTTGATCGTAGATGTGCGGTTTTTTTTAGCACATCTACAATCAGGTCTGAATTCAGCCCTGTGATGGGTTAGGGGGGGGTCATTTTGCAATGACGCCAAGGGGGGAACAGTATAAACACTGGGTGTAGACCTATATGATGGAATTGGTTGCTCCATCTCACTTTCCAAGCATAGGGCCCGGTTCAGGTTTAATCGCAATAGGCGATCCAACCACAAAACTTACTAGAGCGTCCTGCACATGCGCCCGCATTTTCTGTGGATGCCCAGAAATTGGGCGGCAACACTGAGGGGGCGGAGGCGGGGAAACGAGGACGGTGTCATTCAAATGGAGGCGTGACGTGGGCGTGATCGCGGTGGCTACATCAGAAAGATGGTGGTGGGTCTCCTGCGGGTGCAGCTAAGCTGCACCGGCAGGAGGCAACCCTACTTTCTGTGACCAAGCAGAAATTGCGATCGCATCGTCAAGGTAGGGCGGCGGTCAACATGCCGGTCGGCCTTGCCCTGCGATGGGCGTTCCCCAGCATGCGATCACAAGGATTGCACATTCTGCCACTTCGCAGAATTTGCAATCCTTACTAAATTAATCCCATAGTATACTAACAAATATTATTTCCTAATCGCATGCGTCTTTGTAAATGTGCCCTGTTCCTGCGCCCACTCCCGCGTTCATGACAAATGATTAGAGAAAAAGTACATCCTGAGCCGCCTCCTGGGGTCTGGCCTATGACCCCATACCAGACAGGTTGGAATGTTATTTAACATTTTTGCTCTAGTAATATTATTTATTGTGCAAATAATTACTATTTAAATATTTTGGTCTTTTTTGTATTTGTAGCAGTCAGTGTGTTATTGATTGATATTAGGAAGCTCTCTAAGGGGGGAAATTCAATTGTTTTGTGGTCGCCCAAATATAATGGTCGCCTACTGGTACAATTGAATCGCCCCCCTGAGAATGTGCATGGTTAATAAGGTAAAATCTATTCTCCAAATCAGGTTGCCACTTGTCAAAATACTCTTTCGGTCAGGATTAGGGAATTGGGCATTTGCAGGGCTGTAACTACGTGTGTGCCAGGTCTGCCTGGCACACAGCGCAGTTACCCTGAGGGCGCAACGGCCAGCGGCTTGTAATGAGTCAAACTGACTCATTACATGCCGCCTCTGCTGTGTGCGCCACGCTGGGGAGGAGAGCAGCAGCGCTGGAGGCAGCGGAGAAGGAGGAGGGAGGGGGACTGGATCCGCAGTAGCGCTAATTGGTAGTAGCGCTGCTGCAGCTGTCCCTTTTCCTTCCGTATTGGCTGCCCGGCGCTGCTGTGAATGCTGGAATGCGGTTCCTTCATCCCAGCATTCACAGCGGCGGCGGGCAGCCAATACGGAAGGAGAGGGGGCTGCTGCAGCGCCGCTACTACCAATGACATAGCGCTGCTGCGGCTCCAGTCCCCCTCCCTACTCCTTCTTCTCCGCTGCCTGCACCGAGGGAGCTGGCAGCACGAGGAGCCTGACAGCCAGCGGGGAGAGATGGTAAGTATCTCTCTCTCTCTCTCTCTCTCTCTCTGTCTCTCCCCCTCTCTCTTTCTCTATCTATTCTGTCAGCCGTAATGTGTAAAAAGGGGGACTGGCTGCCGTAATGTGTAAAAAGGGGGACGCTGTCTGCCGTAATGTGTAAAAAAGGGAATACTGTCTGCCGTATTGTGTAAAAAGGGGGACGCTGTCTGCTGTAATGTGTAAAAGGGGGACGTTGTCTGCCGTAATGTGTAAAAAGGGGGACTGTCTGCCGTAATGTGTAAAAAGGGGGACGCTGTCTGCCGTATTGTGTAAAAAGGGGAACGCTGTCTGCCGTAATGTGTAAAAAGGGGACGCTGTTTGCCGTAATGTGTAAAAAGGGGGACTGTCTGCCGTAATGTGTAAAAAGGGGGACGCTGTCTGCCATAATGTGTAATAAACCTCCTAATGGCTGATGTGTGCCTCCATTCTAACAGTAAACCATACTATACCCTTATACTAAGAATAAAGACACGGAGACTTGAATTTGGCAGAAAATTGTTAGCTATTTATTGTAACCCTAAACACTAGAAAAACCTGTAAAAGAAAATATTAAATTAGCACATAATATTAACCGAATATGGTGGCAGAAAAAAGAACGGCTAAAAACCCACTGAAGATAACCTCAAAGACATTAAAACTAAAACAATCCTAATCTACCTCAAAAACCATACATAGATATCCAACTCAGACCTCCAAGCTGACTACCCACCCTGATGGGTGATGACGCTGCCACCTGTCGGGTGATCTAGTGGCCTTAAAAGTCAATAGAGGTGAGTGCACCTAAACCACACCAACACCGTAAAAACTGTGACTAACAAGCCAAACTAGAACCTGCCGTTCTTTTCCGCCAAACAAATAGCCAACGAGAAAACCACTACTAACAACCTAAAGCCACCAAAAACTCAGTGCCTAATCAAACCAAAAATGGGGTGGGAGGGCGGGAAGGCAAACTAAAAGAGACACCTAATGCCCTATGCATCCCCTATATATACTGATCCCTCCCCAACCTATAATTGGCTGTAACCTGTCATGCCATTTTGGTCCACACCCATCACAGGAGGTTTAACTCTCTCCATTCTCATGCCTGTCATTCGGTTCTCCAAAGGGGACGCTGTCTGCTGTAATGTGTAAAAAGAAGAACGCTGTCTGACGTAATGTGTAAAAAGGAACGCTGTCTGCCGTAATGTGTAAAAAGGGGGACGCTGTCTGCCGTAATGTGTAAAAGGGATGCTGGCTGCCGTAACGTGTAAAAAAGGGGACGCTGTCTACCGTAATGTGTAAAAAGGGCGACGTGTTACGCACACCGGTGCTAACAGGAGTATACCGGTGTATGAACAGAGAGGGAAGCGAAGCAAACGAACTCTCAGACAGTATAACATAACATACACAGGAGGTGAGGGAATAACTAATAAACACAAAGTGAACGGAGAAGCCCAAAGGCTCAGGAATTGGGTGTCTCCCTAGTGTCAGGAATGCTCAGATGGAATAGAGCGGACAAAGAAGCGAGGTGTAGTGATTTAACATGTGGAGCACCCGAAATGATGTTGCTAAGAGCAACAGAGAAAACCCCAAAGGGTTACCAACGGGTGTGGAAATAAACTCCTTGGTCAGAGATAGAAATATAGACACAAGGAGAGTATCCACAATCCTAACCCCCACTTGCAGGGCACAGGTTCAGCTTACTGCCACTAAACTGACACCTGGACGCTCTGCACAGTGAGGGAGGATTAAGCAAGCAGGTCTGAGAGTACAGCCGTAAACCTGCTGGGTTCACAGAATAGCAAAAGAACCCCAGCAGGTCAAACAACTGACTCCAGTCTTACTGCTAGGTCCGGATTGGCAGAATGAAGTACCGAATCCCAAGGCCTATTCGCAGTAAGCAACAAGTAAATACAAAGTCACACAGTACTAGCTAACTCTCTGGAACTGACTAACAAACAAAGATTCAGCAGCATTTGCCTAGCCTGAGAGGATGGTTTATATAGCAGGTGCTGTCCACGCCCCACTCAGACCTCACAGACTGTGAGCACAAAACCAGCGCCGGATTCCCTGCCGTGCACAGAGCCTGTAACCACTACACAGTAAAAACCCGGACCGGAGTATCAGCTGCGCTCAGGTTACTTCGCTAACACTTGCCTCCCGGTTGCCATGGCGACGTGGCAGCACAGAGCAGGAGATCCTAAGGGTAGCCCCCCTCTGACGAGGGGTCAAAGAACCCCTACCACCGGGTTTATCGGGGAACTGCGAGAAGAAAGAGTGTATCAGTCTGGGGGCATGAAGATCACAACTGCGCACCCACGACCGCTCCTCCGGGCCATACCCCTTCCAGTGCACCAAAAATGACAGCCGACCCCGAACCATCTTGGAGTCAAGAACCCTTTCAACCACAAACTCCCTCTGACCCCGTATCAGAAGAGGAGAAGGTCTTCCACTGGAAGAAGGATTACTAACCGCTAATTTTAAAAGGGAACAATTAAATGTTTTATTGATATCCAATGAACGGGGCAGATCTAACTGAAATGCCACCAGATTGATAACCCTGGTGATCTTGTAAGGGCCGATGAACCGGGGGCCTAACTTATGAGATGGCTGTCTCAACTTCAAATTCTTGGTGGACAACCGGACGAAGTCTCCTAATTTGAAGCTGCAGGGTCTTCTCCGCTTATCAAAAACCCTTTTGGTCACTAATGACACAGACACAAGGGCTTTCTTCACTTTACTCCAAATACCCCTAAGGGCCGAAACCACAGAGGAACCACCAGGCGTGGAATCCAGGGGGTCAAAAGAATTGGCCTTAGGATGATGCCCATACACACAAAGGAAGGGAGAGATCCCTGTAGCAGAGTGAGCCGCGTTGTTATAGGCAAACTCCGCCATGGACAGATGAGCAACCCAGTCAGTCTGACACTTGGAGACATAACACCTGAGGAACTGCTCCAAGGACTGGTTCACCCTCTCAGTCTGCCCATTAGACTGTGGATGGTAGCCTGACAACAAGCTCACAGAAATCTGGAGATCAGAACAAAATGCCCTCCAGAATTTGGCCACAAACTGGGATCCACAGTCAGAGACCACATCAAGTGGCAACCCGTGGAGGCGCACAACATGCTGCATAAATAACTCAGACAGGCATCTGGCCGATGGCAACCCAACCAGGGGAACGAAATGCGCCATCTTCGAAAACCTGTCAACGACCACCCAAATGGCTGTCATCCCCGAGGATTTGGGCAAGTCCACCACAAAATCCATGGAAATGTGGGTCCATGGCTTAGATGGAATAGAGAGTGGATGTAATGGGCTGACAGGAACCCCTCTAGGAGTTTTATTTCGGGCACAAATGTCACATGCCCGAACCCACTGATCCACATCCCTAGCCACCGAGGGCCACCACACCGCCCTAGACAGCAACTCCCGAGTTCTGGCAATACCCGGATGCCCTGCCGACCTCTTGGCATGGAATTCCAGGAACACTCGCTGTCTTAACCTAGGAGGCACAAACAAGAGACCTACCGGAAGGTCTGGAGGAGCCTGCTCCTGTGCTCTAAGGACTAATGACAAGAGGTCCTGGGTAATGCCCACTTTAATACATGATGGGGACACAATGGGCAATGGCTCCTCGGTGGTCTCTTGGACTGGAGCAAAACTCCGCGAGAGCGCATCAGCCTTGATGTTTTTTGACCCAGGGCGATATGTTATCAAAAAATTAAAGCGAGCAAAAAACAAAGCCCATCGTGCCTGCCTGGCATTGAGCCGCTTCGCTGACTCTAAATATGCCAGATTCTTATGGTCGGTGAGAATTGAGACCACAAACTGATATAGCTAAATATTTATCTTATTTAAAACCCTTTAAGAGGCCTAAGAACACTGTACGCTATTGACGTATGGAGTACCGTAAGGGTACGCACGTTGCGTAGCAATCGCTTAGCCGAGGTCGAGACGCTCAAGCGTCACGTTCGCTCACGGCCAAGAGATCACAGGCAGGCACGCTATTGGCTGCTGACTAACGTAATGGTTCGCTATAGCGTAGCGGACGCTCGGGACCACGAGGAGATCACCAGCTGCGCAGATGCTCACAATGTTAAACCTTTATATCTAAACCATAAACAATGTAATATGCAGTAAAACCTTAGTGTAGAGATAGGGTGTAGATGCAACACAGTGTAACCTTATTAACTTAAAAGCTGTTTGAGCGTCACCGACGCTCTGAGAATACTTAACACTATAATAAATACACAACTACCGGGCTAAGGGTCTAACGCCTTATATGAATGTTATACTTGCAAAAAGAATAATACAGTACAAGTCATACACTACAATATAACATAGACTAACTAACCAGGTAACTACACAGGAAATACAATACAATACTATTACGTTTAAGAGAATACGAGAGAAAGAGGAGAAGAGAGAGAGAGAGAGAGATATGGCTCAGAACAACAAGAAAGACAATATGATTGCGGAGAAAACTTACGCACAAAGGGGAACGATCGCATGCGCCTCTGGACATCCAGCTCCCGATTATCAGCAATGAGAACCGTTGAAGAGTGAGCTGGATGTGATCGGCTTGTCTATTTATGCCCCACACACAATACAATTCAATGGTCCCTACAATCTCATTGTTCATTGGACACAGGAATTCCTCCTCGCATTATAACAAAAGGTCATAGGTTGATTCATACAGGTGGGCTGTAACAATTTCCAACTGCTCAGGTGGGTGGGAAACTAGGTTTCCCACCGCATGGATAAGTAAGTGCAAATAATAGTAAATGGACATAAACTTCTTATGTCCATAACTATTCGCACGAGCGATTAATCTGTTTCAAACCAACACCGGAATATTGCTAATTAAATACTCTTCCGATGGATACTAAACACCACTGTATTACTCCTGTCTGACCCTTCGTATCAAACAAAGAGGGATTTCTCTGTCCACGAACATGCTACATTAACTAAACTTTCAGAATCTATCAAAGGGACCATAATCTACAAAATACATTATATGGTGAAAATATGTAACGATTGAGTCGCACGCTACGAACACATAAACTCTACCGTAAATGCACATACCGTGCGCCTGCGGGTGCCCGCAACAGCGAGTATGCGCACGCACGGGAGAGCGCACGCATGCGCAGCGCGGACCTGTATGAGGTGCAAATATGGCAGTGTGCATCGTGATATTTTTCTGACTTTGACAGTCCACCCTTTGGCAGTCAACAATAACTGCCACTTCCTAAAACATTTCAAAATGAGAAAAATATATGTCAGGGGTTAATACATTTACATGGTTGGGTAGGGGAGGAGAGGAGAAGGTAGGAAAAGGGTATGACCTAGTGAGATAGCAGAAGCATGTGTGTATGAATCCGTGTTTGGGGGTCATGTATCATCGTGCCGTACGTGTTTTAAATCAAGCTTCGAGGTATTGCGAAGTATACATTGGAATTCCTTCTTATCCCGTGGTACGGGTCTGTGGATGGGCTGTCAAACTTTACCGAGCTCTCTTCGGCTGTGGTTGTAGCAAAATGGGGGAGCACATTTTAGTTGATGATACATGAATGGGGGAATATGTGATTGCTGATATCTGTGCCTGTATTCCCTATCGACTATGTGTGTAATTACCTGGAGGTTGTAGAGATGAAGAAAAGACATAATTACGGTAAATGCAGTGGTATTCTATGTCAGGTTAATGAACATTTGTCGGTTGAAGTCTTGTTCGGTGTCTGTTGAATGCAGTCTTCTTTGTGCTTTTGCCAAAAGGCGTGTGGGCAAAAAGCTTTGTCAATGTCCATAGACTTACAAAAGTGTTGGGCTAGCGTAATTTTAAAATTTCTAGGGAAACTGGGGGTCTATGGCATAGTTCATCAAATATCTGTGTATAAGGTTGTCAAAACTTCTTCTTTAATCCATCAGTTGTCTGTATACAGGATCATCAAATTCCTCGTCAAAAAGTGGGTCTTTTTACCTTGGAAAAAAACGGAAAAACAGGTGAAAGAAACGGACCGTAGAAATCGCATTTTCATCACATCATTGTTTCTACAGTTGGGTCATAAATCAAATCCATTGGAATTACAATTTCCTCACTCCTTAAACTCATTACCCTAGTACTACGTTTGCACTTCATTAAAGCCTGACCGCATCTAAATATCAAGCCAATCGTTATGACAACACCTAAGATACATAGAAGAAACTTCCCAACATCCATTATGACTCCTTGAGCCCATTCTCCTAAACCAGAGAACCAATTTCGCGGGTTCAACCATGACACCCAACTAGTCAGCTCATTACCTACAGCAGCAAGAGTGAGATTGTGTCTCCTGCGAAATTCCCACTTCAGTTGGAGAATATCGTCTATCTTTTGGTCTATGACCTCGACCGGGTCCTCGGTTCTATTCGTTATATATGTGCAGCATTTCACGCCGTACTGCGTTGCCAGTGTGACACAATATCCACCTGTCACTGCCGTGAGATAATTGAGAACCATTCTATGCTGAACCAGTTCTGTTTTATAAGCCTGAAGCTCTCTTCCAGTATACCTAAAAGTGTCATCATACATTTCTGTGATATTGTCTAACAAATTTGCGAGCGCAGATATGTATTTATAATTCAACACTCCTCTGGCGGTGCGAGTGATGTCTAACGCGATTAGAAACTGAATCCCGGTGGATTCATGGATCATGTCAGAGGCCGAATGCTCTGTTCTTTCTATCAGGTGCCGTTTAACTACGTGCTCGTAATGAGTATGAGTATAAGGAGCTTGGGCAACACGGTGAATATCTTTCATTTTGGCATGTGATACAGTCATTACTTCAGGCAGTACTTTTCCAATATAACACAATCCTTCAGAGTTTGGGGCAAGCCACTTATACGCCTTCCTCCCGCATATGAAGTATGCATCATCGGGGAGAACATATGGGACGGAGTAGGACATAACCATATTACACATCTTCCATGTGAAATCTCCTAACCCTAATTCTCCCATCTGTTTAGTACACGTATCAGCTTGTACGATATGTGCACAGTATCCTGGTGATACCTCTCCAACTCTCGTAATCCTACTTCCTAGGGTATACCTATATCGGAAAGATTTTCCTCTACTGGCTATGTGGCGTATAAGCTCTGTATCTGTCGGCATTCTATCTGCTCTATATGAAAAGGTCATGGTTTGGTTACTCCATGACACTTCCCAATTTCCCGGCTTTCGGGGATTGGAAATGTTAAAACATATTAGGGATCTATCCACATGATATTGGTGGAGCTTCAAACTAGGAGGACTGGAGATATTAAACCTCCTGTCCACCGGCCTCCCACCACTTAGCTCAAGTACCTCCCCTATCGTTAAAGGAAATGGTACTAATCCTGATTTGCTATGACCTTGAGGTACTTGAGAGCATACCCAACAATCTGTTTGATTTAACACACTACCCACTAAGGAGTGATAGTCACTCAAGGGGTGCCGGTCCATGTGGATATTAAAACTGGATTGGCATTTCTTGATGCACCCATCCTAAACTACATTGTCACAGAGCCTACAGATACAGTTTTCTTCAGCTAACAATCCTTCACAATTCCTTCTATGGTCAATGCTATCGGATCGTTTTCTGATACTCGCCTTTGCTTGTTGATTATGTTGTTCTCGGAAAACCACGCCTCCATCTCTGTCATCAGAACCCATTCCAGAACCTCTCTCGACCTCCATGGTACTCTCGCCGGAACAGACTGCTCTGGTCAACATCATGGTCAACAGGAAAATCCGGATCACAGTCTCTTGAGGCAAGTCCATCTTAGGAGGAAACGAAGAAGAATGAGAAGGGGGAAAAAAATAATTTGAGGGAGAGGGGATGGGAAGTGGAGAAAAACAATAAAAGGGAACAGGGAATCGACAACTGCTTTTGATCTTGTGATTCTCAATGCTCAGGTGCCGCCTCAGTCCTCCTGGAACAGACACTCCAGTGATACAACTTCCTCTACCGTCTGTTCCTTATCACGGGACCTCTCTGGATCAGCAACCTTCTTACAATGGGACGAATGAACCCAAGTCTCTCTCTCGGCAACTTTCAATGCTGTAGTGCTAGTCAATAAGACTTGGTATGGTCCTTCCCATCTGTCAATAAGGCAACCTGAGCGTAGAAAATTCCGTATCATTACATAATCCCCAGGTTCAATGTCATGACAATTACTATCTGGTAAATCAGGAATCACCAACTTCAAATTATCATTTTGATTCCTTAGCTGTTTACTCATGTTAATCAAGTACTTTACAGTCACTTCATTGTTACACTTCAAATCATCCTGAGGGTTAATCATAACATGCGGTTGTCGACCAAACAAGATTTCAAAGGGAGACAGATTAAGAGGGGACCTGGGAGTGGTTCTGATGCTGTACAGTACAATGGGTAAAGCTTCTGGCCATGTCAATCCTGTCTCTGCCATAACTTTGCTCAGTTTATTTTTAATAGTGCTGTTCACTCTTTCCACCTTCGCACTCGCCTGTGGACGGTATGGAGTGTGCAGCTTGCTATCAATTCCCATCAACTTACACATTCCTTGAAAGACATCACCTGTAAAATGGGTACCCCTATCACTTTCAATTATTCTAGGGATACCATATCTACATACAAATTCCTGCACAATTTTCTTAGCAGTAAACATAGCGGTATTTGTGGCCGCAGGAAATGCTTCGACCCAATTTGAGAACACATCTATACAAACAAGTACATATTTCAAATTTCGACAAGGGGGTAATTGAATAAAGTCAATCTGTATTACCTGAAAAGGACCGCCTGTAGGTAGGATATGAGATGGTTCTGTTGGTATTGCCTTTCCGATATTCTTTCTCAAGCATGTAAGGCATGACATTGCTCTCTTACTTGCATGAGATGAAAATCCTGGGGCGCACCAATATGCTCTTACCAACTTGCACATTCCTTCCTTGCCCAGATGAGTCAGCCCGTGAGCTGCCTCAGCTAAACATGGAAGATATGCTCTGGGGGCCACCGGTTTACCTTGTCCATCCGTCCAGAGTCCTGAGGACTCCTGGCCATATCCCTTCGCCTTCCAGACTGCCTTTTCCTGTGTGGAACACAAATTTTGCATTTCACACAACTTCTGTGTGTTGATGGTATTAAATACCATCAGTTGTGTGGTGTCTGTCTGTCTGGGGGTACCAGCTGCTAACTTAGCTGCTTCGTCTGCTCGGCTGTTACCAAGTGATACTGGGTCCTGGCTATATGTGTGTGCTTTACACTTGATAACAGCCACTCTGTCGGGTTCCTGTATCGCTGTTAGAAGCCTTTTTATGTGAGTTGCATGCGCTACCGGTGTACCAGCTGCTGTCATGAAATTTCTGAGGCGCCATAGGGCTCCGAAATCATGGACTACCCCGAATGCGTATCTAGAGTCGGTGTAGATATTGGCTGATTTGCCCTTAGCCAATTCACATGCTCTGGTTAGGGCGACCAGTTCAGCAACCTGGGTTGAGTGAGGTGGGCCTAGCGATTCCGCTTCTATGGTGCCTTGGTCATCTACGACTGCGTATCCAGTACACAAGTCTCCCGAGTCTGACTGTCTGTGACAACTACCGTCCGTGTAGAAAGTTAGATCTACATCTTCCAGTGGGTTGTCACTGATGTCAGGCCTTGCGGTAAAATTTTGGGTCAAATATTCCATACAATCATGTGTGTCCTCCTTTGTATTAAATTCTCCTTCCCCACCACTCTCATCCTCCACCCTTTGTGCCTGTCCAGGCACACCTGGGAGATATGTTGCAGGATTTAATGCACTGCATCTCCTTATGGTGATGTTTACGGGGGCCATTAGTGCCAATTCCCATCTTGTAAACCGCGCTGATGAGACGTGCCTGGTTTGGGCAGAAGTTAGCAAGGCTGACACTGCATGTGGTGTATGAATTGTGAGGTTGTGACCTAGCACTACATCTTCGCTTTTCGTTACTAGCAATGCTATCGCAGCAACGCTTCGCAAGCATGTGGGGAGGGATCGCGCTACCGTATCTAGCTGAGCGCTGTAGTATGCTACTGGCCTGCTGGCATCACCGTGCTTTTGGGTTAAGACGCCTGCCGCGCAACCAGCACTTTCTGTTCCGTACAGCTCAAAGGGTTTCCCATAGTCTGGCATACCTAATGCTGGTGCCTGCGTTAGGCACTGTTTAAGTCTCTAAAATGCCATCTCAGACTCGTCTGTATGCGAAATCCGATCAGGTTTGTTTGAGGAGACCATCTCCTGCAAAGGTAACGCTAGAATGGAAAACCCTGGGATCCAGTTACGGCAATACCCACACATTCCTAAAAACGTTCTGATCTGTTGCTGGGTTTGTGGCAGAGTCATGTCTCTAATTGCTTGAATTCTATCAGCGGTCAGGTGTCTCAGTCCTTGTGTTAGACAGTGTCCCAAATATTTTACCCTAGTTTGGCATAATTGCAACTTGTCTTTGGAAACCTTGTGTCCTGTGTCTGAAAGATGAAACAGGAGCTGTTTCGTATCCTTCAGGGATGCTTCCAATGAATCAGAACACAGTAGTAGATCATCCACGTACTGTATTAATACTGATCCACTCTCTGGTTGGAAAGACTGTAAACAATCATGCAAAGCCTGGGAAAATATACTTGGACTGTCTATGAAACCTTGTGGTAATCGAGTCCATGTGTATTAGACTCCTCTGTATGTGAATGCAAACAAATATTGGCTGTCAGGGTGCAGAGGTACCGAAAAGAAAGCGGAGCAGAGGTCAATAACAGTGAAAAATTCCGCAGTGGGAGGGATTTGCATAAGGATGACAGCTGGATTTGGCACTACGGGGAACTGACTCTCAACTATTTTGTTAATCCCCCTTAGATCCTGCACTAGCCGGTAACCCCCCCCCCCCCACTCTTTTTCACAGGGAAGATGGGACTATTGGCAGTGCTGGACGTTCTTACCAGAATGCCCTGTTGTAGCAAGCGCTCTATTACTGGGTAAACTCCTAACTCCACCTCTGGCTTCAGAGGGTACTGTGGGATTTTTGGAGCTATCCTACCATCTTTTACTTGTACAACTACCGGAGCTACGTTTGCCATTAATCCAGTGTCCTGTCCATCTTTAGTCCAAAGTGACTCTGGTATCTGGGATGTCATTTCTTCTACTTGGGATGGAGTCCTATTTGTCATAATGGTATGTGACATTAATTTTGATGGGGAGTCTAACATGTCTCGCACTTCCTGAGCGTGATTCTCAGGTATGTCCAAGAATACACCTTCAGGAGTACAATAAATGACGCACCCCATTTTACACAATAAGTCTCTTCCCAAGAGATTAGTCGGTGCCGATGCAGCCAGCAAAAAGGAATGCTTGGTATGTAAAGGCCCTACTGTAATCTCGGCTGGTTTGCTAACAGGGTAGTGCTGGACTACTCCTGTTACTCCCATGGCTGGAATTGTCTTACCAGTGGTTCTCATGCCCACTGTCGAATTTATCACTGACTTGGCCGCCCCCGTATCTACAAGAAAGTTTAATGTTTTACCAGCTACATTTATTGCAATCTCGGGTTCACTTCCAAGATTTGCAATCAATTTTACTGGCTGCAGATTACAGGTATGGCCACACCCCTATTGGGTATGGTGACCTCCCTGAATCCCGCTGGCAGCAACTACTTGTGAAGGGGTTAAATGGGAACTGCCAGGAGTTTGCCAGTCTCCTTTTGGGGGATATCTTTTTGTTTCCCCTGTATGTGGCTCATAACTCCGTCTCTGTGGACCCTGATCCCAATTTCGTGTGTCGTGTCGTTGTCTAGGGGGTTGGTATGATCTTTGTGAATTTTTCGCTCTACAGTCTTGTGCTGTGTGTCCCTGTTTATGACAAAAATAACATGTTACCACATTTGACTTACCCACAGGGTTTGGTGATCTATACAAAGGCTGCTTTGTGGTCAGGGCCTGTATACTTACGGCCATTAACTTATCACCTTGTGACTCCCTGTGTCTGGTGATATTCCGGTCGTGATCAATAGCAGCCTCTCTCAAAGTAGCCACTGACAGACCTCGCCAACATGGTTGCGTGGTCTGTACCCTTGTCTTTAATGCTTCTTTTAAACCATCCATTAGCACAGATACTGCTACTTCTTGATGATTTGCATTGGTCCTAATGTCCTCTATGCCAGTGTATTTTGCCATTTCTAATAATGCCCGGTGAAAATAATCAGCAGCTGTTTCTGACTCTTTTTGTTTAATGGAAAAAATTCTATTCCATTTGGCTACAGCTGGGAAATACTCCTTTAACTGTAAATTTATCCTTTTTACATTATCTTTGTTGTACACATCTGTAAGAGGTACATCCTGATCCAGTCCACAGTCAGCTAAAAATTGAGCTGCGTCGACATTGGAGGGTAAACAAGCCCTCAGCAATACCTGCCAGTCTTTGTTATTGGGCTCTAAAGTGTTCCCTAGGTCTCTGATGTATTTCTGGCTAGCAACTAAGTCTTTTCTAGGATCAGGGAATTCAGACACTATGGTTCTTAATTCCATTCGGGAAAACGGGCTGTACATGGCAATGTTCCTGATAGGAGTGACTTCTGTAGTGTCCGTTTTCCCATTTGGAACAGCTATTACCCTCACGGGAGCAAGTTTAACAACATCATTCTGTGTAGATTCTACAGTCTGTGGTGAAATGGTTTCAGCATAGTGTATGGTGCCGTACTTACCCATTGATACGACCTCACCTGTCCCTCCGCTAGGGGGCTTTGTTACTAATCTTATGGGTTGGGCCGTGCCTACTGTTGTTTCTGATATGGTGGCTGCTAGAGAGAGAGCCGATATTGTTGCCGATTCGTCCTCTTGATCACACTCCTGGGGAAAGTTCAAAACAGGGTACAACTTGCACGGGTTAATACTTGCATTGGTTAACTTATTAACATTATCCTTAACATTTATACAGTTGCTAAGTGCCTGTTTGTTACCCCCTGATGCGTCATTCTCCGCAACCAATTTCTCTCCTGATATGTATGGTGGCGGCGGGGCCGTGGCTACCAGTTTCCTGATAGGATTAGATCCCGCCGCCTGAGCCAATCCTCTCTGTATTTCACCCTCCTGTTGCCATAACTGCAAATAATCATAATGTTGGATTCGTCTCTTTGTTGATTTAATGAGACATATCCTCCTCCTTAAATTCATTAACACTTCTGGGCTGAAGCTACCTACTCTTGGGAATTTCTCCCCGTCATGCATTGTCATTCTCTCCCATTCATCACATAAAACTTCTGTGTGTGAGCCGTATTTTTCACACATTACGTACCTTGCCGACCCGATTGGTCGGTTCACTAAATCAACCCGAACCGAGGTTGATCGCCCCCTTCCTGAACAACTGGCCCCCATAATTTGCAGGTGTTGCTTGCTCTACCTCTGACCTTTATATCAGGGTCTTCAGCGAATCCTTACAAAAAACCAAAATGTTCACGATAGGCTGACGGTGGTGGTTTACCGAGTACCCCACTTACTCGCCCACGCCGACCAATACGCCCACACACTGATATAGTGCTGGCGTACTCGACCCAGGGCCCCTATGAACCTTTGTTTACTGGAACATGTGGGTGTGATCCGCAGAGCATTAACCCTTTCCAGTAACTGTGGGGTTGTTGGATAATTCCTGAGTGACCAGCGAACTTCCCTTTTAAAAATAAAAAATTACACAAATCACGTCAGAATGTACAAATAGTGTTTATGACCGGGTTCGTACACAAATGGTACTGGTCAGACTAACTAATGCACACAATTACGTGCGGTACAATCGTTCAGTACATAAGCAACTAATCTTATGTACGGAGCGACCAGTGGAATCGACATTCAGCAGCTGCGAATTCCTTCAGCCTGAGCTTTATGGCCTATATGGGTTCCGCTCCAACCCTTCTTGGTGTTGGGCTACTTGACTCTATAGCGGACTTCCTTGTCTGCTGTACCTGGACCTCCTGGTCTGTTATGCAACCTCCTGGTCTGACCTCCTGGTCTGACCTCCTGGTCTGTTACAGTATGACCTCCTGGTCTGCTACACTCTAATGCTCTTTATATGTTTAACAAGGGATGCCTCCCTAGCCACCATGTATGTCACTTACACGTATGTACTTCACGAGAACTCGATGATTTCTGTGGTTCAATCCCCAAAATTGTAAAACTTATATAATTGCAAACACTCACTCACCACATGTACACTTTTGTTTCTATTTCTGCGCAGAATTTTTTTTTTTTTCTTTAGACCAGATGTGTTGTAAATTTGGAGAAGGATCTGTTAATTTAAATTTCGGATATTAAAATAGATTTGCGCTATTTATCGCGTTTTGCGCTATTTATCGCCTGTTGCGCTATTTATCGCCTGTTGCGCTATTTATCGCCTGTTGAAAATCAACACTATCGTGTGACTTGAGTTACGTGGGCGTACCCAGACGCTCCGTTGCGTAATTTACGCTGCGTGCGTCGACCTTTGCGTACGCGAGTCTCAGCCCTTTGTTAGAGACACGTGTACACAAAACCAATGTCCACCGTAACACAATGTACACGTTTATCAATGTAGATGATCCTCGATCCTCTACTGAACCCCACACCAATCTCTCCTTGTACCTTTAGGTAGAGCTGCGTGTGTGCTTTTCACTTTATCCCTTAATGCATTACTTTTACACTTTAACTATGAAATAGCGACAAATCTCTCTTAGCACGTTTTATTAATTATAAAATGGCAAACAGGAGAGTGATATGAAAATACACGAATGAAAAAGAAATGCAGATATGTGCGTGTGCGTACGCAAGATAGAAATAAACAGTTTTAAAAGACACTAGCGTGTTGTTCTTACCTCCGGTTCCGGATTCCTTCAGCACCCTTTACTAAGCGAAGCAGACGCTTATCCCGTCAGCACTGCGAAGAATATGATCTCCCGCCCTTTGCTGATGGATAATGTCTGCTGAAATTACCTAGCAGAGATATGTGAAGGACAGGACGAGCCCCCAATTGATAAAGCTAAATATTTATCTTATTTAAAACCCTTTAAGAGGCCTAAGAACACTGTACGCTATTGACGTATGGAGTACCCTAAGGGTACGCACGTTGCGTAGCAATCGCTTAGCCGAGGTCGAGACGCTCAAGCGTCACGTTCGCTCACGGCCAAGAGATCACAGGCAGGCACGCTATTGGCTGCTGACTAACGTAATGGTTCGCTATAGCGTAGCGGACGCTCGGGACCACGAGGAGATCACCAGCTGCGCAGACGCTCACAATGTTAAACCTTTATATCTAAACCATAAACAATGTAATATGCAGTAAAACCTTAGTGTAGAGATAGGGTGTAGATGCAACACAGTGTAACCTTATTAACTTAAAAGCTGTTTGAGCGTCACCGACGCTCTGAGAATACTTAACACTATAATAAATACACAACTACCGGGCTAAGGGTCTAACGCCTTATATGAATGTTATACTTGCAAAAAGAATAATACAGTACAAGTCATACACTACAATATAACATAGACTAACTAACCAGGTAACTACACAGGAAATACAATACAATACTATTACGTTTAAGAGAATACGAGAGAAAGAGGAGAAGAGAGAGAGAGAGATATGGCTCAGAACAACAAGAAAGACAATATGATTGCGGAGAAAACTTACGCACAAAGGGGAACGATCGCATGCGCCTCTGGACATCCAGCTCCCGATTATCAGCAATGAGAACCGTTGAAGAGTGAGCTGGATGTGATCGGCTTGTCTATTTATGCCCCACACACAATACAATTCAATGGTCCCTACAATCTCATTGTTCATTGGACACAGGAATTCCTCCTCGCATTATAACAAAAGGTCATAGGTTGATTCATACAGGTGGGCTGTAACAATTTCCAACTGCTCAGGTGGGTGGGAAACTAGGTTTCCCACCGCATGGATAAGTAAGTGCAAATAATAGTAAATGGACATAAACTTCTTATGTCCATAACTATTCGCACGAGCGATTAATCTGTTTCAAACCAACACCGGAATATTGCTAATTAAATACTCTTCCGATGGATACTAAACACCACTGTATTACTCCTGTCTGACCCTTCGTATCAAGCAAAGAGGGATTTCTCTGTCCACGAACATGCTACATTAACTAAACTTTCAGAATCTATCAAAGGGACCATAATCTACAAAATACATTATATGGTGAAAATATGTAACGATTGAGTCGCACGCTACGAACACATAAACTCTACCGTAAATGCACATACCGTGCGCCTGCGGGTGCCCGCAACAGCGAGTATGCGCACGCACGGGAGAGCGCACGCATGCGCAGCGCGGACCTGTATGAGGTGCAAATATGGCAGTGTGCATCGTGATATTTTTCTGACTATGACAAAACTTAGCCCCCTCAAGCCAGTGTCTCCATTCCCCGAGTGCATCCTTTATAGCCAACAATTCCCGGTTACCCACAGTACAAACACAAACCCTGCTGTCTCCTCCGCGTCTTCTCACGCGAGGAGAGGCGGGTAGCCCCAATCTGCATAGGCTCCTCGGAATATTCCTCAGAGTCTGAGGTTCCCTTGGGAAAAAAGGAAACTGCGGTCTCCCTTTCAAGCCTACGCTCTCTCAGCCATCTATCCACCCGGATGGATAACTGCATGAGCTGATCTAAGCTATCAGGCGAGGGATATTGTACCAGTTGGTCCTTTATCTGGTCAGAAAGGCCCCTTCGGTACTGGTTTCTCAGGGCTGGGTCATTCCACTGGGTATCATGAGCCAACCTCCGAAACTCCGTACTATAAACCTCAGCTGGCCGTCGCCCTTGCTTAAGGACCGTAATCTGAGCCTCGGCTGAAGCCATCTTGTCAGGGTCATCATACAAAATGCCCAGTGCCGTAAAAAAAGCATCAACACTTTTAAGCGACGGACAGTCAGGCTGCAACCCATATGCCCAGACCTGTGGGTCTCCTTGTAGCAAGGAAATCACCATGCCCACCCGCTGAATCTCCGACCCAGAAGACTGGGGCCTAAGCCTGAACTATAGCTTACAGCTCTCCTTGAAACAAAAGAACTGCGAGCGATCTCCAGAAAAACGATCCGGGAGATTTACTTTCGGCTCCTTAACCCCTGAATTTGCCGCTGCTGCTGCGGGAGCTCCGCTAGCGGCCTGCGGGGTGTTCATTTTAATGGACATCTCATTAAATTGTCGAGTCAGGACCTGCACCTGATCGACCACCTGTTGCAAAGTATTTTGAGAGGTATGCTCCAAATTCCCACAAAATTTCAACAGGAGTAGGGCTGCTGAATATGTTACGCACACCGGTGCTAACAGGAGTATACCGGTGTATGAACAGAGAGGGAAGCGAAGCAAACGAACTCTCAGACAGTATAACATAACATACACAGGAGGTGAGGGAATAACTAATAAACACAAAGTGAACGGAGAAGCCCAAAGGCTCAGGAATTGGGTGTCTCCCTAGTGTCAGGAATGCTCAGATGGAATAGAGCGGACAAAGAAGCGAGGTGTAGTGATTTAACATGTGGAGCACCCGAAATGATGTTGCTAAGAGCAACAGAGAAAACCCCAAAGGGTTACCAACGGGTGTGGAAATAAACTCCTTGGTCAGAGATAGAAATATAGACACAAGGAGAGTATCCACAATCCTAACCCCCACTTGCAGGGCACAGGTTCAGCTTACTGCCACTAAACTGACACCTGGACGCTCTGCACAGTGAGGGAGGATTAAGCAAGCAGGTCTGAGAGTACAGCCGTAAACCTGCTGGGTTCACAGAATAGCAAAAGAACCCCAGCAGGTCAAACAACTGACTCCAGTCTTACTGCTAGGTCCGGATTGGCAGAATGAAGTACCGAATCCCAAGGCCTATTCGCAGTAAGCAACAAGTAAATACAAAGTCACACAGTACTAGCTAACTCTCTGGAACTGACTAACAAACAAAGATTCAGCAGCATTTGCCTAGCCTGAGAGGATGGTTTATATAGCAGGTGCTGTCCACGCCCCACTCAGACCTCACAGACTGTGAGCACAAAACCAGCGCCGGATTCCCTGCCGTGCACAGAGCCTGTAACCACTACACAGTAAAAACCCGGACCGGAGTATCAGCTGCGCTCAGGTTACTTCGCTAACACTTGCCTCCCGGTTGCCATGGCGACGTGGCAGCACAGAGCAGGAGATCCTAACACGACGCAGGCTGCTGTATTGTGTAAAAAGGGGACGCTGTCTGCTGTAATGTGTAAAAAGGGGGATGCTGTCTGTCGTAATGTGTAAAAAAGGGGACTCTGTCTGCCGTAATGTGTAAAAAGGGGAACGCTGTCTGCCGTAATGTGTAAAAAGGGGACGCTGTCTGCCGTAATGTGTAAAAAGGGGGACGCTGTCTGCTGTAATGTGTAAAAAGGGGGACGCTGTCTGCCGTAAGGTGTAATAAACCTCCTAATGGCTGATGTGCGCCTCCATTCTAACAGTAAACCATACTATACCCTTATACTAAGAATAAAGACACGGAGACTTGAATTTGGCAGAAAATTGTTAGCTATTTATTGTAACCCTAACCACTAGAAAAACCTGTAAAAGAAAATATTAAATTAGCACATAATATTAACCGAATATGGTGGCAGAAAAAAGAACGGCTAAAACCCACTGAAGATAACCTCAAAGACATTAAAACTAGAGATGTGCACTTGAAATTTTTCGGGTTTTGTGTTTTGGTTTTGGGTTCGGTTCCGCGGCCGTGTTTTGGGTTCGACCGCGTTTTGGCAAAACCTCACCGAATTTTTTTTGTCGGATTCGGGTGTGTTTTGGATTCGGGTGTTTTTTTTAAAAAACACTAAAAAACAGCTTAAATCATAGAATTTGGGGGTCATTTTGATCCCAAAGTATTATTAACCTCAAAAACCATAATTTACACTCATTTTCAGTCTATTCTGAATACCTCACACCTCACAATATTATTTTTAGTCCTAAAATTTGCACCGAGGTCGCTGGATGACTAAGCTAAGCGACCCTAGTGGCCGACACAAACACCGGGCCCATCTAGGAGTGGCACTGCAGTGTCACGCAGGATGGCCCTTCCAAAAAACACTCCCCAAACAGCACATGACGCAAAGAAAAAAAGAGGCGCAATGAGGTAGCTGTGTGAGTAAGATAAGCGACCCTAGTGGCCGACACAAACACCGGGCCCATCTAGGAGTGGCACTGCAGTGTCACGCAGGATGGCCCTTCCAAAAAACACTCCCCAAACAGCACATGACGCAAAGAAGAAAAAAAGAGGCGCAATGAGGTAGCTGTGTGAGTAAGCTAAGCGACCCTAGTGGCCGACACAAACACCTGGCCCATCTAGGAGTGGCACTGCAGTGTCACGCAGGATGGCCCTTCCAAAAAACACTCCCCAAACAGCACATGACGCAAAGAAGAAAAAAAGAGGCGCAATGAGGTAGCTGTGTGAGTAAGATAAGCGACCCTAGTGGCCGACACAAACACCTGGCCCATCTAGGAGTGGCACTGCAGTGTCACGCAGGATGGCCCTTCCAAAAAACACTCCCCAAACAGCACATGACGCAAATAAAAATGAAAGAAAAAAGAGGTGCAAGATGGAATTGTCCTTGGGCCCTCCCACCCACCCTTATGTTGTATAAACAGGACATGCACACTTTAACCAACCCATCATTTCAGTGACAGGGTCTGCCACACGACTGTGACTGAAATGACGGGTTGTTTTGGACCCCCACCGATAAAGAAGCAATTAATCTCTCCTTGCACAAACTGGCTCTACAGAGGCAAGATGTCCACCTCATCATCATCCTCCGATATATCACCGTGTACATCCCGCTCCTCACAGATTATCAATTCGTCCCCACTGGAATCCACCATCTCAGCTCCCTGTGTACTTTGTGGAGGCAATTGCTGCTGGTCAATGTCTCCACGGAGGAATTGATTATAATTCATTTTAATGAACATCATCTTCTCCACATTTTCTGGAAGTAACCTCGTACGCAGATTGCTGACAAGGTGAGCGGCGGCACTAAACACTCTTTCGGAGTACACACTTGTGGGAGGGCAACTTAGGTAGAATAAAGCCAGTTTGTGCAAGGGCCTCCAAATTGCCTCTTTTTCCTGCCAGTATAAGTACGGACTGTCTGACGTGCCTACTTGGATGCGGTCACTCATATAATCCTCCACCATTCTTTCAATGGTGACAGAATCATATGCAGTGACAGTAGACGACATGTCCGTAATCGTTGTCAGGTCCTTCAGTCCGGACCAGATGTCAGCATCAGCAGTCGCTCCAGACTGCCCTGCATCACCGCCAGCGGGTGGGCTCGGAATTCTGAGCCTTTTCCTCGCACCCCCAGTTGCGGGAGAATGTGAAGGAGGAGATGTTGACAGGTCGCGTTCCGCTTGACTTGACAATTTTCTCACCAGCAGGTCTTTGAACCCCAGCAGACTTGTGTCTGCCGGAAAGAGAGATCCAAGGTAGGTTTTAAATCTAGGATCGAGCACGGTGGCCAAAATGTAGTGCTCTGATTTCAACAGATTGACCACCCGTGAATCCTTGTTAAGCGAATTAAGGGCTCCATCTACAAGTCCCACATGCCTAGCGGAATGGCTCCCTTTTAGCTCCTCCTTCAATGCCTCCAGCTTCTTCTGCAAAAGCCTGATGAGGGGAATGACCTGACTCAGGCTGGCAGTGTCTGAACTGACTTCACGTGTGGCAAGTTCAAAAGGTTGCAGAACCTTGCACAACGTTGAAATCATTCTCCACTGCGCTTGAGACAGGTACATTCCACCTCCTATATCGTGCTCAATTGTATAGGCTTGAATGGCCTTTTGCTGCTCCTCCAACCTCTGAAGCATATAGAGGGTTGAATTCCACCTCGTTACCACTTCTTGCTTCAGATGATGGCAGGGCAGGTTCAGGCGTTTTTGGTGGTGCTCCAGTCTTCTGTACGTGGTGCCTGTACGCCGAAAGTGTCCCGCAATTCTTCTGGCCACCGACAGCATCTCTTGCACGCCCCTCTCGTTTTTTAAAAAATTCTGCACCACCAAATTCAAGGTATGTGCAAAACATGGGACGTGCTGGAATTTGCCCATATTTAATGCACACACAATATTGCTGGCGTTGTCCGATGCCACAAATCCACAGGAGAGTCCAATTGGGGTAAGCCATTCCGCGATGATCTTCCTCAGTTGCCGTAAGAGGTTTTCAGCTGTGTGCGTATTCTGGAAACCGGTGATACAAAGCGTAGCCTGCCTAGGAAAGAGTTGGCGTTTGCGAGATGCTGCTACTGGTGCCGCCGCTGCTGTTCTTGCGGCGGGAGTCCATACATCTACCCAGTGGGCTGTCACAGTCATATAGTCCTGACCCTGCCCTGCTCCACTTGTCCACATGTCCGTGGTTAAGTGGACATTGGGTACAGCTGCATTTTTTAGGACACTGGAGACTCTTTTTCTGAGGTCTGTGTACATTTTCGGTATCGCCTGCCTAGAGAAATGGAACCTAGATGGTATTTGGTACCGGGGACACAGTACCTCCAACAAGTCTCTAGTTGCCTCTGCAGTAATGATGGATACCGGAACCACGTTTCTCACCACCCACGATGCCAAGGCCTCAGTTATCCGCTTTGCAGCAGGATGACTGCTGTGATATTTCATCTTCCTCGCAAAGGACTGTTGGACAGTCAATTGCTTGGTGGAAGTATTAAAAGTGGGCTTACGACTTCCCCTCTGGGATGACTATCGACTCCCAGCAGCAACAACAGCAGCGCCAGCAGCAGTAGGCGTTACACGCAAGGATGCATCGGAGGAATCCCAGGCAGGAGAGGACTCGTCAGAATTGCCAGTGACATGGCCTGCAGGACTATTGGCATTCCTGGGGAAGGAGGAAATTGACACTGAGGGAGTTGGTGGGGTGGTTTGCGTGAGCTTGGTTACAAGAGGAAGGGATTTACTGGTCAGTGGACTGCTTCCGCTGTCGCCCAAAGTTTTTGAACTTGTCACTGACTTATTATGAATGCGCTGCAGGTGACGTATAAGGGAGGATGTTCCGAGGTGGTTAACGTCCTTACCCCTACTTATTACAGCTTGACAAAGGCAACACACGGCTTGACAAATGTT